>NC_141249.1:20046416-21246416 GCF_054856555.1 Leptonotus elevatus
AATCAACACAGCTGGAGCACTTTGTTGAGCGATATCAGTGGCTCAGGCTGGAGGTGGCGAGCAAATTAGGTGGGGGTGGCCGCCTCTGAATTTTATACACAGGAAAAACCCTGCACTCAAGATGAAAGAGGTATATGCTATGGCGCCATGTTAGCTGGCGGAGGTTTAGCTAGCATGCATTGACCACAGGCTGATAGTCGGCCGGTTGGATGGCTAACAGGCGCGTGATTCCAGTTGAATCCAGTAAAAGTTCGGAAAGGTGGGCGAGGCGTTTGAGAACGCAACGTTGTAAACTTCCATGCCAGCAGAAGAGGAAGGTTGTGTGTTCATTCCTCTGATTGCCTGCTGATTATGATAGAACCGAAAAAGATAAAAGCAAACTTTTTTTTGAAATCTCTGGTGAAAGAAGTGTCTATTCATTTACTTGGTAGATTTGGTGTATGTTACACATATAGTCGAACCCAAGATGATGCAGAGAGGCGTCCAAAAGGCTATCGTTAGTGGCTAACAGCGGATCAGTTGCTAACAGCTAGCATACAGTCGAGTCAGTGTGCAGCTGTGTATCCACTATTTTATGTAGCACCGAGTCGAAAACATAATTAAATCGCTAATATAAAAAGGCTTAGGGTTAAAATATTAATACAGTTAATTGTAAACGTTTTAAAAGAGCAATCTTGTTATGCATGATGGGTCTTGGCCTCTAACCTCCGCTAAGAGTGAAGTTTCACTGTACTGCGTAGTCAAGCGCTAGTCGCTGCGGCGAGCGTTGACACCGCTTGTTTGCCTGGCTGGCTTCCAAGATGCGTTCAGAGGAGAGCAGACAATCAAAGGCGGGTTAAATGCACGCTTATTAACGGCATTATGCGCAAAACAAACTGACAGATGGCTCTTTGACTCGCATTGTGTCTGCGGCAATCGACGTTCTGCCAAACCAATGCCTGCCTGCTGTGAATTTTATAGTGTACTCGTTACATTTGTGCAGAGTTCATGTTAAATGATTAAGGGCACCTTTTGGGTGGGGGGGCAAACAATGTAAATTCAGTATCCTGGTTTCCTCGCAAGGCCCTTTGACCTCAAAATAGTTAAAAATCGCTAAAAGGGTTTCTAATTGAATACATGAATGGGGATGTTTGACATCACTTTTTTGTCAGATCCCTGAATGAGTACTCAAACTCTTCAGTACTCACCGATACAGATACAAAAAAAACAATGACATCATAAAAAATAAAAATAAACTATATATCCCAATGTAGCAATTTTTTCTTCATTTTAAAATTGCATGAAATTAATGGCAATGTTCTATTCTTCAAATTTCTCATTTCTCGTTCCTGATTGTAAAACGGCCACAAGACGGCTGTCGTTAGTACCAAGACCTTAAAATATAAGGCTGGTATCGCCACCTGGTATCGATATCGCCCATCCTGAATGAATAGTTTCAACCATAAATATACGCTATGATCTCAAAATTCATCTTTCACTATTACTTAAAAAAAAAAAAAGGCTTATATGATCATTTCAGTTCAACAGAGCAAAAACATAGATGTGGCAAAGACTCTACAGAACTTCCGCTAACAGGCTAAGCTTAGCTCCTCCCCTAACATACAAAGATCTTAAACAATCAAGATGTGCCCTCGTCAATCTCACCTGTCCACTCCCCGTTGTGTAGGGCTGGACGTGAAGGCGCACTCTGGTCTTCCAGACCTGTCTGGTGCGAGGGTGTCGAGCGTAGATGACCGCCATTTTCTCCCCTTCTGCCGCACGATTGACCGTGTAGACCACACCCTCCTGGCTCACGCGGAAGTCGGACGAGTCGCCGGCGCTGAGTTGCACCTTCTCGCCGCCGCTGCCATCGTCGCAGTCCCGGAAGCTCACTGAGGAAACGACGGCAGATGGATGTAAGCGAAAACACTCACAGGTTGACAAAAATACACACACAGTAAAGCGCTGTAAAAACTTCACGGATGCATTTTATATGCTCCACAGCGCCACCTGCGGGTCATGTCGTCTTTATTTAAACAAAACTTTGATGGTTTTGCAGTGGCTTGTCAGAGGAGCGTAAACGAATTGTGTGATGTGCTAATTAATCAAGCGCTTCAAAGTGATGAAAGTAAATCCATTTAATCCTCCAATCAAAAACAAGACGTCAGCGCCGTTAGCTTTGTTCTGCCCGAGAGCGCGGCGCCTGCTCGCATCACACCGCACCTGATTTATGCTTAATTGCAGTCACAGCTCGCATTCACGCGTCTATTTTTAAAAATGAATCTACTTGGGAGTCAAAACAAGAACTGCTTCCACTTTTACATAAAAAATATTCACATGTTATCTAGTGAAGTAGGCGTGGGAAGGGGGGGGGGGGCACAGCATGAACCTGGAAAACAAATTGAGCTAAAATGAAACAGAATAAAGGGGGGGAAACCACTAATATGATTGCAGCTAAGGCTCTTATTGGAGCAGCGCAATGAATTGATGCATGAAATTAAGAGAGCCAAACATTTAATTATATTACTCTTTTTATAAAATACAATTTTATAGACAGCTATTTTCCTTTAAAAAAAATACTTAACAATTATTTTGTTGTTACAAGCTACTAAAAAGTCACATTTATATCACATCTCGTTGATGAGCTACAATAAAAAAAAAAAAAAAACAACGGTAAAGGTGATTAAATAAATTAAAGTAAAGCTTGTAAAATGGTAGTCAAACATTTCCCATGATGCATCGGTTCTTGGAAAGCTCGCGCATCTGTCCCACTCCGCCCTCCTTTCCCGCCGACCTACCGGCTGGCAATGCTCACTCATTATCTACGCCGGCGTGGAAAAACAGCCACACCGTTGGATTTAACACACCGCTGCTCCACATGTGAGTGCAAGAAGAAGGAAGTGGAGCGGAACAAAAGAGATGTTGCCGGCTGTTTTGCCTCAGACCGCTCGCGTGGGCTAAAAAACAAGCAAAGGCCGCCCGCGCGCGCCAGACTCGGACGACGTATGGCGAATAATTTATAGGTTTTCTTTCTAACCTTTCGAAGGACATCTTCGCACATCTTCCACTACGGCAGCACAACAAGCTCAACTCTGCAGGGAGGTTAAAAGGCACTTTTGCCCTGCAACCTCCTTTCAGGACTTCAGTGATGGCTGCAAGCAATGTTTAGTGTGTCTTTGGAAAATGTGTCAAAAAAACACAGCTAACTTTTCATTTGTGTGTAATCACACCGTAATTGGGGGATGTAGGCCAAGTGAAAATCTGTGCGTAATTGAGGCTCCCCCTTAAAACGTAAAAAAAATTGCATGTCACAAGATGGCGGCGAAACACTACATGAAGCTCCTCAACTTACTTCAACGTAGTTTCTCTACAACAAGAAGGACTTCAGTGATGGCTGCAAGCAATGTTTAGTGTCTCTTTGGAAAATGTGTTATAAAAACACAGCTAACTTTTCATTTGTGTGTATTCACACCGTAATTGGGGGATGTAGGCCAGGTGAAAATCTGTGAGTAATTGAGGCTCCCCCTTAAAACGTAAAAAAATTGCATGTCACAAGATGGCGGCGAAGCACTACATATAGCTCCTCAATTCACTTCAACATATTTCCTTGGCACCAAGAATCCACCAAATGGCGGCAAAGCACTACATGAAGCTAAATGTTTCTAATTTCTAGATTGTGTAAATATACTGTACATCACACACACACACACAATCTCGCCCCATCAGAATTTCTCCACCGATGACTTGGTGGCTAGGCAGGATGAAGATCAGCTATTTTTAAATTAGGCAAAAAAATAATAAAAAAATTGGCATCATATTTCTCCGGGATCTCAGTTGACCACTTAGATCAACTAAAGTTTATTGTGACAATTAACACGCTTTAGTGGCAAGCTGGCACAACAAACAGGCGGTGAGCAAACAGAGCGAGGGTCACCTCAACGTGTTTGGCGGCACACCGACACGGACTTTGACCACGGGGGACACAGAGGGCCGCTCGAACGGCTGATCGGGCCGAAAACACAGAATGCTGGCTACGCGTAAAGATGGATTTCGAAGCCCAAATCCCGCCACGGTCGACCGTGATAGGCTTAGCGCACAAAAAAGACGCACACGTTTACATAAACACACAAGCACGCACACGCAAAGAGCAAAGATTAAAAGTCAACAAAGAGAACTTAACCGGATTAAAGCCTCACTAGTGAATTTTTCCAAACAATTTTCCCTGTGCTAAATAATCACAAATGCTGCTCAACTTTCCAGCCTGGAGGCGTGTGTGCGTGCGTGCGCGACAGCTGGGTGTTGCTAGATAAAGTGTGTCTTGAAGCCCAGCCAGAGGTTGCGTCTTGGCACTGTCAGCCACCCGGGAATGTGGATAATATGATTTTTCATGAATTTCATTAAGACACGCTCGCTCCTTCGCTCTCATGGGCCGCAACTTCACACACAATGAACACTGTGGAAAATAGTCAATTACACATTTTTTTTATCATCGTAAAAAAATGGACCCCTTGTGAAAATAATCGACTGAGAAAATGTGGTTGCACAAGTGCACGCACCCCCGGTGGTGACTCGAATAGAGATGTGAATAGAATATTTTTTGGATTTGTTGGGGTCTGGATGTTTCTTGGGCTGGGGAGGAGTTCTGGTGGGGGGTGTCTGGTCGGTGCTGGATTTCACCTTCCTTGGTTTTCTTCGGTCCCCTCGGGTCTCCTGGTGTTCGGTTTAGGTGAACGGTATGAGATTTTTTCTAATAGGTTTTCTGGTGAGCTAACAAATACACGCACGCACGCACGCACGCACGCACGCACATACACATACTCACCCACACACACACACACTCACCCACACACACACACACAAAAAAAATAAATATATATATATATATATATATATATATATATATATATATATAAAAAAATTAAAAAAAGAGCAATGATGATGACATTTCCGAATGAACAATACTGAGCTCTTAAAAAAAAAAAAAAAAAAAAAAAAAAAAAAAAAAACAAAGAGCAATGATGATGACATTTCCGAATGAACAATACTGAGCTCTTAAAAAAATTAAAAAAAATAAAAAAAAAATAAAAAAAGAGATGTGAATAGGCCGTTAAAAACGAATGCCGAGTCAGATTTTTTTTATTCGAGTCAGAAGGGGCCATAGCATTGTTGGTTTGTTGTTACTGAGAATTTGGAGGCGGACACCCATAATTGTTTGTGTGTGTATTGGAATATTTAGCCGGGTAATGAGCATCAAATTCGACTGCTAAGCAGTGAGTCCATAAAGCACAGCGAGGCAGTGCATCAACACTTTTGTTTACTTCATTGCAGGCCTCTCACACTGTCACATACGAAGGGTGCCACTCGGACACTGGCCAGACTGGAAACGACAGGTTATCTTAACGGTAGCTACCTGGCGTGACGCAATACAGAAGGCTCGACTGGAACGAAGCAAGAAAAACACCCTGGATTCTGTGGTTGGTCAGTGTACAACGAGGGATCCTGGAAGTTGAAGTAAGTTATTTTAAACTAAAAAGGAGAACATACCAGTGTAAACTCCGGTTTTATTATTTTATGAATTGATTATTCTATGAATTATCCCGTCAATTAATTGAATATTCCGATTAAAATGTATTTTGAAAAACAAAAATCGTCTTTTTTATCCTTAACCAATTACAGTTGGTTAAATAAGTAAAAGCCCAGAAAATGGGGAGAAAAATAAGAAGCAAATGTTGTTTTGAATTATGTCATTGTCATTTGTGTTTTATATTAGCAAAGCGGGGGGGGGGGATTAAAATCCGAAAATTTAAACGATTGTGAAATAAATGCGAGATCTAATTTTAAAACCAAATCACCTCCATCCACGCTTAGCTTTAGCCTGCTAACAGCATCTGTTAGCTTTTGCGCTCGCCAAGCTCGCTAGCCACCAACAGACGAGCAGTGAAATCCAAATGAAAGCTTTGATAAACAACCTGTCAGCAACAGGAACAACCATGAAATCTTCCCCGAAATAACCACCACTCGAGTGTAACATTTTGTTGGCATCACCTCGGTCTCCATGGCAACCGCCCAGCCAGGAGGATGTTGTCCTCCATGGAGCCTTCAAGCAAATGGAGCCGTCAAATCCATCAAAACATCGCCCCGGCGAGGTAAACAAAAAGCCACGTCAGCATTTCACACGCTTCCCGTCTGACGGATGATCTGAGGCCAATTAGCGCCGCGGCAGGCCGAGACCGTCACCTGCTGTTCACGCGTTTGTCCGTTCATGGACTCCACAAGTGGCAGTGTTAATGCGGCCACAAGAAGAAGAAAAATCCATACACTTGAGCGATGGCGGCGGACCAACGGGAATGCTAGCCTCAGCTCCACCGCTGCCATTCATCTTTTTATTACTGTCAGGAAAATATGCGCCCATGCTTTTTTTGCCAGCTCAGCACAACTACTGAAGCAGAGAAAAAGCAGGAAATTAGAAATTTTAGATTTTCTCAGAGAAAATTGCAACAGAATGTGGTAATTAATTGGAGTTACTTTGGGACATTCAGCACAAATAAACTGCTGGCATTCTAGTGAATCGGATTTCAGAGTTTGGTAGACGGGCACGCGTGCTCGCCGTACATACTCTGGCACATCTTCGTTTTTGTGCCGGGGCAAGTCTACTTCCTGTACATTGTGCCTCGCTGGGCATTTAATACATTACACGCCTCCGCCGCACCTGACAATTTGGTGACAGAAAGCAGAGTCGAATTCATTTTGGGATGTCAGCACAAGTTAAGTGCAATGTTCCGGAAAACATGAAATGACCCAGAGTTATTTATTTTCAAATTGGCCAAAGAATTTACACTTTAGTTTTGATATTTCCATCCTGTAAAGTATGTAGTCCACTTTTGTCATAGTGAAGTACCAATTGATTTAAAAACGTATACAGTACACTGTCAGCTTGCTAACTGAAGGTCTGCCATAACCATGTATTCCTTATATGCTAAAATTAGCCCAAAAATGTCCTCCCTGTCATTGTCCACCCTGTCAGTAAGCTCACATATATTTGTTGTTTGACTGAATGAGAAAAAAGTGCGAGAGCTTGACCAATATATGGAGCATATCATCCACTTAATAAACTTCAAATGAAAAAATAAAAACAGATTTTGGGGAGTGAAATGCATTCCAGAAAACATGGATATTGGATTACTTCAGACTTTCATCTTAGAAAAATGCAGTGAAATTCAACCTGAAATTACAATAATTTAAGCACATCTGTGAAAACGGTCATATTTCCCAGATAATGTAAAACGTCACACGGAAAAAACAAACAAGTCCGCCAAGTGCTTAATTCGGAATATTAGCACTCGTGCTGATGTAGCGCAGAAGCGAGCATAGCCAACCGCCCGCTCTTATCGTAGCATCGCCGGGCCTTCTGCTTAGCATCAAACGGGATGTTTTTCATTACGTTTATGTGGCGGCACTGCGTCATTGCCGAGGCGCATCGCGGCAAATTGACAACAGAGAAGCGCTGACTCGCCGCCAGATGTAAATCCACTTTATGATGGACATATAAATCTGATACATACACACGCGCGGAGCCAGAGAAGCGGTTTAAGGAAAGGCTGCTCTTAAAGCCAGTCGCCATCTGTTATTGCGACAGTGCAGGACACACAATCGATATTTGTAGCCGCCGCGCTGCGACAAGCGCTGATGGGCTGGGCCCGCACTCGTGGCCAAATGAGATTTACTTCATTACGCTTCTTTATTTAATTGTGCCAGCGCCTGCACGGAGACGCCAAAGAGCCCGCGGGGAAATCAAACTAGCCCGCCGCATTTTTTCATTTCATTTTTAATAGAGCCATTCGGCTTATAAGGACACAATAGACGACGACGACGTCGGCCATCAAAGCAAAACAACGCGGCGGCTATTTAAGATGACGATAATTGACTTTTAGCTTTTTGCGCCTCCTTGTTTTGCGACTGCAGAAATTTCACGAGAGCTTCGTTCACAATCACTCTATCTCCTACTGTTTAAGGACGCTATATAATTAACGACACCCGAGGAGTGTTCCAAACATTTTTCATGTGATGAGTCAACTATACTGTATATTTCACTATATAAGATCCCTATCTAATCATTAGGGAGGAAAGGAAATGAGGATTTTCAGTGGACTATTAAGTCAACTATATAAAAATCCCTTTCTAGTGATTTGGGAGTACAGAAATGAGTAAAAGATTCCAACATGGCCAAAGTCTGGTCAACTTGGACGCCTTCAAGACTCAATTCTACTGTGCCGGACTATGAAGGTACACCGAACTACAGAACTACCCCAACTTCATAGACTTCGGAAAAGCTTTTGAGCGGGTTACACCGTGACACGCAAAATGGAAAATCATTCATTCGTTCATTCATTCATCATTTTTGCATTGGTTATGCAACACAAAACAATACACCGCAAGTTTCCCTTCTTTTCAACAACCAAAATGATGTTTTACCATCAGTAACATTGTGAGCGGCAACCTGACTGAATGCTTCCTTGTGGAATCGGGTGTACGGCAGAAATGCATCGTTTTCCCCGATACGCTTCCTGAATGCGATTGATTCGAGACCGTGCGTAAGACCTTAGCAGTAAGACCTAGCCTAGCGGCATCCAGTGGACTTTTGTCTAGGAAAAAATGTGGATTGGAATAATAATAATAATATGTTATATGTGGACCTCCCTTTAAGGTTTTGGAAGATCAGCACAAATCAACTTTTGCATTCAAGAAATTGCCAAAATCAGAAATGTAAGACTGTCATGCCAATCCTGCTCGCAGCCACTTGGGGGCATAATTTGCCAGGTTTCTGACGATTGCTGTGATGTAGCATCGTTGTCTTTGATTCATTTCTTTCTCTGGTGACACCATCTCTCGGCATTTCACCTGCCATTATTGTGAGATAATTGCATTTTCTCGGCTGTTTGTTTCCAAGATGATTATGCCGAGAAAAGCGATTTCCCCCGGGGCATCCATCTTGCATTGGATTTTCCGACCGGATCTGAGACTTGTGACTTCCCAGGTAAATTACAATCCGTGCTTCAGTGATTCCGCGACTAATGGCAGTCGCCGTCGCCGCGCACGCACACGCGCACATGCACACGCCGGGTGTTAAAGGAGTCGTTCGCAGGTCCGCTCGCTGCCACTCGAAAATAGATCACCACTTGAATTTGGGCGAATCAAGCGCACCTTTTGTCCGTCTCGGGAACGTTTAGCGGCGTTCTCGCCGCGGCCCCCCCCCCGGGGGAGGAACCTCACTTTCGAGGGTGTGGGGGTGAAATAGTTGCGGGAAAAATGATCCTGAGTTTTCATCCGAGACCGCCGGTAAACGACGTAAATCTCGTTGGCGGAGGAAATCGATGGCGGCGCTGCAGGGGGACGAGCAGCCCGGGAAAAAACACACTCACGCGGGATGCACACACAAGCACACACACGGAAAGAGATAAAACAGCGTTTTGGAGCACCTGAGGCTGCTGGGAAGTCTGACCTGGCTTAGTATTCTGAACAACTGCGATTTGAGCTGTTAGCTACATGAAGGCGCACAAAGTAAAGACGTAGACGTCGGCTGTTTACGGAATCGCTCTCTTAACCACGATACAATGGTACCTCGACTTGCAAATTGTATTAATTAATTATTTAAACTTGTAAGTCAACGTTTGGAATCCGTCACTTAATTCACTACTCTCTCATTATACGGAAAAAGTATTTTTCGTTGAAGTTCAAACTCTTCTTCATGCATTGTGTCTGTCTGTATTATACTGCACTGCCCCCTGGTGGCCACGGTGCTCATTACAGTATGTTTTTACACCGTACAATACAGTAGCTATTTTTCTTACTAAAAATTGTTTTGAAGGTGTTTTATCTGGAGCAGGAATGGATTAATGGTGTTTCCATCCATTTAAATGGGGGAAGGAGGGTTCAAGATTGGAGCGTTTTGAATCATGGAACAAATTCAACTCGTCATCAAGGCACCATTGTTGCTCACTTTGTAAAAATCCCGATATAGCGTTTAGGGAGTACGAAACGAGTCCCAACGTCTTCGTTAGCCGCTAGTTTGCCAGCTTTCATTTTAAGTCAATTTCATCCCCCACAAGCTTCCCATCATCATAACGAAATGAATGAATGAATGGAGTCCAACAAAGAGAGCACAGAGGCCACTAACAGTGACGCAGATGGCTCCATTTGGCACGCCGGCGTTTACTTTACACCACCTTCCATTGCTGATTTGTCACATTTGTGCCGCAATTACGGTTAATAAAATAGCATTTTGGCTCCGCTGGCCCCCGGACTACTTTGCTGCTCGGCGTGCAGCTTTTAAACGGAATCCAAGCTAACGGGTGTCGTTTAGGTTCATGTGTGTTGTGTTAGACAGATGATTAATTAATTTGGGAAGTAAATCCTGCATTTTTTTTTATTATTTTTTTTATGACCTGATAATTTTTTGTGTGTTCCTTTCCGTTGACAACGCTAATCTATAATCCAACCCGATGCATTGTTTGTATTACTTTTTTTTAGAAGCTTTAGCAAAACAAATCAGTATTTGTTGGGCAAACATTTTGATTAAATCTCAACTGAGCTCAATAGACACACGCGCCAAACACATCATGGGACCCTCGAAAGCAAATTTTGACTTACGTACTACCTCATGACCTGATGTTACTACAGCACTACTTACACCCACAACCCTTTTTTTTGTGTGGGTTTAGGTGGCTGGAACAGATTAATGGCATTTCTATTCACTTCAATGAAGACTCAATTAGCCTAACTCCCAAACACCTCACGTAAATATCCCGACGCGCGCCCTCCTACACACAAACATACACGCGCGCGCGCACGCACACTCGTACACTGGTAGCGGTTAGTCAGATGTGAGGTCGGGCGTGCAGACATCATTCATTTAGCAGCAAATGGCTGAGAGACAGCGAGAGGGAGGGAGACGGAGGAAGACAAATGGGCGGACTGGATTTAATGCAACACGGGAGAGAGAGAGAGAGAGAGAGAGAGAGAGAGAGAGAGAGAGAGAGAGAGAGAGAGAGAGAGAGAGAGAGAGAGAGAGAGAGAGAGAGAGAGAGAGAGAGAGAGAGAGAGAGCACCTATGGGACATCAGGCGCACACACACACACACACACACAAACACACGCTCGCTTGAACTGTGGCGCTGGGATTTGTAAACTCAGTGTAGAGATTGTAATGAGAAACAGGCCTCACACACGCACACCCAACGTGTGTTTGCTGTGCGTTTTAATGTGATGAAGGAAGGGAAGCAGTGATTTTGTCAATGTCAGCATTTTTTTTGACACAGAAAACTGGAAAAGGCCTCGACAATTGACTGCAAAATGAAATAAGTCTAATTGGTTTCCTTGTCTGTAGAAGATAAAAGGAGCGAAGACAAATCTTCACAGGAAAAAAAATGATCATTTGCTTTTCTCCAGGAAATATTAGACTGCTTAGAGGGGAACTCGAGGCAACACTTTCCTTTGCAATAATATGTTCTGGCTACACTAGTTTAAACACGGTATTCTAATGAATATTGTGTTTGTGGAATAAGAATTAAGCAAATGAATCCATCCATTTTCATCCATCTTAGGGCGCTGCCATTTTTGGCTCGTACCACCCTCTGCTGTCGTCTGAAAACTGAAGTCAGAGTGCCCTCGGGCTCGCATTGCGAACGTCACGTAACTGTTTTTGACACATTTATTGCTTTAATTTAATGGATGTTGTGCTGCTCCATCTGGCGTGTGCGCCTTGGCCACATGGGGCAGTGTAATACATACATACAGATTTACACGAAGACAGTTTTAACTCCTCAGTACGGCAGCAATATTAGTTATTCATCGCAGAGGATAAAGAATATATGCCAATGAGTCTTGTTATGTCTGTCTACTACAATTTGTCTTCAAATATTTGTTGCTTGAGGGGTTATAAGACTGCAACGATTACAACTATTCGTTAGCCAGTCAATCCTGTTTTTTACACTATGTGCTAGCATAAAGCTAGCAAAGGCGTTCTCAAGGCGCACATCTCAAGGCACGGCTTTAGTCGCACAGAATGTCTTCCACGCATGCTGCGTGTCAACGTCATGAGTGTTCTCATCTCTGCGTTTTGTTTACACATTAAACGACGCCGCTCGCTGACAGCTCTCGCCGAGCGGCGCGGCGAAGACGTTAAGTGTTGGGAAGCACACCGCAGAGGCGCTAACAAGCGGAGGAGAGAGCAGCAGGATGGAAAGGCGCATTCAGAGAGGAGGGATGAAGGGATGGAGCGAAGGGAAGAGGGGGGATGGGAGCGCTTTGATTCGGGATCCCCATCTCGCTCCATCCCGCATGCAGCTGCCAGGCTGATGTATGAGGCCGGAAGAAAGGAGGACACGCTCCCCCCCCCCCCCCCCGGCTCGCAAGAGGAGGGACCGTTAAGGCTCATTTGTGCCACACGTGAGAAAAACGCTTCCGGAGGCTTCCGTCCAAACGCATTGCAGGAGGATTTGTGTCCAGAAATGGGGGACGAGTCATCAGATGAAAAATGTGCACACGTCTACAAGTGCTATTCAATGTTAACTTGAAAAGTGATCACAAAATTAAAAAATAATAATCACCTTCATTTTAAAATGTATATTCTCTTTAAAAAAAAAAAGCACACATTCAAATCATGAAATGGTACATAAAAAAATATTGTTTTTTAATAAAAAAAATAATTCTGTCCCATATTATTAGTTAAAAAACGACATTTAAAAAATGTAAATTACATGTATATTCCCTTGAAAAATAATCCATTTAAATAATGCAATATTTATTTCTTTTAGTTTGAAAATACATACATTTCAAAACCAATCTATGATGCATACATATACATTAATATAAATGAATTTAAAAAATACACAATATTAAGAATGTATTGTTAAAAATGTGTATGCATGAAATGATATAAATAATATTTTTACTTTATTAATCAAAGTCAAATATATTTGAAAATCACATACTGTAAATAAATGTAAACAATTCAATCTTACACTTGCATAAGGAGGAGCACAAGTTACTTTATGTCCATTTAATATAAAATATTATTGCAAATTGAATCAGGGATTTATTTATTTATTCCTGCAGGCACATACAGTGTGTGCATGTTGAACTACAGATAAAACATTTTTAAATGCATGAATTTTAAAATACAATAATCCAAAAAATATATATATATTTTTTTTAATGGACAGATTGATCAGGCCAAGAGAAACACATGGGCACCTATTATTGATTGAAATAAATCTGGTACATAAATATTAACGTTTGGATGAAAATGAGCAGTCTTGGATGTCTTTATGTTGCAAACCAGACAACTCCAAGAAAATAATTCCATTAAAAAAAAAACATTAAAGCCCAAGGTTTTCACAAAACATATAATATAGGCTGTAAATATAAATAAACTTGACTTGACTTGTATGTGGTCCGCGGGCCATACTTTGCACACCCTTCATTTTGATTAGAAGAGGCGCCCTCTAGTGGATTCATTGCTAAAGCTCCCATCAATGGTCACATGTTTACAAATTTCAATCTATTTTTGCGTCATACCGAGAGCAGAAAAAAGCCTCGAGTGGGAGGCCACGCTTGCTTAATGTGCGTGCGTTGGCTCGAATGGAGGGGTTTTTCCAAAGTGTGTGTGTGTGTGTGTGTGTGTGTGTGTGTGTGTGTGTGTGTGTGTGTGTGTGTGTGTGTGTGTGTGTGTGTGTGTGTGTGTGTGTGTGTGTGTGTGTGTGTGTGTGTGTGTGTGCGCGTGCGTGTGTGTGTGTGTTAGTCGTATCACTGATGGGCACTTTCTGCCTTAATAGGACGGATGGATGGGAAAACGACCAAGGTCAGAACAGCCGGGCCTGTTGCTCGCCACAGGAAGTGCAGAATAGCAGCTGACCTCGGTGTGACTCACACACACGTGCACGCACATACACACGCTTAGCGGGGGGACAGTCCTCTGACTAACATGCTGGCCTGGCAGCTGTATCAACTTTCCCTTCCCACATTTTGTTTTTGTTTGCTGGCGTTGTGAAACAGAAACCTGACTCAGTTCCCCGAAACCGTTTTCTCCGTTTTACGACGTTTCCAAAAAAACTTTAAGAATGCCGACAGGATGCCGGGAATATTTTCAACGCTCAAGACATTCTAGCAGCTTGTTTAAGGCCATTTTAATCAAATTTGATGATGTATCCACACAGTTGTTGAATGACAATAGCCCCTTGCGCAATATTGATAAATGACTAGAAACAAAGTCAACAAATAGTCCACAAGCACGGTAGATGCATCTTTCAACTCTAATATATTTCATGATAATCGGTACCTTGAACAATAGAAATAAATGACTAGAAATAATCTACAGAGTCAAAAAATTGCTGCAAATTGGACTGCAAACTTGGCCTACCTGTGGCACAGTAGACATGTTCATCTATTACTGTAATGCGACCATCCCTGACATAACCACCACATAGCATGACGCTAACAAAATAGAATGACTCGAAATAATCCATAGTATGAAAAAGTGTCTTTTACTTCATCATAATCCGCATAGAAGAAAATGGACACACACACACACACAACTAAAACATGTCATACAATTAATATAATGCAGTCATTTCTTTAAGATGAACTCTATTTTACACAATAAAACACCTCCGAATAATTAAAAGAGTCAAAAGTAATCCACGGCATGCCGCGGAGTGTAAAAATGCTGAGTCATGCTGCATCTTCCAGAAATACACACGCACAAAAGAGCCCATTATTAAGATGGAAAGGGGTTTTTTCCACTACTGGTGAAAGTCAACGGTAAGCGTTTTCAAACAATTGACTTCATCATATTATCGCCACTTCCTGTTTCCTGTTAGCTATCAGTTAACTGTCACCTTTGACCTCCTTTCCCATCATCACCCCCCACGCCATCATTCTTGTCTGGTCCCTCCAACTTCCATCCTCTCATTAATAACACACGCTTGCTCTGCTCCAATTAAATAATTCACGATGCGCAGAGCCGTCTGATTGGATTGGAAGGCGGCCTGCTCGCCAAACGATCCTCAGATAGCTTCAAGCGCTAATTCGCAAACGGCCTGTCGGCCATTTTGGGCGTCGCGAACAGCTCGCAAACAATTAAAAAATAAATTAAAAATCTATTTTACTGATATGGGTATTTGAATTATTAGCAGTTATAATTCAAAAGGAAAAGAAAAAAATATATATTTTTCACACGTTAATGGCAAAATGTCTTCATATATTTTGTGAAAATGTTCATTCCATTTGTGAATCTGTAGGATTAGGGTTTCACTAACCCTCTTCCTGAAACCTAACACTCGCGTGAAATCAACTCTTTAGACCCAAACCCTTGTCTCTGGCTTCTTTGTGAACCCTAATTTGCAACCCTAACTTGTCAGGCAGTAATAACGTAAACACGTCCGGCTGTCAGCCGTGCCCTGTTTGTTCTTCTTGTTGTTTTGCGTTCGTTTGTTTGACCGCTGTGTTGTGTCGGCTGCGGACGCTCTCGCCTTGTTCCACTTGGCCGCGTCTGGACAAACTCAGTCAAGCGCAAAGGCGCGCGCGCACACACGCAAACACGTTCAGCTTTGTGTCATTGAGACGTTTTGCTGGTCTCATCTATCTAAAGTCACTTTTTGGACCTTTTTTTGTGGTGGAGCTGAGACTTTTTCTTTGGTGTGATTTTCACAGTCTGGAGGTTCAAATCAATTTGGTTTCCCCACAAAAAGCAGAAGCTTCGTCTTGACATTCTGGCTGAGCCGCGTATTGATCGATGTTTTTGCAAAAACAAAAGGAGACGCTTCCAAGCAAAAGTCTTGCCTTGTTGTTGTTTTTTGGCTTCCGCTTGAAGAGGCTGGAAAACGAGTGGCGTCCGCTTTGTTGCAGGAGGAGGCGGCGGCCATATATTGGGAAATCCTCACGTCTTCCTGGCTAAGTTAAAACTTACAATTTTAAACCCTAACCCATACTTGAAACATTGACACGGACTTCCAAGATCAAAATTGAAACCGTAACTTGAAACCTGAATTTGAAACCATATTGTACTTGGAATCCCGAACTCCACCTTAAAAACCTGATTTAAAATCATTCTTTGAAACTCTGATCCTGACTTAAATGTGCCTTTAACCTAGACTTGAAACTCTAACCCTTGTTTGAAACCGTAACCATGACTAGACCAATGCCAGGTATCAGTACTAGCCACATACAAGCCTTATTTTAAGATATCGGGTACTAGTGGAGGCTGCCAATACCAGCCATCGATACTTCAGGGGAAAAAAACGATGTCACATAAGTCCTCCTCAGCAGTAGTTGGCGCTAAACTGCGGCACTTAAAACCTTAGCACTCCCTTGAAACACTCATTTGAAAACTTCACTTGAAACCATATTTTGAAATTCTGATACTGACTTTCAACTCTAAACCTGACTTCAAACCCTAACCATGATTTTAAACTGTAACACATGGTTGAAGCAATAATTTGAAACCCAAACTTAAAACCCTCATTCTTGTTTAGCAACCTAAACCTAACGTGAAACCCTAACCCTGTCTTGAAATCATATTTCTAGACCCTGACCTGACACTTTAACCCTAATTTGAAACCCTAACCCAGACTTGAAACATGAACACTGGTTTTCAAGCATAACTTCTGTTTTAAACCGTTTCAATTTTGACACTCCAATGCTGACTTGAACTCCTAACCCAAGGTCAAAACCATGATTGTGTGAATGTGATTGTTCTTTTTGGAAAGTTCTTTCCTTGACTAAAAACTAAACTGAAAGTGAAGAGAAGAAGTTTGAGTCAGATGAGAAAGTGCCCAGTTTTGTTCCACACAAGGCCCGGCATGACTGAAGGATTAAAGCCAAACTTGATCCAAACAAGTTCAATCGAATGGAAACAAATCGAGTTTTTAACTGTGAAGCGATTCATCAAAGTTCAAAAGATCATTCACAGTTGAATTGGCGTGAAAATTAAAAAAAACCTTTGTAACATTTTCCACAGTTTTCTATTCTGTGAAGAAATCAGGCGTCAGATCTTTTCTTAAAAACTCTGATTAACCCTGGTTCGAAAGCTTGAATTGAAACCCTAATTGGACTAAGCAGTTGAAAATTTGATTTAACCCCAACATTGTCTTGATAACCTAACCCAGACTTGAAACCTGAACCTAAGTTAGAAACCCAAATTTGAAAACCCAACCCCTATTAGAACCTTAACTTCTATCCATGAGGATGTAGTTGAGTCAAAAGTAACCCAATTATGGATCAAAAATGGACGATCCAATTTATGGGTCAATTCGACCCAACTTTCTGGGTTGTTTTATACAATATGACCCATTTTTTGACCCAAGTAAAGGATCTGACCAATATTTATGAGTTGTTTTACACTAAAAGACTCATTTCTTTATGTTGGATCAAATTGACCCAAGAATAAGATTGGTCCATTTTTGACCCATCGTTGTGTTATTTTTGACCCAACTTTTTGAAACCATAACGCTTGTTTGCAAACATAACCCGGTCTTGAAACTCGACATTGAAGCTCTAATTTTGAAACCCTGACTCTCATCGGAAATCACAACTATGCCTTGAAACTGCAACCCCGGCTCGAAAATTTCACACCGGCTTGAAACCCCAACTTGAAAACATCACTTGAAATCTTAATACTTCTAACCCTTAAAATTTAAACCCTAACTTAAATCCTTGTCTGAAAGCCGAGTTGAGTTTGATAGCAGTGACAAAGATGCATGTAGTAAAAACATCATCCATGTAAACTTATTTTTTTTATCCCCCCCCCCTTTTTTTTTTAAGGTACTGTAATCTCTTCTGGTGCAAACAAACAGCTTCTGCTTTCATGCCGGGAATCAAACGTAAATATTTAAGTCCCTTCAATCTTAAACTTAAGCTGCCACCACTGCGCATAAGCTTCAAATTTTTTTTAAACTATTTTTAAATCCTGTTGCTGAGTTGAGGCCAAATATTTGCATGCCTGTGATTAAGTGCGCGCACACGCACATTCACGGCCACGCGCGCGCACCCGCACGCACACACACACACACACACACACACACACACAGACGAATGTATTCATTTGCCTCCAAGTAAAAGTTGGAAGCTGAGCAGCATTCACGCTTCTGGCATCCAAAAAGAAGTTTGGGACTTTCAGGAAGAGATTTAAAAAAAAAAAATAGAAAAAAAATGTGTGTGTGTTTATTAAGGGTTTGAGTTTGTGTGAGGCAAGTGTATAAACTGCTGACCTTTGAACTTGTTTTGTCCTCAAATTCAAGTATTGTGCAACAAGGCTGAGCATACAAAAGCCTCAAATGTTGAAAGCAGAAAAACATGGAATGTGTGTGTGTGTCTGTGTGTGTGTGTGTGGGCATGTCGAGTCTGCGTGTGTTCATGTGTGTGCGGGTGTGTGACCACAGACATCCAAAGTGTGTGTGGGCTGCTTAGCGGATGCGCCTAATCCAGCTCCACTCTCAGTCTTTGCAAAAGCCACCCACCCTCCCCTTCAATCTCCATTGTGGCTCAAATGGCGGCATTACTCTTAAACAACCCCCAACCACCAGCGGGAGATTATTACTCCGTCTGTGTGTGTGTAAGTGCGTGTGTGTGTGTGTGTGTGTAGCGTGCGAGACTGACCGTTGACGACAGCCTGTCCCTGTTCCAGCTCGCTCTGCGTCTCCACCGTGTATTCGTCCAGCGAGAAGCCTCTCATGCATGGCGAAGGCGGTCCTCCCAGGACCGCCACCTGCATGCAGCACAGGACAAACGTGGGACAAATGTTGTGCAAAACACAACTAAGCAAGTAACTTTGTGTGTGTGTGGTTTTTTTTTTTGTGCTCTTTCGATGACACCCTAAAACTGTTTTTTTGTTAATGTTACTAATAACCATAAGGTCAATATATTAATACCACAGGTTGCTTTTACCAACATCAAACAATACAACCAACAAGCCAATTAACCGATTAAATAATAACTAACCAGACGACCCTCAACTATGCAACTGAACAAACCAACCAAACACGGTCCAACCACGCAACTAACAACCCGAAACAATTATATTTCTCATTAACAATAACGAACTAACCATTCATCCAACTACCGACCAACCAATTAACCATCCAACAGACCAACCATTCTAACAACCAACAGACCAACCAATTATACAACTATGCAGCAAACAAACCAACTAATTAACCAACAATGCAACTAACCATCCACCCTCCCACTTAATCAACCAACTATCACATCAAATAACCAACAACCAACCAATTACTCAACTTGATGCAATTAACCACCGACCAACTAAATAACTCACTACTCAAACAATTAAACATGAACTAAATAAGCAAGCAACCAGTTCACCAACTAGTCAACTAACCACTCAGCAGGAGTCATTTCATAGGCATGCTTTGCTTTTTCTTTGGTTTTGTGCCCATACACGTGTGTTTTTCCAGGTTTAACTGGCATTGCGGGGACCAACTTGAAATTGTGGGGACATTTTGGTGGTCCCCACAAGTTCAGGGGGTCAAGACTTGGTTTTAGAGTTTCGGATTGAGTTGGGTTATAATTGAGGTTAGGGTAAGGAATGGGGGTAGGCAATCATTTTTGATGGTTGGGGGTTAGGGGGAGGGGCTAGGAAATGCATTATGGCAATGAGAATCCCCCATGATGATACAAAGTGTTTGTGTGTGCGCGTGTGTTTTAACAATTTTTGTTAATGAACGGCATTGGTGATGTCAGGAAATGGAAGTTATTGCAACATAGGAAGTAAGCCACAAACTCCGATGGAACCCAAGACTCCCTGTGGGAATAATAACTGCAGCGTACACAATTAATGAGGTCAGATCATTGTGAAGATCATTAGTGCGTCTCCTGTTGTTTTCAACATGGACCCCTGATGCCCCTCCCACCCCCCATTCCCGTCTGACATGCTTGCATGTAAAGCATCTGTTGCCGCTTGTTACCGCGCTAATGGGTTAGTACGTGTTGGGGGTGCGATTAAGTGGGGGGCGGCGGCGGCGGCGGCGTAGTACGGCCACTGATTTGCTTCCACTTAACCCAAAAACTTGGATTTAGCGTAGCCGGATTATGTCAGCAGGAAGTCGGCTCACATATGGACCAGCCGGCAAGCGTTCTACGACCGAGTCTGCTTCCCAAACGAAGCGAAGCTAAGCTAAGCTAGGCTATACCTTTTAAGCTATTGAGCGTCTTATAATCACTCGCGTAGGAGACATTTTACGTTGACCCTCTGATCCCGCACAAGAAGAAAACACTCGTAAGGATAGCCGAGAACGGCGAGAACGCCAAAGGATTGATAGTAATAGTAACAATAGAACTAAATGAAATATAGCTTTATATCTAGCTAAATAGAACTCGTCAATACAGATAGAACTTGTGAAGATGGCTAGAACCAGTAAAGAGGGTTCAAACTATAGTAAAGTTAGTTGTATCGATAAAGAGAATTGGTAAATATCAGTTGAACTAGTGAAGATCAAATATTGTTAAACTTGTTTTGTCTACCTATATTTGTATACTGAAGCTCATTTAGTATCGATAGAACTACTAACTATAGCTGGAACTAGTATGCTAGATATCCAGCTAAACAGAACCAGTCAACATACTCAGAACTAGAAAATACAGAAAGAAATAGTAAACGGATCAAAATAGTAAAGATAGCGACGTAGACAAATACAACTTGTAAATATAGACACTTAGTAAAGATAGAAGATAGAATGGGCATAGCGCAATAGAATTTGCACTTGTTTCGATGGATGGATGGATGGATGGACGGACAGACAGACAGACAGGCAGACAGACAACTATTATACAGAGAGAAAACAATATAGACAGAACTAAACTAGTACATAAAGATGAATAGAACCAGCAAAACAGATTTGAACAGGAATCATTATGGGATGTAAGCAAAAAAGTGTGTGCGTATGTGCATTCGTTCTTGTGTGCGTGTGCGTGTGCGTGTGTGTGTTGCCTCCCACCCTCCAGCAGCCACTGTGCAAAGTATGAAACGATGGCATGTCCAAATGCATGACAGGATCACCATGGCAACATCAACATCATTACGAGCTGCTCTCAAATCAGCAACAGCCACCCTTTCACCAATCATACTGTATGCTGTACTGTAGATACATCATGATGATGAGCTGATTTCAGATCAGCCACAAGCCCCGTCATCCCCGCACACTGTACTATCGCAAAAAAGCAGCATCGCGTGTGCGCAAAATCAAGCACTCCTGTCAGAGCATCTCTGCGTGTGCTGCAGCCAGGTGGGCTTGGTGAGGGTGAGTGGGGGTCTCGCAGAGTGCGCGCGTGTCCGTGTGTGCGTGTACCTGCAGCGGGGCCGCCATGAGCGTCCAACAGATCCACACTGGCCGCATGTCGAGCTCGTATCTCGGGATCCTGCGTCCCTCCAGCCGCCCGCCTCGCCTGTACTGTGAGCCTCTGCGCTCAGCTGACGAGCCAGACCCCCACTGCCCCCCCCCCCCCCCACCCACTGCCTCCCCACCGCCTCCTTCGTTCTCCTCTTTTGCCTCCTCCTTCTCTGTACCCGCCTAAACGTCTCTCTGGCGCCCCCTACCGCTTAACAAACTCGTGGCAGGAAATCTTTCACAGCTATAGTACACTTTTTTTTCATCCCAGGGGAATTGAACAATGTACTTTGAGTGTGATTATATATATTTTTTTGTAATTTGATGTTTGAAATATCGTCCATGAGGGGCCCAAGAGCGCCTACTCGGGGGCACACAGATGAAATTGGGCCCCAATATAGTTAGCACGGCCCTGACCAAACCAGTAATTGAGTGAGAAAAGAAAAAGTTATATTTTAATAGATTATAAATATTGTTTATGGAAAATGTGTATAATCTAGTATAGATATAATTACTTAAATATACTGAACAGAACTAGCAGTACAGAAAGGTACAATTATAGGAATAAAGATAGATTGAGGTAAACAGCTTTCCTGGATATTGTAGCAGGTTGTATCACATTCTGTGGCGTTGTCGTAAATGAGTCCACTGAAGCACATTGCAGCGCATTTGTAGCACAATGCAGCCCTTTGATGCACATCGTAACAGATTGTAGCGCAATGTAGCGTGCCGGCGAGGAATGTGAGCGCGAATGCATGCCTCCTGTACACAAATCGAAATCAATACTTTTTATAGAAAGATTGCACGCGGGCACGCACACGGTCGCAGAGTTGAAGCGCAGAGGCGGATGAAATGTAAAAAAGTTTTCTGTAAAGATCACAGAGGTGAAGGAAGACGGCATCATGGGAATTTGAAAAGACAGAAATACAAACCAAAAATGCAATAACAAGCTTAGGAAAATGAGCATCAGTAGCTGCATTCCAGACAGCTTCTTTTTTTTTATTTTTATTAAAGTTACCCTTACGATGGCCACAGATTGATCCTGCAACACACACATTTTATTTACTGTACATTACATCTGATAGTTCTTTTAATCCAAACGATCCGTTTTTATCTGTCAATATGACCAGCGCTTGACATCTTTTTAAATGTGCATAGCAGTTAAATTGCTACGAGTGCACTTTTCAAAGCAGACGTGTGGACGTGGGGGGGGGAAAGCTGCGGGAGAATCTGGCTTCTTAAAAAAAATTGTAAAAAAAAAAAAGAAAAAAGGATGAAATAAAATGTCGGATTTGGGACGCGGCGACGAAACACAAAGAACGGCTTTGAAAGTGTGACGAGAGGAAGAGGAGGAGGAAGATGATGATGATGATGATGCTGCTGAGATTTGGCTCACATGAACGCTAGATGGGGATTTGGACGGAATGAAAAGAAAAAATTGGCCCACTGCATCAATAAGGATATGAAAAGGTGTGTGCGTGGAACGTGTTTGTGCAAACTCCTCGCCGTCTTTTTTTTTTTCCCGCCGCGTGTCCATCCATTTCTCCTCCTTATCGTCTTTTCCATTCTTCTTCCTCTCTCTCTCTCGTTCTCTCTCTTCTTAAGTAATCTTTTCTCTCCCAGATTGTTGTGTTTGCCCGCAGGCGTTTTTTCCTCTTCATCTGTTTGCTCCCTCGATGCTTTCTTCCCCGCTCGCTCGCTCACTTTGCTCGCTCCTCACACACAAACTCGCAAACGTGCCACACGGCAGTCAGCGGACATAACATTAGGTACACCCCCCCCCCCCCCACACCAAGTATGGCTCTCGTAAAGGACCATTGCTGCCGTACTGATAAGTGAGACCATTTCCATGTATACACTTTATCCGTATATACTGCCCCCGTGCGGCTAAGGTGTGAACACCAGAAAGAGCGGCACAATTTTAAATTGAAATGAAGCAAACAATGCGCGCTTCATCTCTTGACATTCAGTTTAATGATGTCATCATATTGTGTGTATAATCTAAGCGCAGTCATGTTTGAATAGCAGACAAAGGGTGTTGCGCTAGCATGGCGCAAGCGTACCTCATCAATTTTCTACGTCACACACGCGTGAATCGTTTCATCTCGTGTGTCAGCATGCATGGCTTCCCCCCCTTTTGCTGGGTTTTCATGTTTGAAGCTCGGGCTTGTGCGCCGCTCGCTCGTCGTTCTCCTTGATTACTCTGCGTTCTCCTCGTCGCTCACCACTGTCAACTCCAATTAGACCACAATGCCAGCCTAATATGTGCGCGCATGTGTGCGTGCGTGTTGTGCCGCGTGCATGCGTTGGAACGGAGGATGCTTGAGGCAGCAGAGTTTTATAACATCGCGTTTTTTCGTTTTTTATGACCACAAAAGACTCAAAATTGTCTCCGAACACGCACGGTTACCGACACAATTATTTACAATTAGAATTGTTTACATACGATTGTTCAAAAATTTTGTGCAAAACACGGCCGTGTTAACTCATTTGCTCCCCGAAACGTATAAATACGATCTATTTTAAATATTACCATGTTCCCAAAGACGTATTTATAAGGTTTTTTTCTTAAAATTTTTTTTTTTATGCTAGCGCATACAGAATGCTTTGTTGCAGCATCTGAACTGAAGAAAATGCTTGAAGCAATGGTAGTTATTACAAAAACGTCCAGCAGGTGACAGCAGACTATAAGAGATCAACCCGGGCCATGTTGCAAAAAAGCTCTTTCCCCCACTGTTTTCAAATTTGTGAATAATGATTAAACTTGGCTACATTCTAATGCTAATTGCTGCAAAACGGAAACAGATACAAGTATACTTTTGTTCCTGATGAAAGAAGAGACCCTAATCTTTCTTTTGGTAGGTTCATGTTTTTATAGCCATAGAAGACAAAATTATGGGGGCCTTGCAAAATCAGTCAAAATCCTGTAAAACAGCCGGGAGCGAAGGGGATTGCTGCGAGAATACAGTAGAGTCAAAAACCGGTCAAGAAACATGACAAGAACTACTCCAGAAACAAGTCACGAACCCAGGAAAGGAGCAAATCCAGAGTCCAGTTAAGAACCACAAGAATCAGTGAAGAACAAAATTAAGGACTAAATCGAGAATTATGCCAAGAACCAAATCAACAACTGGGTCAATAACTAAGGCATGAACCAATCAACAACCAAGTCAAGAAACAAGATAAGAACAAAGTCAAGTACCAAGTCCAAAACCAGGTCAAGAACCAATAGCAAGAACCAGTCAATAAACAATTTGAAAGCCAAGTGAAAAAAATAAGTTAAAACGAAGTCAAGATGTAGTCAGGAAGAGAATCTAGACTCAAGTCAAGAACCACATGAAGAACTGGCCAAGAACAGAATCAAGAACAAGGCCAACAGTCAAGTATCAGTCAAAATCCCAAGTCAAGAACCCTATCAAGAAGCATGTCACAACCCAAGTCAAGAACCAGTTCTGACCATAATCAAGAACTCTGTCAAGAAGCAAATGAACCCAGTGAAGAAGCACATTCGGAACCAATTAAGAACAAAGTGAAAAACAAAGTCAAGAACTATGTTGAGAAGCAGTCAAGAAACAAAAGACCTGGTCAGAGTTCAAGAACCAAGGCAGCATCCAATCAAATACTAAGACAGCAACAATAGCACAAACCCAGTCAAGAAGCAAATGTAGAACTAAGTCAAGAGTTAAGAACAAAGTCGAGAACCAAGTCAAGAAAAAGTTAGAAATTAAATCAAGAACTACGGCAAGAACCGCGTCATGAGCCAAATCTAGGACCACGCTAAGAACCTGGTTAACGGTGTCAACAAGCAGGTCGACCACCATCACAAGAACCAGCATGTTCTCGTTTCAGACCTCGGTCTCAAACAATCAAGCTGATCAAAGAATGTGATCATAACCATGCGTCACATGTGCCGGCACACGCGTGTGCACATGCGTGTGTGCTGTGCAGCAAAGTGGGCCAGCTTGACAACCCCCCCCCCCCCCCCTTTGCCATCCAATAAAAAACAATATATCTACAACATGATAAAAGTTGGGAATGGAAAAGATGTGAAATCAAAGGCGCTTACTTATTCAGAGCCGACTGACTATGTGGGACGTCAAAAGTGGGACACGCTCCTCTTTCATCATTCAGCACCAAACTGCACTGTAAAGTGGATGTCATATTAAAAAAAGAAGAAAAAAAAGAAAAAAAATAAGAAAAAAAAAAGATTTCCACCCGAGAAGATGGGGAGGAAGCGTTTACTAGACATTTGATTAGGTACACCTTAGGTACAAATCCATTGGTCCCCGGATTCATGCCAAGACAATGGATGTCGTAAGGTGTTTCTTATTTCCTAGCCACCTTGAACACATCATCAGGAAAGGGACTGACTGAATGACAAGATTACTTATGAACTGACTGGCTGATTGGCTAATTAGCTAACTGATTGAATGACTGACTGACAAATGATCAGACTGGCTCATTAACCAACCGGCTGACTGACTTGATTCAAGCGGAAGCCAAGTCATAAAATGTTGTGCCTCCCGCTAATCCCCAAAAAGTATTCTGACTGCTTAACTGATTTACTGACTGATTAACGAAAAATGTACGAAATGGCTGACTGACTTGATTCAAGCGGAAGCCAAGTCATAAAATGTTTGTGCCTCCCGCTAATCCCCAAAAAGTATTCTGACTGCTTAACTGACTTGCTGATAAAATAACTGACTTACTGACTGATTAACGAAAAATGTACGAAATGGCTGACTGACTAATTAACTGACTGAACTTGGTGATGCAGGTTGAACGGTTTCAGAAGCGGTGCCTGGCGGCCAGCCGGCAAGTGAAGCAGATGGAACTGGGAGGGGGGGGGGGGGTTGATGACGATGTCGTGTTTGTAGTGCCGTTAGTCACCGTGACGACTTTGCCCTCCCGAGTGCGGCGGCCATCTTTCATCCCCCTCCTCTGTCTCATCCATCATAGCCGCCAGCCAGCCTGCAAAATTAACGACTGCGCGTGAATCAAAGTTTTCCTGCAGGAGATCACATTTGCACATAAAACAACATCTCTCGCGTGGAAAGTGTTTTTATTTTTTTCCATCTGTCACAGGAAAATACTGTTGAAGCCCGCTCACATCCAGGCCCTCCATTTTGGGATACAGTGCACTCTCATTAATTAACGGTACGCAAAATAGCTGCCTTTGTTCGTCAGTACTTTCATTGACGTGCTACAGAGAAATTTGCAAATCGGCAAAGGTTTACCGTATGATTGCAAGTGTTTTGAGTCGGCGGCGGGAAAGAGGAGACTAAAGGAAAGGAGTGTGTGGGCGCCAGGCAGCAGATTGAAGCCACGCGCACGCGCACGCGCCGACACGTCTCATAATTAAAAGACGCCAGCTGCCAAGTCGTCAGCGACTGGCGTCGCTTCTGCTTCCGCTTCCCGATCCAGTTCTTCGTCTTCCCCAGCGCGATCGCCTCAGCAAATCCCAAGTTTACTGTACGCGACGGGATGATTGGAACGATCTGCTCGATAATTGGCAGATATCAATCGGGGTGGGCGAGTACGAGCTGGACGTGGATGTGAATTTGGCGGTCGTGAAGTGTAGTGAGCAGCGGGTACGAATTTGGCGGTTATGGGCGTCAACTTGACAGGTGTTAACGTAGACGGGTATAAATTGGTCAGGTATGACTTGGAAAAAGAGCGACAGATGTTAGCAGCGCCATTGAGGGACGCCAGGATCTATTTTTACGCACTCTTTCGCGCTCGGCGTGGCTGTGAAGAGGAAGAATGCACTCAAGTTAAAGATTGATCAACAAACGCTGAGTGGAACCCAGAAGTACTGAGCAGGACGAAGTCGTTAGCGTCAAAAGTGACACAAATGACGGCTGCGCATGAAGGCGGCACCAAAGGTGGTGGAAAGTTGACTGGGGCATCAGCGGCCTGTAGATGGCGCTAATGCACATTTCACACCAGAGCCGCATATAGAAAGAGTGCTGGAATCGACTGCTGGTCACGTGACATACGGACGCCATCTTGTTACCCTGCGGTGGCCAAACTCTCAACCAACCGATTGACCGACTAACCAAGTAACCGACTGCAACTAACTGACTAAATAAGCATCTAACTAAACTGACCAAAATGACTAACTTAATAACTAACTAAAAAAAAGTAAAGTCAGAATTTTTTTTTTTACATTAAAAGTCAAATTTTTTCAAAATGAAATCTGCCCCTATTTTAAAGCCACAGTGTGTAATCCTTAGCACCATCTGGTGGTGAACTAATAATTCATTCAATTAAATAGTCATCACTAATTATATGACATGGCTTCTAGTCTCACCTTACAAGATGCTGACATATTTCGCTTATGATTATTTTTTGCCGCTTATTTTTCCATGAGTCCCGTGATTCGGGCTCCTGTCGCTTGTCACCTTCTGCTTTGCTCTCGCAAACTTTTACTAACTTTTTTCTTCTTTTTTTCTTTTTTTTTAGCTTCTCCCTCTCTCGTTAGCCACTCCAGCTAATGGCTCCCACTAAGTCCCGCTAGCCGCTCTTGTTAGCTGCTCCAGCTAAATCCGGCTCGCTCGGTCTTTCAGCGTCGCTCGGCAAGATGCTCGTTTGTTCACGCATAATAAGAATTGGAAGTAGGCTTGCGAAGTGTGGACTCTCTGAGCCACCGTAGTGTGCATGCTTCTAAATGCATACATTTTGGTTACATTCTATGCTATAGCGACATCAGTTGGTTACTTATTACACACTGTAAAGTCACATTTTTTACATTTATTGAGATTTTTTTTTCAAATATGATCAAAAAAAAAAAAGAGTCTGAGATTAGTTTTTTAAAACTCAAAAAGCCTGACATTTTTGTCTAAAAATGTGTTTATTTTTTAAAGTACTTTATTTCCATAACATTAATAAAATGTACTTTATTGTCACTGCAACAGGAACCATGACTTTTCGTATTATTTCCCCCCCCCCAAAAAATTCCCTTTTTTTCCCCCCTGTCAGATTACAACATTATGCTTGAAAAAAAAAAGGGTCTATGATTGGGCCTCTTTTGGTACAAGTCGGATGTACAGTAATTGTGTTAATAAAAACATTCCGTCGGAAGGCGACGTTAGTTTGCTTGTCGGCCATTTGGAGTGACAGCAGAGTGACACATGTTGTGAAGTCGACGTGAAAAGCTGCTTTGTGCTTTTTGATGCCGCTCGACAGCTTCTGCTTTCATATGCTAATGCTGAGCAGAAATGACTCACTGCAAGGCGAGAGGGAAAAAAAAGAAGTCATTCTCGAGACAGAAAAATCACATTGGAATTGTAAATAAATAATAAAAACGACTTCTAGGAAAAGCTGCGTCGCTGAGTAAACAGGAACTCCATGAAGATTAAATTTTCTGACTTAATTTGCTCCAATTAATAAAGCTGACCGCATGTCCACTAATAGTGGCACAATGTTTACATTATATATATATATATATATATATATATATATATATATATATATATATATATATAGATAGATAGATAGATAGATAGATAGATAGATAGATAGATAGATAAAACACATTTTCAGTTTTTTTATGGTGCTGGAACAGATTAATGGCATTTCCATTCATTTCAATGGGGAATGAGGATTTGTTATACAGGTTTTGAGTTACACGTGTGGTCACGAAACTCTTAAACTCATATCTCAAGGCACCACTTTAAAATATAGTCAGGATTTAGTTGGACTGCTAGCCATGTGCCTAGCAAAGAGCTGCTGTTTTGGTTAGCAACAAAAATTGGCTTAGCTAACGCTTTCATGTCCTTTCATGAATTTACTTTTTGACAAAAAGTCACGTTTTTGTCGAGAAAAAAAAACTTCGGAATCCTGAAGAGAATAAAGTCGGATTTCCTCGATAAAAACTCCTATTTTCAAAGAAAAAAGTTTTTTTTAAGGCTGTATTTTCTCTCGTTTGCACCGTTTCATTTGCTAATGCAACGAGTACAAAGCGGCGTTCAAAGGAGCTCAGCAGCGAAGTCGATGAATGACTGTTAATTCCACTTAGCATCATTTTTTTTTTTCTCTCCCAGAGGGAGGCAAATATCAAACGCCGTCGTGTCATCAACATGACACCTCAAAGCGGCAAACAATCACGCACGTCGCTACTCTTACAAGTGCGTGCGCGCATGCGGGCGCTTTGCCTCCTTCAATATTTGTGTGGCTAAGCAGCAGCAGCAGCGAACTGACAGGCCCTCGGAAGCTCGAACGTTCCTTCTGCTGTCAAGAAACACGCCAGCCGAGCTCACACGCTGACTTTCACGCAGCTTTTCGACTCACTTCAAAGCGCACACGCACGACACGTATGTTCAGACAACACTTTGGTGAGCGTGTGTGGAATTTTTCCCAGTTGCCCCGGGGGTCCTGGATTTGGATTTTGGCCTGTTTTACTGTCGTTTACCGAGCCCGCCCATCTCTGTGATCTATTCGGGGGGATGTTGTAGCTTTTTTGTCAATTGCGGGCCTCTGACGCCCGTTAAGACTCTTTTGATTTTATGTTTTTTGGATTTGTTGGGGTCTGGATGTTTCTTGGGCTGGGGAGGAGTTCTGATGGGGGGTGTCTGGTCGGTGCTGGATTTCGCCTTCCTTGGTTTTCTTCGGTACCCTCGGGTTTCCTGGTGTTCGGTTTAGGTGAACGGTATGAGATTTTTTCTAATAGGTTTTCTGGTGAGCTAACAAATGCACGCACGCACGCACGCACGCACGCACATACACATACTCACCCACACACACACACACAAAAAAAAATATATATATATGTATATATATATATATATATGTATATATATATATATATATGTATATATATATATATATATTTAAAAAAATAATAATAATAAATAAAAAGAGCAATGATGATGACATTTCCGAATGAACAATGCTGAGCTCTTAAGAAAAAAATAATAATAAAAAAAAAGACTCTTTTGAGTTGAAGGTTTATATCGACAATGACTTGATTGTGCGATGCTTTGGCTTTAGGCCCTTTCGCGCTTCTATCACAGTTGGCTTTTACACATTGTCTGCCCCCATTTTCCGCGTGAAAGGCACAGATATAGAAATGGCGGGTTGAGGTCAACCAGAATTTTTTTTTTGTTTGCGAGTAAAGGACGCGCCGGCGTCAGACAAGTATTTCGCTGTCATCGTCTGCTGTACTTATCTAATTGCAGGAGGTAATGTTTCAAACCCCTTTCACGCAGCTATTAGCACAGGAGTGGAAGGTTTAACGCCCACTCGAATGAACTGTGAGGAGAGATTGTCACCCAAACTGGTGTCCTCATCCATATTGATGAACGGAGTCGTTCAATGTCACCGGAGCCTGCGTTTCCGTCCGCTTCCGGTAACAGCGACGCCGGCGCAAAACCCCATCCCCGCCACATTTAGGTCTCATTGATGTCTTTGTCCCTTCTTGCTTCTTACGGCAGAACATGGATCATATTTGCCTTCCTTGACCAAGTGACCTTCGGAAAATACAGCAGTTTGTGTTGTTGCTTCCCAACCCTTAAAAATAGAAAGTTAGTGCTTTCTAATTTTCTGATGCTTTAGAATCAGTGATACAAAGATATTCATTTTCAAATAGATGCTGTACAGCATAACACAAAAGGACTACGTTTAATTGGTCACTAGCTGCTAGCCATTAGCAGCCAATGAGTTGTTAACTTCCACCTTAATTTGCATGATCTTGACAAGTTGACTTCCCTGCTCGCTGGCTGACTGACGAACTGGCAGGCAAAATGACTGACTGGTTAATTAAATAAAGGACTGACTGACTGACTGACTGATTGACTATTAATGACTGGCAAACTGTCTGACTGCTTGATTAGCTGACTAACTATTTGACTAACTGACTGTCATTGACAAAGTAACTAACTGACTGACTGTCAAACAAATAAACTGACTTGCTGACGGATTGACTGCCTGATTAAGTGACTGACTGGGACTAAACGACGAAGTAAAACTCAAATCGACTGACGAAATACTGACTGACGGACGGATCGACTGACTGATAAACCAACTTGGTGACTGCTTGACAAATTACTCATTGAGTAACTGAATGAGTCACTGACAGATTAGGTAACTAAGTAATATTGACGCAGTGACTGACCAACTGACCTGATTAACTTCCTGAGTGGCTGCCAATTCACTGAGTAATTGACTAAGTGATACTAACTAAATGAAACAAACTGACAAAAGAGGTGATAAACTAACTGACTGACTGAGCGTCACGTTGATGTTTTTGTCCATTTCGCTTTTTATGGACACTGGCAGAACTCGGATCCTTTTTATTTTCCCTTGAGGAACTTCTCAGCTTCACTGGAGCCGGAAATCAACTTTTCCAATTACATTGCCAAAATAGAACACCCCAACGCTTGCTACGCATCGACTGACTTCTCTGTCAGTACTTTTTTCTGTCCAACTGTCTACAAACCTATGGATTAGGAGCAAATCAGCCATGTTAATTATTCGTTTGCATAGTTGGTTGGTTGATGAGTAGTTAGTTGTGTTGTTTAAACGGTTAATTGGTTTCTTAGTTGTTGGTGGGTTGGTTGGTTGGTCGTTTTTTTTTTTTTAATTGGGTAACTGGTTTGTGGGTCATTTCATAGTTGGTTAGCAGTTGGGTGAGTGAGTATTCAATGATGTCGTTTATTTAGTGTGTCTGTAATCAGTTGTTTAATTGGTGACATGGTTAGTTTGTGAGTTCCACATGCAACGCCACCTGCACCAAGCCTCATTTGCATACTTCAAGCCTTTTATAGACAATTGCACCTTGAAGTGAGCCTCTCGCGTGTGTTTTTCCAATTTTCTGTGGCGGTCTCGTGGTGAGAGGCGCGGGGGATGTCAGGGATCAGAGGGAGAGCCGGGCTGTCGGCGTTAATTGATGCGTTTGAGGAAATTCCGCCGCACTCAAATCCGCGGGGACGCCGAAAGGCAGGCAGGAACGCTAAATAGCGAGACACGCCGCTAAAGGCCGTTCTGTGTTGACTCTTTCATCAGCAGACATGCACAGAAATGTAATCAGTTTGTACACCTTAACATTCAACTCTCACTTTTGTACTATAGCAAGTGATGCATTTATTACACATTAACTCAAAGGAAACAAATGTATCCAATTTTAACTCAAAGGAAACAAATGTATCCAATTTTGATATAGAGCTTCGGAAAACATAAATTTTCTCGTATTATTGTGAAAAGTGACAGATTGCTTGGTTGGTTTGCTGTTTTGTCAGTTGGTAGTCGGCTGTGTTTTGGTTGGTTGGTTGTTGACTTGTTTTCTTTTTATTGTTTGCATGGTTTGTTAAGCAGTTAGTTTTGTTAGTTGGCTACTGTCGCTTTTATTGTTTTGATCATAGGCTGTTTGTTGACTGATTGCTTCTTTGTTGGTTGGTTGACATGCAAGTTTGTTGGGTAATTCACTGATAGCTGGTAGATAGTTGGTTATTACTAGCTAGTTTGGTTAGTTTGTTGGGTGGTTGGTTAATCAGTAGGTTAAATGATTAGTTAGTAGGCTTGTTGGTTGTTTAGTTTGACCATTGGTTAGCAAGATGGCAAATTGGCAGTCTTTTTTGATGGTTGGTTGCCTGGTAGTCGAGTGGTTATTAAGGTAACTTGTAAGCTAGTTACTAGTTGATTGACTAAAGGTAGTTACTAGTTGGTTGACTGACTGGCAGCTCAGTTATCTTGCTGGTGTGGTGTAGTTAGTTAGTTAGTTAGTTAGTTGGAAGACCATTTGTTTGGTCAGTTTGGTTGGTTACAGGTTTGTTTTGTTTGGTTAATTGGATGGTTAGTTAGCTTTTTTTGTTTAGTTAGTTAGTTAGTTGTGTCTACTTTGTGACATATTTCAAATAAATGAATTGTAAAAGTAAAAGTAATCCTTTCAAATGTTGACAACGGAATGCTGGTAAGAGTAAATGGGAGCTAAAATGGTATCTTATCACATCTCATCATCACCGTCTTATCACCTCCGCTGTGTGAACATGTTATTTTCTTTTTTTAACAGCCCACGTGCTGCGTTACGGTGACGTGCTGATAAAGCTTGCGCATGCACGAAGTTCACGGCACACGCTAACGCTACTTTTTCCGCTGACTGACAATCATTTTGAAACTAGAGATTCGGCACGCAGGTTGCCATAGCGACGCACTCAAAGTGAGATGTAATTAAGAGGAAACTCCAGCGGCAAACTTTCTCCGCGGCTAAATTTAGGTTGTCAGGACTCAAATGAGAACATCTGAAGATTTTCAGATTTTCAGGAACATTTTACCTGGAAGTTTCACTGGGGGTGTGAGGATGTTCCGTTGCCATGGAGACCAGTGTTAGTGTTCAAGGGACAGGAAAGGAGTTAACCATACCGTATGAATATTGAGGTGGCGGGGTTTACATTTACAATCCTGGTTTAAAACACTAAGCCTGGCTTGAAACCTCAATTTGAAACCCTGAATCCAAATTTGAACTCTATCTTGAAAATTTGAACAACTAATCCTTGTTCAAAACCCTAACTTTAACCTTAGCCTTTTAACAATCCTTGTTTGAAACCCTAATTTGAAAACATAACCCTAGTTTGAAACCAACGCTGACCTTTTCTTATAGTCCTCATTTGAAACCCTTGTATGAAACCCTAATTTGATACTAACCATAGTTGAAAACCCTAACCTCGGCATCAGACCCGAAGTTTGAAACGCTCACGCTAGATTAAAACCGTAGCCTTGTTTCATCATTACAGTCTAAACTAGTTGTGTGTCATTCTGGCGTGTGCGCGCATGCGAGTGTGTGTGTGTGTGCTACCTGGCTGTGAGTCAGGATAGACTTGAAGCTCATTAAAAGTTTGTTCCTCTGGAGGAGACTTGACTTGTACGTTTGCTTCGAGTTCTGCAAAAAGAATGATGATGATGACGATGATGATGATGATGAAGGAGGTGATAATGACGACCCATTAGTCTTTTCATGCTGATAATCGCGGTTAACTCCCTGCACTTGAGTTTGACTGAAGACATGCTGGTGTGATGCGGTAATGAGTGTGCGTGTGCGTACAGTAAGGTCGCCATGGCAACACAGCTCCCCGCGGTCAAATTAGTCAAATGTTGACGGAGTTCCAAAATCTTGACAAACGCACTATATACCATATGTTTTATATACTGTAGTATAATAATAATAAGTAATACATACAACACAATCAACACAAGAGTGATGATGATTTTATTTGGAGCTTACCCTAATTTGAAACCCTAACAGTAGTTTGACACCCTAATTTGAAAACCGAGCTCTGATTTGAAGCCCTCATTCAAAATATAAGCTTTTATTCGAACTTCAGAGATACGGCAAAGTTACGATTGTATTCATATCCGGATGTATTATTATTTATGACAATATTATGATTTCTTGGATTCAAGATTAAAAATGTTCACAAGTGGAATCCTTCCTTTAATATTAAACACATTTAATAACCTATTGTCTTGAAACCCTGATTTGAAATCCTGACCCTCGTATTGAAATGTAAACCAGGCTTATAACAAAAAAAATGTATGAGTCTAAACTAGGCTTGAAACCCTAATTTGAAACCCAAACTGTTTCTTTGTGTCCATGTATTCATAGTGTGTCGGTTGTGATTCGCCACCATGATAAAAATATCAGCCAATTTTTCTTCTTCTCCTTTTCGTTTCAAGTGGCGTCATGTGACCCAGCATTTTTTTTATTATTATTTTTTTTTTTTAATGTTGCGTGCTTGAGGACGGCGCTTTAATGAATAATTGAGAGCACGTTCTCTTGTCAGCGCGTCACAGGGCATCTTTGATTCAAACACTCCGGGACACCCCGTTCCTCCTAACATCCTCCCGCCCCCCCGCCGTCACTTCGGCTTTTGATTAAAAAAGAAAAAAGAAAATCTAGAAAAATTTCTCCTCGGTGATGCTGAGAGCAGGAAAGCTTCATCAGGAAGACACCGTCAGGATCAAATTAGGACACTTGTGCTGAGAAGGAGCTTCATTAACAAGACACCGCAACAACAACAACAGAAAATACCTCATAACGACAATAACAACAATCTACAATATTAAATGAACAATTACAGAAATAACACTACCAACAATAAAAAAAAAAAAAAAGACAAACTACAATAACAAAAGGAAGGAAAACACACCAATCAACAAGGACATCATTTACAACCATAATAACAATGTCAACACCAAAAACAACAACAGAAACCACAATAACCACCACATAAACAATAATAAACAAATTACAAAAATTACAGAAATAACAGCACCAGAAACCACAACAATCAACAAGAACCAAGACAAAAAACACAAAAACTCTGCCAGAAACTACAACAATAACATCGGCAACTACAACCAAAACAATAACAGAAGCTACAACAACACCGCTACCACCCACAATGAAAGGAAACCACATTAACTACAGAAACCCATCTTGAAACCTGAACGTGAAACTCCAACTTTAGTCTGAAATCCTAATTTTCAAGTCTAACGCTGTCATGAACCCCTTTTTTGAAACCCATTTTGAAACACTAATTTGATTCCTTAACCCGAGTTTGAAACTGTAACCCGGTTTTGAAACCCTCCCTGCAATCTGAAACTCTCATTTGAGCCGTTAATCCAGGTTTAAAACACTAATATGGAACCTTGACTCTAGTTTGAAACTGTAAACCCAAATTTTGAATTAAAGCCTGAATTTGCTGGCTTTGCTCCCATCCATTCTGTCGACCGCGTCTTCCCTCGTCTCCACATTCAAACCATCACGAAGTGGGAGGTGAAATCAGGCGAATGCACCCTTACACAAATGGACAAACCCAAATTTGAACCAATCATATTTTCTCGCGATAACAAGTATGATTACATACGTGAAAATTACATGAGGGTTGAAAAATCAACAAGCAAAATCAGCTCATCGCTAACTGACATTAAAGCTTATTTGTTGGAAACAACTCCTTTAGCATGGTCTGAAAATTAGCATGGCACTGAATTATTAATTGCTGTTTATATATTTAAAAAGGAAATGTGTATCGGCGTTGTACTCCCTCTGGTGGCCGAGTCTCATGGGAGCGACGTTCCGCGTTAAAAATCCATGAAAAGTCATTCACACGACATTCATCTCAAATCCTGATTTATGATGAATTATGCAAACCTTTGCACTTATTATTTGTGTGTGTGTGTGTGTGTGGGGTGGGGGGGGGTAATCTGGACCACTAACCCAGGCCTGAAGCCCGAATGTGAAAGCCTTACCCAGGCTTCAAACCTTATAAACACTAAAAGCAGGGCTTGATTGACAGTGGTGGAAAATCAGATTCACATTTTGATACTGAGCCGCCTTGAGATAAGAATTTTAAGAAATCCTAGCGGAGGGGTCACCAACAGGGTGCAACAAGGTAGCCCCCCCCCCCCAAGGATGACATGGGCAGCCCCCGGGCTCAGACGGATATCCTACAGATCCTTCGTTGTGTTTAACGTTTCTTCCATATTGTTTTTCCTTGACCTTGCCGTTTCAATACTTTTGGAGGATACTGTAGCTCTCATTTTTGAAAAAGGTTGGCGACTACTCGTCAGGGAGAATGTGAGCGTCAGATTTTGATATGGTTATCTATCATTTCATCATCACAGAAGGGACACGCGACTTTTCGTAGCCCGGACGTGCGTGTCAAGTGAACTCAACACTCGCCTCGGTTGTTTTCTTTCATCTTTGATCCTGTGCGCTCATGTTTCGTTTTCACAGGAAGCCGTGGAGTTAATTCATCTTCCTGCCAGAAAAAAACCCAAAACACACAAACAGACAGCCGAGCATTTGGTTGGGTTTCCTCTTCCGCTGCTGATGTGTTGCGTAGTAAACAGGAGGCCTTAATGAAATCTTTCATCAGCAGCTGACTGGCCGCTGGGGACCGCCGCCGTCTAATGCGCCAATTCATTATGAAAATGACTTACGAGACGCTTATTCCAGGCGGCGGCAGCCATTACGCGCCCGCGCTGATTGCATTATGACGGCGGAGCTCAGCTGAAGGATGTCGCCCTTAATGACACAACACAAGAAAACATTAGCGACGAGAGTGACGCGCGAACCGGGTTTATCGCGCTCTATCTTACACAAACTTTGAAATGATCATTTTTTTATTTTTGTTTTTTACAGCATACTGTACAGGCAACTCTGAGAGTTGTTGTATGTCTTTATTATACTGCCCCCAGGTGGCACACCAAAAGGAGCAGCACAATAGCCATTGAATTGAAGCACAAAATGTGATTTAATTTTTTGCGTTCTATTTAATTATTTTATTAGGTATTTAGAAAAGACTATTTTATTTATTTATTTATTAATTTATTTTGTATTATTATTATTATTTTTATTATTATTATTATTTTTATTATTATTATTATTTTTATTTTATTTTTTTAAAGAAAGAAAGAAAAAAGAAAATACTATTTTAGTTTAATGAAAACAATGCATGACCAAATGGTATTTTTTTTCTGAATACATCCATCCATCGCTTCTCCGTACCCACTCATCCTCACGAGAGCAAATTAGTTAAACACTCTTGCGCGCGTCCCATTTTCTTTCTCTCGGTGCTGGTTCTGGCTCCAAAGAAAGAGATAAAGGCGGCAGACGCATCACAAAGAACTCAAACTTGTTTTTTTTTCTGGCACGCGCTATAAAAGAGGGAGTTGAAACACAAGCCCAGACTAAATGCATTACCGACCTCATAAAGTCAAGCGAGAGACTTTCAAGCAGAGTTCATCGAGACGATTTAACAGGAGGTGACGCGAGCGAAACGTTCAAAAATGTCAAAAAGTGTGACGTGAAGTAAAAGTCTCAAGTAAATTGGTATGTGCAACATCAATGACATCATTCATGCCAGTATAAACCACATCACAGAAATCAGGACACGCGGTGCATTCAAGGAACATGTGAAATATTTAGTGGTTTGAAACATTTAGTGATTTTACAACGTATGGACCGATGTGTATGCGTGTTCGCATGTGTGTCACAACATGACCCACTCCTCGTTCTTTAATCTGTATTAGGGATTTACATAATCAAAAGTCCTGTAATATTTGTCGCATGAATTTAGCTCTCCCCCCCCTCCAAAAAATAAAATATAAATAAATAAAATATCATGTTATTTTTTTTTATTTAATTCATATTACAAAATGTATCATTGTTTAAAAATATTATTATTGTAAATAATTGGTTGGAACATTATGAAGCAAATTTTAAATGATGAAATAAAAAATGTAATATTTATCATTTAATAAATCCAAGTTTTGCCCACTTATCCTTGCTTGAGTGGATCTAAAAAGTCGACACTTTTTTTGTGATATAAAAAAAGAGAACCAATAGAACAGCTGAACTTTATTTTGGGTTAATTAGTGGCATATTAAATACTGGCAGGTGTTTACCAACTCATTTAACGTGCAACTGAATCTGATTGGTTATTTCTGAGCACAGCTCTGGTTTATAGTACTGGTTTATAGGTTATAGTAAATGAACGTTGGAAAATGTTTTGACATGATTTATTTTGGTCTCATCTTTTTTATGTAACAAAAACCTGGCTTTTTATATCCATTGTAAATTACAAATGCATGAATAATTTGGCAAGTATGCAAATAAGAAAATTCCTGAGACTGCCAAAACAAAATACTGTACTAGTTGATCATGATTTTCAGCCATGTTTTTTGTTTACAGCCGACTGGAACTCTTTCAAGTCAGACCTAGTAAACTTCAAGTTTTTTTATTCCCAGTTTTTCGGAGGCAACAAATTATTTTCCCAGAAGCCTCACTGACACAAACTCAGACATCCATAAAAGTTGAGAGTGAATAACAAAACACTCCGCAGAACAACAGCAACAGGAGCTACAAGAGATTCTGACATGTTCTCAAGCTGTAGGATCCAATTAGAGACCTGCGTCATGTTTGGTACCAAACAGTTGAACATCAAAAATTCATTTGCGAGTTCGTGTTCTTGTTTTTTTTGGCAGAGGCCGTGGTCTGCATATGCAATGACAAAAAGTCAGTTGTTGAACTTTTAAGGGTCACCTATCTGTCTGGTAAACAATATTCAAATTTGCTAACAATCAGACAAAATCGGCAACAGAATTTCATTTTCGAAGAACCTCCTGGAAATGGCCAAATAGTCTCTTGAATGTGCAAAATGACAGACTTTTTCTGTCTCTTTGGCCATGGCTTCTTGAGATATTTTTGTAAGTCTACCAAATTTCCTGTTGCTCGGTAAAACTTTCGTAAAAATGTTCGTAAAATATCATGGCTGAGTTTGTCTTTGAAGGGCATCTGGAAATGATCAAGCCTTAAAATGGCTGCTTCGAACCAAAATGGTGGACTTCCTATGTCTTTCCGGGCAATGCTTTTAGATAATTTTTACGGGTCCGCTCGTGATAGACGTGTCTACCAAACTTCATTTTGCTAGCTAAAACTCTTGCAAAATAGATATATGGGACTCCATATCTGATGCTTGTCAACGCATAGTAATGCTCTATAGAGCCCCCTAGTGGGCTGTTTTTTTGATGAAAATAAACCCAATCATGACTGAGCATTGCCGTTCGACAAGTTGGCTTGTATTTTTCTTAAGAAAAAGGACAAAAACAAAACTAGTGTGAGAATTTAAAATGACAAGAAGTCGTCCTCAGAGACAGCCTGCCAGAAAGTAATAAATAAATAAATAAATAAATAAAAGGAATAGATGAGAGTCAGCATCTCCTGTTTGGTGTCTCGGCTTGCAGAGGGCTTATGAATATTTGATGACATCATTTTGGGCTGTCAAGTCGCATGGCAAGACGCATACACGCTATTGATTAATGATCAAGGCGCACTTATTGTCTTACAGTGACACAAACGCTGTCATTACTGCTTCTCCCGCGTCCTTCGTTAATTATACAGCACATAAATCATCAAATATAAAAGCTATTTTTTTATTACTAAAAAATAATTGGGTAAAATCATCATTAGGAAGTACTAACATTAGTTATGTTTATTCACTGATCTGTATATATTACTGGATAGCCGATAGCCCATACATGCCCGTGCAAGCCGTTGAAGTCACAGGGCGGCCATCTTACTCCTCCCATCTCGCGAGCAGACTACTGTATAAACTATACGTATACGTACAGATTAGACATATACAGCTAGTGGGGGGGGGGGGGGGGTTCTTGGCGGGTCGGTCAATATTTTTTTAACAAATGGACGTATGTGCTGCTTTGAAGACCCCATTTTTTCTGTTATCGCTCAAAATAAATAAATAAATATATATATGTATATATATATATATATATATATATATATATATATATAAAAATCCTTAGACCCCAATATTAGATATGGCAGAGGCATCTTTTGTTGAATTACAGTTGTAATTCAACTGTTAATTTATACATGTATTTAAGGCAAGTTGTTGTCTGAAATCCTCTAGTTTATGTTTAACAAATTGAAAACATCATAAATCATGCTTTTTCTACCAAGTTCTGTCTCAAATGTTCTCCAATTTTGATACTGTAAATGTATAGGATTGTATGCCGAGAAACGTTTCTTGGGAGGAGTAATATGGCGGCCTCGTGGCGGTAGCCAGTCATATACACAGATCAGTGGGTTTATTGAAAAAGTGAAAATGTTCTTCCATATTCTACCTTTTATCCATTAACACCGGCTTCCTTAACATTTAGATACAGATTTCCCTGTTTTGGGACTAACAAATGACGTCATCTTAAATGGGAGAAACAATTGTTTGAAACTATTATTTTCGAGATTTAGTTTCTATGCTTTCCATTTAAACATTCCACTGTCTTCTTTCGCAGGCTGTCCTTTAGAACAGTGTCTGTCTACTGAAGTTGATAAAGCGCTAGCTCAGCTAATGCTAACAGATGGTTAGCGCATTCCATTTAAAGGTTCAGCAACCTCAAAGCTGAGATGCGGCAAAATCGGCATTAGTGCTCCAAAAAAAAAAAAAGTCTGCAACCCCCCCCCCCCCCAAATCCTCAGATGGCGCAGTCTAGATTAAATAAATACTGTGCATGTTGACACTTTAATTTGAGTGCCGCCGCTCATTCGCTGAAGTTGCTGCGCAAACATTTGTCAGGCCTGGAGCACGAGGCGCTAACGTCTTGATGGAACGGGCCCGATCGATAGCAGTAGCGTTCCGCATCGTTAACTCCGGCCTGCCGCGCGGCTGACGCTAAGCTAATTAGCAACATAATGGAGTGAACGCTTTGTGGTGCGTTTGACCGAGCTGCTGACTTTTCCGGCCACTTCTAACCGCCGCACTTCACAAACACTTCATTAACCGGCTAATTAATCCCGTAGTTGGGATGCGGCAGGAACAGGAACGCACTTAAGAGCGTAAAAAGCTTTATATTGTAATACCACATGGTTGCTAGGAAAAAAGCCAATCAAATAAAGTAAAAGTACTCGCACGTTGTTGAAGACATTTGCGAGGTTCCGAGCAGCACGGCACACCGAAATGAGGTCGCTTTGTTCCTGTTACTGTGTTGTCGCCGGTGCAGAACAGGCACGGGGCAACAAGCATATACGTCCACGCGATGCTTGTTAATAAAGGTACAGGATCACTCACAGTTTACAGTGCAGCTAATTAGAGAGTTAAAAATAGATTACGCTGACAAATGGGTTGTCAGTGACACTCCCAGGGGTGTGTGTGTGTGTGTGTGTGTGTGTGTGTGTGTGTGTGTGTGTGTGTGTGTGTGTGTGTGTGTGTGTGTGTGTGTGTGTGTGTGTGTGTGTGTGTGTGTGTGTGTGTGTGTGTGTGTGTGTGTGTGTGTGTGTGTGTGTGTGTACAACAATATTTATGCAAAAGCGCATGTGGTACATTGTGTGTAATTGTGCATCTTAATGTGTTTGTGTAGAAACAATGTGTGAGAGTGTGTGTTGTGTAGCGTTTAATGAAAGCAGCTGTTTGCTCCGATGGAACTAATTGTGCTTCCTTAAAGCGTCGCATCCGTCTTGATTTGCCTCGGTAAGCCGCCGGAAGCCATTTCGCGGAATTAATGGAGGTGAGGCGCGCGGGCCGCATCAACCGGCGGGAATCGCTGCCTCCATTAGAGCGACGACGGTGCAAAGACGATATCGGTATCGCTCTCACTGTAGTGACTGATTCATAACATTGACATCAACAATACGGGATACCGTAGTGATGCAACTTGAAGACGTGTGCCCGATTGTGATTCCGTATCCCGCCATTGATTTAGTCCCCCCCTTATCACCAACACGCACATTTGCAGAGGTGAGGCGCCAACGACTCCGCAGAGGCGCCGAAATTGCGGCGGCTTCTATGATAAACAAGTCTTCATTAAAGAAGACAAAAAAGAAAAAAAAAAGAGGACGAGCGCGTTTGAAGGCACAAAAAGCGCCGCGGGGATTTTCAAGGTCTTGTCTAATCCGCTGAAGATTGTTTACGGCCGACGCTAAAAGCCTGCAGAAGGAGAACAACAAAAAACGTGAAGATGAGCAAGAAGATGGACAAGAAGAGCAAGAAAGAAAAAACAAGATCAAAGAAAGAAAAAACGAAGAGAAAATGATAACAAGAATGAAAAGGAAAACAATGAAAATTTTGGATTTCTAATTAACCACTGTGGATTTAAAGAAAGCCCTTGAGCACTTTCAAGTGTTGTGGATGTCTGCTGCTTTTAGTGCGCATTGTTCGATAGCGGCTACCGGAGGGGCGGAGCTAGAAGAGGCGGTGACCCGAATGCGAAGGGTCCGAGAGAATTTGGCCTGCCCTTGTCTTGGTTCTTGCGGGTGCGTAAGTCATTTCCGGGCTGACGGTGGTACAGAAGTGAGGTCTGCAGGGATATGGGGGGTGGGGGGGGGGGGCAGAGAATGGGGGGGGGGTCTGCAGTCAGATTCCTCTACTTTCTTGTGCGCTCATGACCACTGAAGGCTTCAGCTTCATTTATCAACAACTCTCCCGGTTATGTGACATAAGCTCAAATGCGAACACTTCACCCTTTTTACAAAGAAGGGGATCTAAATAACTTAGTATGTTAACCTAAAAAGTCCTGAAGTAACCACGACATGATGTCTCCCTCACTTCTTCCCTTCGCTCCACATGAGCGCAGACAGGTAGGCAAGCAGTGACATCTGCAGGCTGAGTGAGTTATGTGCATGTGTGTGTTTTTTTTCTGTTTACACGCGTGTGTGTGTGTGTGTGTGATGGGCGAGCAGTACCAGGTATCCGGCTGATACCTGGCCTTATTTCAAGGTATCCGTACTTACAGATGCGTGCTCAAGATGGCATCTTGTGGCCATTTTACGATCAGGAACTAGAATTCAGAAATAATAATAATAATAAATCATCATTGATTTCATGGAATTTGAAGGAGAAATACTATATTGAAATATCTTCGCTATCGGTCTGAAAAAAAAAGTGGTATTGAACCTTCCTAGCATGTGTGTGTAGCCTATTAGTGTGTCTGACACATTCCTCCTCTTCCTCTTTTCCCTCTTCATCCTCTTCTCCAGCCACCCAAATGAAATTTGATCCTGTGGCCTTTGTAGACTTTCACCCACCTCAGTAAGTAACATGAGAAGTACATAAAAAAAAAAAAAAGAGCACTATGGGCTGCGCACTAAAACAGACTTTTAAAAAGTTATTTGTAACCAGAAGATAGTGAGACCACTTAACTCCAAACTGTCCAAAGAGGACATTTCGTCCATTTTACAAGTAGATTTTCCCTTAAATGTTGTTCAACTTGTGAAAGGTTGCTATAGAGACGGAAGAAGAAGAGTTGCCTTGTATGCTAACCTAGCAGCTTAGCATGCTATGATGCTAGCAACTGTTCATCCCTTTGTTTTGTTTTTTGTTTTGTTTTTTCTTTTTTCCTGGAGAGCTCAGTATTGTTCATTCGGTAATTTTACCGATTTGACATGTCATCATCATTGCTCTCCTTTTTTTTTCTTTTTTTTTTGTATGTGAGTGAGTATGTGTATGTGCGTGTGTATTCATTAGTTCACCTAAAACCTATTAAAAAATCCCATACCGTTCACCTAAACCGAACACTTCCAGCCAGAGTCGTGAGGCCATCAGGAGACCAGAAGAAGGACCAAAGAAAAGAAAGGAAAGTGAAATCCAGCGCCGACCAGACACCACCCACCAGGCCACCAACCAGAGTCCTTCACCAACCCCAGAGACATCTAAATTCCAACAAATCAGGGAGACCTCAAGAGACCAAAGGAGAGACTGAGGAAAGGAAGGAAGGATAGATGAAGCCGAGTGAGATCCACAGACACCAGCCTCCACCAATTCAATGACCTGAGGAAGAAGCAGATTGTGTCTGAGTTTCGATAGATGCTGGTGTGGTGGATCGGGCATGCATGAAAATCTCCACCAAAGATTGGAGCCGTCGACCCCCGCCAGGGCAGAGCAAGCGCAACACCTCAGGGCCCCCCAGGCCGCGGCAGCGCCAAAGGACGACCCCCGGGCCCCACAGGGGCCACCGGCCGGAGATCAAATCCAGGAGCAGGAGCGCCCCCCACCCCAACGCGGCCCCAACCCAACGCAGCAGGACGGGGCACTGCAGGCCCGCCAGGCACCCCGCCGGTCCACAGCCCCAGCTCCCCCCACGACCCCCCGCCCCCCATCCACCCCCGCCATCCACCCCAACCCAGCCCCAGCCGCCCCCAAACCTCCAGACACCCTCCCACCCCCAGCACCCCCCACCCAGCCACCCCACCACCACCCCCCCCAACCAAGCCGCCCCCCACCCCCACCAACCGGCAGCCCCCCAGCCCCCGACCCCCAGGGGCCGGGCAGCGGAGCGGAGAGGGCACCCGTGCCCACCCCATCGCGTGGAGGGATGGAACACCGGGGGCAGAAGGAGAGATGGGGGCACCAGAGGACGGGCGGCACGCCCGAACCCCAGGCCCAATGGGGAAAGGCCCCGGTGGTCACTCCAGCGTTCTTAGTGAAAGCTAACTCTGTTAATGAGTTCGCCAGCTCGCCGACCGGAACCGGAGCAGAGGGAAATGATATCCCCCTCTGCTCCGATCCACCCGCCTCCCAGGCATGTCAGTGAGTGTATGTGGTGCATAAAAAAAAAAAAAAAAAAAAAAAAAAAAAAATGTGTGGGGGGGGGGGGGGTGACACGGACAGGGGACCGCAGCACTGTTCATCCTTTTGTTGAAAACTGTGACTAAATCAAGCAGGAAGGCGGGATCTAAACACTCTCTCTGCTCTGATTGGTCAAGCATATTGAATGGCATTAAGATAAAGTAACCACACAAACATTGAGCGTCTGTTCCAAACCCTCATGTCAATCAACGTGGTCTCCCACGGCAACGCTGATATTGCGTCCTCTTGTACTTCCCCCTCTGCAAAAAGAAAGCAAAGGTAATGTTAAAGGTCATGTGTGAACATGTCAGCTTACGTCGTTGGAAATATTTGTGTGCGGGGGCGTAATCCAGCATGAATGTTTGTCACACACCCAAGGTGTGCTGGACTGCTGACTTCTTGATTGATTGATATGAAATGATTGTGTGTGTGTGTGTGTGCGTGCGTGCGTGTGTGTGTGTGTGCGTGCACGCATATGCCTTACCGATGAGTTGGTTGATTGAGATATGTGCAAATATTCAGCAGCTATATATGCAGGTTTTTTCCCCCTAGATGAATCTGATAAAGTGGTCGCTCCACAATGTTGTGTGCATCTAAGTTCAGGTTCCAGGGAGCTAATGTATGCCACTAATTAGTTCTGCCTATAGTCTACTTTTTTTTTTCTGTTCTGTCTAGTTTGAATTATTTTCTCCAAAAAAAGCGCACACACACGCTAACATTAGCTTAGCTTCTGAAGGGAAAACCATGGTTTGATATGTCTAATGTAACCTCTTATATAAGGATATGTTGTTGTCCTGAACTGTTGTACGAATCCAGGTGCCCAACAATTTGTAAATAAAGGGCGGAATCAGCCTGGGAGTTAATACCTTGTTTATACTACAGCCTTCCCCGCTTCGCAAACATGTTTGCTTGGACAGCCCGGTTTCTCACGCTCACAACTTTTTGCTAACGAATAAAAGACGGAGCGGCACACGGTCCGGACGGAGTCAGCTGTGGAACACGTACGATTGCCCAGCCGTTGTTGCAGCTCGCTTCACCCGGACCGTAGGCTCCCCGGTCTAGTGTCAAGGTATGCACTGATGATCATCATATTATGCTGCTTAACGTTGTAGTGTATTGATTGCTGATTGCGGGGAATAAAAGGTGCAATCATTCTAGCAAAGCAAGTTGTGATTACTGCTGTTTGCGGGGAATAAAAGACACAGTTATTCTAGCAAAGCATATTAAGTCTCTGTATATTCATTGTTGCCGCCGACCACTCACGATCCTGCATAAAAATATAAAGGTGAAGTAGTGTTTTCCACAATACAGCTTCTTAGCATGACTCAGCCTCTGACCGCCGATGTATTATACTTGACAGTCTCCACTTTGCAGAAGCTTTCCTTAGTGTCCTAACTAAAAAGTTGCCTACCTTTTGTTGGAATGACACACTTTGTCTTCCGCGTGTTTGTTTTGTTCCGGGTAAAGAGAATGTTGATTTTCTGAATACAGACTGGAGATCGGTGAACAGTTCCTTCGAAGGATTTATTTTACAGAATATTCCGGACACAAGCGGGTTTACAGAAGCACAGCTGTTCCTCGCAAGTGTGTCCTTACAGCGTACTCACAGTATTCTTATACTATTTTGAAAGCAGTACCACAAAACCCCCAGGAAACAGACCCCCAGCCATGAGTTAAGACTTTTACAGCATTCAATACACATGACGACAGCTGGAAGTAGATAAGACTTTTACAGCATCATTCAATACACATTGCCAAATGGCCCATTGATGTGGAAATAGAGGAGCCCCCCCCCCCCCAAACATCATTTAACCACTCACCCAGCTCTACTAAGGAAATTAAAACAGTTATGACTAAATCTAAAACAGTCATAACTAAATCTAAACAGTTATAACTAAATCTGGGCAGTAGACTCAAAAAAATCCCCAATTCGGACTCAAAAAACTTTTTTTCATTAAAATATTCAACTATAAAAGAGGACATAATTGTGTAAAAAGAACACATATATCACCTGCTATTAACATTTGTCCCGTAACTGCTCTCTGTACTGCTTGCAGCAAATTGCCACCCCCAGATTGCATAGTCGGAAATTTTATGCATCAACGTTCAGGTGCGCACCTGAAAGATCTACTACTTGATTCTGTAATTGAGAAATATAGAACCTGTTTCCCACTTCCTCCTTCGCAGCGCTATCAGTCTTGCTTTTGCTTTCATTTACACAACTTTCTTATCACTCTCTCACCCTCCCCTTTTTTTTTTCTTTCTCCTTCCCTGCTCCTCTCACATCCTTCCTAGACTGTTTCAATGCACTACCCATTGCCATCATTCTAGCATTAGCCATCATCTTATCTACTTTTCTACAGTTTTCTCTTTTCTACAGTTTTCTCTTTCTCTTCCAACAACTTTCTCTTCTTCACACATGCTCGTTCCACCTCTTTCATCAATGAACACCAAACAATCGACGGTTGACAATGAAGTAAACCATCCACCCTCACAACAAGTTTTCATCCACTTATTCCCACACCCACACTTCACACACAATTATACTTGTTCTCTCTAATTCCCCTCCGCCCCCGTTCCCCGAAATCAAATGGATTTCTGTTTCATTTTCTCTCACCCACTTATTCAGAATGGTTTGATATTTCCCGTAAATGGAACCATTCCACTGTGCCTAAGGAATGTTCCCTTTATTTGGTTTTATTCATTGATTTATTTATGTCATGTTTGGGGCTCTGGTTTTGGTTGGGGGTCTCGATTGGTCCTGAGTGTGGTCCTGCCCTTCCTCGGGTTGACCAATCCGGGCCCTCAGCCACTTGTGCCTGGCCCCAGGTGTGTCTAGTCACCTCATTAGTGTGTGTGTATTTAGTTCCCTGGTTGTGGTCAGTCGGTGTGGGATCATTGCCGCTGGTCGCGGTCACCGCCGGTGTTCTGTCTGTTGATTTTGGATCCTTTCAGATCTTCGTTTATTTAATACTAGCCAGTACCCCGATTAGTGTTTTTTGTAAAATAAAGTATGTCAGTTTAACCTGCATTCCTGCCGTGGTTCTCCTGCCTCCCTGCATTTGGGTCCTCCACTCCGCACTCGTGACAGACTCAACTCCGCACCGTCACAGAATGATCCAACCAGAAACGGACCCAGCGGAGCAAGAGGCAGGTACCCGTTCCAGTTCCGGCGGCGCTCGTGCAGCGCCCGCCACCGGTTCCAGTTCCGGCGGCGCACGTCGTGCCGCTGCGGCCCCCTGGCCATGTGCGGCTGCGGCCGTGACAGACCCGTAACAATTTATTCACTTACTTCCTTATTTATTTATTTATTATTATTAGTTATTATTTTATTTTGGTTACTTCATTGATGTCTTTTTGTGGTACCACAGTTAAATAGGCCTTCTATTTATTCAAAAACATTGCTTATCCCCCCCCCCCCAAAAAAAATAAAAAATAAAAATAAGAAACAAACAAATAAAAATGTCCGAGCCTTAAATGTTTCAGAAAAACAAGGATTTATGATTTCTAGGATTCCATAACGGAACGAAACTACCTTGTGTTTTACTCAGATTCTATCAAAACCGCTCGAACTTCTTATTCTCTTATCTCTCTTATTTCTCTTCACTCAGTCATTTCTTATGCGGCTATTTCTTCGTAACGTTACCCCGTATACAAGGACTTAGGTTTCTAGGATTCTACAGTTTCTAGGATTCTAAAATAGAACGAAACCAAAATAGAACGAAACCACCTTGTATATTCAAATGTCTTAGTAAAATCCAAAAACATAATTTAAACACTCACCCAGCTCTACTGAGGAAATTAAAACCGTTATGACAAAATCTAAAACAGTCATAACTAAATCTGGGCAGAAGACTCTCAACACTTTGAAGATATTTAATCAGTAATTGTTGGCTAGTGACTAGCATAAGAAGCTAACATAGCAACACCAGTCTGTCAAGTGTTGTGGAAATAAACCCCACCAGCTCGTTTACTCAACACACTGTTGTAATGTAAATAAAAATATGTGTTGATTAAAAACAAAACATTTTGAACAAGTCATACCACAATGTTTTATCATCAAATTTAGCCAACGTTAGAACACACTTTTTCTCTAATATTGCGCCCCTTTTCTTTGTGGGGGGCGGGGGGGGGGGAATGAAACTACCACAATACAACCAGTAATTGTTTGAACTGCTGACGGCATATTTTGCACCAACATTTTGGTGGCATGATATGGACATTCAAACTTCAGCGTCGCTCTGTATGAAGACATTTTCTCTCATAATAAGCTTTCAGTGTTGAGAAATTAGCTTACATAACATTAATTTTGCAGCTGATTGAAACTTGACCGTTTTGAGGTTCAACTCCTCACGGCCGAATGCCAAGTTGGCATTAATAGAAATATGTCAAGCAGTTTTCTGACTCACGTCGAAGTGACGCTCCTGCACTCAAATGGAAAAACCCCGCACAACCTCCCTGACCCCCGTTTGATACGGTAAACACTTGTATGACTTGCTTGACAGATGCCGCTTTAATTGCTACGTCCACCCTGTCATCATCTTTATCACCTTTTAACGTAGATGTCAAACACACACGGCTGCCAGAGGAATGCAAATTGATCCGAAAGGGAAACCAGCATTCCCGCTGTGGTGGGGCGATGGTGACAACCATAAAGTTTTTCCTTTAGGGTTGAGAAAAGTTTCACAGACGATAACCGTCATAATAATATCTGCAAAAATATTGAATTAAGCATTCCTGGCTAGTAGGTGATGTCATTGAATGTACACAACATTGTGGAGTGACCACACGCCAGAGTTCCCTGGGGAATGGGGGGAATATTTTGAGATTTGAGAAAGTGGCAGAATCTTTGGAACAAATAAGGAAGGAACATAAGCATCGGTGTACATGAACATTGTGGAGTGACCACGTCATCGTCGACTGAAAAAAAAAAAAGAAGTACTTTCTGGGCAAAACTAAAGAAAACATTAAGAAACCAGGCAGACTGCATGGAAGAAATAAGTGCAGTAGCGTCCCAAAATGCAAACACAACACACACAACATTGTGGAGTGACCGCATGTCATAATTGACTGAAAAAGTACAATCTGGGCTCAACTAAATAACACATTAAGAAATGAGGCAGACTGCATTGAAGAAATTAGTGGTCTGAAATGTAAACATGATACACACAATATTGTGGAGTGACCACACGCCAAAGTTCCCTGGGGGTGGTGGGGGAATATTTTTGAGATATTTAGTGAGCTGGACAACAACAAAAAAAGAGGGAAGAATCTTTGGAACGAATAAAGACGAAACATAAGCATAGATGTGCACAATATTGTGGAGTGACCACATGTCATAGTCTACTGGGGAAAAAAGCACTTTCTGCGCAAAACTAAAGAAAACATTAAGAAATCAGGCAGATTGCATGGAAGAAATAAGTGCAGTAGCGTCCCAAATTCTAAACACAACACACACAACATTGTGGAGTGACCACATGTCATAATTAACTGAAAAAGTACTATCTGGATTAAACTAAATACATTAAGGAATGAGTCAGACTGCATGAAAGAAATGAGTGGTCCGAAATGTAAACACGATATACACAACATTGTGGCGCTAACACGTCATAGTCTACTGAAGAAGAAAAAAAGCACTTTCTGGGCAAAACTAAAGAAAACATTAAGAAACGAGGCAGACTGCATGAAAGAAATAAGTGCATGCCGAAATGTAAACACAACACACACAGCATTGTGGAGTGACCACATGTTAGATTGTACAGGAGGAAACATTTTGGGAGGGAGAAACCGAAATGTAAACACAACACACACAACATTGTGGAGTGACCACATGTTAAGATTGGGAGGGAGAAATATAGAAAGAAGTTAGGGAGACTAAATAATAAAGAAAACAAATAAATCACATTGCTATGTGGAACATAATTATAGATGTAAACATTATGGAGTGTCCACACATTATTCTATTGTGGTAAACTGCCCTGAAACTTGATTATGGACGAACACAATGTTGTTGAGCAAACAAATGTGAAAGTATACTGGAGAAAAAAGGAGAAACTCGAGTGAGACATTGGTGGGATCTAAACATTTTGGAGTAACCACATGACAGGAGCTATATCCGACCTGTTTTGATTTCCAGGACAGTCATGCGGTACCGGTTGGGTCAGTTTGAAGTCTTCTTTCTAAAAAGTCGCTGAAGATTTACGCAGGACACGCTTGACTGATTCCAGTCAAAGGCTTCGACTTCTTCTTCTGGCTTTTGTTAGTGTTGTTGTCAAGCCAAGTCATGTCTCATATCAAATGCATAAAAAGTATGTTTAAAAAACACACGACACACGCCCAGTATGAAAGATTAAGTGCATAAAAATATATGTCTTATTGATGCAATTTATTCATATATAGTATAATAAATCAGTAATACACAAACCAATAATTATTGTACAGTATAACAAACAACGTTTAAAATGTTATCCAATCAACATATAAATAAAAATAACGATTTACGAATTCATAGATTACATAAAATAAAATTGTCATCTTTAATAATGAAATTCTCTAACACTATACAAATACTATAAATACACAAATAATATAACGGTAAAATAAATGTACACATTTTGAATAAAGTGGATAAAATAAAACACTGTGCCAATAATTCCCATTACCAATTATATATATATATATTTTTTTTTTAAACATTCAGTTGTAATCCACTCATTAAGTGACTGGATTTAAAATCCTAAAACCTACTATATTAAAAGTATAAAAGCACACTTTTGAAGAACGACTTCAAAATGTTGATAAATGTTGCTATACTGATCCTTCAAAGTCAAAAATGTTGTCAATATAATATAATTTTTTTCAAGGGCATCAAAGTTGATTGTTAATATAGGCGGTCCTTATGTCAGAAGTTCATAAGATTTTACGCACGCGCACACAAACGCCCCTTCGAGAGGGCGTTATGCCGTACAAAGCTTCCCTCTCCTCTTCCTCAGCTCAGACCTGAAGAGGACCTCCTGCAAGGCATCATTATGGCCCGAGGACTTTTTGCTGCGAGTGTTTTGTTTCTAATGGTGAGTGAAATTTGAATTATTACTATTTTTGTGTCAGTCAGGGGAAGAAAGGTTGTGGGCAGGTGAACACTTGGAATATCAATAGGTGGAAAGCAGTAAACCTACTGACATTAACTCACCACACATAACAAGTGGCTTTTTTTTCTTTTTTTGCCTTACATGATGTTGACTTCACACTACAAAACATTTTGATGGGGGTAGACAGTAAGAATATGTACAGGTGGATGTTAAACACATAAGTGGACAATAGGAAATAATTGGATGATTTATTATGGGCCTGCTGCGTCGCAAAGCAGGCACTTATTACTATCCTAAGAAAATCGGGTTTATTATTTTTCTTTGTATTATTATATTATCTTCCACCGAATTTTCCGGAAGAACGCGGGCCGGTGCCGTACATCGCATCGGGACAAATGAGGTATCAAATTGATGCGGCTTGATCTGACTCGCTGCGCTATTATTTTTCTCAGAATTCCGAGTTACCATGGCGACGCAATTGCCCCCAAAAAACTCCCAAAAACAAGTCCCATTGGAATGAATGAAGTGATCCCATCAAATCAAGCATCTTTTTTCCCAAGACACGCTGCGCGCGCATACGTTAAGCGACCGATGTGAATTTTAGCTCATTTTGTTGCAATTTTTCTCATCTTTAGCTCAGTGTCGAAATGTTTTTTTTAAGAAATGAAAGCTCTCCCCGCTGTGCGGGTTCAAAGACAGTGAGCGAAAGGGAGACAAATAGCCTTTTAACATTGGTGTGTGAGCAAGTAGCCCCTGAGTGACGGGAGGCAAAAAAAATCGATTTCCAAAAGTTTCACTTCAACTCGTCACCATGGCCACAATCTTTGCTCACTAGACATCAAATTCGCACAATTATTATTATTATTTTTTTTTTTTAAAGAGCTCAGTATTGTTCATTCGGAAATGTCATCATCATTGCTCTTTATTTGTTTTTATTATTATTATTATTATTTTTTTTTTTAATATATATATATATATATATATTTTTTTATTTTTTTTAATTGTATGTGCGTGCGTGCGTGTGTGCGTGCGTGCGTGTATTTGTTAGCTCACCAAAAACCTATTTTTAAAAATCCCATACCGTTCACCTAAACCGAACACCGCCGTCAGGAGACCCGAGGTCTTCGCACAATTTGTAATCACAAGGGTCTTCTTTCTTTCTTTCTTTTTTTTATCCGATTAAAAAACTGAGAACATACTCACGTTCCCCAAACCCTTGCCGTTCTAACGAGCCATTTCTGGAATCTGCATCTTGAACCGTTAAGTCGTGAGAGGCTTTTTGTTCGAGGTGTGCGTATCCTGTACAAATGTCAATGGAATTGTGTGTGCGTGATGTTTTCCATCTCAAGTGTGTCCAACAAGTTCAAATCAAATGCGTGTGCGCGAATGTGCATGTTTCTTAAAGGGACAGATAGTAAGATACTTTTAGTTTATGTTGATTATGGTTAACTTCCACATTTCTTGACCGATTCCAATCGTTTAAAATTTTAAACTGTTCAGCTCATTTAAATGTTTTTAAAAAATACATTAAAAAAAAAACACAACATTATTATTATTTTTTTTTTTTAAAGGCAATGGAATGGACTTCTATTTAAATAGTGCTTTTTTTTAGCTATACTGCCTGGTCTCTCCTGGCACTTCTGCATAGCGACTGCCTCAGCCAATCATCTCTCTTACTGTTGAGCTCAACTCACCCCCTTTTTTTCTTGGTGTACTCAAGGCTTGGCCTATGCACGGGCGGCCATCCTGGCCAATTGATTAGGTACGCCCAGGATTCTCGCCACTCCGCTCGGCCAGGGCGGCGGCCATCTTGACCAATTAATTGGGTACGCCAAGGACTCCCCTCGCCCACCTGGGTCGGCGGCCATCTTGGCCATTTGACTACTACAAAAATTACTACTACTACAAGTACTACTACTACTAAAAGTCCTACTACTATACTACTACTACTATTGCTACAAGTATTGCGTCTTTCCACCTTGCAAGAGTCAGCAGGCCCATTCAAAATTTCCGCGGAAATTTTTCTAGTTTCCCTTTATCATTTATTGCTACAAGTATTGCGTCTTTCCACCTTGCAAGAGTCAGCAGGCCCATTCAAAATTTCCGCGGAAATGTTTCTAGTTTCTCTTTATCATTTATTTGGTGGACATGTAAACGTGGAGAAAACCCCCCCAATTGAGAACATCTACAGGTGAACAAACATAAAGGACCGGTGGGACATGTATATGTGGAGGTGGACAAATCGGACATGGACTGGATGTAATGTGGAGGTGTCCTGAGGTGGACACGTGCGCACACAAAAGTTCAAAAGTCCAAATGACAAGTGTTTAGCCTTCATTCCTCAGCAAATACATGCAGGTTGCCATGGTGACCAGTCAGGTGCTGGTTGACCTGTCTTAAGTTTCACACGGACAGAGCCCCATTATGAGCCGGACAATTACAGCCCCCCACCCAGCAAGTGTGACATTTTGCTACCAAGCGACCATTTTAGAGTGATTTTGGACATTTCCAGTGTTACTTCACAAACAAATTGGTCATATGGATGTTTTATTATTATTATTATTATTATTATGGTTGTCATTAATAATTATTATAGTTTTTTTAAATTCAGCTACATTTAGCAACATGACATTTTGTAGAAAAGCCTCAAGAGACAAGACACAGAAAGTCAGCCATTTTGCTATGAAGCGGCTATTTTTTGATCATTTTGGACATTTTATCCAACTGCCACCAAATTTGTATCAGATATTCTAGACAGACAAGCGACAAAACTGCTTAGACTTGAGTTTTTTTTTGTTTTTTGTGAGCTTAATAATGGACAAAATCGTCCACAAAGACAAGAGGTTAGCTTAAACGGAAGCTCATTGAAATATATGCGGATTGAACGATAAACCTGCTTCAAGTGATGTCATGGACTTTCCTGTTGTCTACTGCGTTATAGCTCCAGAACACACTTGTACTAACGCTCCAGTCTGGGAATAAACCAGCCCGGAAAAAAAGAGAATGGTTCATCCCTCCAAACCAGCTCAAGGAAAATGAAGATTACACTGGGAAGCAATATATAGCCAAGGTAAGAAACACTTTTATCCACAAGGAGGCGCTACTGGAGCACGTGTAGCATCACAGCATTGAAGTTCCATTTTTGCAGTTCCTATTTAGTATTTGTATGTTGTGTCTATTTCAGATTCGATCCGATTTTGATGTTGACAGGGACATTAGCTACTACCTGCAGGGCGTCGGCGCAAGCGAGTACCCCTTCGACGTCTTCGTGGTGGACCCCAAAACGGGACTCATTCGTGTCACCCAAAAGCTCGACAGGGAGGCCATCAATGCTTACAATGTGAGCAACCCCTTCCTCAATCACTCAGCTCCTTTTTGCTGAATAAATAGATATATATTTCTAGTACTGAATCAGAAAACATTTATTGACTTTGTTTTGATATTTGATATCACAATGTTTGGCAAAATGGCCATTTCATTAGGTACAGCTACACTTCTTTTTTTTTTACAAAATAAAAATATTGAATATGAATTACGTCATTATCACCCAAAATGTTAACATTATAAAATAAGAATATAAATTTGAAGACATAATATCAACATAGCTAGATGCGAGTTTTGGGGCTAAAGGGCTTGTGGCTCTAAAAAAATAATAATAATAATAATGGGAAAGGCTGTTGTAGTACTTCAAATAGGCCATTGGTGATGCTGTGGAGTAAATCAAGTAAAGTTGCTGGCATTTGTCCTTTCAGCTGGTGGGCATCGCCAGATTCAACGACGGCACTGAGGCGGAGAAAAGGGTAGACATCCGCGTAAAGGTGCTGGACGAGAACGACAACGAGCCACAGTTTGACGCCATGCAGCCCGTGGACGTGTACGAACGCAGCCTTGCGGGTTAGAGAACAGATGAGCGATAATAACACTTGAGACATACAGATCCATTTAAAGTAGAATTTTGTGGCATAAGATCGATTGCTTGACCTAAGTACAACAACTTGTGCTTGATTTGTATTTTACTGAGGTACAGTATTCTTGTCTGAATAGTGTTTATCTTGACCAGGGTCAGAGTTGAAGCCATGCGAATGTACAGTACCACTACATCATCAGTGACGAGTCTATAGCCACCGCATTCCCTCCGGTTCTGATCATTTGCATAATTCATTGGAAAATGAGGACGAAAATGGTGAAAAATTCCATCTCTATTTGAAAAAAGAAAGAAATGTAGTTCTAATGCCACAGTGATTAGAATTTAAAGTAACGTAAAATGTCACACAAAACAAATCGTACATATGTGAAAGGCTGAGCATTGCCGTTCCACTTAAGTCCTGTAGATGGCAGTGTAACGTTACAAGACATGTGACAACTGATGACAGCCATTGGCTGGATCATTCGGCTTAAATGCCATTTCTTCTTCTTTGGCCCCGGTTTGTTTTCTTTATTTTGCATTACCCTAGCATGTCTCCTTGGTAGAGCAAAACATATGACATGCTTGCAAGGTTATTTTACTTAACGAAAAAATTTTAAAAAACGATTTCATTAACTAAGTAAAATAAAAACGAATATGCTTTTCAAAAAACGAAAACTAACTGAAACTACATTTTATGTTTACAAAACTAACTATAATTATAGCGAAAATGTTTACCTGCTAGGGAGCTAGCTAGCTAAGCTAGCATCTATGGCTAAAGCCAAACTGTGGCAGGGTTTTGCTTTCTGGACCTGGATTGCTACCTCTGCGCACAAGTAATACACAATTTAAAAAAAAAAAACGAAAACTAATACTGAAACTAACTAAAACTAAGCATTTTGGTTAAAATAACTAAAACTAAAGTGAACCGCCCTGAAAGCTAATTAAAACTAACTAAATAAAAAAAATTAAAAAACTCCACATGAAATAAAAACTCTCTAAAATGAAAATTCCAAAACTATAATAACCCCGCATGCTTGGATATCTGTGTTTTTCAGGGACGCCCATCACGACCGTCACTGCGACTGACGGCGATGAACCGGGCAGCCCCAGCTCTCAGCTGTTCTACACCATCGTGAAGCAGGACCCACCTCACGACATGTTCCGCATGAACAGCGACGGACGCATCTACGTTGACAAATCTACCCTGGATAGAGAGGTACCAGCTCCTCCAAAATAAATCAAATGTCTAAAAAGCGAGAATCGCACAAACTTGTTAACGTTGTGGTTTCGTGCTGTCAGACAACAGATCGGTACTTTGTGACGGTGCAAGCTCAGGACCTCAACGGGGACCCTGACGGACTCACAGGAACCAGCACGCTGACCATCAATGTGCTGGACGTCAACGACAACCTTCCAACGCTGGAAAAACACCAGGTATGTGTTGTTTTCATACCACATGCTTTGCGGTTTGGTCTTAAAGTCAAGCCTTTGACTGCTACTGGTCATCTCATTGGTCACGTAATCTGTTACAGTAGTCCAGTCTGGATGCTATGAAAGCACGGATCAGAGTTTCAGAGTTCTTGTCAAAGGTCATGTGATAACCCGAGTTGGTGTGCATTTTATTGTAGTACGAAGGCAGCGTAATGGAGAACACAAAGGGTGTGGAGGTGATGAGGTTCATAGCTCAAGACTTGGACCTGAAGGACACGGAAAACTGGCAAAGCGTGTTTGATATCGTGAAAGGCAACGAGGCCAAGTACTTCAGCATCAAAACGGACCCAAAGACCAACGAGGGAATCCTGATGCTTGATAACGTATGCAAAAAATAAACAGAAACACGCAAGCTAGCCATGTTAGCTTCACAACAAGCCACAATTTGAAACAATATGTCCGATTTCGCAGCCGACGGACTATGAGGACGTGAAGGATTTTCTTCTTGAACTCACCGTGAGCAACAAGGCTCCACTTTATCAAAGCATGCCGTTTAAAACACACCTGGTCAAAATCAACATACAAAACCAGCGTGAAGGTCCACGTTTTGATCCCAAAGTCAAAGTGATCGCAATATCGGAGGGAACCAGCACTCCTATCAATGACGTCATTGCTCGCTACCCGGCACTAGATGGCGACACTGGGAAACCAGCCGAGAAAGTCATGTGAGTGGATACACACTGTAACATTTGTTCCATGAAGATGTATTGATTAATGTCCAACAATCAATTCTCTTCATCTCTGCTGTTATATTGCATTTTGTATGGTTCCGATTGAAAGCCCAGATACCAAACTACGCGGCATGCAATTGGGTTCTGTGTTGTAGATATCTTAAAGGTTCGGACCCTGACAACTGGCTCACCATTGACCCAGAAACCGCAGACATCAAACTGACCAAGATGCCCGACAGAGAGTCCACTTTTTTGGTCAACGGGACGTACTACGCTGAAGTGGTCTGCATTTCGGAAGGTACGCTGCCACGATTGTCGCATTACGTGACCTCCTTAGATGTTAAGATGCTGAATCATTTTAGTGTTGTGCCGACGGTAGTGGGAAGTAACAAAGTACAAATACTTGTGTTAATGTACTTGAGTAGATTTGCGATGTTGATTAGAGATAGACCGAGAGATTAGTAGTCACCGTGGCTGATAACTGATATTTGGAGCTGATAATAATTTTCAGTAAAAAGCGGGGGGGGGGGGGGGGGATTTTGGAGTCAACGTTTTTTTTTTTGCCCCTTCAGATATCAGAGTTGTTTTTTCCCAGTTCCGATCTGAAAGCGTTTGAGGCGAAAGTAAACAACCAAAATGGCAATTTAGTGTAATTTTTTAAATTTTATTTTGGTCCTCAAAACTCATTTTGACCTCTAGCAAAACTTCCCGTGTTTTAATCTTATTTCATAAGCATTCCATACAGTTCAGGAGGCCACCGTATAATTTCACGCTGGGAGACAGGCGGCATACTGTCACGTACGTTGTGTTACGCGAAGTTATGTCGAATATTTATGAATAAAGAAAGCTATTTAGTTTTCTATTCGAGTAAATTGTGTTTTACCATTCACAGTCTGTGTTTCCACAGGGGTCGCCATTATAGAGTGACGTCACATTATAGTCCGTCGTGAAGTCGGGATACTTTTTTTTCCCGATTTTGACTTCCTGATTTGAACTCGGAAAAGTCTGACTTCCGACCGTCTTCGAATGCAGCATAAGTCATGTCCACTCACCACTGCAATCATCTATGGGTCTGAAGATTAAATACAAATGCCGATCTTGACTTTGTTGTAATGTCTTAAAGCATGTTGATTGAACAATTTTTCCCACCTTTCAAAATGAAAAAGTATTTTTTAATCTTTAAAGTTAAATGAAAACTTAAACAAGTAGATACCTTAGCTCTCTATAGTTTTCTACAGAATTTTTTTTTTCTTCCAAAATTTAAAAATACCTCAAACATTTCTAGTTTTAATGTCAAACAAAAACAAATGGTTCAGAAGGTTCCCAGGGTCAGCAGCATCTCTTTTAAAGTTAACTGAAAATTTAAATAAGTAGTTCCCTGAGATTAAAATCGTTTTAGATTCATCTTTTATCAGCCGTCAGATTTCTTTTTTTTTTAAAGGCCGATACCGATATTCGTTCAAAATGCTCAATATCCCTAATGTTGATTGGTTGAGGTTGAGATTGGGGGGGAAAAAAACAGTCTTTTGTGTGATTCCACTTGTGTTTCCCGCAAACAGACATCCCCTCGAGCACCGCCACCGGCACTGTGGCCATCCAAGTGGAAGACTTCAACGACCAGTGTCCCACCCTGACGAGTACCCTCAAGACTCTGTGCCTTCCCGGCGATGCGGTCATCGTCAGTGCTGTCGACGGAGATGACTTCCCCAATGGAGCTCCGTTCACCTTTGAAATCCTGGAGGGCACAAAGGGAAAATGGCAGGTGGAGCATCTCAATGGTGAGGAGACAACATCTGGTCTGTTTTGGATCTCGGTGGACTTAAATCTTCAGGCTGAACCTCATGGATTGAATATGTGTGGGCAGATACCGCAGCCATCCTGAGAATCCAAGATTCCGTATGGCCTGGTCTCAACGAGGTGGAATTGCTGGTGAAGGACGCGCAGGGGGTGGCATGTCCGGAACCGCAGAAGGTGACGGTCCAGGCATGCACCTGCGAGGACGGAGAGATTTGCGGAAGTCGAGGTGGAAGAGGTCAGCCCAACAAGAAGTCTGCGTTGGGACCTGCAGGCATTGGGCTGCTGCTACTGGGCCTGCTGCTGTTACTACGTGAGTAAAAAATGGTCTTGGTCTGGTTAAGGTACGATGGCGTATTAGGGCAACGTGTAATTTATTTATTTTTCGGGGGGTAATATTCCGGGAAAAAAACTTGCAGATTTGCGACGGCCACTTTATAAAGTGGCAAATTTGCGAGGAAAAGAAACTCAGAAACTTACAACAAATACATGTAGCGTAGCTATAAGCTAACGTGATGATTTGTTTGTGGTTGTTTATAAAATGAAAAAGCAAGAATGGAGACGGATTTATTCTTAATTTAAACTTTACTCATCATACACGGCCCGCTAGAGGGACAACACTTCCTGATCCCCTATCAGCTGACGAACACTAACCAATCAGAAGCGAGCATACTTTAGGTAAATGCAAGTGAATGAGAGTGGCAGATTCGACACTTCATTTTAGCTACTTGTATAAAAAAAAATACCAAATATGTAAATATTAATTCTGGAAACATAAATATACATTATAACAAATTAATTTAAATGCTTCATCCTCAGGGTCACTTACTTGCAGCACCCAACGCTTCAAAGTGCGAATGCTTCTCGCAAATTTACCGCTTTTATAAATCCCACGACCAAGTACATGGACAATTCAGCATGTTAGTAGGATATTGAATAAACGCTTGCCATACCGACCGGCTGGTTTGGTGGGGTCTAAACAAAACGACTTTCTGTTCCCGCAGTCATCCCTTTACTGCTGCTCTTCTGCCATTGCGGTGCAGCCGCAGGCAAAGCCGAAAACTTTATCGATATGCCTTCTGACACCAAATGCCACCTCATCAATTACCGCACCGAGGGCCCAGGAGAGAACACGGTGTGTATTGGAAAATGTCGTCATCTTTACTTGTGCAAGAAATGTTCTGACAAAACGTTTGAACTGTCGCAGGAGGTGCCGCTGATGAACATGCCGACGCAAGTTGATGTTGTGGATGGCTCAAAACAAGACGCACAATTTTACTGGGACGGGGGGAACATCCGGGGCTTTCAGGAGGACTTCTCCAGCATCAAACGAGATACTACTTTGGGAATGAGAAACCAGCGAAGACTCTACTCGGAGTACCAAAGAGAGTCAGGGGCAGCTTATGACGATATTGGTCTGCCGCAACACATCCTTGCACAGTACTACGCTCAGGTGAGACTTGTCAAGCTTGCCCCTTTACATGTCCCAATCAGAGGTGTCAAAAGTACTCAAACTCTGTACTTAAGTAGAAGTAAAGAAAGAGTCTGGTAAACACTTAAGTACTGATTCAACGACTTTAAAACATACATGGAAATAGTAGATATTTGCAATACACTTTAATCAAAACATGACTGTTTCCTCCTTCAACAGAAACTGAGCAATGGAGGAGAGGACCTGGCAGTGAAGGACGCGCTCTTGGTGTACGACAACGAGGGCCAAGGCTCCTTGGCCGGCTCGGTGGGCTGCTGCAGCCTCCTGGAGAACGACAATGACCTGCAGTTCCTCGACGACCTGGGCCCCAAGTTCAAGACCCTGGCGGAGCTGTGCTGCGGCCAGAAGATCCAAACCGATGTCATTCCACTACCAACAAAGATCTTGACAGAACCAAGGCCGGAACTCATCAAGCCGCCACCAGTTGTCCCCGTGGTAGACCAAACTGTGACTCAGGCGGTGAAGGAAAACATGACTACGCGCAATCAATGCATGACGGCAGTGATGGGAGGAATGGAAAACCAAGGCCAGATGTTCTTGCTCCAGCAGCAGCAGCCTGTTTATTACGCCGCCGCCGCCGCTCCCATGCAATACGTAGTCCAGCCACAAGTCCAGAACGCCGTGTTTCTGGCTCAGGCACCGGCTAGCAATTTCCAGGGCGTTCTAGCAGGACCTGGGCAAGGAATGCTCGTGTCTGGTGGACACACCAATGATGCCGGCGTGGTGCTGGTAGAGAACTCCAAGATCCACACCAGAAATCAGCCCAGCCTCCAGAAGATGGTGTTGGTGGAAAGAAATCTCCCCGTGGGGTCTGTGAAAGTTCACAGGGGCAGTTGAACCGCCATGGTGCAAGGAAGGGGAGGAGCTGAGCGGATTTCTGGAGCTCAGAGTGTCCTTTTTGGTGGAAGGCTGATCCAGCATAAACCGAGCTGGGAGTATGTCCCAGAAGAGGAACACCCCTGGATCGAAAATGTCCTTCAACGTCCAAAGCACCACCAGCAAGTCCACTGGAGCTCAGGTGGCTTCATCCAGAATCCCAACGTACCGCAAGGTAGTGGTGCAGGAGACACGCAAATGACAGATTTGGGCGATTCCCATTGTAATGCTTTTCCCAACTGGATTAGGAGGCAATCCTGCTGACTGTTTCCAGTGCAATGAACTCAGTTGCCTCTTTTATTTTTATTTTTATACACTTTTCAGCACTAGTAACAAACGTCGAAACAATCCAGGAGCTTTCATACCTGCAGTTGGCTGAATCAATTGATTGGCGAAAGAACCTGTAAAAAGAATTCAGAGATTGGTTACTAAAATTGCTTATTACTGAAAAGGTCAAAAGACAAAATGATGTAGTACTGAATTGTGGCGCTATAGCTTTAAACAGTTTTTCACAATTTCAGTGTTCCTTTTCTTTTTTTTTTTTTATCTATATAATTATATTTATTTCAGTATTCCTGATTTTTGAGGGTGTGGCTAAAATGGAGCCCAGTGTCCCACTACGATCCCAACATAAGAATTTGAACGCCTCTCGTGTCGATTTTGAATGACAGATATATTTTTACTGTACAAAAACCTGAACTGATTAGGATCATAAAACGTTAGCTCCAGGGATGAAAGCACCCTTTAAGTATGTTGCTTTGCAATATGAAAAAGACAATAAAAAGTCAAGACTCTGTAGGTTTTAAGGCTTTAATTGATTTTAAATCGGTCAAAAAATGCAACTAGCAACAAATTGTTGACAGTCTTCTGCCCAGATTTAATTATAACTGTTTAGATTTAGTTATAACTGCTTTAGTTTTCTCAGTAAAGCTTGGTGAGTGAATCACACTTAATTTGCCATTTGTTTGGGGGAGTGAATGTGTTAAAAAGGATTACTTTGTAAGTTTTATTTGCTACAAAGTGCCATTTTGTCTGAGACCTACTATATTCCCACATCAATCGGTCATCTGTCAATGTGTCTTGGGAGAGGGGGCAGGGGTGGGGCTAAAGGGCAGGGCTGGTGAGAAAGGGGAGAGGGGAGGGGTTTGAGGGGGACCACTTTCTGATAGTATAAGACAAACGCAATTGTGAGGAATCGACACACTTGCAAGAGGAACTGCAGCGTTTTGTCTGTAAACTTGTCTGTGTCCAGAAATTTCTGTAAAATAAATCCTTCGAAGGACCTGTTCACCGATCTCCAGTCTGTATTCAGAAAATCAACATTCTCATTACCCGGAACAAAATGAACACGCGGAAAACAAAAGGATCGTTTTCCAACAAAATCTAGCCTCTTTTTTTTGTAGTGTTAATGGAAACTTTAGATTCACTCCAGAGCAGATGTTCATCCCAAAGCCACCACTGGCTGATTTTAGATTTGTGTATTTTCCCTGGTGGAGACACAACTTCATCACTATGCCATCAAATTGTTTCATTTAGTGTGCAGATCTGTGCATATGATGAATGAAAAAAACTGTCTAATTAGTTATAATTAAAGTTGTTGTGTTTTTACTATTTGCAATAATGCAATAAATTATTCAGGAGATTAATTAATTATAATAAAATAAATACATTTGAATGAAACAATATTAGGAACATTACTACAACAAATACAATTTCACATTTAATTACTAAAATAATAATTGATCATTTCTTCATGAACCAGTTATTTAAAACACTACAAAATTAGATGCAAACGATATTTTTGCCATTTAACTTATATTTTTCATTTCACTGTTTGCAAATAGATGAAATTGAATGAAATTGACAAATTAGTTAATTCATTTAATTGACAAATTAGTTAATTAATTTAAAAAATAATAATGCATTTGAATTAATCAGTTTAGGAAAACTTACATTACTACACTAAATAAAAAAATATTTTTTAAATGAATTATATATTTTTTAAATAGTTTTTAAACCCGATTATTTCATATTTTTTAATTAAACAAAAAACTCACATTTTACTCATTAATACACATATTTATTAATAATTACAGTAAGTCAAATAAAGTAACTATTCAAGAAAATAAATATATAACAACCGAATAAATACGTTTTAATGAACTCATTTTACGGTAAAAGAAAAACATGCAAAATGCTGAGCTTCATAAAAATGGCTGACATGGCGAACACCAAATAACAGAAAGCATACGCAAGAGGAGCACTTTGGGTGTGCCTGCTGAGAATGTGTGAGCTTCTGTCGCCGAACCGGTTTTCAACCCCCCCAACACACACAACACGCTGACACATTTACCTGTTGCCGCTCTGTGAAAGCTCAACATGACGCTTCATAAGCGTATCTGCTCATTTGGACAAACAAAATACATGTTAATCTCATTTATGTTTCATATTCTAAGTGCCAGGCCCGCGCGTCTCTATGGATGCATTAATACTATCTTTCGACCTCATGCAGATTTATATAATTCTGTCGTTTCTAATACTTGACGGGCACTGTCGGTTTGTTGACTAGTCGCTCTCAGGCGCACCTGTGGAGAAGGGGAAACAAAACCGGCAGGTTTCAAGGCCACACCCCGTCGTCATCTACGCTCAGAAGCAGTGCAACAGAAATACTTTAAGGTGTTCCTTTTTCACGAGGTCAAACGAAGGCCACTTGGTGGGACTTTTTAGAGACACACTTTGATGCATTGAGGATTAGGGTTGACTCACCCACAATGCTAAATGTTGGTTTTGACACGTCTGCAAACATTCATGTTCGATTAGATTATGATATATGTTAGTCCTAACCCTAAAACCGCCCCCCTAAATTTAACTCTAACCGGAATCCTAACCCTCTTCAACTATATCACCAACGCTGAGCCTAATCTGACCCACTAAACATTAAAACCACTCAACTTTTTCAACGTTATTACTTGCATCTAACACTAATCCTAATTGTAACCCTCATAATGGTATTCATATTTTGCTCTGGGGGGAAAAAAAAGCAAGGAAAATGACTTTTCTTTGTGATATTTGTCACACACAAAAAAAAAAAAACGTGAGATAAATTAGAAATAAAGTGGTCTAACATTATTTATTTATTTTTTATCAATAAAGGCATAGCTTTAGAGAAGTCAGGCAAAATTTGTCTTTATGTCAATAATATGCTCTGTGTGGCATTCTGATAAATATTGCGTATGCGGAATAAGAATTAAGCACAGTAAGAATTTCTTTCTGCTCTTTTTTTTTTTTTTTTTACTGTTTCAAACATACACATATGTATCAAAGACAAATATATACAAAAATGATGGCTTTTGCTATAGCACACTACAAAATTATAAGAGGAAGCAGTATACAATGAAAATAAAAGACACAATAAAATAAAATACAATTAAAAAGAAAAAAAAGCTAGAGCTTTTCACATAACATGTATTTGAGTAGCACATTTATCTCAGGGGCGGCCATTTTGTCTTTTACAGCCATTTGTTGTCAACTGAAAATGACATCACAGTGCCTACGGGCTCATGTGACGACCGTCACGGCTCATGTGTCTCCTGGTTTTGGTCATGTGACGTTCCCACATTGAGCCCTTAGGTACTGTGATGCCATTTTCCGTTGTGGCAGTAGAAGACAAAATGGCCGCCCCCTGAGCTGGCTAAAACATGTGGATTTTTCTCCTTCATTCACACTCCACAAACACAACATAAATCAGAATACCATGTTTAGTTAGACTAATTGTGAGCCCATAGAACATGTTATTGTAAAGCGTTTTGGACTTCGACTTCCATTTTAAGTTGAATGCTGATCTTTAGTTCCAATTCTGAACTATAGTTTGCAGGCAGGAAGTCCGTTATTGCACTCAACACTTCCTCGCCATTTCCAAGATGGCCGCGCCCATGAAAGCAGAGTTCACCATCCCAGAAAGGAGATTGGCAAGTAAGTACATCTTCATGTTGTCATTATATTAGTGAATGTTAGTATTATTGATACATTTGACAAATGTTTGGACTAAACTAAAATCCGAGGAAAATCCACATTTTGGTCAAAACAAGTAATCAGAAGAAGAAATCACTGCCATATAAATCACCCAAAAATACAAAATTATAGTTAGCTCACTCTCGTTCTCAGTGGCTGAAATATTCTCACTAGCTAGCGAAACGAGTTGTTTTGACGGCTGACTTGCTTTGGGCGTGGTGGCTTTCTTTCATCCACAGTTTGTCTGCTTTTTCAGTCATCACGTAAGTCAATTAAATGTGACTCATGGACTCAAGTCTTTGTTTGTGCTGTCGAGTCTTGGCAACACCGACTCAGAAAGTTTGGGCAACTTTTTGACAAAGCACCAGGTGAGAGAGAGCGAGCCCCAAAGAGGGGACTTCAGATCCAACTTTCACCCCTAGGGGGCACGGCGCTTAGACGCAACTGACTCTCTCTATTCTTGCTGACAGACCGATGACACATGATCCGGCAACAAAACAGGCCCGACCACTGAAACGCAGCTGGTGGAAGCCCAGCATAGAATAACAGCCGCATTGTTCCCACCACTAACTAACTCACCTATACTACTTACTTACTAACTTACTCACACTTTCTAGGCGTGGCACTCCTGTCACCAGTTTTGGGCGAGACAGCGATTCTCACTTTCTTCAAGACGTCGTCATATTTTTTGGATGACATTGACGTTTCTGACATGTGACACAGCCTAAAAAAATGTGTTCAGGGATTAAATAGGATGTTGATTAGATGGTACATTAGAAGTGCATAAAATATGATATAAGTATGGTAAATGTATAGGCTAGGGCTGTGCAATTAATCGAAATTCAATTACAATTTCAATTATTGCACTGCACAATTACAAAATCAGCATCATTGTAAAAAAAATAATAATAATAGATTCAAAAATATTCCATTGCAGTGATTTAGGAAAATAAAAATCCAAGACTGGCATTTTATGATGTATACTGTGTAGACGTATGTGATACCTTTCATGGTACTGATCACATTATTTCCATAATTGGGCTGATTTTGTCCATTTTCATTGAATTGTTTGTAATGCTGTTTAAAAAAAAATATATATGAATACTCAAATGATTTTAGTATTAATACTAATTTCGAGTTGTTTCAATTGATACATTTGCATTTAAAAAAATATATATGTTTTTTTCCCAAAGGAACTTGCATGATTATAGTGTTTCAAAGAATTTTATTTGTCTTCATATTTTTTGTACATTTGAACATTTTCTTCGAGCAGCCCTAATATTAGGGCTGGGTATCAATTCTAATTTCCTTAATCGATTCGATTTCGATTCACAAGAATTCAGTCCGATTTGATTTCAATTTTTTTTTCTTCCCTCTGATTCGATTCCATTCACTTCAATTCAATTCCATGTTGAATTATTATGGAACATCAGTTCTTCTTAAATATCAAGGACATGACAAACATTAAATTCCAAATTAAACTTTGCGGCCGTCATAACTGGTTAAATTATTTGGAATTTTGAGGAGGATGGTAGGAACACTGCCACACAAAAAAAACTACAAATGTGCTGACTGCTTTTAAGTCTGTCTTAAGGGTCGCTGCATCCGATCAGATCATGACACGAAGCCAACTTAACCAATCATCAGCTCGTTAACGTGCTGCCTTGCTTCTTTTTTTCTTTTTTTTCCCCAATTCTATCAGCAGTTGCCAAAATGTCGCAGCACCGCTTGCGTGTTTGATCAAGTTCTGCTCCGAGAACAACAGCAACTGAGAATACAGAAATATTGTAGCAGGTGTGTTTAAACAACAGAGTAAAAGTCAAAACCATGACACCATTAGACATTGTTCCACAAAAACAAATGTTATCATTAACAGCAAATGTGTTAAGTATGTCTCAAATGTGAAAATTGTGCCAAATGTTGGTTGAAATGACACGAAAGTAGTAAATAAAGAAAATGATGCAAAATGCAGAAAATGTTGTAAAATGTTAGGTCAAAATGCAGGGAATGTAGAAAATGTTGCTCTAACTGTAGAAAAGGAAGAAAATGCAGGTCAAAATGCAGTTAAATGTAAAAAAAAAAATGTTGATAAAGTATTAGTCCAAATAAAGTTAAAATGTATTAAAGTGACTAAAAATGTTGGTAAATATGCAATGAAAGGCGATCAAACTGTAGTAGCTCGAGAAAACAAAGGTGAAAAGCAGTTCATGTTGAAAAATGTGTGGTCAAAATGTAGTAAATGTTTTTCAAAATGGGCTTAAGGGTGTAAAATGAAGGTCAAATGTCATGAATGGTGTGAAATGTTGGTCAAAATACTGTCAAAGGTGTCAAATGGAGAGTTAAAATGGAGACATTGTTAAATGTTGTCAATGGTGTAAACGTATCGGATCAAAATGTGTTATAAATGGTGTGGAATGTACTAAATAAAGTTAAATAGTATGCTGGAATACTTTTGTCTTGACTTGCGTAAAATACCGAATCACATTTGCGAAACGTGCAAAAAAAAGTTCGCATTTATTGTCCCTTCAGGCACAAAATAAAACACACACAGTAAGTGGCTAATAAACTACACGTTGTCGTATCGTAATCATAGTGCAGCAAACAAGGGAACAAAATGGAATCTCATAAAAAGCAAAGATCGCCGTTAAAGTCACGTTCGCCAGTTCAAGAATGAGGAGCCGAAAAAAACAGCGAAGCCTCGACAGGACTGACGTGTTCACACGTGACGCGCACACAGAAACTCACACTCACACACACACACACACACACGAACCTGTCACGGCCTGCTAGGTGTGTGTTTGTGTGTGCGGTGAGAATAAAGTACTCCCCCCTCCCTTGATAAATAAGCTTCCCTGGCCGGTTGGTTTCATATTATCAGGAAGCGACGCGGGCCTCGTTTCATGGATGCAGCAGTCATGATTATCAAGTTTGTGTCGCTGTTGTTGGCTGTAAGTACGAACTTTGACATTTTTACGGTTGTTCGCCGTCGTGTGGAATTTTGGAATGTGATAACTTGGACCTCTCCGGCATGTGTTACTTTTCCATTCCTTGTAGAATGTAACTCATTGTAAACGTGTAGTTTGCTGATAGTCTGGGTGTGTTTATTTGACACTTTAATGTGTTGATTCCTGATAGATGGTTGTCATAGCAATGCAGGTGCAAGGTGAAACTAACGCTAAAGGCAGTCAGGTGCAAGTTGAGGGTTCAGAAGATTGTGGAAATGCTGTAGAATGTTGATCAAAATGTAGGTAAAAGTGGTAAATTGCGTAAAATGTGGATTGGAATGGAGTACAACGCAGGTAGAATTGAAAGAAAATTGGTTAAATCATTCACTGCCATTGACGACTATAGACGTCAAAAATTCATGTGAACTATTTCTATTAGTTTAACATTTTTTTAATTTTATTTCATTTTTTATCAAAACCTAGAATTTTTTTTATTGTACATTTATAACACATATAAGATTATCATGCGAATAATTACGATTAAACGCCCTTTTTTTTTTTTTTTAATTAGGCCCGTCAGGCGATACATTTTTTAAATTGTAATTATCACATGACTTCACGAGTTAACTAACGATTAATCACAAATTTTATATCAGTTCAAAATTTACAATATTTTTTTTTCTAGGTTTTCATACTCTTGTTAGCAAAAGTGGAAAAAAATGTTAAACTAATATAAATAGTTTAAATTAATTTTTGACGTCTATAGCCGTCAATGGCAGTGAATGAGTTAAATGCTGTAAATGTAAAAAAAATAAAATGAAAAAAATTTAATGAAGGAAATGGCATTGGATATTGGTGAAAATTGTGTCAAATGGTGGGTGAATGTTGGTAAGATTGTATAATAAATGTGAAAAATGGTTGGTCAAGATCTGTTCAATGGTGTAAAATGGTGTAAATTGCGTAAAATGTCAAATGGCAGTAAAATAGTGGTCTAAATGTTGTAAACATTGGAAAATGCTGGTCAAAATGCCATAAGTGGTGTAAAATACAAGTTGATATTGAACAAATTGAGTAAAATGTTGGTCACAATGCACCAAAATGGTATAAATGTTGGTTAAATGTTGGTGACATTGTGGTAACTGGTATAAAATGGTGGTCAAAATAGAGTAAATAGTGTAAAATTGGTTCAAATGTCGTAAAATGACAAAAAGTAGGTTACGTAGATAAAGTTTTTGTGAAAATGCCTGTTGCTCATAAAAATATGTTAAATGCCATCAAATGACTTCCAAACAATTTCATTTATTTCATTCATTCACACAAAAGCTCCCGATATTTCCAAGTGCAATAATTCCGTATACTTTACGATAAACCATTTCGCAAGTTGTCCGGCTCCGTCAGCCAATCATCTGCTCAACACACCGTGTTCATTTTCCAAGGTTGTCTGTGCTTGTCATATAAAACCAAAATGTTTGACTGCGCTCATTAAAAGCATGACCCGGGAAAACATATTTGTGTGGGTCGTTTAGATAAGCACATCACGTTGCACAGTCAACATCAAGTCCACAATGTTGGACGTCGGGCAACGAGGATGTGAATATCGGACAATAACATATTGATACTGTATTGAATTGGATGCTAACGTAGCGATACTCACATGCTAACATATTGATATCGGATGATAACCAGGCCATGGGACACCATCTTTCGGCTATTTCAGACTTACCTGCGGAAATGCTTACCATTTGAATTGACGCTACATTTGAACATAAAACAATATTTTAGCAGTTCGTGTTTGTTTGATTGTGAGATTTGTCTACGCACTGAACATGAAATTGCTTTATTCACGCCACACGTAACCGGAGAAAGGATACCGACACTGACTGTCAGCTGTAAACCAGCAACACAAATATACTTGCCAGATACGGCAACTGCTTAGCTCGCCGTTCTTCATTATGCTAGCGCTAGGTGGTTCGAAGGAAGATTAGGTTTAGGGCCTCATATAGTATCTTAGGGTTAGCATTTGTGTTGTTCGGAATGGCTAGTTTAGGGCTAGGCTTTGGGCCTTGTTTTTGTCAGTGTTAAGCTAAGAGTTCAACCATATGAATAGCTTATGTTACGGTTAGCATTTGGCCTTTCAAAATAGTTTAGCAGTAGGGCTGAAGACATTTGGACTACTTTATATCTAGGTTAGGGCCTCTAAAAGTAGTTCAACGTGATCTTGCTGGCTAATGCTAATGCTCTTCTGACGCTACGCGCGAGTAGCAATTCCCTCCGGGGAAAGTTTCTTTCTATGCCTGTTCTGTACATTCTTTACCAAGTGCGTGTGCCGACTTGATGATTTTTGACAGTCAAAGGATGCGGTGCCACGCCCGCTTGTGTGAGTTTGTGTCATCGTTGCTCGCATGCCCCAGCATGGAGTTCAGTCTGCGGGCGTGGCAGGTAAACAGGCAGACAGGCAAGTTGACAGCTAGGCGGGTAGCTAAGGTGTGTCGGCAGCTCCTCTCTGCGTTCGTGTGTCTGTTAGGAGGCATGAGGAGCGATATAGTCACTGTGAATTTGTTGGTGAGGGTGAGAATTTAGGATTGGGGTTGATGCCTGGGTGTTGGAATTTTAGGATAGGGTGTTAGGGCTGTATGTGTTGCGATGTTAGGATGTTAAAGTGTCAGGGATACAGTTTTAGGATGTCAGGGTTTGTTTCAGGGTCTTAGAGTTATACTTTGGGTGTTTTGGATGTTAGGATGTTACTAATAGGGTGTTAGAGTTTGGGTGTTAGGGCTTCAGGATTTTTGGGCATGAAGATATTAGCATGTTCGAGGTTTTGGCGCTTTCAATGTAACAATTCTATACAATAATTCAACAGCGGCATGTCCTTGTGCTATATGTATTTATAATGTTAGCATGTTTAGAGATTAGAGTATTGGGTGGTTAGGGTTAGAATAATAAGGATGACACCTAGATGTTTGGTTTAGCATGTTAGCATGATGTTAGCATGCTAGGATTAAAAGCCTTGGGATGTTAGGGTGAGATGGCAGCCGAGTAGGTCGAGGTCAAGGTCGGTGTTTCGATGATAGGGTGTGTGAATGTTTGGGCTAGTTGGAATGCTTAAGGCTGTGGCTACATTAGCATTTAGGAACATTATGTTATGATACATGATTGAACATCGCATTTCAGTGTGAATGCAGAAAAAATAGGACCATTGCGGTGTGATTAATATGATCAATTATTATTACCGTGATGTTTTTATGACTGTGCTACATGGTTGTTGGCTTATTATAAATTTTTCTGACTGTTGACGAGAGCAGGGCCCGGCCATGTGTTCACGTTAAGTCCGCCTGATTTACTGTCACCTTGCCACCGCCTCAACTTTCAGTTGCAGGCCCGACAGGTTTGTCCACATTCAGCCGCCAACTCGCGCCCGCGGATGTCAGACAGTGCCTCAGGCTCACACGACTGTGGGAAGAAGAGTAACACGGTCTATACAAAAACCTCAAGCATCTTGCAAGATACTGGGAACAAGAGTTACATGAAGCAACTGTATATGCTTCCATAAATATGACACATGCGTTTGTGAACGTGAACAACAGAAAAAGTCGGAAGCGCGATACTGTATAATGCAGCAATACTTGTCCCCAAGTATTATATATAATAGTTGAGAGAATCACTGTTTACATTAGTTTAGCAGGAAAATAAGTTGAAATAATAAATTATTTTAAAAAGAAACTGACAATTTAGGGTTTTTTGTACTTTGTAGCTACAGATAAATCAAATAAGTGTTTTTAATTGATTTTATTTTATAAAATAACATTAAAGCAGAGCTTCTTTTTTAAAGTGAATTTAGCTTGACTTCTAAACAACAAAATAAAGTTTGCTGCTTTTACACAATGTGATTTCAAGAAACAATAACTATTAATTATAGGAAAAAAATCAATTGTTCATTATGTTATCACTTTTTTTTTTTTAATAAAATCCTTTCATTTCCCTGGGATTAACCTGGGGAAAAAATGCTCCTCAAAGTTAGAAAGTTGCTCTTCAAATGAAGCCATTGATTCACAAAACTGCTCCACAGAGTAAAAAAAATTATATACCATACAGGGAGCCACAAGTTTACGTACCTCTTGCTCGCTACCTTGCATCCACACGTGCACACGTGAAAAGTGCAGCTTTTAAATAAAAGCACCGATATTTGACATTTTACTCTGACTTCATGGTCTCCATGAAGGTCAGTCGGAGACTGAGGGCGGGGCCGGATGAGACCCCTGAGGTTTGTCCTATACCATACTATAAATGCAGTTGTGAATGTAAACAAAAGGCAGCAAGAATAGTCAGCAGTGTTATATCAGGCAAATAAATACACATGCATTCATGAATGTGAATCCTTTTGCCAGCTCCAGACGGTTGCCCCGGCGGAGGGTGGTCAAGTCCTATCCAGACAAAAAAGGCACTGGGTCCCGCCTCCAAAAGCTATCAGGGAAAACTCGGAAGAATACGTCAATGAAGTCGTGGCTAAAGTGAGTACAGAATGCTACAGAACAGTAGCAGGCATTGTTAGGCATCTGCTTTGGCGCCCTCGTGTGGTCAACTTGTGCACAGACGGAAAGGTGAGTGCTGTATTAATCTATCCGCACTGTACGTTTCAGATTCACTCGGACTTCGATAACCGCAAAGGGAACCTGAGGTACTCGCTGGAGGGCGTGGGTGCCAGCCAGTACCCCTTCCATGTCTTCGTGGTGGACCCCGATTCGGGCAAAATTAAACTCACCAAAAAGCTCGACAGGGAAGAAATCGGCATGTACAATGTGAGTTGACAAGGGCCAATCAGCGTCCTTGGTTTATAGGCCAATCAGTGTCCTTGTTTGACAGGATGGGGAGGAGCAATCTAATAACAACAACCATATCCAAATTAGGCTTCAAATTCTTAATTGAAACTTCAAGTCTGGTTTGAAATGTAATCAGATTTGAAAGGCTAATTTGAAATGCTCGAACGTTTGAAACCCTAGACCAGACTTGAAACTCCACTTTGAAACCGTACTCCAGTTTTAAAGCCCTGACAAGGTTTCAAACTATTTGAATCTCTACACCAGGCTGGAACCCCTAATTTAACCCACCACGTTGCTTGAAAATTTTAACAACGGCTTTAAACAAGGGTTAAGTTCTGGTTTAAAACCGTAATCAAAGCCTTAAACCCAAATCTCTAAACCCAACCTTCCCAATCCCAATTTAAATTGAAAGCCTCTAACCTTAATTTGAAGTCTTAAACCCTAATTTGAAACCCAAACCAGGCTTGAAACCTAAATTTGAAACCCTAACCCCGGATTGAATGCCTAACTCAAGGTGAAAAGTCTCATTTGAAAGACAAGGTTGGCATTAACGACCACGGGCTCGAGTCTCGATAACTAAGTGTGACGTGACCGGTCGGCGTGCTTGCAGCTGTCGGGCGTGGCGACCTACTTAGACGGCAGACAGGCGGAGAAAAACATCAACGTCCGCTTCAGGGTGGTGGACGAGAACGACAACTCTCCCATCTTTGACGTCATCCCGGCCGGCTCGGTCAACGAGCGCAGCGGCGTAGGTGAGCGGAAGGGTCGCCTGGGCGGGTCTGCGCGCCGCCGCGGCGTGTGTCTGATTGGTCGCCTTCTTTTTGTTGCAGGGACGTACGTGATGAAAGTCAGCGCGACGGACGCCGACGAGCCGGAAAATCCCAACTCCCAGATCGCGTACAGCATCGTCAAACAGGAGCCGTCCAACGACATGTTCTACATGGAGAGCGACGGCAGCATCTACGTCAAACGGATTGACCTGGACAGAGAGGTACGGTGTGGACATGCCTTCAAACCCTAACCCTTGAAACTCTCAACCAGACTAGAAACTAGGGGCATTCCGATCAGGGTTTTATTAATTTACTCACTCCCAGCCATTTTCACTGAAGTAACCCCCTTCACTCCCGGCTGTTTTACTGGATTTTGATAGATTTTGCAAGGCCCTTGGAATATTGTGTTCTATTGCTATAAAAACTTGGAACCTACCAAAAGAAATTAGATTAGAATCTCTTCTTTCATCAGGAAAATCTGTTTCCTTTTTGCAGCAATTAGCATTAGACTATAGCTAAGTTTCATCAATATTCACAAATCTGTTTAAAACAATGGGAAAAAAACTTTTTGCAACATGGCCCTGGTTGATCTCTTATACTCTGCTGCCACCTGCTGGCCGTTTTTGTAATAACTACCATTGCTTCAAGCATTCTCTTCAGTTCAAAGGCTGCATCAAAGCCTTTTGTATGCTCTAGCATAATTTTTTTTTTTAAATAAATGTATAAATACGTCTTTGGAAGCATGGTAATATTTAAAATAGAATGTATTAATATGTTTTTGGGAGCAAATGGGTTAAGATGCCGGTTCCTATAATGATCACTTAACGAGTGAAATCGGCTGATAACATTACGGATCATAAGGATTATCTGCACACTTTTCAATTCTACAACAAAAGAATTTGTCTTTTTTTTTTTCAATTACTTGATAAATTTAATTTAAAAAACACATTCTATCCAAATTTCCATCCCTTTATTATACAAAAACATGAGGTGCAGATGATCTTCTTTTTTTTTTGATCGGCAATGAAAGGCACTGATTGACATGCTAATCACATACTTTTCCATGGAAATTGGCCAATCACGATCTGTGGTTGACCACGATCGGCGGCCGATCAATCGGAGCACCCCTAAGAAACCCTAACTTTGCCTTGAAATGCTCATTTGAAAATTGAACCACTAACATAGTTTTAAAACCCTGATTTGAAACCTTCAAACAGACTTTAAAACTTAAATTCACATTTGAAACCCCAACCCTTAAAACCTATCCCACCCAGGCTAGTTGAAACCCGAATTTGATGCCTTTACTCTTGTTTAAAACTCTAACCACGACTTTAAACCTAAATTTGTACTCTAACCTAAATGTAAAACCTGACTTAACTAACACTGTTGTAATGCTAACTTAAAACCCTCACTCCTAAATCTTTACTAGACACAGACTTAGGGTTTCAAATGGGGATGTTAAGCCTAACTTGCTTAAAACCCTAACCCAGCCAAGCTTGAAATTCTAATTTGATACTCTTACCCATGTTAGAAACCCTAACCATGCCTTCAAATCTTAATTTGCAAACCCAGACTTGGAAAAACCCTACTTGAACTTGAGCTCTTGTGTTTTTGCACTGCCGCCAAATGACCTTTCAGGAATCGGAGCAGTACACGCTTACGGTGAAGGGTCAGGACCTGAACGGTGCACCAGGCGGGAACAGCGGCATCAGCACCGTCGTGGTAAATCTGCTCGACGTCAACGACAACCAACCCACCCTGACAAAGAGCCTGGTAGGTCACGTGCAATTGCAATGCCTTGATTTTGGTGAGGTGTTTGGTAGGAACGGTATCAAATGTCCCGTTGCGGTCTCCCGGCAGTATGAGGGCAGCATCGAGGAGAACACGCAAGGCGTGGAGGTGATGCGGATCAAAGCTGAAGATCTGGATCTGCATGGGACCAACAACTGGAAAAGTGTCTACAAGATCGTCAAAGGCAACGAGGCCGGGTACTTCAGCATGATCACTGACTCAGCAACCAACGAGGGCGTCCTCATGCTCGATAAGGTACGAAATGTCAAGTAAGGTTTTGAGACAAGAAATGTTGGCGTCTTGGTTGAGTCACTGAGCATTGTAAAGCTTGTGAAGTATGATTTGTAATCCGCATCCATCTTTTGGAAACCCTAACCCACACTAAAAAACCCTGACTTCAAATGTAATCATAACCCTTGTTTGAAATACTGTTTAAGTTCTAGCAATAGTTTTATATTAGACTCGACTTCTGCCTGAGCACAAAAGCAGCAAATATTGAAGATTGGGCCCCCAAAGAAATCTATAAATAGGCACATTTTAAAAATTTGAACCAAAACTAGGCGTCGATTTACTGTACGAGTAAATAAAGTTTCGAATTGTACCATTATACAGTCCATTAAAGCGCATGTGTCTTCTTACAGGCTGTGGATTATGAGGACGTGAAAAACCTGGACCTGGGAATTGCTGTGCTGAACATGGCTCCGCCATTTGATCCATCTGACCCATCCACAGCTAGCATAGGATTTGGTGCAGGAGGAGGTGGTGGTGGAGATGGAGATGGAGGCGGGACAGGCGGAGGCGGGACAGGCGGAGGAGGTGGTGATGGAGATGGAGGCGGGACAGGCGGAGGCGGGACAGGCGGAGGAGGTGGTGATGGAGATGGAGGCGGGACAGGCGGAGGAGGTACCATTAGCAGTACCAGTACAAGTTGGTTACAAGGTTTTAACACCGGCATGACGAGTACAACTGGAGGAGTCACTTGGAAAGGCACCACGTACAAAACCTATCCCATCAAAATCAAAGTCAAGAACCAGCGCGAGGGTCCGCATTTTGACCCCAAAGTCAAAGTGATCACCATGTCGGAGGGAGGCAGCTCCACATTCAACATGGCCAACATCATCACTCGCTACGCCGCGCTGGATGGCGACACGGGGAAACCGGCCAAGAACGTCAGGTGAGTGGCTACACCTGATGCAGTCTCACTTCATTGGTCCCAAAACTATTCTTTACAGTATCTCCCACAAGAAGTCACAAATGGTGTAGTAATTTGTGGGTAGGATTGGTAGAGAAAATTAGATTAGATTAGATTAGATTAGATTAGATTAGATTAGATTAGATTAGATTAGATTAGATTAGATTAGATTAGATTAGATTAGATTAGGATTAGATCAATGGTTCTAAACCATGTTGGAACCCCACCAGAACTCAATAAAATGACGACCCCCTCTTCTCCGGTACTCAACCCCCCCCCCCCCCCTCCCACACCTAGATTAACTAGAATTGCTCAACTTGGCATTGCAAATTGTGCAATCACTCAATTCAACTGTATATTTAAGAGCACTTCAAAACAACCACTGCTGTTATCTTAAGACGGAACCCAAAGGCAGCAGATGCAATGAAGACAGCAGAGGCCCCACAATTGAACCCTGTGGAACACCATACTTTCTCTTATACATTGCACAAAATAGCTGAATGTGTGCACTGTGTTGCAGGTATGTGACAGGTTCGGATCCTGACAACTGGCTCTCCATTGACCCAAAGACCGCTGACATCAGACTGAACAAGATGCCCGACAGAGAGTCCACGTTGTTAGTGAACGGCACCTACTATGCCAAAGTCCTCTGCATTTCTGAAGGTACACAACCACAATCTGCTACTGAATCTCTTGTCAGTTCACTCCAGTATACTTTTGAGTCCCAAAGCGAAACGTGTCTTGTAGACAGGGTAAAAGACAGCTGGGACACCTTGGAAACAGTCAATGCATTACTCAACTCAAAATCTCTCAATCCCATTTTTCTTCATATGGTGTTAACGTAGCCTCCTTAGCAGAAAAAGACACTGAATCTTGCTGGTCTATTCCCCCAAAAAACAGATGCACCATCAAGTACCGCCACCGGGACTGTGGCTATTCAGGTGGAAGATTTCAACGACCAGTGTCCCACCCTGACTAGTACCCTCGAGACTCTGTGCCTTCCCGACGATGCGGTCATTGTCAGAGCTGTCGACGGAGATGACTTCCCCAATGGAGCTCCGTTCACCTTTGAAATCCTGGAGGGCACAAAGGGAAAATGGCAGGTGGAGCATCTCAATGGTGAGGAGACAACATCTGGTCTGTTTTGGATCTCGATGGACTTAAATCTTCAGGCTGAACCTCATGGTTTGAATATGTGTGGGCAGATACCGCAGCCATCCTGAGAGTCCAAGATTCCGTATGGCCTGGTCTCAACGAGGTGGAATTGCTGGTGAAGGACGCGCAGGGGGTGGCATGTCCGAAACCGCAGAAGGTGACGGTCCAGGCATGCACCTGCGAGGACGGAGAGATTTGCGGAAGTCGAGGTGGAAGAGGTCAGCCCAACAAGAAGTCTGCGTTGGGACCTGCAGGCATTGGGCTGCTGCTACTGGGCCTGCTGCTGTTACTACGTGAGTAAAAAATGGTCTTGGTCTGGTTAAGGTACGATGGTGTATTAGGGCAACGTATAATTTATTTATTTTTCGGGGGGTAATATTCCGAGAAAAAAACTTGCAGATTTGCGAGTTTTTTTTTGCCAAATCAGCACCTGCTTAGGGTCCCACGACCAAGTACATGGACAATTCAGCATGTTAGTAGGATATTGAATAAACGCTTGCCATACCAACCGGCTGGTTTGGTGGGGTCTAAACAAAACGACTTTCTGTTCCCGCAGTCATCCCTTTACTGCTGCTCTTCTGCAATTGCGGTGCAGCCGCAGGCATACCCGGAAACTTTATCGATATGCCTTCTGACACCAAATCCCACCTCATCAATTACCGCACCGAGGGCCAAGGAGAGAACACGGTGTGTATTGGAAAATGTCGTCATCTTTACTTGTGCAAGAAATGTTCTGACAAACATTTGAACTGTCGCAGGAGGTGCCGCTTATGAACATGCCGACGCAAGTTGAGGCTGTGGATGGCCCAAAACAAGACGCACAATTTTACGGGGACGGGAGGAACATCCGGGGCTTTCAGGAGGACTTCTCCAGCATCAAACGAGATACTACTTTGGGAATGAGAAACCAGCAAAGACTCTACTCGGAGTACCAAAGACAGTCAGGGGCAGCTTATGACGATATTGGTCTGCCGCAACACATCCTTGCACAGTACTACGCTCAGGTGAGACTTGTCAAGCTTGCCCCTTTACATGTCCCAATCAGAGGTGTCAAAAGTACTCAAACTCTGTACTTAAGTAGAAGTAAAGAAAGAGTCTGGTAAACATTTAAGTACTGATTCAACGATGCAATACACTTTAATCAAAACATGACTGTTTCCTCCTCCAACAGAAACTGAGCAATGGAGGAGAGGACCTGGCAGTGAAGGACGCGCTCTTGGTGTACGACAACGAGGGCCAAGGCTCCTTGGCCGGCTCGGTGGGCTGCTGCAGCCTCCTGGAGAACGACAATGACCTGCAGTTCCTCGACGACATTGGCCTCAAGTTCAAGACCCTGGCGGAGGTGTGCGGTGGCAAGAAGATCCAACAAGATGTCACTCCACCGCCCCCAAAAGTCGTGATTCAACCGAAGCCGGAAACCCCCAAGATACCGCCAGCTGCCCCCAGAGTGGACCAGATGGTGACTCAGGTGGTGAAGCAAAACACGACTACGCGGAACCAAGGGAGAACCGCGGTGATCGAAGGGGTGGAAAACCAAGGTCAGATGTTCCTGCTCCAGCAGCAGCAGCCGGTCTACCTCACCGCTGCCGCCCCTATGCTGCAGCCTATGCAATACATGGTCCAGCCGCAAGTCCAGAACACCATGCTGCTGGCTGAAGCACCAGCTAGCAACCTCCAGGGCATGATGTTGGCGGCTCCGCAAGGCATGCTGGCGGCTCCGCAAGGCATGCTGGCGGCTCCGCAAGGAATGCTGGTGCAAGGACAAACGATGTTGTCTGGCGGACAAGCCCAGGCCCCTGGCATGGTGCTCATTAGCGGTACCCCTGGATCACCTACACAAGGCATGATCGTCCAAGGACAGACGATGGTATCCGGCGGACAAGCCCACGGTCCTGGCCTGATTCTGGTTAACCCGGGGTCACAGACACAAGGCGTGGTAGTCCAAGGAAAGAAGGTGGTGTCCGGGAAACAAGCCCAGGGGCCTGGTGTGATGTTGGTAACCGGAACGCAGGCAGGAACCTTACCAAGTATGACACTTCAGGGAAAATCCACGGTGTCCAGGGGAAAAGTTCAAACCCCCCTGAGTGGTGCTAACAACCTGATCAACGCAGGGACCCTCTCAAGCTCCCAGACCGTAATCGAGGGCAAGGTCCCTGTGGGGAAGGTGGTGAGGACGAGCCAAACCTCCATCGAACAAGGCGGCGTCCGACTGCCAGATTTCGCCATGCCCCAGATGGGCAACATCTCTGGAGCTCACAGCACCACGATGACGTCATCCAGCACCGGCGTGAGCAGAGTCCCCACATACCGCAAGGTGGTGGTCCAGGAAGAGAAGCTCACTGATCTGTGACACGGAACAAATGACTCTTGAAAGCAACTTTCGTCAAGGCGTTTCCTCAAGTATTTTGTTACCGTGCCGGTTTTATTGGTGGTGGATGTCCTGCAGCAGCCCTGCCTCGGAGCAAAGCTACATGCGGCTGCACGTTCCTGCTATACGGCTCCTACCCGACGTACACGTTACGCTCTTGCACCCTCAAGAAGAATGGCGGAGACACGAGCAGATACTTCATGGAGATCCCGTGCCAGTTTAAGTGCGCGGGTATCTCTTTGTTGGATACGTTGGCTGGGCCTCCATGTTTCTTCGCTAGCTCTCATAACCAACCGGATAATTAGCTAAGCTTTGGCTTTTCTGACTTTTTAACATCTTTGTGAACTTTCTAGACTAAAGTGTGACACTTGATAAATGGTACTTCATTCATATAGCGCTTTTCCACCTTACAAGACCCTCAAAGCGCTTTACATTCACCTACTGATGACGCATTAAAAGCGACTGGGGGTGAATATTACATCGACAGGAAGTCTGCTGCTTTGCTGGGGAGATTTCCTTCACTTTGGTGTGTCCTACATGAAGCTTTTTGTTTTGTTTTCCCTTAGCAGATGTCTTAACAACACTGCCACATGTTTTTGCCAAAATACCCCAAGGTTAAAGTATTGCACTACTTTTTACTTTTCACCATCTTGCTGAAACGGTCACCACAGTATGGATTTGGTTATTTTCCCTGAGGGAAGCAGCACTTCCTTTTTCAATTTGTGTGCAGATACCATGTATGTGGCTGATGCAGTTTACGTATCGCCAAACACACAATATCTGATCCTCACTGTGTCAAGGTGTGTGAGGTGGCAAATCCAGGTCCAGAAAGTAAAAACCCCTCCACAGTTTGGCTTTAGCCCCTAGTGCTAGCTAGCTAGCTCCCTCGCAGGTAAATGAGCACCATGGGTGCTAGCTAACTCCCTAGCAGGTAAACGAGCACCATGGGAGCTAGCTAGGTAGCTAGCTAACTAGCACCTGTGGCTAAAGCCAAACTGTGGCAGAGTTTTTACTTTCTGGACCTGGATTTGCCACCTCTGGTCAACAAGTAATCAAGTATGTGTCATTGGGCCAATAGTAAACAGCATTAAAGGAATCTTAAGGCAGCTCTGCTTATCTTAACGTTTCAAACAGTGGATTCATTAGTTGATTGATTGATGGACAGGTGTTTCCCAAGACTTTGGTCCATGTGGGGTATTTGGCATTCAGGATTTGGTCTTTCTGTAGATGATAAATATTCTGCTGACTGGTGAGCAAACTTTGCTATGGATGTGCTGTACACTATGGATGCTTATGGATGTGTATTGCACCTGGGTGGGATCATTGTATGTTTTTCATATGTCAGGAGAAGGTTTTTGTTTTTTGTTTTTTAACAGCGGTTCTCTTTTTGATTGATTTGAAGATGTTTTCTATAGCAAAATAAAAATAATGAGGCGGCTAGATTGATGCGTGTCACTGGTTCTTTCGGCTCGTTAAACACGAGCGACTCGTTCGACTTGTCTATGATGAGTTTAATTACCGCACAACACTTTTATGGAGAGATATTCCGTAAATGCCTTTTCACACTGCACTTGGTTTTTATGGTGTTCACAGGGGTGGTGGGGTATGCAGGGTTGACAATGTCCTGGAGCAAGTCTGCCCATATTTGGGCAGTCAACCAGGAAGTAGCCTGGAGTCCCCCCCCCCCCCCTTCTTAGATCATATCTAATTTCTCTTGTGTCCCAAAGATCGGCATACTTGAACATCGCAGTTTTAAAAGATTTTCAAATATGACATTACAAATTATAAGATTAAACAGTAAAAACAAATTTGATTTAATAGGAAAAAAATACAATACATTAAATAATTTAAATAACACAAGTAAAAGATTTAAGAATATTTTTAAAAATAGTAAAATTAAAAAATGGTAAATAATTTTTTTTTTCTAAATTAACACACCAAAAAAGTTACTTTGCTCTTTAAAAAAAATTTTTTAAACAAAGTATGATCTTGCTCAGCAAGCTATCTTTGCTACCCGAGAGTTCTGCTGTTCGTTTGAAAGAATTTTAATTTTTCAAAATATGACGAGCTGACATACTTACCTTGATGAGGCGGGGCTAAGGTACGCACAGAGAAGCAGGAGGAGGAGGTGGTTTTGTGGGTTGGTGTGACCATTTAAGACAAAACCCACTTGCACCGCTCTCCCACTTCGGACTTCCAACCTTGGCAAGACGCACAGAAGAAGAAGTTGGAGCGGCCTTCCTTACAGACATGGTCCGCCGGCTCGCGGCCTCGGGGGTACACAGTCTCATGATGATCTTCATTGTGATGGTGAGGATCTACAACTGCGTTCAAAATATTCATCTACTTAAAAAAAAAAAAAGTGCTTTAAAAAGTAATGTATTCAGGGGTTAAAAATTACATTCAAAAATAATATTCATACTAAACAGCATTAGTTGGTAGCATTTACAGTTCAAATTCTTAAATAAAAATTCACATCAACAAAATCATTGTTCCAAGTGTGTGCTTGGATGCTCTCAGGTGCTGGTTGCTGGAGCTGGAGCCGAAGCACCTCTCAGGAGGACTAAGCGAGATTGGATTATTCCTCCAACCAAGCTGATGGAGAATGTGGACTACACAGCCAGAGAGTTCATCGCTAAGGTCTTCTCAAGATCGAGTCTTTAGTGGCTTTAATACAGGCCTAGCGTGCCAAAGTTTGGGTCTTATATGTCGTATTTTAGGATCTTTGATAGGATGTGATGGTGTTGACTTGAGTTCATTTAAAGGCATTATGTTTGGGGTCTTTGATACCGCGTGTTTGATGGCATCCTCAAGGCAAGTCTTTCGGGAGATTTTAGACCGATGACTGTTTTAGAGATTTCAATCATTTCAACACGCAATCAACATGTATGACTCTTCTCTATGTGACTTTGATTTACAATCACATCCCAACCCTATTACAACGTAATTGGTCAGATTTTCAGTGACTGCTCTGTTCGTTGGACGAGAAGCATGTCAACACTTCTGATTGGTCCTGACGTTACAAGAAATATATGGTTAAAAACTAAAGTATCATTTAAAGTTAGTGTGAGTGAGAAAGTTGGCTATCATGGTTATCAATTTGTCAAAATTAAAATTTTTATTGTCAGATCCGGTCAGACAAGGAGCGATACGCAGAGGTGGACTATTTCCTGTCGGGACCAGGAGCCGACAAGCCCCCTTACAACCTGTTCTTGGTGGACCCCAAGACTGGCTTTGTGCGTATCACTGGACTTTTGGACAGGGAGAAATTCTCCGTCTTCAATGTAAGTTGGAGTTGAAGTGACCGTAGCAACCAGTTGATATGTTTTGCCAAATGCTTAAATGCTTGACTACAATTTTTTAGAAATTTTAAATCAACAACAGTCCTCATACCAATGAAAATATGCATTTATAGTTGTGATGATGTTATTCTCATAAAAGTCTTCTTCTTTTTTTTTAGCTCTTTAATCTCATAAAATGACCATTTCTGTTTGTGCTTTCTTTCATGCTTGTAAATTCCTTTCAAAAAAGGGCTTGTTCCCACATATAAAATTATGACTTATTCTATTCCACTGAGACTTGTTGTATTCCGAACGTATTCTCGCAATGTTTTCTCTCTCTCAAAATATTAGGACAATATTACATTATTCTCCCAAAGGAACTTATTTTACTTGTTTCTATTATGTTTTTCCCTAAAAAAATTTAATCTTGTAATATTTCACTTTTACAATCAGATTTTTTTTTTCTAGAACTGGAGAGATAAAGGTAGAAGAACGGAATACTAGAGAAAAATTTGATAGATAGATAAAAATGAAAGAAATGGAGGGAATGAAATGAAAATGCATGGCAACATTAGCAATTAGGAGTCCTGTTACCTGCAGTCATACATTTATCCCAGTAGTCATTTTGTTTTTGCAGCTAACAGGAAGTGCTCGATATCTTGACGGTACCGAAGCCGAGGAGGGAGTCCCGTTGACCGTCACAGTCCTGGACCAGAATAACCAAACGCCATATTTTCAGCTGTATTCTGGCAACGTAACGGAGGCCAGCAAGGAAGGTACTTGTGACACCTGGAACTTCAAATTCTGGGGGCAGGCTTATGATGTTCTCTGTACAACTTCGTATTTACACTGGATGCATTTAAAATGTTTCTAACAAACTGAAAATAAACTCAACCCTGGTGAGAAATGGTCTGTTGAAGAAGAAGACCTTGTACTGAAGTTTTCTGCGCTCTTCTAGGGACTTTTGTGATGCAAATCACCGGCAAAGACGATGACCAAGAAGGGACGATCAATTCTGAGATCGCTTACAGTATCATCAGTCAAGATCCAGAAGGTCCTGGTCCCATGTTCACTATAGACAGGAAGACTGGAAAACTGTATGTCAGCAGTCCCTTACTGGACCGAGAAGTAAGAGCACTAAAATGCACTCTCAGTCAAGGTTTCATTGGAAGTAAATTCAAATGTTTTCCTGTTTGCTTTACGGCAGACACACGACTTTTACAAACTCATCATACAGGGGGCAGACTTGGGTGGGGCTCCAGGGGGCCTGGTGGGCACGGGAACTGTGGAGATCAGGGTCCAGGATATCAACGATAACATCCCCATTTTGGAGAAACAGGAGGTGAGAAATATGGACTTGGCATGGGTTTCTTGTAAGACTTAGATTTTTTTTCCTGGTAGACTTTGCTCTGCCAAAATATGTAGATTTGTTCGAACCAGAAACTGAATATGTTTGTGATTTCAGCATACAGGCTCCGTGGATGAAAATGTGCACGACGTGGTGGTGCTGCGGCTCAAATCTCTGGACAATGACCTGGAGTACTCTGACAACTGGAAGACCGTCTTCAGCATTGCCAGCGGAAATGAAGACCGTATTTTTGATATTCATACTGACGCAGAAACTAATGAAGGCGTTCTGACGCTGATTAAGGTACATGCTGTACATACAATGGTATGTTGGCTTAAGAGTGCCTCAACTTACGGGGTTTTCCAGTGACGAGCTGTCATTTTTCTGCTTTGTGTTATGAGCAGCCTGTGGACTTTGAAGAAGTCCAGAATCTGGTGTTGGGCCTCCTCATCTCAAACGTGGCTCCCTTTGTGGAGGGCGGTGCTATATTGATGGATGTGGACATCCTGGTTGGAGAGGGGCATTCTTCTTCAGCTGATCCTAGAGCTCCGATTGGACCTGGTCTGGGCGCAAGTGCAGGGGTGGCGGTAGGTGATGCTGGCGTGAACAGAAGCGGGGGATCAAGCCTGGACGTTAACGTCGAAGCTGGAGCCGGAGTAAAGCCGGACCTCCAAGCGGGAGCTGATGCCAAACCAAAGGCACCAACCAAAAGCTACCACATCAAGATTGCAGTAAACAACATGCCGGAGGATCCGGCGTTCCTTCCTGAAACCAAGAACATCCCCTTGTCCGAGGACCCGGAGGAGTCGCCTGAAGACGGCGTGATCGCAGTTTTTGCAGCTGTCGATCCAGACACTGGCAAACCGGCAGAGGATGTCAGGTTAGGCTACCATTACTGATCTCGACTACTGTGAAGTTTTGAAGTCTGAGTTTGGACAGGAATCTTCACACATAAGAAAACACCTGGTGACAGTAAGACAAACAAAACAAAGTACCTTGAAGTTCAAGTGTGCAATTGGGAACAGCCATTTATACATTTCAGGATCATGCTAGCTACCAGCGCTAGCATGTTACAGCAAAAACAACAACGACATTCCTCAAAATAAGAATATAGATAGTATTCACTGACGTCACAGAACGGCGAGTCGGCCCCTCACGGTGGGTCAACTTTCCAGCGGACTCTGAAACATTGTGTTTACACCGAATGTTCTTTTGTTATTGATGAATGTCAACCCCCAGCTTCCTCTAACATTACTTGTGTAAGCAAGACGTATGCGGAAGATTTAGCTCAACACTCCTTGCAGCGGTACACGTTGAAACGTTTGATTAGTGGAAGCGATTGGATTACAAACATTTGCCGATGTTACTGCCCGGACCGGACTACATGGCACGTATGCTCTGAGCTAGGATGGCTCGATCCCAAAACACGGACATTCTTGCGTCTTCTGTACTTTCGGCTTTTGTTGGTTGCTATGTGCATTTATTTATCATTTGTGAATTTGAGGTGAAGAATCTCCAAGTTAAACCAAGTTAGCTAATTTCCCGACCGCGCTAGCTACTAGCGCTAGAATGTTACTACAAAAACAACGAATCCACATTGTTGATTCGTCACTTATTTCCGTACACTTTAACAACAATTTCAACTTTTGGGCTGGTGGGAAAGAAAAATAAGAGACCTTAAGAAGAGTATTTGGAGAGATCTCAAAATCGAACATCTTGACCACCAGATCTATTTTTGGCCAGAGCTAGGCACGGCTAGCGGCTCACATATATCACGATCGCATTATGGTAAAAGCATTTTTACCACCTTAATCAAAATGGTCAGAACACACTTTGGTAGACTTTGTCGGTTGGAAATCCTTTCGATTTATCTTTGCAAATCCGGACACTTCTTTGTCCGTTCCCATTCGACATTCCATGGACCTGTGAACGGCACACAACGTGGGGCACATGACGTCATGTGAATACTATAAATAGAACACAAAAATAATCAATGAAGAACAACAAGGAAGTTCTTTATAAGTAAAGGTGTCTTTTTACAGTAACCAAGTGTAAAACTGCTCGGTGGAAACCGGGGCACCTGTCATCATTTCTAGCGGGATATACTTTGTTATCATCACCAATAATGCCCTTTGTGTCCCGTAGCTACGTCAAAGGCTACGATCCGGACAATTGGTTCACCGTGGATAAAGAAACGGCGGCAATCAAACTCAACAAAGCTCCGGACCGAGAATCGCCCTACTTGGTGAATGGAACCTACATGGCAAAGATCCTGGCCATCAGCGAAGGTAAACCTTTCGCGCGACATACCAACCAAGGCTTCCTAGTAGTGTTTGACTGATGTCGGTTGGGGTGCGGCCCTCGCAGCGTGGCGATCCAAACGTATATGAGGATGATAAAAAAGGTTTGTCGTAAAGACGATTGCCTGAGAGCTTGCGAAGTGAAGCTTGCTGGTCTTTGACTTGAGCTGTCAAGCAAGTTTCAAAGCTTGATGGCCATAAAATGACACAAAGAAAAAAAATTAACAAGCCCAAGAGAATGTAAAACCAAGTGTTTTAACAAGCGTCGGTTGTGAGGGGAAAAATGTTGACAGGCTGACGAAAACATTCTTGAAGTGCTTGACTGTAAGAGTCAATAGCCCCTTTCACACTGCCTGTCAAAGCTGGCTTGGCCAGTGTCGATGTACTGTGTGAAAGGCACGAATGGAGGAACCAACTGGATAATTCCTGATTTCGGAGGTAGCATCAGTGTTATTTCAAAGGTGGAACAACACCTGGGTAAAATGTGTTCAACACCCAACCGGTTGTTAATTTGAATGCAATTGTCGCCGTACCAGAAGTACCGCACTACATGCCAGATTCATTCGAAAAGCAAAAAAGGATGAACGCGGATTCTACATTTTAGATCCTTTTTAGACGTCATCTTGTTACAGTTGTTTGCGGTCCTCAGACACGCCCACAAAGACTGCTACAGGGACGCTGGCCATCCAAGTGAGTGACTCCAATGACCACTGCCCCACATTGACCGCCACCCGCACCAGTGTGTGCTCAGACCAAAAGACGGTCTACGTCACTGGCCTGGACCAGGATGCTAGCCCCAATGCCGCACCCTTTACCTTCGTAATCATTCCGGGTGGGACACGTGGAAAATGGCAGCTAGAAGTTATCAATGGTAAGAGACCTTATAACTCTCGGCGTTGGCAATTTTGCATTCTAAGTTTATCTTTGAAGGACCTCTGGAAAGGTCCAAAAATGATCCCGAAATCAAACCAAAATGGCGGAATTCCTCTGTTGTTCTGAGCATGGTTTCTTGAAACAATTTTGTGGGTATACTTGCAACAGGCGTGTCTACCGAATCTCATGTTGCTGGTGAAACTATCTTCAGGGGCTGAATTTTCAAAACGACGTATTACTAGAGTTTGGTGTGTTTCATGGCAAGTTCAAATTTGCCGCTACACTCTGGCACACGCAATCACGTAAATTGATTTAATTCACAATTTTTTGTCTTCTGTATGTCTGCTATGTGTGGTTCAAATTTGGTAGAAATTGGTCAAAATCTGTGTGTCTTTTTGGAGTTCCTCTGGAAATGACATGAACCTAAAATGGCTGTTTGTAACAAAATGGCTGACTTTCTGTGCCTTGTCAGGCTTCTTGAGACTTTATTTTTGTGCGTCTATCTACCCTTGATAGACGTCTCTGCTAAATATATTGCGCTAAATCCAACTGACTCAGAGGTGATGCATTTTCAAAACACTTAAACATTGAATTTTAAGAGGCATTGTAAGAGCAAACTAACTAAAACACAACAACAAACAAATATGACAAAGAACGAACCAAATAGCCGATTACTTTTATTGATCAAAACCAATGTTTCACATAGCATTAGCTTTAGCGTGACCCCAAACCAACAGAGTGGCATTTCCTCGTCCTTTTTTTTTTTTAAATCCAGTTTTTTTTTATTGAACCACGAGAGTTCACTGCTGCGCATTTTAAAGTTAAATACAAATCTCTGAATCTGTATATTCCAAAGAGACGAGTGCAGCCCTCCATTCTCAAGAGGCCTTGTGGCCAGGATCATACCAAGTGCGGGTGGAGGTGGTCGACGCCCAGGGTTTGTCTTGCCCTGACGTCCAGATTTTCACCGTGGGCGTGTGCACCTGCGTTGACAACAAGGATTGCAGCGCTCGGACTGCTAAGCTGGGGCGCCCGTCGGTGGAACTTTCCACCGCTGCTATCTGCCTGATGCTGCTAGCGTTGTGCCTCCTGCTGCGTGAGTATCAGTGACAATGCGTGCGAAATGTTGAACCAGGACTAAGCTGCTGATGAAGTCAAAGTTGTGCCATAGTTTTTACGATTGACAAAGTTTATATGTGTTAGGCTCGTTAAAGACGGTTCACAATCTTGCGCGTGTTCTTGACTGTCTGCAGTCGTCCCTCTTCTCTCGCTCTTCTGCCAATGCGGGGAAACGGGCGCCATCTTCCCTGACCAATTTGATGACTTGCCGTTCAACACCAAGGCACAGCTTGTATCGTACCACACCGAGGGCATAGGCGAGGACAAGGTGACAAGACACGTCCGTCTATCATTTACTGTGTGTCTACACTGTGATGATCCCCTGCTCATTCCAGGATATACGTTTCAGACCGCAATACGTGAAAATATGCGCTATGGAGGCCAAACGCTTTGAATACATAAAAAAAAAAAAAAAAAAATAGAGACCATATGATTATTTTTATTTTTTTAATCTAAATGAAGCTCTTCATCTCACTGCAATTTGTTTCTTTCAGGAGGTGCCACTCTTCAGTGTCCCCCTGATGTTGGAGAAACAGGAGCTTGTCGGGACAAATGCATTTGGAGACCTTAAGGGTGTTCATCAGACCGCGTCGGCGCACAATGAAGTCATGTACAAGCTTCGGGATGTCCGTGGAAGTTTCTCGGAGGTCGACGGCACTTCCAGGTTCCGCCTTGGCGTTGGTAACAATGTTGTCAGTCGGCACCGCGCGGTGGCTGCCTTTGACGACCTGGCGCTACCCCATGCCATCCTCCAGGACTACTATTCACAGGTACTAAATGAAACATCTATTTGAGTGCAGTAAATAAGTATTTGTACTCTGGTTGATGTTTTACCCCCCCCCCCCCCCCCAAACAGAAAGTAGAGTGTGTGGTCTCGATCAGTGACCGTCTGTTGGTGTTTGACAATGAAGGCTCAGAGTCTCTCACCGGCTCCATCGGCTGCTGCAGCCTCTTGGACTCTGAAGAGGACTTGCAATTCCTGGATGATCTGGGGCCCAATTTCAAGACTCTGGCAGAGATCTGTTTCCCTCGGCCACCATCGCCCAAGCCTTTAGTAAAAGCATCACAATCTGTCTTGCCTCAGGTTGTCCCAACACCCGTTGTCTTAAAGTGTGACATAAACACGGAGAAGGAGATGTCGTCGACTGAGAAGTCCTCTTCCAGGTCCAGAACTAATTTGCACTCCTCAGTTAGAAGCAGTGACCACCGAGATCAGACCGTGGTTCTGCAACATAAGCAGCCATTTTACTTCGCCGCCAGTCCCGTGCTCCAGCCCATGCAGTATGTGGTTCAGCCTCAGATACAGAACACGGTCCTACTGGCAGACGCAGCCTCTGTTGGTTTTCAGGAGCTCTTGGTTGTCAATGGACCAGAGAGTCCTACCTCTGGACTCTTTGTCACAGAGGTCCAAAGCCCTCCCTCTCAACTTGTAGTCAGCGGGAGCCAGAGTCCTACCTCTGGACTCGTCATAGCTGAAGTCCAAAAACCTCCTTCTGGGCTTGTTGTCAGTGGAGTCCAGAGTCCTGCATCTGGACTAGTAGTTGCCACAGTCAAAAGACCTTCCTCAATCAGAAGATCCAAGAAGTGCCAACTAGGACGTAGTCGTCAAAGGGCTCCAAAACTGTCCCATTGAACTTGTTGTCAGCCGGATGCTATTCTAGACCGGTCACACCAGGAACAAAACCCAGGGCGATGGTTGAGCAAAAATATATTTTATCACTAGCATGTGTTTTGTTTATATCCTCTTGCATTTGTTTCTCTTTTGTCTTCCTTTGAGTGACATTTTGTTGTCGGTGTCTCTGGTCACTATAGATAGTGGCGTGGTTCTGTCTTTTCTGTAGAGTGCTGGATGCTGAAAGGTCCAAAATCTGGTAGTCATTTTATGTTGGGTAAGGACAAGAATAGATGGATTTACTAGGCAATGGTGGTGGATGCGGTATTAGGAAGAGGTGCTAAAAAGTCTACACTTTCTTATTGGTTGCTAGATGGTGGCTTGCACGTTAACAACCGCAATTCTGGTACTATATGAGAGACTAGAACCCGGTTAACAGGTCCTGTCTGAGAAAAAGGACCCTTCTTATTTTATGGGTTTAACTTGAAGGATGACATTATTGGAGGCAAGACCCGTTTGGGGACGTGTTTTCACAGCATTTGATTGCTTACTCTGCAGTGTCACGCACACACATTCTGCTTCCTGTTTTTATTCAAAGACTCTTTTTACTTCTTCTTTTTTTAGCCTTTTGTCAACAAAACACTTTGAATATAGATCTTCAGTCACTATAGTCTAGCTGGTGTAGTGAGATCTACACTGTTAGCTTCTCATGTTAGCCACTAGCTTGCTCGATGCCATATGCTCTGTGAATTAAATTTGTCAATAAGGATAATTTTTATTTTTTTTTACATATTAGACTGCTTATACTTGCATAATTTTTCAACTCATAAAATGTTACTGTAATCATTGGTGTTTAAAAGTAATAAAGATTTTATGATGGTGATTCGCTGTGCTTATCATTTTACCAGTGTTTCCTTTTTGCTCTTCTTCTTCATAAAAAAAACCCTGACATATTGTGGATTAAATCGATTAATGGTACGTGACTAGGGCTTCGAGAAATGTACAGATTTGGTCCATTTTTCATGTCTCCATGCAGTTCAGATTTCTCCCAAGGGGGGCGCTAGACTTGTACATGAAATGCATGGTTGCTATGGCCCACCTTATTTAGCTACTGAAAGCAACTCTTGGAATGATTTTCAATCATCAATATAAACAATGTTGCGTTTCATTGCATGCTGCACAGTGCACAATGTAGACAACTGCATTTTTTTTTTTTTTTGTCAATAGATGATGTACCTAATAAAGTGCCCATCACGTTGTTTTGTTCATCCTCCCACTCTCCAGTTACTCTGCAGCTATTAGCATCCTGATGACATAATGACAGGAAATGAGCGTGTTTGTGCTTCCACTTTGCCTTTTTGCACTCCCTCACAGCAGCTTCGTAACATTTCGCTGTTAGGAATATTTTGTCTCTTTTTAAACAAACCTTTATCTAATTCACTGCAATTTTCTCTGTAGTGATAAAAAAACAAATCTATTTTTGTTTGTTGTCGCCTCGAATCGCTGAGGAGGAGTGGGCGGCAACAGTTTAGCCAATCAGATTTTTTGGGTAGGGTCGAGGACAGCAGGTGTGCGCAACGATATCGTAGCGTGGAATTCAGTGGTACATTTTATAGTTTTTTTTGGTGAGTTTAGGATATACAGTTGTTCATATAATCTCATTCAAAAAGGAAATCATTGTCAATTGATGTAGGTGACTTAGAATTTTGTTGTTAGCTCAAAATGCTAATGTTGCGCTTTTTATGTCAGGCCTATTAGCTCATCCGCATAGTCTTTAAAATCACTCCAAAAAAATCAACAAGCACACTTTTGTCTACTCTATGATAAACAATCTATGTGTATTATCTGTCAAATAATGCTATGTTGTGGTTAGCTCAATGCTAACCGCTACACACATAAGGTATCACAGAATGCCATCTGAGCCCACAATAATCTGGTTGTAAATGAATGGAAATGTCATTAATCAGTGCGCGTTAGAAGCGTATTTCTTAAGTACCATATATGATGCTAGCAATGGCGCTAGCAACTATTTGTGCTTGCTACGTTATCGAAGAGATTGATATCCTGTTTGCATCCACCAGGGGGCGTAGAGGATCGCTATGACTGTTGTAATAATCTTTTTTTTTTTTCATTTCAATGAATTTACATACTTTTTTTTAACATATAAAGTCTGTGTTTAGACTAGAAATGTGACGTCAGTAGGGAATCGAGATCTATGTGTGTGTGTGTGGTTTCGTCTTTGCTACATTTCCAAGTTTAACTACCTTTGTGGGGACCGACTTGAAATTGTGGGGACATTTTGGTGATCCCCACAAGTTCAGACCTCTTTTTGAGGGTCAAGACTTGAATTGAGTTATGGTTAAGGTTAGGGTAAGGAATGGGGGTAGGCAATCATTTTTTATGGTTGGGGTTAGGGGAAGGGGCTAGGAAATGCATTATGGCAATGAGATGTCCCTACAAAGATACAAAGACAAGTGTGTGTGTGTGGACGTGTGCGCGCGCGTGTGCAGTGGGCGGGCGGTGTGGGTGCATCACGACCGATGCGAGCCTCGCTTGAAAGCAGAGCTCTCCGCGCAGCACCTCCGCGTCCTCCTGCTGGGGGGGCGCGCGGGGCGCGGGGCGGGGGGTGCGTCACGTCACGTCACGTCACGTGCGATCCGGTGGGCTTGACGCCAGCTCGGTGCCAGTTTGCTGCACGGCCATGGCGAGAGCTCAGCTGCCATGGAGATTCTTCTTCTTCATCATTTTCTTCTTCTTCCGGAAGCCCCTGAACCCGCAGGTGAGTCAAGCTGGCGCGTGCTTTAGTCGTGTGTTCGTGCATATACGTCCCTGCGGGGTGGGCTCATCTCCGTTGCTATGGCGACCGCTTCCACCGTGAAGCACGAATCCATCCCAGTCGCCATGCGGTGAGGCGTTAACTGACTTCTATGGACTTTGAGTGCATAGACTCAGGTAGACAGACGGACTCATAGACGTTCGCGTACATGGAATCTAAAATGTAATAAGTCGACATAGCTCAATTAGGTCGACGTCATGTAACTCGCTATAGACTTAGAGGACCTAAATTCACACATAGACTTGTTTAGATTTATATCGACTCTGTAAGTCACAAGTTTGATGGACATCTATAGTCTCGCTTAGTCACATAAATGGTTTTACGTCGACTCGCCGTACATAAATAGACTCACATGGACCACTCATCATGCGGCGATAACTTGTTTTCAGTGCGTTCTTGAATGCAACACTGTAAAAAAAAAAGGAAAAAAAAGTGCACCACCTGATGAGCGTTGGTACTTGACGAGGGTGACTCGAGGTGAAGAGGTCCCTGGTGGCCGCAACCACGGAAGTGAAACTTTGATAAGAGATCACAGACGGATAAGGAAGTTCTAAGTTGCGGCGAGGTGAGGTTGATGGCTGGTGGTGAGGCGCTGAGCATATTATGGTCAGATTTACTATTTTACAAGCCACGCAAACTTCTTGTGAACGTTTGTGGATGTTGAATTCTCATCAGCGTTCGTCAGAGTTCATTCAAGGTCGCAAATGTTCGCCAACAGTTCTTTGTTTGACAGTTTGGCCTACAAAAAAAGGAAAAATGAACAAGTGGCAACTTGTTACTCAAAAAGTACTTGTAAGTCAAGGTACATGTATATTTCACATTGTATTTTTTTTTTAAAGGATACTTGACTCATTCAGCCATTTTCAGCAGTAAAAAGTTAGTTTGACCAGAATTAATTTGATAACTACATAGTTTTTTTGTATACAATTAATACCTTTAAAAACTAATTTTTCCACTAACTGTCGACTGAAGATGACATCACCTGTGCTGAGGAAGTAGGTAACGACCAATCATGGCTCACCTGTTTTCTGGGTTTGGTCAGAAAACGGAGCCATGATTGGTCGTTACCTACTTCCTCAGTAGGAATGTAAGGATAGTTTTTAGTTTGTTTTGTTATTTAAATTTAGTTCGTTTTAATTCGTTTTCAGGGTGGTTCTGTTAGTTTTCATTAGTTTTTGTATTTTTTTTTTATGCTTAGATTTAGTTTGGTTTTAGTTAGTTTCAGTATTAATTTTTGTTTTATTGATTTATTTTAATGTGTATTACACAATTATATTTTATTTTTATTAATTTCGGTTAATATTGAAATAAATATACTAAAAATCACATTTAAAATCATCCTCAAAGGCTCATGTATTAAATGTATTACCAAAGTAGTAGTAATTATATTTAGTTTTAGTTAGTTCTGTAAACATAAAATGTAGTTTCAGTTAGTTTTCGTTTCTTAAAAAGCATTTTCGTTTTTATTTTATTGCTTTTTGAATTTTTGTTTTAGTTTTTTCTTTTGTTTTCGTTAACTAAAATAACCTTGTTGTCATGTCACGATATTAAAAGCAGCGCATCTGTTAAAAAAGTCAGGTTGATTTCCATTTGAGCAGTTCTAGCACCCTCTGGTGGCTCATATTTTTAGTGCAGTTTAATTTTCGCAAGGCATGTTTAGGCCCTCCTTTGTTTTAAAATCCACGCTAATGGTCAGATGAAGGGAAATGCAATATGCTCGCGAGTCGAGCCAATATGTGGAGGAAGTCGATGTGTGCGTGCAATAGCGAATAAACGCCTCAATGATACGAGCGATTCGAGATTGTAGGTTGTTTACATGCATTGCAGTTATGTACAAAAAGCCAATATTGTCTGAGCTTGTTTTTATTTTTTTATATATATATTTTTTTACAATATTGTGACCTTTTTTTTAATATTATTTATATTGTGATTATTATCATTGTATCGTGAAGTCCAAACCGTGATGATATCGTATCGTGATTGTTTGGATATCGTTACATGCCTATTCCTCAGCAACGGGTGATGTCATCTTCAATGGACAGCAATTGGAATGGACAAAATCTGGACAAAATATGATTTTTTTTTTACTGTTAAAAGTGGCTCAACGAGTCAAGTATCCCTTTAAAGCAAAGATTGATTTGAAAGAGTATTTAACAGCGCTATTATTTGCCCGTGTCACACTCATGCCATCGCTTCGTGGAAAGCCCCGCCCACCACCCCCCGCATGTTTCCACCGGGAGCCCATTAAGCTCCGAGCTTTATCGTCATCCATAATGTATGAACGCCGAACACCGAAGCCCAAACGTTCTGCTCGTCGTCACCTCCGACTGCAAGGCTCGCGCAATTCAAATGGACACTTTATTAGGGACGGACGGGGGCCGTTCATTTCATCGTCAAAACGTAACAAAGTCGTTCGTATACGAAAAAGGCAGCAGCCTCTTCTAATTAATAGCCGGCCCGGCAGTCGCGATCGATGCAGCGATCAGTTTGTGGCGGTCGCGTGAAGGCTGCTCAAAGCCAACTGAAGGCCACGAGAATTGATTGCGGCCTTGCGGGGGCTACGCAAGGAAAAACAAGCTGACCAAGCGCTTAATGGAGCCTGCACGGGCGGCACTTCAAATGAGGGTTTCAAGCCAGAGCTGGTTTATGAAAGTAAGGTTTTAAGACAGGGTTGGGGGGTGTCAAATTGGGGTTTCAAGGATTGGTTGGTGTTTAAAAGTAGGATTAGGATTACAAAATGAGGCTAGCGCATCAAGCTAGGCTAAGGGTTTTTTCACTTTTTCCTTCATCGATTTAACACATTTCTTGAAACTGAGTTGATATTTTCAAACCCGAGTTAGGGTTTGAAATTAAGGTTTCAAGTGAAAACCTTAATGAGGGTCGCAAGCCTTGCTGGGTTTCAAAGTATGGTTTCAAGCCTTGATGACGATTTCAAACAAGCGAGGGTAACGGTTTCAAATCCACAGTTCGGGTTTCGAGTTCAAATTTCAAATCAGCGTAAGGGATTCAAATCATGGTTTAGGGTATCAAAAGAGAATTTCGAGCATCGTTTTGGGTTTCAAAGTACGGTGGTTTTGAGACTTTGATTGGCTTTCAAGTGAGAGTTCCAAGCTTTGAGTTTTGTTAAAGGCTTCAACGAAGCCTTGATGAGGGTTTCAAGACACAAGGAGGTTTTCAAGTCAGGGTTAAGGTTTGAAATGAGTGGTTTGTGTCAGGGTTAGGGCTTCAAATTGAGTTTAGAGTCGACAGGCTTGGTTTGGGTTTCAAAATAGAGTTTTTTTTATACAAACACTGGAGCGGGTTTCAAGTCAGGGTTAGGTGTGTCAAAAGAGGGTGCCAAGCCTTGATTTAGGGTTTCAACTAAAAGGTGTAGTAGGGCTTTCAAGCCAGTGTTTGGAATAATATCTTGATGATAGAAAGGGATTGTGAAAAGGAAAAGCACTTTTTGTGAAACCTTATGCTGACACTGTCTGTATGCCCCCCCCCCCCCCCCCCCCCAATAGGCACGTTTGTCGTCGGCGCACCTGAAGTGTTTGTTCGTATGTTGGCTGGCGGTGTTGGTGGGCAGCTGGGTGGTCTACGTGGAGTACTCGTCCTACTCGGAGCTGTGCCGAGGACGCCAATGTGCCGCGGCCACGGTGAACAGACCAAAACAAAACAAAAACCGCTCGGCAGATTTTTTGCTCCTTCAGCCAGCCATCTTGTCTGATCGCCGATGTTGTGTCGAAGTGTGCCAAATACAGAAAAGGCCTGGTGGACGGCTCGGCCTGCGGCAGCTTGTGTGACAAGAACACCTTGGAGCTCAACAAGTGTCTCAGCACGCACGCCTCCAAACAGGTACGCTTACGCTCAAGCAAATTCACTGATGAATCGGTTTGTACGGTCGGCAAGTCTTCAACTTTCTGTCCCTGTTCCTCTTCTGGATGTGGTTTTCAGGTGTACTCGGGCATGTGGGGCGATCTGGAGGGCGTGGTCAGGTGTCAGGTGGAGGAGGCCCCCGCTTACGACGTGGGGAGCCAGATGGAGGCCAGGAAGGAGGCCGCCGCCCTCTTCGACACCCCCGCCAAGGGGACCTCCATGGAGAAGTTCAGGGAGATGATCCTGGACCACCTCAAGGTAGGCCGTGGAGAACTTTAGACCAGGGAGCGCCAACCAGGGTGCCATGGCGCCGTGATAGAACGTATTTTATACAGTATTTGCCTGACAAAGTTGTGAGTAGTGCTGTCACGCTCTAATATTCTTGGAATCGATTAATCTATCGATTATTCAATCGATGAATCGGATTAATCTATCGATTATTCAATCGATGAATCAATTAATCGACTAATCAGATTCATTTTACTTTTGTATTACAAAAGCATTTATTTATTTGTCATTGGTGTTTATTTCGTACTTTTGTATTCGTATAGGGATTAACTAAACTGAAGCAACCCCCTTCGCTCAGTCGGCTGTTTTACTCGATTTTGACTGATTTTGCAAGGCCCGCAGAATATTGTGTTCTATAGCTATAAAAACATGGAACCTACCAAAACAAAGATTGGTTTCTTCTTTCATCAGAAAAAAAGTAGATTTCTATTTGTTTCCGTTTTGCAGCGATTAGCATTAGAATATAGCTAAGTTTCATCATTAATCACAAATCTGTTTAAAACAGTTGGGGAAAGCGCATATTGCAACATGGCTTGGTTTATCTCTTATACTCTGCTGCCACCTGCTGGGCGTTTTTCTAATAACTACCATTCTTCAAACGTCCCTCTTCAGTTCTTGCATAGCATAAAAATTAAATAAAAAAACGTATAAATACGTCTTTGGGAGCATTGTATTTAAAATAGACTGTATATATGTTTTTGGGAGCTAATGAATAAAAAAGAAAAAAAGGAGGTTTGATGTTGTACTCTTACTGGTTTAGTCATTGTTTTCCAAACTAAAAACAGATGTTTGCAAATGTCTTATTTTGATCAAACACAGAAGATAATCAGTCTTTTTTCACAGAAATCAGTGAATAATTACTGTTGATATGAAGATTTGGACAATTTCAAATTAAAACATGGCTCGAAAACGATTATTTCGATTATTAAAATAGTTGTCGATTAATTTGATAATCGATTACTTGCTGATTAATCGATTAATTTCCCCCCCAGCTCTAGTTGTGGTTTTGTTCCTCACAGGCCAAAGTGGACGAGGAGCAGGCCAACCTCGGCGAGTTGACCATCCGTGCCCTGGCGGCGGCCGACGCCAACAAGGACGGTCACGTTTCCTTGGCGGAGGCTCGGTCGTCGTGGGCGCTGCTGCAGCTCAACGATTTCCTGCTGGCGTTGGCGCTGCAGGAACGTGGACACACGCCCAAGATTCTCGGCTTCTGCGGTGACCTCTACGTGACGGAGAAGGTCCCAAACGCCCCGCTGTACGGCGTTAGGGCGCCGGCATGGGTGCCGGCATGGGTGCGGCGCGCCACCGACCACTGGTTCACCCCCGCTTGGCCCCACAGAGCTAAGATCTCGATCGGGCTCCTGGAGCTGGTAGAGGATCTGTTCCACGGGGCCTTTGGAAGCTTCCTTATGTGCGACCTGAGCGCCGCCCACTTTGGGTATACCGGTCGCCATGATTTTAGGGTGGCGAACGCCCAGAACATCGTCCCCGAGGCCACCTTCCAGGAAGCCATCCGGCAGCAGAGATGCGACAAGGACACGGACTGCGTTTACGGCGTGGACTGTCTGACTTCCTGCGATCTCACCAAGCGGCGCTGCACCCCCGAGGTGGCCGAGCCCAACCTGGCTAAGGCCTGCCGGGTCTTGGAGGACTACGTCCTGCAGGGGGCGCCCTCGGACATCCGCGAGGAGCTGGAGAAGCAGCTGTACGCTTGCATGGCGCTGCGGGGGTCGGCGGAGCAGGCGGAGATCCAACACTCGCTGGTTCTCAACAACCTCAAGACGTTGTTATGGAAGAAGATCTCACACAACAAAGACTCCTAAATGAAAAGATATTGGAGTCCTCAGTCGGAGGATACTCGTCTGGATCTGGATTTTACGGGAGTCTTATCTTTCTTGTCCTACCAAAACATCTCCTTGGGAATTCTGATCGATGCCTTGTTAATACGTAGGGTGACCATATTCCCATTTCCCCCAAAAAAGAGGACACTTGCCCCGGCCTTGAAATTGTGGTACCAGTCGCAGTTACACGGTGCACTTCACCGGACATGTTCATGATTTTATAAAAACCCCAGACGCCCGAACAGGACGTAATAAAATGGTCTGTACTCCCAAAAGAGTTGGTCACCGTGTTTATATGGACCCATATCTATTCCATTATTTTGATGCACGACCTCTGGGGGACTGAAGGTAGCTTTAGTTCCTGGAAATGAACTTTTGTGGGATTTACGATCAGAGGTGGCAAATCCAGGTCCAGGAAGTAAAAACCCTGCCACAGTTTGGCTTTAGCCTCAGGTGCTAGCTAGCTAGCTAGCGAGCTCCCATGGTGCTGGTTTACCTGCTAGGGTGCTAGCTAGCTAGCCAAACTGTGGCTTTCTGGACCTGGATTTGCCACCACTGTTTACGATAGACTTAACTTCACCAACACATCATTTGGGGTAGTTTAGGTAGTCTAATTTTAACCGAAACTGTTCGGCTTTTATTTACATTAGCCTTGTTTTAATTGACACTACTTTTGGAGGATTTACGATATTCTTATTTTAACTACTGTCACTTTGTGGGCTTTAGGCTATCTCGTTTAACCAAAGTAACTATTTGGGGATAGACAAGAGTCTTTATTATTATTATTTTTTAATCTTTTACGGTATTCTTTTTAACCAGTACTACTTAAGTGGGAATTTAAAGAATTCTTTGTAACTGGACTTAACTTTGGGGGATTTCAGGCAGTGTTTGTTTAGCCAGTGTAATTTGGGGGGCTTGTCTCATTTTTAACCAGTGAATCTTGGGGCGTTTGCCGATTGGATCAAACGTAAATATAACCAAAGTGTAATGTGGTTTATGCCATTTGTATGTGGGATCACCGCAAGAGAAAATAAACATTTCCCATCAATTAATTTGAACAAAATGAACCTGTAGGAAGCTGGCCTTCTTCTAACTCGGTTCCACCATTAGCATTAGCATTAGCATTAGCATTAGCATAGTAACAGACTTCAAAAAGGAAGTTGTGCGCCCTCACCTCTTCTTCTTGACCTCTGTGGGAGGTTTCTTTTCAGGGACTGGGTTCATTTCCCCATACTGAAAACGGGAAAGTGCATTTTAGTTAGTCCTGAAATTTCACCCCAAATCGGAATATCACAAACGTTTTGTGAGTAGAGTCATTCACAAACAGCTTTTCTGATACATGTAACACACATTGTTGATGATTTAGTACATTTACTTTCTACTACTACTTTAATTTGAGCATGGAACTAATCAGTAAAACAAACTACTTATACATTTATAATTGTATTGCACACATCTAAATCTGGTTTGCTGGGTTCTTCTGTGTGAAAGGCACATACAGTTAAATTAAATAAAGTCACAGCACGCACACTGAGAGAGAGATCAATATTATTGTAATATGTGTATTGATTTTGTGACATTATTGTATGAGTGAGATTTTTCTAATGCAAAATAATATGACTTGGCAAAATAAAGGTTGGGAAATGATGCTGCATTTTTGAATGAGGTGAGCATTTACTGTCACTGTAGTCTCACGCTTTAAGATAATTAGATGCGTGAAAATCAGGCCACAAAAGTTCCGACAGCTCAAATGACTGTTGTTGACTGTCTTTTGAATAACACAATCGATTAAGCACATTCAAATTGAAGTAGATGCCATTTTCGGTTCATGTTGCACAAATCTGACCAAAACCATCAATACTACCCCCCCCCCCCTTCCAAAAAAAAAAAAGGAAACGCATGTTAATGTGCCTCACACATCATCTGGAGCAGTTCCCGATCAGTGGCTAGCTAATAACATACAAATACTGTACGTCATTTCAATAAAATACATAATACTTACCAGAGATTCAGATTATTAAATTTAAATCAATGTGTATACGTACATAGATCCCGCCTTGAGTGTGTTAAGCCATTGTTACAAAACGTCCACAGGTCCGCCATATTGAATGTGTCAGCAAAGTGTTCGTGCATAACGGCAGAGGTATCAAGTAACGGACCTCACGGCGACTCCCGGTCCAAGATGGCGGGTAGAGCTACGCGTCCTCACCCAGCCAGAGCTTACTCTAGTGGTTGTGTATTTCTATGATCTCAGCCATGGACCAAACCCCTACAGTGACGACAACAACAACGACGACGCAAGAGCTAAATGCTAACGTAGCTAAATACACATCTACCAGCCTGGTCAACATGGCTCCCTTTCCGGACGAGGTGGACGTTTTCACAGGCCCGCACTGGCGAATGAAGCAGCTGGTGGGCCTTTATTCCGAGAAGGTGAGAGTTTATTGAGCCTCTGTGATATTAAAGTCTTCTTAAAAAAAAAAAACTCCACATCGCTGCAACGGTACCCCCAAAAATACGACGCTCGCTAGCGTTAGCATGTTAGCTTGTGGGGCTACGTGGTTATGCAACAGGCTTTTATGAGGACACCACACCTCTTTATTTATTGTGTTTTTGCGGATATGCGACTGAATGTTTTCTCATTTAAAAACAAAAATATTATGACGGTAATGCGACGTAACGTGCGCTTATCTTGCAAGCTGGCGTTAGTGAAGGGGTGTTGCTGCTGCGTAGTATGACGTCTAATGCAAAACATTAAATATGTAGCAATTATGTACTTTCCCATCCACAAAATCAAACAGTAACAGTTTATTTTAATAGACTCATATTTTTAAATTAAAGCTTGTCATAATTTGTGTTTTGATTGAGATGCAAGACGAAAATAAAAGAGTCATAATATATTGAGAATACTGTTGTGTTGCGAAGTAGTTATTTTTGCTTTGGCCGGCAACTCGCGAGCTAGCGTTATGTTGCCGCGAATTGCTAATTATCATGTTTTATTTCTAAAAACAGGAAGTTAAAAATCATAGTTTTATGGGAATATGTCATTTTGAGACTTATGCAAGTAGAGTTGTATTAGTCCACCGAAAAATAATAAAAGCTTTTTTTTTTGCCATCGCTTTTTTAAATGACCGTTTTGCCTGCCAATCTGTGTTTTATTTGACCTGTGAGGTTCACATGTTAATTTTTTTTGCTCGGCAGCTGTCGGAGACCAACTTCTCCAACAACAGCGACTTCCGCTCCTTCCTCAAGTCGCTGCTGGCCACCTTCAAGGAGTTCAAGATGCACGAGCAGATCGAGAACGAGTACATCATCAGCCTTTTGGAAGAGCGCTGCTGCACCGTCTACAACATGCACTCGGACAACAAACTCTCCGACATGCTGCTGCTCCTCGAGAAGGGCCTGCACAATGTCAAGGTCGGGGCTGCTGTCATGCAACTTTATTTTTATATATTAAAAAAAAAAAAAAAAAGGAAGCGCTGACTCATTGTGTGCCATCTGGACTCCTATGAGTCACAGTGGTCATTTCGAAAGTGAAAGCAGAGATAAGTTGCAACTCTTCAGGGTACTTTGATAATGCTGTCAGTGAGCATGTTTTGTGATTTGCGGCGACCGCGCTAGCGATGTATCGAAATCAGCCAACGATGCTTGCGTGCGTTTTTAGAGTGAATACGAGCAGCTCAACTACGCTCAGCAGCTGAAGGAGAGACTGGAGGCTTTCACGCTGGACTTCCTGCCACACATGAAGGAGGAGGAAGAGGTAACATATGTGGCATGAAAAATAGCAGGGTTTTTTTTCTCGGCCAAAAAAATGTACATGCACAAAACACCGCTGTTAAAATCGTCAAACGGGAGAATTTGTCATGGATTGCTTAAAACAACTTCTGATTTGCCACTAGATGGCGACAAAGCCCCGGGGATGATCATAAATATAAATATCTTGTACGCAATTACGAACCCATGTTACATAAACTGCATTCGGACATTAAATTCAACCCAAACAACTCACCTTTGCATGAGGCTTAGCTAGCATACTAGCTTCATTCTTGCATGGAAAATGCTGATTGGGATTATTTAGGAATATTTTGGATTAAAAAAAAAAAATCCCCCTTGACTCCAGATATAATTGGTGTCAATTATTCATTCGATTTTTTGACTATTCGCTTGTACATTTTTTGGGTTGTCCAAAGCGCGGTCAGTTACGCAAGGAGACGCAATCGGCGCGGTGTGTGCGCGTTTCAGGTGTTCCAGCCCATGCTGATGCAGCACTTCAGCTACGAGGAGCTGAAGGCCATCAAGAAGCAGGTGATGGCGCAGCACTGCACTCAGCAGCCGTGGAATTGCGCCGCGGACGTCCTCAAGGGCTTCAGCCTGTGGAGCCACGCCGAGGAGCTGCAGAAGGCCTTCAAATACGCCGACCACGAGAAGACCGACTATGGTTAGCCTCAAAATATAATAATAATAATAATAATAAAAATAGTTCAAATCGTTTTTTTGTTTTTTTTGTTCTAATACCTAACTGGTCTTCCCACAGAAGTGGAGAATGATGGGACTTGCTCGGTGCACGTCTCCCACCTTCCATCTGAAGTCGTCTTGAGGATCTTCCGCTATTTGGGCCCTCAAGATCTTTGCCGCTGCAGCCAAGTGTGCGCCTCCTGGTCTGAGCTGACCAGGACCGGTTCTCTGTGGAGGCACCTCTACCCTGTCCGCTGGGCCAGAGGTAATCATGGCATTGGTGTAGGGGGGGTGCAGGCAATCCCGAAAGGAATCATCGGCATGTAAAATATATATTTTTTGATAATAATTAAATACATAAAAAAGACGTTTAGTCACACACAGATGTAATTACAAGAATTTAAAAAACATTTCACTTTTTTTTTTGTTAATTTAGTCATATGACAGGAAAACGTCTAATAGTTTGTCATTAAAATTGTAATATTTTCAAAAAAGATAAATGAACATTATATATGTAATTGTACATGCCACAATAGATATAAAAAAATTCAAATATTGCCGGAAAATATATGAATTTCTGAGTCAATGAAATTATTTTGTACTTTTATGTAAGTAGTTGTAATTGCATATGGAATAAAGTCTGAATCATTTTAATTTAAGTGTGTAATGACAAACTTTTTTTTTTTTTCAAAAATAAAAAAATAAAAACAAAATTTCCCAAATTTTATATATTTTTAAAAAAATGTAAACAACTTTAATTTAATGAAGGGAAAGAGTTGTTAATGAAATGTTAAATGAATGAGTGAAAATGAAAAACTTCATTTTCTGAGAAACTAAGAAAGGAAATGGCAATCAATCCCTAGGTGACTTTTACAACGGCCCCCCCGGCAATTGGGACCAGGAGCCGGATGACGGCTGGGTGAAGAGTCGGGAGAACGAAGTGCGCGCGTACCAGGAGTGGGATGAGGATGCCGACATCGATGAATCTGGTGACCTCTTATCTTCATTCTTAACCATACACATACAACAGTGAAACAGTGATACCTTGACTTAAGAGGTGAATTCCTTCCCATAGCAAACTTGTAACTCAGATCATCTCTTCGCCTCTGTAATGAATGAAAATACTATGAATCCATTTCAGCCACCAAAAAAAAACCCCCCACCAAATTAAAAAATGGATCTGGCGATGGCTCATTTGGCTATTTAATAACAAGTCAAGGTAGCACTCTATATAAATAACAAACGTCAAACGTCTCAGACGAGTGCGGCGACTCGTTGGCCATCAGCACGGCCCAGCGTGAGAAGAGACTCCTGAACGGAATCATCCAGAACCTTCTCCCGGTCGTGGGCCAGCACGTCAAGTCGCTCGTGCTGGCCTACGGCTCCACCGTGTCCAGCAAAATGGTGTGTAAGAAAAGTATTATATGACGATTATATTGACATTCATCGCCAATTTTTTTTATAAAATACCTACATTTTTGAGAAATTAATATTTGATGTATTATTTATTTTATTTTATTTATATCATGATACAGTATTAAAATTACACAAATACTGGAAACATTAAAAAAAAAAATAGAAAAATAATTTGAAAAAAATACACAATTTTCAAAAACTTAACTATTAAAAGAATAAATGGCAAAAAATAGAAAGTGTGATGAAGCAACCGTTTGTATTAATTGAAATGTTGTCGAACAGGTGCGCCAGATCCTCAATCTCTGTCCTAACGTGGCTCATCTGGACCTGACGCAGACGGATGTCACCGATTTTGCTTTTGACAGGTAAATTCCCAAATCGCCATAACATTTGGTTGGCCGATCTGCTTCGTTCTTGACAATCTTGCCATGTTTTTACGGTTCAATAATCTACAGCGCTATGCAAGCTAATTGCCGCCAAAACAACGTTAAATATCACATTTTAATGTGACGAAAATTGCACTCAACGGTACTTTATAAAACACAGTAATGTAGCGAAGAGTATTGGACTGAGCACGGAGCCTTGGGGGACACCACGGTTGACTAAAACCATGATAAAGCTACTGCGGCATAACTGTGATTTATTTTATTGTCAAATTTATGTGTTTTTATATAAAGTGCCATTGTCTTTACAAACTTTCCATTTCCGCGAATTCAACTTGCCTACAATGTATCTGATAATTCTCGCTTTCAGACGTTGCATTCATTTTGAAAAGAACGGCAGTTGATCATTTGCTGTCGACGATTGTTATTAAGATATTCTTGAAAAATGTCCCCACGTTGTCCTCAGCTGGTCCTACGTGGGCGCTTGCGCTTCTCTGCAACATCTGGACCTGTCCGGTTGCGACAAGATCACCGACCACGCCCTGAAGAGACTTTCTCTGGCGCTGGGGGACCTCGGCTCCCCGTGGCAGTCGCGGCGCCACCGCCGGCAGCGGGCCGTCATCTTCAAGCAAAGGGCCGGCGGCTGGGGGCCCGCGTGGGTGCCGGCCGACATCGAGGACTCGGCCGAGTGGACGCGGCGAGGCTGCGAGGAGATGGAGGAGGAGGAGGAGGAACGCTTTGTGGAGACTCAGCTGGTGGGCGGCCTGTGCTGCTGTAGGCGGGGCCTCACGGTCAGGAACGGCCCCAACGCCGCCGCCATTTTGCACTACGCCGTTTCGGCAGACAGGTTTTGCGCTCACGCCGCCTGCTGCAATGGCGGCAATGGCGACGCGGCCCTCAGGACTAATGGCCGCCCCTCGCCAATGGACACTAAACGCCCCAACAACAGGACTAACCAATCGGGCGCCAGGCGCACGCTCAACTTTCTCAGCCTGTCCGGATGCTATCAGATCACAGATGTGGGACTCAGGTAGGTCTACACATATCAAGTAAAAAAAAAAAAATATATATATATATATATATATTGAAATGGTTATTTTACTGAGTATCCGACAATTAATCAGATGAAATGTTTTTTTTTTTTTTTATCAAATAGCAAAAGGGGCATTTGATGTTTTGATATAATTTTTGTCCACTTGGGGGCGCCATCCTCACTAGTAATATATTGTCGCTGCTATGTGAAAAACACCTAAGTCATCTTTATTTAAATAGTGTGGGAGTCAACAAATGAAAGTTGCTCACTGCAAAGCTTCAACTTTTTCCGTTTTTCTTTTACTATTTTCTTTTTAATTCCCCCCGAAAAACTCACACAATTCATCTCTGAGCAAGAGTGTTGAGTGTTTGTTGTCGTCGTTGTTTTCGAGGGCCATGTCGGAGCTGGGAGGCCTCCCGGTCCTGGAGCATCTCAACCTATCAGGCTGCCTGTCGGTCACGGAGGCGGGGCTTTACCAACTGGTGTCGGCATGCCCCGCCCTCAACGACGAACACTTCTACTACTGCGACAACATCAACGGTACAAATCCGCATGACATAAAAAAAGGCTTTTGTCATCATTCACTTCTTCTCTACTCCCTAAATCATTATTCTTGATATTTAGTGGACTTTTTTTTTTTTTTTTCGCAAACGACATCATACGCTGACGCTTTTTTTGTTTGTTTGTGTGTTGAGGTCCGAACGCAGACACGGCGAGCGGATGCCAGAACCTGCAGTGCGGATTCCGGGCGTGCTGCCGCTCCGGAGAGTGAACCGACATTAGCCACGCCCCTTCCCGCTATAATTGCACTTTATCCAACTGGGTGTCACTTGCTGTACGTTTCTGTGCGAAACTGTTAAGACGTCTTTTCTCCGTATACACTCCAAGGACCAGAGTTTCAAGAGCCGCTCTTTCATCCTAACAACAACCATCCATCCTTACTCATCACCCTATTCTTAGTTTTGTGTTTTTGTTCTTATTTTGACAAGCCCGACAAAGGGTTTTTTCGAAGCAGCTTACAAACACTTATTAAAAGAGGAAAAAGCAGAGAGGGAGGTTGTCATTTCAAGAGGAAAAAAAAAAAAGTTACCCGACAAGACACACAAAGTTTGTACATTACAAGAGACAGAAATATAAAAAAGGACGTTGAAATGTTACAAACATGCCTGCAATTGTTTTGTTGTAATGGAGAAAGATGTTTGAATAAAGTCGATATTTTGAGAGATGATGTTTGTTGGGGGAAAAAGTTGTATAATAAGAAAGTTGTACTTTTTTTTATTTTTATGATTGACAAGACGTTGACTATCTTTTCTTTTTTAAATACTGCTGTGTTTAACATTTGTGAGATTCTTAGAAGCCTCTTAGTTTCATTTGAATTCCCAAAACAAAATGCCTGAAGACCTTTAACTCTCACTGCCATTGACGACTATCGACGTCAAAAATTCATTTGACATTTCTATTTAAAAAAAAAAATCCACTTTTGTTAAGATTATGAAAACCAAATTTTTTTTATTGTACATTTAGAACAGATATAAAATTTGTAATTAATCAAGAGTTAACTAGTGAAGTCATGCGATTAATTATGAATAAAAAATTTAATCGCCTGACGTCTATTTTTTTTTTTTTCGCGTCAGGTGGTAATTTTTTTTTATTGTAGTTAAGCGCGTGACTTCAATAATTAACTAAAAAATAATCACAAATTTTATATCTGTTCTAAGTGTTCAATCTTTTTTTTTCTAGGTTTTCATACTCTTGTTACCAAAAGTGGAAAAAATAGTTACTAGAAATAGTTCAAATGAATTGTTGACGTCTATAGCTGTCAATGGCAGTGAATGACTTAAAACTCTTAAAATTCTGCTGGGGTACACACACAAAAAAACGACACAAAATAAAGCCCAAAAGTCAAATTTTCAATTCAATTCAAGTCATTTTAAAGCGACTCAAAAAACACGTAGCGTCAAGACACGCCCCAAATGGCCACGGATTCCGACGCTTGTCCCTCCAAAAGGACATTTGGTCATTATTTTTGCGCCGGTCAGGATCGCACGAGCGAGGCCAGGTACACCCAGACGGAGAGCACGTTGTTGGGGTACGGGTGCACGTAGACGGCCAGAGCAAACTCCACGTTGGCCGTCTGAATGGTGTGCACCCCCGTGCTGTGCACCGCCTCCACCACGGGGCCCATCTCCGAGAAGGCCATGTGCAGCGGGAAACCTGAAATCTGACAAGGGGTAAAAAAAAAAAAAAAAAAAAGTCTCTTTTTGGAACAATTTAAAGCAAAAGAAAAAAAATACTGAGTAACTCGTATATAAAAAAATTCAAAGGTTAGGGTGGTCATTCGTATCTCAAGGTGCGAATTCTTGGTGATCTTTATTTGCCGTAGTCGTGACTCACCCGGTTGTCACCCAGCAGGTTCTGCAGCTCGTGGCGGTGACCCTCGGCCAAGTCGCGTCCGGCGCCGCCCTCCGCGCCGCTGGCGCTCTGCTCCAGGCTGGGCAGGAAGTGCTTGAGGGCGGTGGTGCAGTACCGGTTCCAGCGGGTGGGCCGGTGGGGGCGCCATTCCATCAGCTTGTCGCGCAGCAGTTTCTCCAGCCTGAACTCAAAACAAAAAGCCCACCATTCATACAAAGGCCACTTCAAATATTGATTTTTAAATGACACAAATGGGACAACTTTTTTTTTTTTTTAACAGAATTAATTTTATAAAAATAATTTTTTACGTTGACCTCTCGTGGCAGGGTGTGAAAAAAACATTTTTGTTAATGTGCTCTCAATTTATTAATCTGCAACCTCAGATTAACACGTTAAGAAACAAATAACACACATTTTGCTATGACCATTAAGACAACTGAAATATTTAAAAAATATTAAGACGGAAAACCCCCTAAACTGTTTTCCCATGCCTTGTAAATGACCCCCCCCCCAAAAAAACACACTTTTTTCCCCTCATTTGGCTTTCTCACATAAATATTAAAATATTTTGTTTAATTAACCCCCCAAAACACTTGTACATGACTAATAAAATATGTTTTAAACAATGTTTTTTACATGACTATTAAAATGTACCTAATTACTGTACTGTAATAAATAAATAAAAGGTTTTTAAAAATTACCCCAGATCAAACTTTTTTCATAATTTAAATAATAAAAAATTAATAATAATGTGAAAATCTATGAAAATATTTAATTAAATTTTACATGACCATTACATTTTTCCATATTACCTTTAATTTTTACTTTACTATTTTGTTGAATATAAGTCGCAATTTAAATTATATTAATAAACAAAAAATACTCCTTTGTTTGTATGTTTGTGTTTATTATAATTAAATGATGTAATAATATATCGTCGCTGTCCTGTAAAAAACACTTATGTCCATTTTTGTCTTTTTTTAAAAATAATAATATTTTTTTACATTTATAGGATGAAACTGAATGCAGACATCCCAAAAACGTAAAAAAATACAAATAAACTGGACATAAGTGTTTTTTACAGGACAGTTATGTTTGGTCTGGAAATGACATTTTTTTCTCCCATTTGCATTAAAAGAAATTGTAAACAGAAGTTCTATTTCGTCACAATGCAGACAGCGTCTCCAATTTTCTGCACTACGACATCAATAACGTTTCTATTGTGGACATCAGGTGTCACCTCTCACCTGTCTTGAAGCTCCGCTGCGGTTGCTTTGTCCGAGTGTCGGTACACCAGCTCTTCCGGCTGCACGCACACACATTTTATAATCAAATAACACGCCGCCATTTGCACACGCCGATGCCGCTGATCGTCACCTGCACGCTGTTGAGTCCAGGATGCGCGAAGGAGCGTGTAAAAAACGGCCTCCAGCCATTTGCCCGACTCACGTCGAAGCTTATCCTCATGGGGGAAACGTGCTCTTGAATGTTGAACCACACCTGCCGCAATCAGCAAGAGGCGTGATTGTGCGCTTTTACCAGACCGTGTGACGTCGCAAGCCATTATTTACTGACGTTGTCGGCGTTGACGAGGCAGCCGGCAGCCTGCAGGGGGCAGAAGGTGTCGTACTGCCCGTAGTATTGTCCGCTGCTCGGGTTCCAGATCAGGTAGCGGCCTTGCTCCAGCGTCAGCACGTACGCGCTGGATCCCTGACGACACAAAATAACCTTGAAAAGCAGCGACACACAACATCCGGCCTCCGAGAGGTCAAATCGATAAAATAAAAAACTGATAATAAAAATGTGTGCGCCACACTGCCCCCAAGAGGACAAGGCATGCGCAGCAGGAATTTACCTTTGTTTACTGTTTGTTATTGCTCCTATTTTAATATTTTGTTGTTGTTCTTTTAACATATTTAAAGTTGTACTTGAATAATTGTAGATGAATACATTTATAATTGAAGCTAAGCTTTGAAATCAATGGTTTTGTTTATGAATCATGACTTCAATATCAGTCAAAATTATTGTTATTTTTTAACTACTATATGTACGGTATTTAGCAAAACTGTAATAATAATCATTTGAATTACTGTTATTACTTTATGTTTTAAAAACAATATACAATACCTATCTGTCTGGTTTTATAAAAAAATTAAAATAAAATAAATTACAACTGCATAAACAAAATAGCCGGCTCACCTCCGGTATGGCAGTGCCAATAACGAGCCAGGCTTTCTTGCCCAAGTGCAGGAAGTAGTTGCACAACAACACGGCGTGCTCCTCTTCGTCTCCTGCCAGCAATGTTAGGAATTGCTGGGGGGGAAAAAACATACAAAATATATTTCATTAATATGGGGCAAATGGGTGTGTGTGTTTTTTTAAATTTCATTTAAAAATATATATATTTTAAGTTTTAATTACAAAAGAAACCCTTTTTTTTTAAAACATTTTCTTTAAAAATGCTCCAAATAGTCAGACAATAAAAACATCAAAAAATAAAATAAAATAAAGAAGAACCCTCAAAAGTGGGTGGTTATTTTCTAAAAATCGGATTTGACTTCTTTTTTTTTTTAAACAATAAATTTTTGTTAAAATTGCTCCAAATAATCAGATGACACCTGATCTATAATATAATATAATATTATATTATTATTAAGTGAAAATCTTATATGACCTTATTTTAACAATACATTTTTCTTTAAGTTGTAATTACTAAAAGAACCATCAAAAGTGGGTGGGTATTAAAAAAAAAAATCTGATTTGACTTCTTTTTTTTTAACAATACATTTTTCTTTAAAATTTCTCCAAATGATCAGAAAATACCCCCCAAAATTCAAAAAAGTGGGTGTGGCATTTTTACAAATCTGATTTGACATTTGTTTTACAATACATCTTCTTTAAAACTGCTCCAAATAATCAGACAATAAACCCAAAATGTATAATAAAGTAATTTTTTTTTTTAGGGCCACTTTTCAGACTGATACCAGCACAAGTTTTAAAGAAAGACCTTTATAACCCAATATTACCATTTTCCCTCTAATTTGCATGAAATTAATTGCGATTTTCTATTCTTCTAATTTGTAGTTGCTGATCACAAAACGGCCACAAGAGGGCAGCCTGAAGTATAATACTGACGTCACAGGCGCTCCACAAGTCACAGATGCCAGCGAAGGAGACTCTGTCCGGCAGAGACGGGATGAGCGAGACAAAGCGCGCCACCCGAGCCTGGCGTGGTTAGAAAACAAAACACGTTACAAAACAAAATGCTACCATTTTGCGTGCATCAACCGCCATGTTAAGCCGTCGTGTTCACCGCGGCCTCCTGGGGTTCGTCGGCCAGCAGCTCCTGCGGCGGGTTGAGCGGCCGTATGTAGCGCGTGATGAAGACCGTCTTGCCGTTGAGGTCCACCACGGTGGTGGCGCACGGCCGGCCCGGGAACTCGGCGGCCGCCACGCGCTCGAAGCGCTCGGCCGCCAGCAGCAGACGCTCGTCCTCTTGGCTGTCAAACTGGGCGGGGAAAATTCAAAATTCAACCCGAGGAGAGTGGCAGAAAGGAGCGGCCGACGTGCGACTTAAACGGACGGTTACCTTGAGTTCTTTTATCTAGAACATGCAGAGGAAAAAGGGACGTGCCAAGTCGCGGTATTGAAAAAAAAAACATGCAAACAAATGAGTTAAAATGTAAAAACTACATGCAAAAGTAGTTAGAAAAAGGGGTGAAATAACGGTGGCACGTTAAGAGGCGGACCTTCTCCCTGATGGACTCGCCGGGCATCAGCTGCGGCTCGATGGTGATGAAGAGCGTGATGAAGGCTCCCTGGCACAGGCTCTGCATGGCCTCGTAGGCGCCCGTGTTGCCGTGGCCGCGCTCCTTGCTGTAGCCCAGCAGCACGGCCGGCGTGTTCACCTTGAACGTGCCGTCGATCTGCCGCAACACACACACACACACGTTTTTGTTTTTTTCAAATATTGGTGTATTTTTGTCGATTTATTTTGAAATATTTCATGTTTTTCATCCAATACTTTAGTCAGAATGTTTGTGTATTTTTTGTAGTATTTTTGTAATATCAAACATTTTAGTATTTTTTTTTTAAAATGTTTGTGTATTTTTGTCCATTCAAAAAAATTTGTCAGAATACATTTGAATTGTTCTTTTATATTTTGTATTCTTCATGTAATATTTTTGTAACTTCATAAGTTATTGTTTGTGCATTTTTAGTTAAAAGTATTTTTCAAATATTGTTTTTAAATTTTTTGTCATATTTTTATTTGTCGTCTATTTTAGCATTTCTTTTCAAATCTGTATTTTTTGTCTAGTACTTGCTTATTTTTAAAATATCTTATATGTCTTATATTTGTGTATTTTTTCCACAATATTTGGACGTTATTGCGTATTTGTTTATTTCTTTTTAAACCTTTGCACGGTTTCCATCCAATACTTGAGTCAGAATGTTTGTATTTTTTTTGTATTTATCATGTCATATCTTTGCAATGTTATTTTTCATCAAATATTTTTTTTAAATATATTTTGTGTACATTTAAAATTGTTTGCATAATTTAGATCTCATATTTTGTCTAAATATAAATTTTTTCTTTCATATTATTTTTTTCTTTAATATTGTTTTTTCATGTAATATTTTCATAACTGCATAAAAAAATTGAATTTTTTTCTGCGTATTCGTGTATTTTTGTGTTTCTTTGCTGATATTAGATTTTTTTTTCACTAAGTTTGGATTTTCGACCATTGCATATATTTTATCTAATATTTAGATCAGAATAGTTAGTATATTTTTTCTTTAGTGTTTTGTGTATTTGATGTAATTATGTTTTTGTATGCATTTTTCAAAGATTGTTTTTCATTTATTTTTTTTTTTAATTTTTGTCCGAAAATATGTGCATTTATAGCCTATTTTAGTATTTTCTTGTGTAATTAAATGTTTTTATATTTGTGTATTTTTAAATTGATCTCATTGTTCCTCTAATATTTGTGTATTTTGACATTCTCAAATATTGTTGTATTAAAATTTTAAAACATATATATATATTTCTTTGAGCAATACTGTGATAGAATACTGACAATCGTGATCATTTTGCTTAATATAATGATGCTTTCATCTGTACAGTGTCGAGTGTATCATCTCTCTTATATGAAAAAAAAAACCCTCATCTGACCCTGGACTGCGAGTAGATGGTGCTGAAGGGAATCTTGACGGATCCCAGCCAGTGCTTCTCCACCCGAGTGTGCAGCGTCTTGCCTTCGTCATTGTCGCTCTGCGCGCACAACAAGCTCTCACGTTCCGGACCACCCCGACGACATTAACCGGGACGTTTGGAGAGGAAAAACAAAACAAACAACTCACCAGCCCGATTTCATGAACCACCTCATCAAATATGTTGATGAAGACGTCATCCTTGACCGACTGCAAGCTAGCGATGCTGTAGTCCCCGTTTGGTGCGCTGATGGGACAAAACAGGAAGCGTTGACAGTATTTCCATCATCATCCGACCGCGATTGCTGTTTACCGAAACGGCAGCTGCAGCTCCTCGTTCCAGCAAGGGTTGGGCCCGTCGGCGGTGGTCGTTTGGAAGACGTTGCGCTGGAAGGAGACCTCCACGAAAGGCCTCACCTGGACCTGCGGCACAACACAAGCACGTCGTCGCTTCTTGTTGACCTTTACCTGCCACCGCGCCCGCCCAAGAGTGCGCCCTACCTGGCTGATGAGCCAATCACTGGCCTGCATGGCGCCTTGCGACAACTGTCCGGCTTTACTAAAACATGAAGATGAAGTTGCACGTTAGGTGAAAAATAGTCAACAATGCAGTGGTGCCTTCAGAGTTACTTTGACTTGACTTTGAGTTAAGTGACATTGCAAAGTCAATTTTTCTTTATGATGGGTTTTAAGCATTCTGCCACTAGATGGCAGCAGTGGCACCATCAGTTCTTGCAATAAAAGTATCTCTTGTGTTTTGTGCTCCCCTTTTACCATTTTTGGTGCAGGTATTTTGCCAAATTATCTAACCATGGCTGCTTAGAAAGTACTAAAAAATGCTGATAAGAAGATTAGGGTTGTGCCCCCCCCCCCCAAAAAAATCTATTTTTATAAGAACAAGGTTATTTCAGTTAACGAAAACTAACGAAAAAACTAAAATTAAAAAAACAACTTCATTAACAAAATAAAATAAATAAATAAAATGTTTTTTAAAAAAACATAAACTAACTGAAACGACATTTTATGTTTACAAAACTTGAGTGATAAAAGTGCCGCGAGTAGTTCGCTAATTAGCATTAGCATTAGCAAGTCAGACTGGAGTAGATCATGACGATTCTTTGCACGTCTATAAATCGAAGCAGAAATCATTGTCAATCAAATCATTCTGAATCAAAAAAATCGATTCTCAATCGAATCGCAGACCCAAAATCGTGAGACAGTCAAAGATTCCCACGCCTAAAGAAGACGCAAAGCTGTACGGCGGAGGGCCGCTCACCCGCCTTGCGAGCGGCGCACGGGGATGTCGTACGCCCGCAGGATGTTGACCAGCAGCTTGATGTCGCCGTCGGTCAAGTTCTGAGCCGTCACCTTCTTCCTCTCCTTCCGCTGAGGCTTCAGAGGACGCTTGGGCTCAGCCAGGTGGAAGATGTTCAAGCCCAGAATCCTGATTGTTGCCCACAAAACATTTGATCAGCTCATAATATAGTTTGTGTCAATCTACATCAGGGGTGTCCAAAGTCTGCCACGCCGTCCATTTGTTGAAGATGTAAAGCAACGAGCTCAGCAGACGCACGTACATATCCATATACCGTTTATTAATAGGGCTGTCTGCCGATTAAAGTTATTGCAATTAATTGTAAATTAACCACATTCTTTATCTACTCTTGTTAACATAAAAGTGGACAAAAATGGCTACAAAATACAAATGCGGTTGTAGCATTTAGATTATTGATAACTTTATAGTAAGTAATTCATAAAAATGCAGTTGACAGTTACGGGTTACGAGTGTGAAACTTTGAGTCATAGATTTGTGTTGAAGTAATTTTCTGCTACTAGGGGGCATTGGTGTTTCATGTTGGATGTTGGTGACAGGAAAATTTAAATTTTCGTTTCAAATTCAGAGCAATTGGTATTTTGGAAAATGAAGCAACACTGTCATTTTAGCATTAAGCAAAAAATAAATTCCCAAACATATCTAATCTAAACTAATCAATATTGTACAAAGTGGCTTGGAAAATGTCCAGGTGGCATCCCCATCCTTTCATGTTTGGGTCTGCTTTGGACACCCTTGATCTACATTGAAGGACAAATTGTCTTCACAGAAACAAAAGCCAACAGGATTATATCTCATAACATTCTTCAGTCCCGCCAGGAATTTGTACAAACCGACAGGCGGACTTCAAAATACTGTGTATACGAAATTAGAGAATAAAAAATAAAAAAACATCTTAGCAAAGCCATGGCGGGACTGAATACGACACAAAATCTACTGCTACTAATGAGCTGGGTTAAGGGTTGAAGCTAGCTGGGAAAGGGGGGGCAGGAGGACAAGAACTGAACCTACCCTGAACCGGCACCACTGTTAAACATGCATAGCAGAAGAAAACAAAGAGATAAATACAATAGAAAACATGAAAGCAAATAAAGAAAAAAACAAACCCTGACGACCAACTTTGTGATTGCAAACTGCTCCTAAACGGCGCCTTGAATGGTCCCAGAGTAAAAAATAAATAAAAAAATAAAATTAAGATCCACTTTGGAAGACGTAGAAACACTTTAGGCGTACTTACATCATCAACTCTGCCCTGCAAGTCATTTGCCCGGGATTCCTCAGCTCTAAAAACTCACTGCCATCTCGGAGGTGGCGATCTGGCACTCTTTGTAAATATGCTCTCCTTTTCATTTGTGTGCGTGTGCGTGTGCGTGTTTTGTTGTTGTTGTCATTTTGGTTACACAAACAGAACAAACATGCAAAGGAAATACAACACAGAAAATGAAATTAGTGCTTTCCCTACAAGGACATGCATGCAGCGTGCAGTCAATACAAGCAAGAGGATTGTAAGCCTTTTTACTTCCGGGTGGCAACATTTGTAAACGAAACTTTTTTCAATAACAGAGAGAATATTTGGTGCAGAGGAAAATGTCTGCCATGTTAAGTTTAAATAAATAAATGTTCGCATTCTTCTTCTGTTGGAATTCTTCTTAGTAAGTCACAGTAGTGTCCCATCACTGCTGAGCAATTTGTTTTAGAACCTAACCGCGGGCTTCTCATGTATTCCTTGGGGCTAACTAGTACACACTGGCACCATTTTTTAAAACTTTGTTTTATTTGATTTTTTTTTTTTAGTACAATGCATATTAACTCATTTGCTGCCATTGACGGCTATAGACGTCAAAAATTCATTTGAACTATTTCTATTTAAAATGTTTGCCACTTTTTTTAACAAAAGTATGAAAAAAATTGTTATTTTACATTTAGAATAGATATAAAATTTGCAATTAATTGTGAGTTAACTATTGAAGTCATGTGATAAATTACAATTAAAAACATTTAATCGCCTGACACATTATAAAAAATTAGGGGGATTTTTTTCTTAAACTAATAGAAATAGTTTAAATGAATTTTTGACGCCTATAGCCATCAATGGCAGCGAATGAGTTAATCAACAGAGCAAAAAGGCGTCCATGTTTGCAGTGCCACTTTCGATTTTGCTCCCTCCCTCCTTTTGCTCCTCAGTGTGTAACTGCTCACTACTCTCTTCACAGAGGAGAAAATAAAGTCAATTGGAGGCAATTCAAAGAGGCGGCTGTTTAATCAAAAGTGCAAGCAGCCAATCAGATTGTGCCCTGCTTAGAAGTCAAAAATGGTAAAGAAGAATTCATGACTGGTGGCAGCTAGTATTAGCGGTTATTGAAACACGTCCATTTTCCGAACCTCTTATCTACGGTAAACCGTCAAACCGGTAATCAAACCAAAACGAATTGGTGAAAAACTATATTTGTAGTTGCTCACTTTTGCGCCACCTGGAAGTAGCCTTTGTTAACAAACACTATGAAAAGGTCTGAGGTGAGTTAAAATGATAGAAATGTCGATGAGTGGAATTATTGAGCACTTTTGGAATGGGTTACCCAAAAAACGGCATCTCCTCCTCGATGACCATGTCGGACAACATGAAGTGATGGCTGGCCAGGAGGAACCTGTGGATGACCGCCTCGCGGATCTGTGGGGATAAATGTGCATTACAGTGAGACTCCATTTTGACTATTGGGGAATAAAAACAATGCTCATATTTAAACATTTGATAGCAAGCGACATGGGATTATTTTTGCCGAGTCACCTTTTGGAGGTACTTGGCCACCAAGGCTCTGTGGGAATCCAGATGATCTTTGGTATCGATGATTTCGCCTTCCTTGAGCCTCTTCTCGTAATTCTGAAAGAAAAACAGGCCTTTCTTATATCGCTGATTTGAGTGAAAATGACAAGACATAGATTGCAGAAAAAAAGGCAACCGGGGAAAGTTATTTTCGAGGGGAAAAAATTAATTTAGGTACCATTAAAAAACTGCTTGCCTGATTTTTGCGAGTTCATTTTATTTTATTTCACAATTTAACATTCATAAACATTTATTTTGTTTTTAATTAAAATCACCAATTTTGAGGACTTGTTTAATTTATTTTATTGTTTAACAGATGTTTCAACGTTTTCATACTCTTGTTAACAAAAGTGGATTTTTTTTTTTTAACTGATAGAAATAATTCAAATAATATTTTGACGTCTATAGCCGTCATTGGCAGTGAATGAGTTATACTTTTTTACGTAAAGCATTTTAGACCATACCCATATAATCACAACATTAAAAACCAACCAATAAAATTTGAAAAAATACTGATTTATTCGTTGAATTTTTCCTCATAATTTTTGATGCTACTTCCAGGATGCCAGGAAGAGTATTTCTTGATGCCGTGGCAGATTCTTTCCCGCCTCCTTCATTGGAGTCGACCTACCTGAAACACTTTATCTGTGACCTCTCTCTCGCGAGAGGGGACGCACTTGTAGTTGCGAAACTCCGGCACCTCCTGATTCCGCAGCGCCAGCAGGCGGAAGCGCCGGGACTGCGCCAGGTCGTCGTCGCTGGCAAAGTTGAACTCCTCTTGCAGCTGCTCCAGGCGGAAGTAGTCAGGAGCCGTCACCTCGCCGCTGCTAGCCACCTGAAACAAAACAAATGAAGACAAGTATGTAATACATGAGTGATGTTTTTTTTTTTTTTTTTTGGTGCATACTTTGAGCAGCTGCATAATGGCGGTATTTTTGGGATCGTTGGGGTCCAGTCGAGACTGCATGGCCCACTCGTTGATTTTTTTGACATCACCAGACGAGGCGATGTGGGAGATGGCATCAAAATGGCCGACGCCACTGAAGAGAAAAAATCATTACATACTTAGACAATGCATTAACATGTCACATTGGTGGTTATTTATTGTTTTGCAAGACTTCAACATTTGTTTGGACAACTATCTAACTATATATATATATATAAAATTTTAACCGCCTGACACGGATAAAAAAAAAGAAGATTCAAAAAAATTTGGGCCGTCAGGCAATTAAATGTTTTAATCGTAATTAATATATATATATATATATATAAATAACATTTTGTATACTTGATAGTTGATAGTTGTACAAACATACATACATACATACACACATATATATATATATATATATTTACAAAAACTGCAGATTTTGTGTGGTTATGTTATTTGTTCATAAAACCAAAAAATAATAAGTTATTTCATATGGAAGTGTGGAACTGCCAATTTTCAATAAATATAATAATATATAATATAATAAATAAAATATATTTTGACTGGGGAGCTCAAACATATTTAAATATGTACTTGTAGGCTAATGTTACAAAGATAACATATTTTCCCACGCATTGCAGACACAATAATAATAATCATATGAGTTACAGTTTTGTTTTGTTTTTACTTCATTTTCAAACATATTGATGTTTGCTTTTTCTTTTTTTTTCATTCTCGCATTGGCAAGTAATAGTCTGTGGTATTATGGGAAAATATGCTAAGTTTGTAGCATTTAGCCTACAAGTATGTTTGAACGAGTAAGTTCGAAAGTACTTGCCAGTCAAAAATGTTTCATTAGTTTTCGTTAGCTATAATAACCTTCATACGAGAGAAAATAAAAACAAATTACGACAACGGCTGTCATACCCTTGAAGGGCACTTGGATGCTGCGACATGGGAGGCGCCAGCGGCACGTCGTCCTTGCCGACGCCCCAGCAAACGCAGCACGACACCTTACCGGAAGTCAGGAGGATCACGTTGTCGCTGCCTTCCGCCGTGAAGGAAAGGGGAACATCTGCGCATTTGAGAATGACCACGAAAATATCAGCGTCAAAGTTTTTCCAAGTGTATGTTTTGATATGATAAAAAAGTGAGACACTGACCGCTGCCCACGCCCTCGTGGTCAAACATCACTCTCTGGTTGCTACTGAACTCAAACTCCTCGATGGAGGAGTTGCCCGGCAACACCGAGGAATGTGGCACGGGCACGTAGACTTGTGCCAGGAGCGAGCACGACGAGCCCACCTCCTCGAAGACCTGCGCAGCACAAACACGCAGATACATGGATGGCAGATGGCAAAATAGATCTTCTCATCGCGTTTGGAAACATGTTTGGAATAGGCATGGGTTCACAAATCTGTTTAAAACTGTGGGGAAAAGAGCCTTTTTTGCAACATGGCCCTGGTTGATCTGTTTATACTCTGCTGCCACCTGCTGGCCGTTTTTGTAATAACTACCATTGCTTCAATTGTTTTGTGCAGTTGAGAGGCTGCATCCAAGCATTTTGTATGCTCTAGCATTAAAAAAATATATATATATTTACAAAAACGTATAAATACGTCTTTGGGACACATAAAACATTTAAAATAGAACGCATTTATAGGTTTTGGGGAGCAAATAAGTTAAGGACTCCCCTTGTCGCCACCCCCCACCTCTCTCCATTCTTCCCTCCTCCTCCTCCGTGCAAGACTGCACGTGCACGCGCTGTAGAGGAAGAAAGTGAATTGAAGGCAATTACCTTCAAATTGGCTCGCGAGAGTTCATTACCGGTGATGGAGAGTATTAGGGGTTATTGAAACCTTGATTTTTTTTTTTTTAAACCAAGGTAAATCGGCAAACCGGTTATCAGCCCATGCCTAGTTTGGAAAAACAAAATAAAAAAAAGCTTTTTTTGATTGTCTTTAACTCATTCACTGCCATTGACGTCTATAAACATAAAAAAAATATTTTAACTATTTCTATTAGTTTAACATTTTTCCCCACTTTTGTTAACAAGAGTATGAAAACCTAATAAAAGATTATTAAAAATTAAAATCAAAATTATTATTATATATATATATTTTTTTACGTCTATATCCGTCAATGGCAGCGAATGAGTTAATTTTTTTTTAAATTGGTACAGCAGAAGCTGTGGGTGTGTGAGGAGGTTAAATCAGTTGGATGTCGTAAATAGTTGGAGAAGCGGCAGTAAAACAGGCCAAAATACAACGATCAGGGGTGAGACGTTAATTCTTAAGTCAAAGTTTAACATGACATTGAAGGTTTTGTTTACTCATGGAAAGTTCATTCTTTTGCCACTCGCAAGTAAATGTGATGTCATGGTGAAAAGGTGTGGACCAAGTCCACCATGTACAGACTGAGCAAAACGCAATACCTGTAAGGTAATGCTTCGAGGACAGTTGACAATTTTCAGGTTGAAAATCTGCCCAAAGTGCACCCGGAAGTCGGAAGTGAGCGCGCGGCTGTGAGTCTGCGACACTTCTTTGTCGTTGTACAGGATCTTGACGAAAACCCGGCGTCTGGCAACGTCCTCGCGTCGAGCAACTTCGCCCCTTAAGAAATGAGGAAACAAAAAATGCTTTCAAAAAATCTGCACGTTAGCCAATTCACAATGCCAAGATGTGAATATTGAAAAGTCTGAAGAATAGCACGCCTGGTCAAAAGTCACAATGTGTGACTTTCATTTCAATCCGTCCCCACTCAAAATGACGAGTCACTGCCTTCGATTGCAACAATTGAAGTCCTCGTACCTGGGGCAGAGCTCCGTCTCAGAGACCTTTCCGGAAGCGGTCAGTTCCGGAAACAGGTTGGCCTCGCCTGGCTTGCGGCGTATTCTGGACGCTTTCTCGCGGACCTGCTGCTTGATGGCGTCAAAGTCCAACTTTTCCGGGGGCTCCGGCTTGGGGGGCCCTTCATCGGCGGGCCCCTCCGATTCGCTCGCCTCCTGCTCTTCTTCTTCTGTTTCATCCTGAGTTTGTCCTTTCTTCTTCTTCCGCTTCTTCTTCTTGGATTTCTGCAGAGGGTAAGCCATGCATTACAAAAAAAAACAATCAAATCTATATGAAAACATTAAAATACATTTCAGTTAAACCACAGCTAGTCGACAACTGCGATCTTAACCTGCCTGACGTTGGAATTTTGGCCTGTTTTACTGCCGCTTCTCCTCTCTCCTGCTTGACTTGAATTTAATTAACAGACCAAATGAAGCCCACGTAAGCAAACACTTTTGGGAATATAGTTTAAATTACTCGGGCCAGCACTACTGATTGTAAATAAAGCCCCATGGCAGATTAGCCTGGCATGGCAACAGAGAGGATGAAATCTGATTGGACAGAAAAATCTAACATCCACATTCATGTACTGGAAGAAGTCAAATCAAAGGAAATGTTAGGCCACCTGTTTCCTCCTCCAGGCCTTCCACTCGTCCAGCTGCTTCTTGTAGTCGGCCATCTTCCTCTGGTAGTCCACCTCGCCCTCGGCCTCCAGCTCCCACACCTCCGACAAAATGTCCCTCTCGTACTCGCGCTCGTCCGACTGGCGGTCCACGTTCTCCCTGGGGCGGGCCAACGCCAGTTACACATATAGTACAGCGGAAAAGTGAACAGATGCACTTCTTAAAAACGTGTCGGTTGGACCTAAAAATTCCAGACAAATAAAGTCAGTGTGGATGTGTTACAATTTTTAATCGTAATTAGTTGCATGATTTCGAAGTAAATTTGTTAATTAATTGCATGTTATATCTATAACATATTTTTTCAAGTTATACATACTCTTGTTAATTAACTCATTTGCTCCCAGAAACGTATAAAAACCTTCTATTTTAAATATTGCTATGGTCCCAAAACATATTTATACGTTTTTTGGTGTGTGTGTGTGTGTGTGTGTGTGTTTTAAACGCTAGAGCATACAGAGGGCTTTGATGCGAGAGAATGGTTGAAGCAATGGTAGTTATTACAAAAAAACAGCTAGCAGGTGGCAGCAGAGTATAAGAGATCAACCAGGGCCATGTTGCTGAATAATGATGAAACTTAGCTATATTCTAATGCTAATGCTGCAAAACGGAAACGGATACTTTTTTTTCCCCTGATGACAGAAGAGACTCTCATCCTTCTTTTGATAGGTTCCATGTTTTAATAGCAATAGAACACAATATTCTGTGGGCCTTGCAAAATCAGTCAAAATTCTGTAAAAACAGCCGGAAGCGAAGGGGGTTTCTTCAGTGAAATTGGCTGGGAGTGAATGAGTTAACATAAAAGTAGACAAATATGGTTACAAATGTGGTTGTATCTTTTAGTTAAATTGACATAGCAATTTTAAAGTAAGTAATTCATAGTTATTCGAAATTATAAAGATATAATAACAGTGTAAAACATTGAGTCATACATTTGTGTTGAGGAAATCTTCTGCCACTAGATAGCATTAGTGTTGTGTTTTATGTTGGTCGTTGGTGACATGAACAAATCCAATGTAAAATAAAGCATGAACAACAATTGTATATAGAATTTTAATGCCTTGGGACATTGTATTTAATGTATATTAATGACATTTAAGGCCTTAATTTCAGCAAAATCCATTTGGTGACTTAATAAAAAAAAAAAAAGATCCGTACCGTCTTAGATAGAGCTTGTGAGATGTATTGGTGAACTTCTGAAACTCTCTGAGGGCCTTGAGCTCCTTCCAGACTTTGATCAGATTCTTCAGCAGCGTCCGGTCCTTCTCCTGCTCACCGTCGCGCAGTTGACGCGTGTTCCTGTGGCGACATCCGCACGCGGTGAGAAAATAGGGCGGAAACGGGGAACGGGTCGCCGTGATGGCAAAGCCAGTCCACTCACTTGACCTCCACGCTGTACTCCACGATCCGCTGCTGCATGGCCTGCGACAGGCTCTGCTCGCTGTGGATCTCCAGCATGTTCCTCATGGTGTTCCTCAGCCCGTTCAACTGCAGCGCAAACGTATTTCGTCGACCAATCGGCAACAGGCGATGAGCCGTCGTGCCTTACCTTGTCGGTGAGGTGCTCGGCGAGGTTGTTGCGCTGTCGGTTGAGGTGCTGGTCGAACAGCTGAGCCAGACGCGACGCCAGCACGTGCTCGCGACTGAAGAGCGGGTGATGGGAGAAGATGAGCCCCGACACGTCCACGTCCAGCTGGTAGCCTTGCTCGCCGTCCGCCGCGTTGGAGATGTACTGGTGTGAGCGCTTGGAATTGAGGGGCTGAGGGGAAGAGTGAACGGTCATTCGATCGGATGCGTCTTGTCACTAGAGACGATTAAATGTTTTAATCGTAATTAAACGCTTCAAACACTTCAAAAATTAACTCATGATGAATCTCAATTTATATCTAAATTTACAATAAAATATATTTTTTCACATTTTTCATACTCTTGCTAACATAAAAGTGGGAAGAAAAACCAAATAGAAATACGGTTGCATTTTTAGTTCGACTGGACAGGTTGTCGTGACTGGACTGGTCGCCGTGACTGGACAGGACGTGACTAGACTGGTCATCAGGACAGGACTGGTCGTTGCGACTGGATAGGACGACGTGACTTAAAGGGACATGGCGTGACTAGACTGGAACGAGCGTGACGTGACAGGACCTGACTTGCCTTGACTTGGCTGTGGCTGTGACAAAGACTTGACTATGACGAAAGCTTGGCTGTGACGGAGACTTGACTGTGACGAAGACTTGACTGTGACGGAGACTTGACTGTGACGGAGATTTGGCTGTGACGGAGACTTGGCTTTAACCAAGACTTGGCTGTGACGGAGACTTGGCTGTGACGAAAGCTTGGCTGTAACGAAAGCTTGGCTGTGACGGAGACTTGGCTTTAACCAAGACTTGGCTGTGACGGAGACTTGGCTGTGACGAAAGCTTGGCTGTAACGAAAGCTTGGCTGTGACGAAACCTTGGCTGTGACGGAGACTTGGCTTTAACCAAGACTTGGCTGTAACAAGGACTTGACTGTGACAAAAGCTTGACTGTGACAAAGACTTGACTATGACGAAAGCTTGGCTGTGACGGAGACTTGACTGTGACGGAGACTTGACTGTGACAGAGACTTGGCTGTGACGGAGACTTGGCTGTGACGGAGACTTGGCTGTGACGGAGACTTGGCTGTGACAAAAGCTTGACTGTGACAAAGACTTGGCTGTGACGAAAGCCTGGCTGTGACGGAGATTTGGCTGTGACGAAAGCTTGGCTGTGACGGAGATTTGGCTGTGACGAAAGCTTGGCTGTAACGAAAGCTTGGCTGTGACGAAACCTTGGCTGTGACGGAGACTTGACTGTGACAAAAGCTTGGCTGTGACAAAGGCATAGCTTTGACGAGACGAGACACACGAACTTCCACACATAGCGTCGACAATGCTCCCACACTGACTACACAGACACAACAGACTAAAGACAAGGAACACAAAGCAAAACACTGAACACACAGACAACAAAGAACATGAACTCCCAAAATCAAACAAAAACCCAACCCCACCAAACCGAAACATGACAGAAGTAACTTAAAACTTGAAATTATGCATATTTTTAAGATTGTAAAATACAACTTGACGCCAGTCCCCACAAATATATGCATTATTATTTAATTTATTACTGCTAAATTTTGAGGTGGACATGTCTGCTGCGTTGCACCTGGAATTCCCCCAGTACAGGCTTCCATTAATCACACGTCAAAAAGATTAGTTGCGTTAAATACGCAATATTAACGAAATCATTTTGACCCCCCCGAGTTGTAACAAACATTAATTCTGCAACACCAAACTGCGGCATATTAAATCAAACTGTCAGCCAGCTGACCTTCCTGTAGACCGTTTGCAGGTCGGGGTCCAGGTCGTCCTCCATGTGGAAGAGCGGCGGCCTGGTAGAGGATTCCTTGATGGGGTCCGGCAAAGCGATGATCCTGCCGTCATCGCCGAACCACTTGGCTCCCTAAAGGGAATGATGTGTCAAAAAGGCAAACCGGAGGAAAACGATGGTCCGGCGCGGCGGGGACGTCACCTCCTCCATTTTCAAAAGGCGGTTCTCCAGAATGTTCTCGTTGGCGGGCGTCACAACGGGCCGCTCGCCCACGTAAAGGCCCTCATCCTCCAGATAGCGCGGCCTCATGTTCTCAGGGAGTTTGGATGAGATCGGCACTGTGACACCGAGATGGGAAATAGGTTTTGTTTTCTTAACAATGGCGTGAACTTGAACAAATTACTTTCCATTTCGATTCATTTCATAGAGGAAAATTGGGCTGTGCAATTAATAGAAATTCAATTATAATTTCAATTATTACACTCTACAATTACAAATTCGGCATAATCGTAAACAAAAATAAAATATTAATAATACTAATTTTGAATTGTTTACATGTATACTTTATATACACTTCTTTATTTTAAAATGACTAATTTAATAAATCTTGTTTGGTCCAAAAGTAACTTACATAATTATAGTGTTTCAAATCATTTTAATTGTCTTCATATTTTTACATAATTCCCATAATTTAAAACATTTTCTTGTTTTGTACCAAAAAATAATCGTTTGAATAATCGTGATTTCAATTATTAACAAAATAATTGTGATTATTATTTTTTCCATAATCGAGCAGCCCTATTTGACACAATGAGTAAATTAAGTTGCATGGCAAGTCACAGAACAAATTAATTTGATATAATCAAAGTACCACTGAATGTTTTAACTCATAAACAGCATAAACGGCAAACTATGAAAAAGTGTGGGGGACGTCAATTTTCATACCCGTCTGAGAGGTCGGCGTGTAGACGAGCGCGCGGTGGTGCCGAGCGATTGCCCGCAGGCCGATGTACTCGGCGCTCCTGACTTCCACGAAGTCCTTGGACGTTTGCTCGATGACGAAGACGTTGCCGTCCTCGTCTTGCATGAGAGGCTCTTCCTCGTTCTGAAGGCGAGAGAGCGAGAAACACCGTTTTGGTATCCAAATCTGGAAGGACGTGTGACGTCCACAACCACGTTGGATGCCAAATTTTTAAACGACATCTTACGTGGTCTTGGTTTTGCTCCTGGCTGTTTTCCTCAGCCTCGTCCGGCTCTTGGCTGCCATCCTCGTCCGATTTCTCCTGCTTTTGACTCTTCTCGCTCGTGCTCGCCTCCGGTTCCGGTTCCGGCTCGAAGTTGAGCGTGAAGAAATTGTAAGCCTCCTCAGTGGTTGGGCGCTCCCTCCCCACCTGTTCGACAGCCCCCGGGGATAGAAATGGATGGTTGTGGACAAACATCTGCATATCCCACTCGCGATGTAACATATTCATTTAGTGGCCCGTCTTACGCGTTTGGTGGTCTCTTGGAACTTCACCCTGGTGCTGGCGGCCTGAGGTACAAGCTGAGCGCTGGATTCACCTTCCGAATCGGCCTGGAAAGCAGCAGCACAAGTTCAGTCGCATGCACTTTGTCCACTATTGAAGGTCAGTCAACTATGTCACGATTGAATATCTTTAGAATCAATCATTTCATGAATTCTGCCACGGATTCATCGAATAATGTAAATCTCTAAAACAATAATTTTATTATAATTAGATCAGTGGTTCTCTACCCTTTTTTTCAGTGACGTCCCCCCTGTGAAATATGTTTTCAGCCAAGTACCCCCGAACCAGCGCAAAGCATTTCTGATTGAAGAAAAAAAATTTATTTAACTTATTCAACTTTGGAACTCTATTTGTATTTATGTGGCCGCTTAAAACTATTTGGAAATCAAAAGATATAACTAAAATAGTAAACAAATAAATACATGTATTAATCAATTATAAATAAAGATTTGTGCACATACAAATTATTATCAACATAAAGATTATTAGTACTAAGTTTTGACTTAAATTTATACATTTGCACCTTTTTTAAATTTTAAAATAACTAATTTAATACTTTTTGTTTCATCCAAAAGGAATATTTTTTACGTTTAGACATTATCTTGTTTTGTACCAAAAATAAATAAGTCATCGTCCTACTGCACAGCGCACAACCTGCACTCCAACTTCAAGCTTTTGCCAACATAAATAAATAAATAAATAAATAAATATTATTAGAAATTCTGTTTGGTTCAAAAGGAACTTATATAATTATAGTGTTTCAATTTTTTTTAATTGGTCTTAATATTTGTAAATGCTTAAACATTTTCTTGTTTTGTACCACAAAATAAATAATCATTTCAATAATCGTGATTCTATTATTATATTATATATAGCTATTTTGTTTTCCATAATTGAGCAGCCTTATCAGCTCTATAATTACCGGAATTTTAAATAAAGTTTTCAAGTGATTGACAGGTGATTCTAAGTGGCGTATGATAAGTTGGGTTAAACCATTCTGATACGGGGGAGATGCTGGGTTTTTAGGACACTGAAAATGAACACCCTACTGAATATAAAATTAATTGTATTAACTTATCTGTTTTATAAACTATTTACATATACTTTTTAAATATATTTTCAAATCTCACTGGAGTGCCTTCACGTACCCCCAGGACCCCCATTTGAGAACCACTGAACTAGTTTATGGATTCATCGGTTCATTTTGCCACCTCTACTCACCTCTCTGTCGGACCTCGCAAGCGTCGGTCTGTCCCGCAGGCTCTGCAGGCGACTGGCGTCGACCGCCGAGGTCTCCTGACGCTGGAGACTCTCGCCTTGCGACTAGAACGCACGGCAACACGCAAATTAACAACCGTCTTGTCCTGCTCAAACGATCAAAATTTCTTCCTGGCTCACCCTGGCCGCTCTCAGCTTCTCCTCCAAACGTCGCGTCACGAAGCGGTCGAACTTCTGCGTGGTGCGACTCTTCGGGGCTTTGGAGGCAAGGCCTAGAATAGGGGTGTCAAACATATGGCCCGTGGGGCAAAATCGGCCTATCAGCAGCCTTAATCTGGCCCGTGAGGACAGAACACAAACTGCAGTTTTTCACTCAAATTTGTACTTTCCTGCAGGTGGTCATTCTCTCTCCCGTTTCCTATCAACTCTTCAGCTGTCCTGTCAATTAAAGGCTAAAAATCCCCCCCCCCCAAAAAAAACTAACAAATATATATATATATATACACACACATATACATATGCTGTAATTGCGAATTGTATCCACTCGAGGGCGCACTAAGGACCAGTTCAATGATATTCTGAAATTTTGGCTGTTACTCACGATTTAATGCGAAACAATCTTGCGCTCATTTTTGTGTATACATTTCAGATTTCCCTGCAATAAGATAATATTAAATAAGAATAGTTTCCAAATGTACTTGTAATTATTTGCACCCAACAAAACAGGAAATATTTTGATATGTTTTTTTTTTCTTCAAGATTATAAACCCACGGACATATTGGTCCGGCCCCATTGAGATCAAATTTGAGTCAATTAAAGGAGTTTGACACCCCGAGATGATGAAGTACACTGTGAAAAACACTGTGTGTGTTTTCTTTCCAGACCCACCAGCGATTGGTAAAAAATCTATAGCTGTTCTTTTTGTTTCCCAGCTCTGTATCTCCATCTCATTTAGTTATTAGAGATGAAAATAAAGTACTCACTCGTTGTTGGAGGGTCTGCGGTCCTCTTGGAAGAGCCTTCATCGTCACTGAGGTGCCGAGCGCTGGAAATTTCCTCCACGTCGTCACCAGAGAGCTCCTGCGCGGACATCTGCTCCAAAAGCTTTGACACAAACACAATTTGCAAGTACAGTAAGTCGCACTGCAGTTACAAGGAGTGGTTTGTTTACTAATATTGCCACTATATTGACGTATGTGTGACATCATGGTGAAATTGTCTACCAGAATTAAGTGCAAACAACACAAACCCTTTTCCTTCTCATTTGTCTCTGGGCCCGTAATTTTTGCTTCAGCGTCTCTCCGGGGTCTTCCTCGCTGCTTTGAGGATCCTGCAACACAACATATAACACGCATAGTTAGTACGCTAAGAAAAATATGAAGAAAGACATTAAAAATACAAGAATCGTACTGCACACCCACCTTCATTGGTGTCTGTAGCGACTCTTCACTCAGTCTGGGGGACGGAACCAGAGCCTGGAAAGAACGTGTTGAGTCACGTTTGACGCGGTGCATTCAAGCACACCCCAGCGTTTTAGTCTTACTACATAAACGCTAAAAATAACACTAAAGTAAAACTACTCTGGTGCGACGCTTTCAAATATGCGCCAAGATGCCGCCCCAAACGCCCGGCCCCGACCAAGTACAGGAGTAGCATAATAGAAAAAAACCTGACAAAGCAGATTGAAGTGTGACAAAAAAAACTACAAAGTATTACCCCAAATTCAGCAAAAAATGAAGAAACTGACAAAAGCTGACAATTAATTATAAGACTTGAACAAAAATGTGACAAAAACATGGCAAAAATTTAGAAAATTAAATAAATAAATTAAAAAGCAGTCAAAAATACTGTATATGTAAAATTCTAACACACAAAATGCCATGTAAAATTAAGAAACCTGACAGAAATCTGACCAAAATACTTAAACATAAATCTGGTAAAGACAAAAAATCTAACTCAAACAAACAAATAGCTGTCAAAACACGTAAAAAAGAGAGAGAGAGAGAAACGTTAACAAAAAATGGGCAATAATGCAACTTAAAAAATAAGGCAAAAAATGGCAAATGTCAAGCTAAAAGGGAATCAAATGTGCACACAGGCATTTGAACCCCGAACCAAAGAGCTGCGAGGCAGACTTGCCAACCACATCCCACCAATGCTGTTTCTCAAACCATCTGTTGTTCCATCAGCATCAAAAGTCCCCCAGGAAGCGTTTTTCATCATGAGGAAAGCAAAACACACAGTTGTGCTACTTTCAAGCCTCTTCTCGTGCAACTTTACCTGCTCGTCGTCGCCATCATGTTTGAGTTTCCCCAAAGTTTCTTGCAAGGATCGCCGCTGCTTTCGCAGTTTATCTCGGATGGCGCTAGTAGAAAAAAAAGGGATGGAGAACCGATAGCGTTAGCTTAGCCGCGTGGCTAACTGTCGCTGTTTAACATGGAATTACATTGAATTGTCGGAACTGGCTAAAGCTAAAAAGATGTTAGCTATTCTACATTACCTCGGGGAAGCCATGGCGAGAGTAGCGGATCTTTTTGACGTTAAAATGTGATTATTCCATGGCGGCTGTTTGGGTCATTATAACCCTCTTGTGTGGGTGTGCGGTACTCGTTTAAATACTTGTTCTTCCCGTGTTATAATTCCGAAATACATATTTAACCTCAAGGAATTGTGGATCTAACACGGCAAACGTTTAAGTGACTTTCCTAATCCCCCGGTTGTAATGTACGACAACAATGTGACGTTTTACAGTATGAGATTTTTCATTGGCTGGTTAAAAATGTCTGTTACCAAGAAACGCTCTTCTATTGGTCTTTGTGTGATTAACCCGCCCATATCAAAAACGCTCCCCCACCCCCAGCGCTGCTTAGTAACGACACGACGCCATCTACTTTACGACGGAAAGCGAGAAGCCGCCATTGTGCTGTAACCGCAACTTATTGCAAAGCTTATTAGCATGGTAATCTGCTTAAAACAAATAAACAAACAAAAACACACATTTTGAAGCAAATAAATAAGGGAATAAATACATTTAAATAAATAAATAAATATGTATTCGTAACAATGTAAAGGTGGCACAGTACATTATTTTTATGCACTTTGTATCATTTCATATAAGAATATATTTTGACATCTTTATTTAAACATTTTAGACGTATAGACATTCATTTAAACAAATCAGGAAATACAGTAATATTACAAATCCTTTGAAAAACAATCCAATCAAACCCAGAATATTTAGCTTGCTAGCTTAGCTTGATTCTCGGTTTTCCTTATGCGTAGTCTGCTGCCGCTGCCAGCGTGTCAAAGTAGTCGGTGTCGGCGTAGAGCAGGAAGCCAGAGAACAAGCTGTCCGCCCAACCCGGGTCGGCAAATAAGCCATTCTGGTCGTGGTAAAAGATCTCCAGCCACACGCCGTCTTCGGGGTTGAGGAACATCACCGTGGACCCTGAGGCCACGTCGTGGTTGCCCGTGTTGGCGTCGAAGGTTTTGATGCGATGCTGTCCGTTGTGCATCAGAGCGATGGCCAAGTGTTTATTAGCCAAGGTGATGTCATAGCAGAAGTAATAAATGCCAGGATACGCACAGATGAACTTGCCCGTTTGGGGGTTGTAATGGCCGCCCTCATTGAGGAGGACCTTGTTAAACTTAATAGGTGTGTTCTCTGTCGGGTAGCTTTTGGTGATGCCCGCGGAGAAGGCGGATTTGGGTGTGAGGCTCCCGCACTTGCACTTCCCCGGCGTCCCGCGAATGCCGCGTTGGCCCTTCTGTCCTTTCGTACCGATGTGGCCAACAGGGCCCGGAAGACCTTCGCCTCCGTTCTCCCCCACGGGACCTCGTTTTCCCAAAGGACCTCGCTCACCTCGCTCGCCAATCTTACCTGTGGGTCCAACTCTGCCCTTTAAACCTGAAACGCAAAAGTCTCGCATTAGCATTTGGTACTGACGGAACTCATTCCAACCCAAAAACGTATAAATATGTTTTTTTTATATTTTTTTATTTTGTCCTTCACTCCCCAAAACATTATGTCTTATAATGCTAGAACATACAGATAGATGGCTTTGATGCAGCTTCTGACATGAAGAGGTGGCCTAAAGCAATGGTAGTTATTACAAAAAACGGCCAGCAGGTGGGAGCAGAGTATAAGAGATCAGCCAGGGCCATGTTGCAACAAGCTCTTTTTTTCCAGTGTTTTCAACAGGTTTGTGAATAATGATGAAACTTAGCTATATTCTAATGCTAATTGCTGCAAAAATGAAAACAGATACAAATATACATTATTTTATATTGAAAGAAGAGACTCTAATCTTTCTTTTGGTAGGTTTCGCGTTTTTATCGCAATAGTACACAATATTCTGTGGGCCTTGCAAAATCTGTCAAAATCCAGTAAAACAGCCGGGAGGGGTTAAATTACAATAATTATCAAATTAGAACATTAAATTATTAACCATTGTAATTAATTTAGATGATGAGCCAGTAGTTGGTAATGAAACTCATTTTGTTATTAAGCTAGATAAAAAAAAATGCAACACTCGGGCCTCTCTGCTATATTCCCAAATATTCCATATAAAAGGTGCACACTAAAACATCATAGCAAAGTTTACAGACAGCACAACCGTTCTAGAGGGAGCCATCTTGACCTGAACACCTCCAAATCAAATCATAGTGGATTTCAAATCATAGCAGAGGAGCTTTTTTTCCCCCTCAACATACAGTAAATGGGGCCCTGGAGGTGGCTAGCATCAGGTAGCTCGGCATTAGCGTCTCATCCGTCATGCTCATGCAATCTCACCACTCTACACTAACGAAGGCAAAACAAGGATTTTACAATCTTAAGAGAGCTGATGGGATTCAAGCTCACCTTGAGGGTGCTCAGGAACCTCTACAACCATACCACAAAGACTTCCTGACACCCCAACAACAGACTCTCAACAGACGATACAGGCTGCTGAGGGCCAAGAAGGAAAAAACGGAGAGAAAAAAAAATCTTCTTTCTTGTTTGCTACTTAAACCTTAAAACTGTGTGGGGGCGGGATTACGTAACCAGAGACCCAATTGCTTGCGTACTGAACAGGCAATAGAAAAGCCAACACCTGGCTTCCCTCAACACTTGTTGACTATTTAAAGAAGACAACGGAAACATATTTCCTCCATGCGGTGTCACGCATGAAATCGGCTGGGAACGCGGCCATGTTGACATTTTGAAACAATGCCGCGTGGGCCACGCGATCCGTCCTCCAAGAATACGCCGTAACCAAGCAGCCTTTGAAAACTTCGACTCGCTGTGCGTTTTTTGCGTGTTAAGGTGAAATATATGCTTCATGGGAAACAGCTGTGTTGACTTCCTCAATAAAAATAACTCCGTACGAAGCTGTAAACAAGCGCGATGAACGAAAATGTAATTATTTAGGGCGTACGCAGCTTTGCTAATAATAATAATAATAGTGGCTTTAAATTGAAACCATATGGAAACTGACTCCACATGTTTTGTGTGTACAGTGTTATTACCTGGGTCTCCCTTCTGCCCCTTCTCCCCCGTCCTGCCGTCTCTGCCGTCTCTCCCGGGGACGCCGGCGTTCCCGTCCGCTCCCGGTGTCCCGCCCGGGCCGGGCCGGCCGGGCGGCCCCGGCGCCCCTGGGACGCTGCAGAGGAGACGCGGCGCTCCTTTCAGCAGCTGTCCGACGACGCAGTGGCACAGGCACACGGCTCCCATCAAGGCCCACATCTTCACATCTGCAACAAAGAATACAAAAAATTTTGTCTATCAATGTCATCTCTGTTTAATAATAAGGTTTACCAACAAGCTTATCTTCACAAATGATATTCCAACTGACCTAGTTCGCCGCCTGCTTCCTACCTACCGGCCGTCCGGCCAACCGATCTACCTTTCGCCGTTTGAAGCACAGGTCTCAAACTCCGGTCCTGGAGGGCCTGGAGTCCTGCATGTGTTTATAATCTAAATCACATCGTTATCAGGCTTCCCGCACAGCTTGCTGATGAGCTGTTTTGTTTGAAACATGCAGATTCCGGACCCTCAAGGACCGCAGTTTGAGACCTGTGATTCCAAGGAACATGTCATCTCCTTAGCTAGCTCCTGCTGAACAACATAACTACACAACCTTAGCCACCATTTATATACTTAATGTTAGCTAGCTAGCTAGCTAGCTAACATTAAGTATATAAATGGTGGCTAGCTAGCTAACCTAGATATTTACCAAGGATGGAATGGCACTCGGAGCTTAGGTACGCTCCGCGTGGGAGAATACGATACGTTTTGCAAGTCATTTTGCAATTCACTTTGTATTGACCGCTCGCGCAAGCTAGCAGGGAGTAGAAGAATTGAGAAAGAGAAATTTTGAATAACCAGCTTCATTTAAATATTCGGTGTGGATTAAATCGGTTTATCCACTGAATACAACAGCGAGAGAATGACAACTGAAGAGAACAGAACCATACTTGTAAGGAAAACAGGAGCAATATGAACAAGCTTCTCCTGCGTTCGTAGAGTTGGCGAATCCAGATCCAGAAAGTAAAAATCTTGCCACAGTTTTGGTGTTGGCCAAAGGTGAGTAAAAGCACCTGTAGCCCAAAGCCAAACTGTGGTAGGGTTATCACTAGTGATGGCAAAATGAAGCTTCATGAAGCATTTGCGATATTTTTTGACTCCTCTAGATGGCACTCATGATTCAAAGATGCAATGCAAATGTATCCATTTTCATTGCACTTGCCTTTATCTTTAAACCAAGAGCACCATCTAGAGGAGTCAAAAAATATCGCAAATGCTTCATGAAGCTTCATTTTGCCATCGCTAGTTATCACTTTCTGGACCTGGATTTGACACCTCTGCTGGATTCTCGACAATTGAGTGACTCGAAAAGGTAACATTGGCAAAATAACAAGTGTCTGCCTTTGAACACACCAACCGTGTCACCTCAGATAAACAAAAGAAAATAAACCGTGCATATAGGGAACGTTTATCTTCTGGATACAGAGAAGCAGCGGCTTTACTCGGACCATCTCTTCGATCTCTCGCACTCTTCTCGGACGATGAAGGGAGAGCCCGGACGCACCCTGTGGAGGAAACGGATTTGTTTCTGCAGTCATTTCTTTCGGTCAAGACGATTACTATCTACTAATTATCTGGTCTTATGAGGAAAAAAAAAATCCTCTATGAACCCGTTAGCACGTCTTCCCAACCGCGATCTCACCTCCCTAAGCTACCGTACCTACGGCTAACTTACCCCGTTTGTCTGTTCGACTGGTAGCTTCTGGCGTGACATATGAACGAGTGGTCGACAAAAACCAATCTCGTCAGCCAATCAAATTTGACGACAGAGTTCGGAAGAGGCCAGATGTGGTTCTCACAATGAGAAGGTTACAACTTGACTCGTTTTCGCACTCTCATCTTCTCAAGCGACCCCGGGGCTTTTGTGTATTCGCCTCGAAATGAAACCTCTTGTCCACGAGCCAACTCCAGTCCTCGCGCCAAAACATTCCCGAGAGATGACATCACGCCAGGCATTATTTTTCTGTCTGTCCAGGGGAACCTCGGCACGCAAGTTGCACTTGTGCAGACAGAAAGCCAAAGCAGGAATGTTGCTCACGGGGGGAAACAATTCCCATCGTGTGCGAGTTGCAACACAGCTGGGCTCCGGTCCCGTTGGTCTGGCAAGCATGCCGATGTCCACCAGAACACGGAAGATTGCGCCGATCAAATTGTTCTCGGTCCTCGTACGTTTGCGCGTGCGGGTGCGAGAAAACGAATCAATCGGCGAAGGGAACATGTGAGTCGGCCCTGCGGGCGTAAATCAAAACGTGCCATGTGGAAGCACGCTGGACAAAAGTTGATCTGCACGAAAACAGGAAGTCAGAATTGGACGGACAAAAACGATCCTGACCCGGAGCCCTTTGCGGTGGCGTCAGTGCGGTTTTGAAGAATGAAACCCCGCCTGTGCAATTGCCTCCAAAATGGGGATGATGTCAGCATTTGTTGATGGCCGTCCCTCAAGAAACGACTACAAAAGTGTTTGTGCTTTCCATGGTCAGATTTGCGCTAGGGATGGGCACGGCCGTTCTTTTAAGTTTTGAGTTAATTAAAAAGAACTGTTCAAAATATTAGTTCACGGAATCGTTCAACCAGCGAGCATGAAAGTTGTGTTTTTTTCGGCGACGAGTCCCTTCCTTGGCGAATCGTGAATCACTCAAGGCTCGACTACACTCACTGAATGAACTGGTTATGGAAGTACGGTGACTCAATGAATCGTACGACAACGGGAAATTGATGTGGCACGTTCGCACCTTTGCCAACGGGAAGCGTCCTCACTGACTCGTTCATAAACACAAATAGCGTGGCTGTATGTTCGGTAAAATCCTACCTCGGTCTGACACTGGCTGCTGATTGGTCGTTCGCTAAGACTGACGGAAAGAGTGTGGCGGAGCTCAAATGAACTGAGAAAAGAACGAATCGCTTCAGGAAGTGATCCGTTCGCTCGCGTTCATTGAAAAGATTCATTCTTTTTGAACGAAACGACACATTTGCGCTAAAAATGTATTCTTTGTAGCATACATTGTATGTTTCCTCTATACTGTCATTTCCTTGTAATTGGTCACCCTTGTGAAAGATATCAAAATCTCACCCTCATTGGTTGAATGAATTACATTCAAAAAAAGACAAGTAATATTTTGTTAGACCGTTACACCGATGCTGCATTAGCCTATCTTTGTTTTGTTTTGTGTGTTAGCATTAAGCTAGCAAAGTTCAAAAGTGTAATTCTCGTTGAAATAATGTCAATCAAGTTTGACTGCAAACTTGGAACTAAGAGTGACAATAAAAGACTTGATGCGTCTTTTTTACGCAGTCACAATTATTCCTGGCTCGCCTTTTGAAAAACACAATCAAACCAATCGCACGCATGATTAACGCTAATGGCAAAAATCTCCCGCACGTGCACCATACGCAGCACTGATCGCCAGTAGATGATCCGATCCATCAAGTCCAAGCAAGTGAGTCTTACCCCCCATGTGGAAGCCGTTCATGTGCAGAGCTGGCAATCTTATTCCGCTAACATGTTCCTCGTCTTTTTTTTTGCGTCCGTCAGACGTGCGCGAGCGTCGCTTGTGCTTGTTGACGGCGTCCTGCAGTGAGTCGGCGAGAGCAGCTGGATGGACTCCCTCCATGGAATCCACCCTCCATCCCGTCCTTCCCGCCCGCCCCTCGGCCCGGATCCACTCCCTTCTCCGTGCCTCACTCCTGTTCTAAAGTGAGCTGACATCATCCGGGCAATAAGCAACATGCAGACGCACTCGAGACACATTTTGACTTTCGCGGTATCTGAGCCGGTTATCTTCACTTTAGGTCGCAGGTGAGCTTGACTAAATCCCAGCTGACTTTGGGGGAGAAATGTGGTAAATCCTGTACAGATAATTGCAGAGCACTTAACAGAAGGACAGAGTTTCTGAGTCTGACCATAGCCACGCCCCTCTCTTACGTGTTCTCAAGTTCACGAAGAATGCATAGACAGCTTCAACAAAGTAGCAGTGCTAGCAATGCTAAGCTAGCATTAGCACCGTAAAATGATACGCTGATAGCAGGACTCGGTCAGCATCTTCTCTCTCTGATTGGTTGTTTTTGCTTGGGGGGCGGTGGTTGTTTTGTTGTTTTTAATCGCACACTTCCCCTTTAAAGTAGTTGAGAATTAAAGTTATTTTAACATAAAAAATAATGCTGTGAACATGCTATTTCCTTTTGCTGCAAAAATTAAAGTAAAATAAAAATCAAATAACGATGAAAAATAGACAAGACAATAAAGCAAAGAACACATGTAAAACAAAAATCAATGGAGAAAAATATTAATAATGGAATACTAATTACAAAATTAACAAACATATGTTAATCATACCAAAAATAATAAAATATATTTATAGAAATAAAAATCTACAAATAAAATACCATACTAAAAAAAAAAAATAGAATGAAGCACAATTTTACTTTCAGTTGCAATATAATGTTTTTACAATCATTTTCAATAAATAAAAAGACGATTTGTAAAATACACAACAACGTATTGGAGTTTCTGATGACAAAATCAAAGCAGCCATAGTGTGTCCAAACAGAATGGGTCTTTATTTAGCAAGTGACTTGAAACAAACAAACAAAATTGTAATCACCAGTTAAATACAAAACAAGGCCAAATAAAAAATAAAACTCAATGTTCATTTTTCATATCAAAAAACCATTCAGGAATAATTACTACCATTAAAATACCTCATAACAATCAGCTTTTGTGAGTCTGTATTGTAAACTCTGATTTTAGAAATAATTGAACAATAAAATTAGAAATAGTAGCTTAATTAAAACATCTTCCGTAGCTCCACATCAGTATACAAAATAATACCAGTGACATAAAAAAAAAAAAGTCTCAAGAATTCTGCTACTGTTGGGTGAAAAAAAAAACAGAAGAAGGTTAACACAAGGTGAAAATATGCATGAAAAAGTTCTCTCCTATTGTTAGCAAAACACTATCCAAAATAACTACAATCATTTACATCAGTACAAAGATATTGATTTAAAAATAGTTGCAATGAAAAAACGGGGTCTGGTTCCTTTGTCTTTTTTTTGTTTTGTTTCTCCTCATTGGACAGTAAAAAAATGACATGTGGATCAGAAAACTCTGCAAAATATGCAATGAAAAAAATAAAATCTGCATCTTAAAAAGGTTTTACACGGCAAGTCTTACTTTTTGTACAAACATTAGAAACGGTATTGCACGTCACAACACAGAATCGAGGTTAGTCAGCCTTTCAAAATGTGTTATTCGAGAGAGAGAGAGAGAGAATAATAATTCAAGTTTCAAAGCGGGAGAATCTCAAGTGTCTTCCGGAAAGAAGAAGAACAAAACCTTCATGCTGCCTTCGTCACGCGTGTGTATGAAAATAAGAATCATATCAAAAACTGTGTATGTGAGAGTGTGTGTGAGTGTACGATAACCTGTTGTGTTGGAACTAAAGGTTTGGACATAAGCAACCCTCCTGTTGCTGTACTGGGTCAATTTGACCTGGGGCATGTTTCATTATTCTTGTGGCAGATTTAAAAAAAATATTTTTTTTTAGTCTGTGCATCATGATTTATTCATTGTGACTCCTTCCGGTGTGCACAAATTGGCCAACGGGGGGCAGTATAATACAGTCATAAGATACAAACGAAGAAGACTTTCAAAATGTGTAGTCATTCTTCGCCGAGGACAAAGAATATATGCCGGTGAATTTTGTTACATTTGTTATTTATATAACATTATGTGTTAGCATTAGCAAGCGGAAGACAAATCTACCTGCGTGTTTTAAATACATAATTTGAAACACTATTTGTTTTGTTGTTAAGTTTGACAGTACATTTAAGATTTTTGAAGATTATTTTTTAATTATGTCTGCCAAACTGCAACCTTGTTGAAAAAAATTCTCAGAAAAAAAAAATCAGGTCACTAGTCTCTCAAGGCACCATTATATCCACCACCACCACTTTACAATTGTTTTTCCTAACCAGGCCCTGTTGCGTAGTGTTACCCCCAAAAAATAAAATAGGTTGCATTTATTTCTGACACGTTCGGATAATGAAACATCCCAGGGTCAAAGTGACTCAAGAAATTCATCACTGTAACAGGAGGGTTAATAGAAGGGCAATATAATCATTTTTAAATAGAAAAATACAATCAAAACGAAATATTTTTTTGTCTACAAAAATAGTGAAATAAATGTGATTTTTTTTCCTTTACAAAAACAGACAACAAATAATTTTAGTTTTTAGAAAGAACAAAACAAAAACGACACAAGTCAAGTGTTACAGGTGACCGTATTCAAACATCAGGGACGACATTAAGGATATATTAAAAAATATTCAATTCCTTCTCTATCCACACACACACGCACACACAAACACACAAACAGATAACTTAAGACTTCACACGCTACACATGAAAAAATTGCACAATAAATCATCTGTGGGACAATAAATAACAGGAGGCTTTTGAAAAGAATCTGCACTTAAACCACATCGGGTGAATAAGAAATATATAGAAAAGTAGTGCATAATAATATATATATATTACTGTATTAAAAAAATGCAATCAGGGAAGGTCCAGTGAGGGGAAGTAGTCAACACAAGCGACAGCGTAACCATGACAACACAGCAAATACACACTTGTACAGTACCATCCGAGGAAGATTGGCCCGAAACATCGTCCAATCAAATCCTTTGCATCACTGTCACCATAGAAATGGTAAACCCCGCCTTCTACCCACCTCTTGGCGATGTTGGTTAACCAGAGCCTCGGTCTACGCACACGCGCGCGCGCGCGCGCGCACACACACACACACAGAGACGGACGACAACAAAACAAAACACACAACCACCGAAGAGCACACTTTTTGTTTTTTCGTCCACTAAAAGTCTACAGCAGAATCACGTTTTCGGCTTAAACGGACAGATAAACACTAAAGCATGCAAGATTAAATATGATTTTTTTTTTTTAAGTATTATTCCACTCGGGAGTTTCAACCCGACACACACACTCCTTTTAGCTTCATGCTACTTAGAACTGATTTGTCTTGTTTTTTTTATGGTTTGATCATTTGCGTACGTCCATCCTAGCATGCTAGCTGATTTCAAACATGCGCTGCCATAAATGCATCACTGCATTATTTATTTATCTATTTTTAACCCTCATGTTACGTTAAGCATGTTCAGGAACGGCAACAATGGAAAAAAATGGAAATAAACATTATGTACAGCTTTGGGAAAAAATTAGAGAGTGCTGCAAAATGATCAGTTGATCTGGTTTTGTTATTTAGAGTACAGTGGTAGATTGGTTTGTCCTTGATTCAGTTCTCAAGGATTTTTGTCGGCTAAATTTTGCAACGGTTTTAGTATGTCTGCTCAGTTTTCGTACAAAAAAAAAGGAAAATATATAAATAAAAAGTGTTTCACAGATTTGGTACAATTTGGTTTTAACCAGACTTTCTGGAACGGATCATCACAAAAACTGCGGTTCCAAAATATATGTTTTGAGTAAAATAAACATTTTTGTTTTATTCTATAAAATATTTGACAACATAAATCCTGAATTCAAAATATTGTCATTTAGAGCATTTGTTTGCAGGAAGTTAAAAATGGCTCTCAATTTTTTCCACAGCTGTCTATATCATTCTTAAATCCATTACTAACAATTTGCCGCATAAACTGCATCAATCCATTTTTAAAATAGTTTTCTTGCGTTAACTTCAGCCCAAATGTAACAGGAGGGTTAAACGCCATCAAATATTTGTCCTATACAACTACTCATACAGTATATACGTTATTTTCTTAATAGCAGCGAGGTTTCCTACGATAGCTTGTTGCGTATACTGGAAATACAGTAAGCAGTGAAAAGATTCTGAGGTATCATTCCATGGAAATCACAATGCGTGGCGTCCCCCGACTCCCCCCACCCCCCTCCCCTCCCGTCTCTTTCGCCCGTGTCACTGATTTATATAAACGGCATTAACACGAAAATGGGAGGTGGGCAAAGTCTAGCCAGAAATGCTCTTCCTCGGGAGGTAGTATTGGAGCCGTAACTTTGCGCTGAAAGCAATTGTCGTGTCGTCCAAATGTCGGAAAGGGGCTAATTTGATTAGCTCTCAAGCAGTTTGCTGTCTAATAAACATGACACCAGTGTATCCAATCATTAGTTTTCCAAATAAATCAATTTAAGATCCTGGTCAGTGAATTCAGAGATTTGTTTGTTACATAATTCATGTTTGAAGATGACTGCTAAACTGTGTAGTACTGAATTGTATGAGATTTAGCGTTCAACTTTCAGCATTTCCTGACTGTTCGGCTAAAACGGCATCAAGTGACACATTTCGGCATCCGGCATGTGTCGCTCCTCCTTGCTATATAAGAACTTTGTCCATATTAGCAGTTAGCTGCTGCTATTGGGACATGCTGTTAGCTAGCTAGCTAGCTAGCAAGCAAGCTAGCTATTGGTCTCCACCCCCAAAATGCTTCTACCCTTCAGATAGTCCACTGATGCGGCTGCTTTAGAGCGCCTTGCTGTTTTCAGAGCTTAATAAAAAGTCCGTCGAGAGCGATGTACTTATATTTCGGCAGAAGAAAGATGCAGAACCAAGTAGTGTCCATTTTCCAAGCTTGTAGAAGTAGTGTTTAACTGACGTATCATTTTGAAAACAAATTTTATATACTTGGCACTTATTTTAATCATTCAAATTAGATATTTTTATTTTTTTAAATAACACTTCTCTGGAGTGTGTCAAATATACAAGACATTTATTGTCACTTTACAGGGACTTAGTCAATCTAGTGCCCATCACTCGTTCTGTGTGAAAGGCAAAGGCGGACAAATTCTGTTACGGCTCTGGTGTACGCTAGCACTTTAGCAGGAGCGAAGCTACAATCGCAGTTAGTTTGCTCTCTAAATGAGATCCAGCAAAGAAGTTTAGTGCTCATCCGTTATTTAAGAAAGACAAAAGTTCCGCTTAACTGCGATGAATTTTGCAATTTTGCAGGACCGAACCAACAGTTAGCGCTTAACTGTTGCTTCAGTCTCAATTAGTCTTCTGTCTAAAATATTTTTTTATCATGGAAATTTTAGCGCCCATCCCAGTTCTGCGTGAAAGGCAAACGTTCTTCTGTGACAACTCAGATTCTGCAAATTTGCAGGATCTGTTTCCTGAAAGAGGTTAAAGGTCAGTAGTCTCGCGTCCTAAAAGCGTGTCGGCATTTCTGCTTCCTATCGTGGTTCGCTACCTTTGGTTAGTGTCCTCAGCAGGCTTGAGTGCCGGACGCGCACCGACCGCATGCGGGTGGCTAGCAGCGGACCACCACCCCATGTGCAAACATTCCCATATCTTTTCATCTCACTTAAAAAAAATAAAAAAATGTATAAAACTCAATTTCTTGTTTCATCTCTAGAAGATGAAGGTACCACAAAAAAAGAGCCTGAGATGTGGGATGGAAAAGAAGCGATGCTAAAAAAAGCTCGGCCGCTATCTAAAATGGCGCGTATGCGGTTTAGTGCAGGGCTGTCCAAATTTTTTCTTCCAAGGGCCAAAAATGGACACATGAAAGGATTCAAGGGCCACTTTGACATCCTTCAACTTCATCACGTCAAAACCACGCCAAAATGGTTAAATATCGTTGCTGTCGGGTGGAAACCTCATGTCCAAATATGGTCAACTTTTTTCACAAATCGATTCTGTGGTTCTGACCTTACATCATCTGCTATTTTTACTTAGTATTATTATACTGATTATTAACAAATTTAAAGTGTTGAAAATAGCTTGAGATCCAATCTTTTAAGTCTCTTGAACTGATTTGAGAAATACTGTAAAACGCCACCTGACTGTCTCAAGATCGGCTACAAGACCTTTGGAAAAGAGTTTGGGAAGAAGACTACTGTTTGCGTTTGTGACGTACTCCAGGTTTGGACACCCCTTCTTTTTAGCGTTATGGGGGGGGGGGGGTTATACTGATAGCTTTTAGTTCCAGCGGAAGTGGATCTGGCGCGGACGGTCGGCGCCCTCCTTGACCAGGGGCTTGTGGAACTCACGGCCGGCACGCGAGTGGATGTTGGCCCAGCAGAACTCGCAATAGTACTGCAGGCAGGTGACGTTGGCGCAGAAGAAGGGCGCAAACTTGCCGCCGCAGCGAGCGCCCTGGCACTCGTCGCACAACTGGTCGTCCAGCACGTACGGTTTCACTTCCACCTGCGACACCAGCACACCAGACAAAATCTCAATTTAACCAATCTTTCTGTCCGTCTCTTCACCAATCTGTCCAGCAATCTCAGTGCAGTTTGTCAGTATGTCCGTCAGTCATTGATCTAAATCTGGTCAGTCAGTCTGTTGGTCGATCGGACGATCTTTCGACCAATCTCAAACTGGTCTGTCAATCAGACAATCTCAATCTCAATCCGGTCTGTCAGCATTATATGTCCATTGATCAGGCTGTCCAACGATCTACATCCACCACTCATTATGACCGTCAATTGATCGGTCGGTCATTCGGCTTTTTACACCAAATGATCTACAAATCTCAATCCCGTCAATCAGCAAGTCCTCTAGACTAAATCTAGTCTAGTCATTACATTACAATTGGTCGTTGTGTAAATTGGTCTTTTCCACCAATCTCAATTCACTTGCTTGTTCATTCTGTCCACCAATCTTCATCCGGTCCCTCAATCTACCAGTCTAAGCGCCAATCTCAATCCTGTCTGTCAGTATGGCCATCAGTCTGTCTACAAAATCTGGTAATTTATTATGACAATCAGTTCGTCAGTTGGTCGGCCAGTGTGTTGATCAGCCGTTCAACCAATCTAACCACCAATCTCAATCCATTAGATTGGTCTGACTTCCTGTCCGTCTGTCAATCTGTCTACCAGTCGATTTCCTCAAATAGTCACATAAAAGAGTCACCGTCTGTTTAGTTATTCAGATAAAATGACATCAGTTAACTCATTCACTCCCAGACATTTTCACTGAAGCAACCCCCCTCGCTCCTGGCGTTTGACTGATTTTGCAAGTTCCACAGAATATTCAGTTCTATTGCTATAAAACATGGAACCTACCAAAATAAAGATTAGAGTATTTTCTTTCATCAGGAACAAAAGTATATTTGTATCCATTTCCGTTTTTCAGCAGTTAGCATTAGAATATAGCTAAGTTTCATCATTATTCGCAAACCAGTTGAAAACACTGGCAAAAAGGAGCCTGTTGCAACATGGCCCTGTCTGATCTCTTATACTCTGCTGCCACCTGCTGGCCATTTTTTGTAATAACTACCATTGCTTTAAACGACCTCTTCATGTCAGAAGCTGTATCAAAAAAACATGACAAATTTATAAATACGTTTTTGGGAGTAAAGGACTCAGGATGAAAAAATGTATTCATACGTTTTTTGGGTTTGAATGAGTTAATACTACAGAGCTGACTTTGCTGAGTTTAATTCGTACCACGACCACACTTGCAACTCAAATCACTTGTACAGCAAACCGACTTTTCCAATTGAAAAGAATGGAAATTCCACTGCAATGCTGAAGACAACAAAATCATCATACCCGTTTATCGATGTCGCCGTGCTGCAGCTGCACAAATCGGGCGCTGATGGCGGCGATGTAGCTCTGCTGGTTGGAGAAGGCAACACGCCCCGCCCCTTTGGGGTACTTGAGCTCCGGGTCGGTATCGATCCCGGCGTAGCAGACGCCCCCGTAGAGGCGGTCCATGATCATGGCCAGTTCGACTAGGCGGGAAGTGAGACCACCACGAGTTAGTGATCTTAAAGATCCTGATGAAGAAAAGACAAAATGGCGGTCATTACTTGCTCTCAGGGGACGAGGGACGCCTCCCACAAAGATGGTCTTGCGAGGGTCCAAGGGCTGAGATCCATCCATCACAAAGTCGCTGTCGCTCAGGTTCCACGGGCGGATTTGCACCTGCAGATGAAACACTCCTTTATTCTCTTTGATTCTCACCATTTTCATTTTTAATATGTCCAATGCTGTTGTCCTCACAGGTTTATCCTTGATGGTGGGGCTGGAGACACACAGGTAGAGCTTCCCGTCCTCCTCCATGCAGGCTTCAATCAGGGCCTGCACTGACGTCTCCTCCTGGAACAGCAGGAAGGCGTATCCTTTGGGTGGAAAGTACGATTTGCTCTCAGCTTTGTGCGGCCAGTCAACCACCAGGTGACCGAAGCGGCGGAAACTGGACGTTATTTCGTCTGCGGGAGAAATGGAAACAGAACAAAAAAGGACTTGACTGTAAATATTAACGCACTAACATAAGCACTTTTTTGTGTGTTTAATTTCTAAATTAAATATAAGTGAACAACTGCGGTATTTTTGGATTACCACTCGAGGGAGCCTGCATACCACACTGTCCTTGCAGACCCGATTAGGGGGCCGGTCATTCTCACCTTCATCTATGTCAGGCGGCAACCCGCCCACGAAGACCTTGCGCGAGAAGCGCTCGATGCGCTCGCCGTTCTGATGCGGGAAACAGCCGGCCGAGCCCAGAACCCCCGGGATCCCCTGGTTGCCGTGGCCATCATCCAGGAGGTTGTCGTCGATGGGGAAAAGAGAAGAGCGCCCTGGAGGGGGAGATTGAGAGCAGGTGACATCAAGGGCAAAGGCGTTCATGTGTTATTGTGGTATTTCGGCACCTGCGAGGATTATCCGCAACTGATTTGAAACACAAAGCTGGAAAGAAAAAAAGCCTCCCCTGCTCAGTCCAATAACATCAAGCATGCCCCGTCTTTATGCACAACACAAAAAAAACCGATGACATTGTTTTAACTGCACATTCAACATTTTCCATCTATCTATCTATCTATCTATCTATCTATCTATCTATCTATCTATCTATCTATCTATCTATCTATCTATCTATCTATCTATCCATCCATCCATCCATCCGGCTCGCAAAAACAGCATATGTGTAATAATTTGGAATAAGGTGAGAAACAAAATGGCCTCCTTTTCGATGACGTCATCATCAATGAACATTAATCAGTTAATTACAGGCTGCTGGCTTTTCTGAATCCAGACAAAAACAAAAGCACAGTAAGGGTAAAAATAAGTCACATCTAAAAAAATTAAATAAAAATAAAAACACATAATAAGCAGATGTGTTTAATTAATTGAATGTTTACCTCGACGTCTCCCATAGCTCCTAGCTGCGTGTAAATATAGGAGAATTTTTCAGGTCGTAAAAGTGTCGCTGGAAGTGAACAACTAATGACATGAAAAGAGAATTACCATTGAGCATGAGGAGCCCGTCGGCAGTCTGGTTCAGGCATCCAATACGCCCTGGCCAAAGAAACACACACCCAGTCAGACATAGCTGGAAAATTGCATGTTAGCTTAAAATGCTACCCATCGCGTTATGATCAATCGAAACTTAGTCCCGTGAACGGCCACAATGTTTAGGGACCGAGCCCTGCCGCAAACTGCGGAAATCAGCAAGTAACTAACTGACACACCCTCGAAAGGTTTGTAAGTGACTATAGATGGCGTCAAAACACTACTTTTTGGAGAGGTTAAAAAATTTATAATATTTTGCCTTTTGACTGTAGTTCCATGTGGCTCCTGCTAGCAGGAGGATTGCTTAGCTTTGACAGTTTCTAATGGCTGCCAATAACGCTAAACAGTGACATTTTAGAAGGCCTTGAAAAAATCTTTTCACAACAGTTTTCGGCTTGCTGACCATTGAGTATTTTGCTAAAGTAGCCATTGGGCTAGCGCTGTTTGTTAGACTCGCTAGCTTGTTTGCCTCGTCGTTTTTTCCCCCGTGAAATAACAGGATGCTATTATGCCACATAGCTTCGTTTGCTAGCTAGCTATTATCAATGATCTAAAATTAGCAATATTGTATTTGTAAAGGCATAATTTTTCCTCCAGCTCTTGTGTTTTTCTCTTAGTAACTCATTAATGTATTGTGTATTTTTTTTAGCTATTAGCCTAATTAGCTATTCTAGCTTACATCTTCTAAGGTAGCCCCATGGGTCTGCCAGATATCTTAGCTTTAACATTTATGAATAGCTTTACAAGTTTAAAAAATATATATTACTCCAAGTAGTAAGGGTCAACCCAGCTAAAGCACCTTCATTTCTAAAATTGCATATGAAGCCCCCTGCGTTTGGAAGCTACTAAAAATAGCAACAGCAGCCCACCATGGCCAGCCTTCCTTCGCCTTAGCCTGGCTACTCCTGGCTGTCAAACGCAGCGTGTGAAAGGGCGATGGCGTCTAAAATTAGCCCTACTCGTTATCCCGCAGTCCCTGCCTTGCCCGTGTCCTCTCCATCTGCTGCTACAGGAAGAATAACAAAGCTGCCCGTGGAAAGGGGGGTCCGGTGGTGCGTTTATGACCTCCCCCAGGGTGGTTGCATATAATACATCATCCCGTTTGCTCATAAGAAGGATTATGCATACTGTAGAGAATGTTTGCCATGAAACTTTGCAAGGGTTGGGAAAGGCTGGTGGAAGAAATCATTGTAATAAGCCCTGTTTACGGTTCAGTTCAGTTCGACACCATGCCCTTAGTAGATGTTTATCAGCGCCCCCCCCCCCCCAAAAAAAACATTTTCATTTTATTTATTTCAATGCATTTATAATGACATCAATTATACATAGATTTTTGCTATTCCCCACTAATTGATGTTATTCTTTTGTGACGGATTGATGGCATTCCCATTCACGTCAAGGGAAAAAGATGATTTGGTTTACAACTGTTCTTACTTACAAGCATGGCGACGGATTAAATTAAACTTGTATCTCAAGGCACCACTATAATACTTTCTTGCTTTGGCTTGAGCACAAAAATAGAAACAGAGAATAGGCTCAAAATTTTCAAAACAATCTTGCGAAACTGCAAATTTGTGAATATATGGCGGTTCACTGTACAATACACTCGCCTCTACGGCGTTTTCCAGGTTAACCGGATCAGAGTCGCTTGGTGGTGTAAATACCCAGCAGGAGGCCCACACGTATTAGGCTCTCAGTAGGGGAGAAAATAAGCTTTGGTGCAGTAATACTACACACCTTCTCAGGAGGCCTCCCATTCGACACACACACACACACACACACACACACAACGTCAGGAAAGTGATAGGCGGCGCTCACCTTTCATGGGATCCTGCTCGGCTCGCATGATGTCAATCAGGGAGCTCTCCAGCGAATGCATGTTGAGACTCTCGTACAGCCTGGAGCGGTCCTGGAAGCACAAAAGAAAAGGTGTGAGACGGTTTTATGTCATCACAATTTGTCTCGGGAATCATACTTCTAATAATAATAATAATAATTTAAAAAAAGCCTGGCCAGTGTTTGGCCTGGCCGGGATTAACATTCTTTCCGTATTTATTCAGTTTAGGGCTCCGCAAGGTATGCTGGCCAGGGCTGTATATGGGCAAGCCCACGGATTTACGGGCCAAGGGAGTCCAGGAGTGGAAACCAGAACTGAGAACACAGTAATGAAACACATGACGCACTCATTGGCGGCTATTTTGGTCTCCTACTAAAATGATGAGCTCATGCTATATGTTGAAATGGAATCGGCACTCGAGTAGATGGCATGACCCGATTACATACTTACATACCGTCCATTGTATGTTCCATGTACAATACGTACGTATGTCAATTTTCACCCAAGCCAAGAATATTCTCAAAATAATTGTCTGTCACATTGATTTTTAATAGGAATAGACCGATTAATCAGACGGCTAATTATATTGATTGATTGATATTCTGACTTTCCAAATAATACCCGAGTTTTGCAGATTAAATCTCGATATACAGTAAACACTACTCAGTACGTATCGGCACGTATGATAAATTATAACATGGAAGTTATCACGTTCAAATGTGAGAATTGTCACATTATGACGTGATAATTTTCACATTTTAACTTGATCATTTCACATTAAAAAGTGGTGTTTCACATTTTTACAAAATAATTTCACAGTTTAAGATGATAATTTTTACATTTCAGCATAATTTTTTCGTTTAATGTGAAAAGTTTAATGTTTTAACATGATTTATTTTCTGTTTTAATGTTAATGTTTCCTGTTTTATGGGATATCACATTTTTCTTTGATAAATTACACAATTACTGTAATGCCAATCCCTCTTTTAAATCTCATTTATGTTCTGTCAGTGTGTTTCCATCCATCCATTTGTGTTCGAGTTTTCAAGAAATGCGAAAATAAAACTGAATAGAAACGCTAGAAATTCGAAAAAGGGCCCAAAATTTGCAACAACAAAAAAGAAAAGTTTTTACGCTTAGATGGGGTGGATTATGAAGCATATCAAAAAAAGGAAAATGCGAATTTTGGCTACGGAAACAAGTTTTGCGAATAACCGCTGGCAAGACCGGAGACAGGTCGCACGTTTTGACCGGATATTACGTCACACGTCCGTTTGTAGTCCCAAAGAAATGTCAGTCGATAAAGTAAGGTATGGTTGTGGGGACAACGAAACAGAAATATTTTTGGAATGAATTAAAGAAGCGAATATTAATGCTATTTTAGATGGAAACAGCAAAGAAACGCTACGATTTATAAAGAATTACAAAACAAAACTCATACGACGTCATACTTACATACCGTCCATTGTATGTTCCATGTACAATACGTACGTATGTCAATTTTCACCCAAGCCAAGAATATTCTCAAAATAATTGTCTGTCACATTGATTTTTAATAGGAATAGACCGATTAATCAGACGGCTAATTATATTGATTGATTGATATTCTGACTTTCCAAATAATACCCGAGTTTTGCAGATTAAATCTCGATATACAGTAAACACTACTCAGTACGTATCGGCACGTATGATAAATTATAACATGGAAGTTATCACGTTCAAATGTGAGAATTGTCACATTATGACGTGATAATTTTCACATTTTAACTTGATCATTTCACATTAAAAAGTGGTGTTTCACATTTTTACAAAATAATTTCACAGTTTAAGATGATAATTTTTACATTTCAGCATAATTTTTTCGTTTAATGTGAAAAGTTTAATGTTTTAACATGATTTATTTTCTGTTTTAATGTTAATGTTTCCTGTTTTATGGGATATCACATTTTTCTTTGATAAATTACACAATTACTGTAATGCCAATCCCTCTTTTAAATCTCATTTATGTTCTGTCAGTGTGTTTCCATCCATCCATTTGTGTTCGAGTTTTCAAGAAATGCGAAAATAAAACTGAATAGAAACGCTAGAAATTCGAAAAAGGGCCCAAAATTTGCAACAACAAAAAAGAAAAGTTTTTACGCTTAGATGGGGTGGATTATGAAGCATATCAAAAAAAGGAAAATGCGAATTTTGGCTACGGAAACAAGTTTTGCGAATAACCGCTGGCAAGACCGGAGACAGGTCGCACGTTTTGACCGGATATTACGTCACACGTCCGTTTGTAGTCCCAAAGAAATGTCAGTCGATAAAGTAAGGTATGGTTGTGGGGACAACGAAACAGAAATATTTTTGGAATGAATTAAAGAAGCGAATATTAATGCTATTTTAGATGGAAACAGCAAAGAAACGCTACGATTTATAAAGAATTACAAAACAAAACTCATACGACGTCAACGCACGGCGCAGTCGCTTCCTGGTCTTCTTCTTCTTCTTCTTTTAAATTACTGGTGAATCACATCTCTATGGTGCATACCGCCATCTAAGGCGGCGGAATCCCCTCTCAACAGATGGAAACGGCAATAAATAGCATTTTCAGTCATTTCGAAACAATTGGATGGAAACCTGACAGTTGTGTTGCATTTGAAGAGGTGGGATTTGGGAAAGACCGATTCTTGATATGAAAGATGTTTTTTGTCCTCACTCACTCAGGTTGAAAACAATGGGACTGCATTATTGGCACCATCCAATGGAAAGTGAACACAATGAGATCTGTGGATTATCGTATCTTTGATGTTTTTCCGCTCTTTTTTTCTTTCTTTACTCGAGCAACCTTCCGGTGTACGTATTCTTATAACGTTTGAGCTCAAAGCGGGGAGCCATTTCAACAGCGCTTGTCACCGACTGCCAAACATTAAGCAGAGAGGAAGGAAGGAGAAGGTCTTGGAATCTGAACAATTCCTGCTGTGACAGTGTTTATGGAAGTGAAGATCAGCGCCATCCGCACGGTCGCCGCACGCTTCCTGAAGCAGGAAGCATTGTGCTTCATCGCATTCATATCTGAAGTCATTTGGTTTTTCGGTAATCTGTGGTGACTGTGGATTCTTCCGGAATGTCTTTCCACAGAGGAAAATGCAAGTTTATAGATCGAAACTACAGTATCGATAGACAAAACATAAGAAAATATTATTTTATAAATGTGTAATACTGTTATAGTTTTGCAGTCAAAAGGACTTTGCGCAAATTGACACCCCCTAGAAACGGTTGCAATTGCCTGTAGATGCCACAAGATGGCGGTAAATAATTATTTCTATTAGACTATTTGAAGATTAGTAGAATATTTGTATTTTAATATTAGACATAGCTTTGGCCTGCGCATAAAAACTGTTTAAGAGGTGATTTTTTTTTCAGCAAAGGATAGTTTCCCCCTCAAAAAAATCCATAAATAGGCAAATTCACCAATGCCGAACTTTGTATCATATTTTATTCTTCAGTGGAATCCTATTCATGTCGACTTGACGTAAATTGTAAAAAAAATAAAATGAATTTGATATTATTAAAAAAATCTATTTCCAAAAATAAGTGGCTCTGTGTTATATGTAATGTTCACATATCAAAAATGATACCGATTTTCACTTCAGCGTACAAAAGGGGAGGTTTCAAAACACGTCAAGTATGGACAGAAATGTGATTAATCGTCTTTTGTCCTCCCCGAGAAAAGGCCGTAATCTCATTTTGGCCAATTCCAGCGAGATATGATCACCAAACCAGGATGACACACACGCCATGTGGAGCACTTAGCGGCCAATCACGTCAGTCCCCATGTGAGCCGGCGGTATGAAATGACATAATTTCATTTTCCGGGAAAGACATTGAACACGCCACGCGTATTGGGTTTCATCAGATTCATGTTAGCTTACATCGTGTGAGGAATAATAGTGTTTTAACACCAGATTACCCTCAAGAAAAAAACAAAAAGTGGGCGGGGTCAAATCCATCCCACCTGTCACATACCTGGAGGGGCATCAAAGTGTTACTGTTGCCGTCGGTGCGAAAGACGTTATCGTCCAGCCACGACTTGTGCCCCAGCGAGGCGGCCGAGCGCGGGAACTTGGGCGGGGCGATGACGTTGCTCTGGTAGGATTTCTTATGGGGCGACGAGGCGTGGCCGCCCTGGCCCGGCATACCCTGGGCGCCCGCCCCCTTGCGGTGGTCCCGCCCCCAGGACACGCCGCCCGAACTCCAGCCGTTGCCCTGGTGAGCGCCCCAGGGAGACTGCTTCATCACAGGCTGGGAGGGGTCAACGGAAGCAATTAGGAGATGGAAAAGTGAAGGTCGGATGTAAATGATGTTGTATGATTTGGATCATGGGAAAACCAGAGAAATGTTTGTGACATTATTACATATGCCAACTTCTGTTTTTTGTGGAAAATGCCTGTTGAAGGTTAATCTGCGTTTTTTGAGGAATTTTGGGGGGTTTACAAAAAAAATTCTAATCCCCACAAAATTTACTCAGTTGCGCCCCATGGAAAGTTAAGAATTGGGGGTGTCAGGCAATTACATGTTTTAATAGTAATTCATCGCATTACTTCAATAGTTAACTCACGATTAATCACAATTTTAGATCTGTTCTAAATGTACAATAAAATATACAATAATTTTTTCATACTCTTAACATAAAAGTGGAAAAATGTTAAACTAAAAAAATATGCATTTCTTAGTCATTAATACAGAAATTTCATAATAATTCATAAAATTAAGTAAAAATTAAAACGATTTACTGTACTGTAAAAAACGAGTGTGAAGTGTGATATTGATTTGTGTTGGTCATTTTCTGCCACTAGATGGCATAATTGCAATTGTAAGATGTTGGTGACAGCTCAGTGCATTTTTCTTTTCATATTAAGAGCTATCTAATCTTTAACATGAAGTAACTTGTGAAATTCTGCATATTTTTTAATTGTAAAATACAACTTTACCCCAGTCTCCACAAATATATGTATTATTATTATTAAATGCATTACTGCTAAATTTTGACGTGGACGTGTCTGATGCGTTGCAACTGGAATTCCCCCAGTACAGGTTTTCCATTAATCCTGCGTTAAAAAAGAAGAAGAGTGGCATTAAAGGAACTTTAAATTAACTCAAAATGAACACACTAATTTTGATACCCCTATTAAAAACATAACAAATAAAGAAAAATATCCCCCAAAATCAGTTTCACCAATAATCACAAATTGGGTGACATATCTATCTATCTAGAACAGCCTTTAGGATCATTATTCATAATCAAACTAAAAGCTGTCTTTTTTGGTTTGAGCTCTGTTGGGGACCTTCTCTGCCTTTTCCTTTTGCTGTTATTATGCGTCATCTCTTCCAGGAATTATCAGTGCTGTCTGTCATGTTGCGGTACAACGTGGCATTGCAGTGGACGCGCAACAATAAATGGGGACTTGCTTTGTAAATTAAAAAAATGACTGCTTAAAATATAGTACTATAGCGAACGATAAACCGCGATATAGCAATATGCAGGAGGAAAAAAATGACCACTTCCTGCCTGGCACATAAGGTCTGGCGCCCACCTGATGTTGGTTGTAGTTGTTCCTATGCTGCAAGAAGGCGCCCTGCTGGTTGTGCATCTGCGTGCTGATGGGAGAGCGGCGGATCTGCGGCGAGAAAGGCCCGCCGAAGTCCTGCACGTTAATCCCGGAGCACGGATTAGCCGAGAAGCCCTGGAAAAAGGCCGGGTTGACGGACGACGATGGCATCCCCGCGTAGAAGCCGCTGCTGTCCGCGGAGGTGCAAGGCGCAGGTGGAGCGGGTGGAGGCGGGGGAGCAGGAAGCGGGAGAGGAGGGGGCGACGAGCTGCACGTCTGCACCGACCAAGGCGTGCCGAAGCCCGCGAGGGAGGGCGAGCACGAGCCGCCGCCTCCGCCGCCGGTGCTTTGCATCTCCGGGAAGGCGGCGCCCAGACCTCCGGGCAACATGTTACAGTCATTGCCGTTGCTGACGTGGTGGGCCCCGGGGGAGTCCATTAGGACGGCGCGCGGCGGAATCACGGAAGTCGGCGGCGGCGGTGGCCTCGCGGCATTTGCGGCGTCCTCGCGCGGGTCGAGGGGCGAGGAAGGGACCGCCGACTCGGGGGCGAGCTCGCCGGATCGTCGCTGTCTTTCCCGGCCGATCTGAAGGTCACGGGCGGGCCGCGTAGGACGGAAGCCTCGCTGCTCGTAATCTGGCGGCACCGGGCAGCGGCGGTCGGTTGTCGCCGGCTGTCGGCCGCAGCTGGCGGGCTCCTCGTCGGTGGACGGCGGCGTCTGAGTGCGTGTCACCCCCGCAGGCTCATCCTGCATGTTTTGCGGCACCGTTCCGCCTCGTTACGCTTGTAAATGATGACAATGTGGAGGGAGGATGTCTGGCAGATGAGGGAGGGAGGGAGGGGGTCCGGCCTACGGAAACCAACACCGGCTCCCTCTTTGGTTTGGGTCGCTATGGCGAGCTTTCACCCACGACCCATCGAATATGCTTTTTTTGGGGGGGGGGGGGTAACGTGATGGGGGTCCTGCTCGCCGTTAGCTCGTGCGGTCCACGTCGGTTGCTGGCTGCCCCCCTCCTCGCTCCTCTGCTGCTGCGGCAGAGGGATTAAAGGTCTCAGACGGAACCGACGTCACGGTCGCATCACGCCCGGGTGCGCGCGCCTCGACGCCGGCCTGCCTCGCCTCGCTTGCTGCCCGCCCGCCTGCAAAGAGCGCCGCAGAGTTTACGTCATTTTTTCTCTTTGGTGCTTCATTATTCATAAAGTGCAGTGTGGGGCGGACGCCCTTTTTGCAATTCTAAACGTAGAACCGATACTGTTATAAATAATGCTATATACAGTACTTTTAAAAATAACGTATTGGAAGGAATAAAGGAGGAAGGGTCACCACCAACCCTACTTTGAAACCCTAATATTAGCTTGAAAGTTGCAAGCACTGGCCTTGAAATCGTAACCCTAATTTTAAACCCTATCCAAAAATATATGATTGGAATCATAACCCAGGCTAGAACCTTGAACTTAAATCTCAAATCCTTGGTAGAAACCCTACCTTGAAACCCTAATCTTGTCTTGAAACCCAACTTTGTCCTTCAACTCCATGTTTGAAACCCCAATTAGAAACCCTACTTTGGGACACCAACCCAGGATAAAACCTTATTTTGAAACCCTAACCCTGTCTTGGAACTTAAAAAAAAAAATCGTAACCCTGGCAAATCTGACTTTAAAGCAAACCCTGCTTTAAAACCCTAATCTTTGGTTGAAGCCATTTTTTTTTAAACCCTTGTCGAAAAACCCAACACAGGCTAAAAACCCTACTTTGAAACCCAAGCCCCAAATCCGTATGTTGAAACCCCACTTTGAAGCCTTAACCCTCACTTGAAACCCTTGCATGTTAAAAAATTTATTAAAATAATAATTCTCAGCACTGGGGTGCCCCAAGGCTCCATCCTCTTGCCACTGGTTTTCTCTGCCTAGACTAATGGCACCGGATAGACAAAACAAACAGACAGACCGACTGACCCCACATCAGGGTAACGTGGGCCTTGGTGGATTCGTACTCCTGTCAAAGTGGCAAATGCATCACATTTAGGTGGGATTACGTCCTGGTGTAACCTATCCGTCCTTCTCACTGCACCTTAATCCTTTTTGGGATGTAAGAGAAACCCCCCTCCCCTCCTTAAACTATCCCACCCTGAAAATTCTCACCGCAAGGTCCCAGATGGGACAAGCCGTGCGGTGGCCTCGTTTGGTGGGCCAGTGATTAGCCAGTGTTGGAGGAGGGACCGAGAAATGGGGCAGGCTGCCAGCTGCTGATAGTTGCAGGGTGATTTTTGGGGGGTGGGGGGATAGAGTGAGTGTGTGTGTGGAGTGTGGAGGGGTGGGAGAGATTCCCAGCTGCCTCCACCACACACACAATGTGACACAGCTATCCAAAAGTGATAGGAAAAAAAGCAATATTATGGTGGCAAAAGTAGTCACACTCTATACTTAAGTACAAGTACACATTTTTGTGTATGACTCCAATTCAAAAGTGTATTGCATTCACTTGAAAAAAACAACCTCCTGTTTTTCTGAAATTTTTTTTGGGGTGGATCTTTGCTTTTTGTTAATTTTTTTCACGAGTCTGCAACAAGTCACTTGGAGCTCAAAGGTAAAAAAAAAAAAAAAAGTCCAAAAAACAGAAGCTGGTGCTTTGTTTTTTGGAATATTATTATTATTTTTTTTAATAATAATTCACCTCCCCCCTGTTTTTCTATATATTTGTTCTGTTTTTCTAAGTAATTTTTCCTCCTGTTTTTTGGAATATTTTTTTGTGACAGAAAAACATATTAAGAAAAACAAAAAAATAATATAAAAACATCTCACAAAAAACAAAGCTCCCTACAAAAATTAGTAAGAAAAACAGGATTTTTATTTTCAAGTGAATCCAATACGCTTCTGTAAAAAATAACCCAAATTGGATCAAAAAGGGACCGACCCAGCTTTTTGGGTTAATAAATATCACTCTTAAAACTACTGCATCAAAAATAAGCCAATTTTGGTCGAAAATTGGACCAACCCACTAATTGGGTCAATTTGACAAAATTTTTATTTATTTATTATTTGTACAAAATTGTGTTGTTGGGTCAAATGTACCCAAGTAACAGGCCGGGTTTTTGTGTGTGACCAAAGCTGGTTTATGGGTGCAAAAAGTTGGGCCAAATGAATAACCCACAAGCACCCACGTTTCTTGTGTGTGTGTTTTGTACAAAGCAACCCATTTTTTATGTTGTTTTGTGAATTATTTGGGGTCTCTGTTACCCCGTTTGGCTTATTTTGGACCCAACAGTTTTTTTGGTCCTTGTTGTCGTTAAAATACACACAAGCCACTCACAAGCACCTGGCTTTGCTAAAGCTTATCAAATGCGGCCGTGTTTGCAAAGCATGTCGTCGCTCATCCCGTCGTCATAGCAACAGGTCATCTGCATTACTTTGGCTGTGCTTGATTACTCGACCGGGCTCATTGTGTGTATGCGATTACGACACATTGATCAGTTCATCCTGTTTGACTATCGGCCGTGATGACTCCATTAATGGGAGTGGCCCTTGTACCTGTAATCCCATCTGGGTGTGGGGTGGACCACTCAACATGGGTGCTGATGATGTGGAAGACGACATCAGGGTACTGATTTATACATTCATATAGTTATTTTCTTTTAAGGCCATATCAGCTAGCAGCTAGCCATACTTGAGGCTAATGTTAGTGTGCGTCAATGTTTTTTGTGTGTTTTTTTTTTTAATTTTGTATGTTTTGGCATCCCTGCCATGGCTTTCATGGCTCCATCTGATTGGGTCATTGTTGTGGTTTTACTGAGGTGTCTTTGTTGCTCTCAATTGTCCCTTTGTGTCCTCTCCCTGGGAGCTGAATAGCTCTTTGTGACGCCGGCACTTTTTTTCTTTTCTTGTTGTCGCGTCGCTGCGCCGCACACTCACCGCAACCACGTCAGATCGCAATCATTTGTTTCTATCCGCGAGGGTCACATAACTGGCTACTGCCTACATGCGGTCGGTCACTCCATTTGGATGGAGTGCAGTCAACAGAGTTCCTGGCACACCTGTAAGAGGTGAAAATCACTGATATAGAAAGAGCACATCAAAGAATGTTTCAGTAGTTTGATCAAAACACATTTAAATGTATTCAAAAACTTATTAAAGGGACACTTGACTCATTGAGCCATTTTCAGCAGTAAAAAGTTTATATTTTGTCCAGAATGATTTTGACAACTAGATTAGATTTTTTGTATACAACTAATACCTTAAAAAAAAAGTTTTCCACTTGCTGTCGACTAAAGATGACATCACCTGTGCAGAGGAAGTAGGTAACGACCAATCATGGCTCATCTGTCTTCTGGGATTGGTCAGCAAACTGAGCCATGATTGGTCGCTACCTACTTCTTCAGCACAGGTGATGTCATCTTCAGTCGACAGCAAGTGGAAAAAATAGTTTTTAAAGGTATTAATTCTACATGAAGTTATTAAATTAATTCTGGACAAAATAACTTTTTACTGCTGTAAATGGCTCAGTAAGTCAAGTATCCCTTTAAAACATAAATAAATGAATTAAAATATATTGTAAAGTATTCTTTAGTATCGGTTATCTCACTTTTGACGATCATATAACATCACTTTGAGGAAAAGAAGAAGACCCTCGCTTGCATAGTTCGCCAAAGTAGAATTAAATTGTGCTTGCTTCAAGTTGCTTATTTGAAGTTTAATATAAAAGTGAAACATGATACAAAAATAATAAAATTTTTAACATTGTGTATGTATGTATAAATGTTTATAAATGTATATTTATATGTTAAACCTATATAAGGACAAATATGTGAAATGTCATAGACAGGCTAACTAACTAGGCTTAGGGATTCAAAGTAGGGTTTTAAACAAGGGTTTAAGTTGTGTTTCACAATTTATGACAGTGGCTATAAAATTACTGGTAAAAAATTAATAAATCAACTGTCAAATTTGGGTTTCAAACTATGGTTAATGTTTCAAATTGGGGTTTTAAGATATGCTTAGGTTTTCAAACTAAGGTTAGGGTTTCAAGGTAGTGTTTTTAAATCAAGGTTATGGTTTCCTAGTAGGGGTTTATACTACAGGGTTTCAAAGGAGGGTTTCAAAGTAGGGTCACAATTTGTAACAGTGACTGGTTAAAAAATTAAACGGTCAAAATGTGTGACCTCAGGTTTCAAACTATGGGTAGGGTTTCAACCTAGGATTTGGGTTGAGTCGAGTGTCCTCCTCCTGCTAATGTATGGCTTTAAAATGGACGCCGTTGATATGGAAAACATGCACATGCTTCCTGACAGGGGGGCTTGTGATTGAATCAAGGAGGAAGCACCTGTCTGCATTAGTGCAGGTAATGTAGTTATGTGTGCGTACATCTGCCTTGTGTACAATGTCGGGGGGCCTGGCGGGGAATGGGGGGGTCGCCTGTGTCCCTTAAAAAAGCAGAGGGTGTCTTCAGACGTCGATAATAGAGCCAGCAGGTGGACTTCTTACATGTTTTTTTCGCCCCCGTTTTTTCGTGGGGTATACATACAGATTTTTAACCCCTAAAACGGTTAACACGTCTTGTACAAATTTTTAATATCTTCTTATTTTTCTTAATTCAAGGCCTCAGTATAACTATAAAACTGTTACACTACCGCCATCCAGTGGCCATTGTGGTTACTGAAGGTAGTGATGCCGCAACCCGCCTTTCTGTCATACCAGCAGTAAATAATAAATATAGATAATAAAATGCATGGCATCATTTTTTTTTTTCACGGTACAGCATTGCTATATATATTATATATATATATATATTGTGGTAAAATATCAATAAACCAGGACCAAACATCAATATCACCATGTATTGTTATTGCTCACTGTAAAGATGAGGTGATGTATCGTACCGTTATTGGACAAGAAACTTTGAAATACAATAAAGAAGTATATCTGTGCCATCAGATTCTGAATTTGTATTGCTAACGCTAATTTTCCTCCCAAAAAACGATGGTTATTAGGAGGGGTTTTTCTGTAGTTACATGTTGAGCCAGCTGAGGGCAGTGTTCACCAGCTTAATGACTGGCTGAAAACAATACCTGACGGAAGAATCCTTACTTCCAAGGAGTCTATTGAGAGATAAATATTGGTATCGCTCTACCAGCTTCAAATATTGTGTTGATATCAGAATGTGGTACATTGTCATTTTTCATGGTGCAGTATTGACTTAAGTGTTGTATTGTTCTCTCTGAAGGCAAAGCATCCATACGGCTTTATCAGATATTGTTATCATATTGTCACGCATGTTAGCATCAGAATTTAAAACTGTACTGCAATGTATTTTTTTATCGCTCACACAAAAAAAGCATTGATATACGATTTTCACCTGTTTTCTGAGTTTGGTCATGTGACACTTGCAAGCTGAGCCGTGATTGGTTGTTACCTGAGCCCTCAGCAACTGTGATGTCATTTTCAGTCGACAGCAAGTAGCAAAATGGCTGCCCCCTGAGATGGATAAAAACAGGTAGATTTCACCGCTTAATTCAAATCCCACAAATGCAATATTAATCAGAATAAACTAGTGGGGGCACATGGAAAATATTTCTGGAAATACATGTTTTCTGGGGTTGACTTAAATAAAAAGAACATCTCAATTCTCTATTTCACACGGTCCAAAGTAAGGTGTAACTTTGTAGCCGTATGTTTGATGACGTCATGCTTTCCTCCTCTCTAATCTCCCACCGAACCTGAGAGCGTCTCCTCGTCTTCGTCTTCTTCCTCACCGTCTTCCTCGTGTTGTCTGTGTTTACTCTACACATTCCTCGCCCGGAGCTGCTCAGCTCTAACGTTTCACTAAAAGGACTCAACAAGGCTTGTGCCATTGTCAATGTAAACTTTGGCCTTTTGTTTACATGCGGCACCACTCCCCCCCCCCCCCCTCCAGTCTTCCCTTTGAGGCTAATGTCGCGATCTCCTGCCCTCTTATTGGATAATGTCGACATGAGGCGCTCGCTCGTGTCCACTTCACGTCTGCTTTCAATTGAGCCTTTCGGGAGTTTTTGTCTCATCGGCAGCCAAAAGATGCTCTGATGTTTTCCGAGGGCCTGACTTCATGCCAGCATGGGAAACCTGCGGTCCCGGGGCCATGTGGGGTTCGTTAGGAGCATCATGGTAGCGTTTTTGGCTAACCAGTTGACAGCAGTGTAATCTAGTTGTAGTCGAGGATAGTACAGGAACATGGAAAAGTGAAAACATGATAAAAACAACAAAGACATACAAATGAAATATTTAAAAAGCTTATCACCCCCCCTCCAAAAAATATATCAGTAAAATCTGGGAGAATGAAAAAAAGCTGGTAAATGGTAAAAATGAGAGAGAAAAAAATATGCAAAATTGATAACAGATACGCTAAAAACTGCCAACAAAAGACAATATATGACAAAACCTAGGAAAAAAATAGCCAAAAACTTATTTCTAAATCAAATCATCCGTGTATCATTTCTTTTGAAAAACATTGTAAGATGTGTTGTAGTGGTTGTGAGAATGTTTTGTCACTTGCTAAGATTATGTAGAGTTTTATTGTGCTATGCATAACACTAAAAGTTTTTTATCTGGGGGAGGGGTCATTCTCAAAATGTTTAGAAACACATGCAGGATTATTTAAGAAGTACGGAATACTTTATTTTTTTGTGGCAGGCTAAACCAAGGAGGATTAATCAAGTGAGAATGACCAAAGATCAGAAACTATTAGCAGCAGTGACAATGTGACCACTAAAAATTTGTCACAAAAACAGACAAAAAAAAGGACTGACAGAAATAGCCCCCCTCAAAAATAACAATTATATAATTAAATAACAAAAACATCACCCCCCCCCCCACACACACACACAAAATAGGACAAAAGCACAACAAAATTGGAAAAAAATATCTGACAATATTTGACAAAAACTCTCAATGATATGATAAAAAAAAAGGGGGGGGGGTTTAGCAGATGTGATGCTGTGTGGAGCACTGTTGAAGGCAAAGAATGAGGAATGCTGATGGCAAATGTCGGATGAGGACGTCCTGGCTTTGGCTGCCGTGTTTCCTGTTCCGTGTGCCCACCTGGCAGTCAGCAAACAGCTCGTCTGTCAGCGCACGCCAATGACACGACAGCACACAAACACAAACGGGAAAAGCTGTCTTTGTCCTACTGGGGGCCATTTTGGGGACAAGGCCCTCTCGGAATTGCTTCCTTTTCACGGCTTCTCCATACTCAAAATGTTTGGAAATTTCAGCTCCCGATGACACAGCTTCATTTATGCAACGTAAAATTTGATAGACATGTCAATCTGGGGGTTCCAAAAGTCATTCTGAGAATGTTTTATAGATTTTTTGGGGAACAGTATGTGTCTCGTTACATCTGGCATAAATGTAACACCAGCATTTTCTGGGGATGCTTTGTTACTTCAGAATCTGGATGACTTGTTGTTATTGATTAACTATGAATTTCTTTACTAGAAAATCCTGAAGGAGATTTTTTGGCCATCAGTTTGTGACCCAAAGCTGAAGGAAATCTTCTGGACAACAATCAAAATTACATCAGCAAGTCAACTTCTAAAATGAATAAATAAATAACATTTTTGAGTGCAGAATGTCGGCGGAGAAGTCCAAAACTGAATCTAACTGAAACGCTGTGGCAAAACCTTCAAAAGGCCATTGATGTAAAAAATAAAAAATAAAATAAAAATAAAACTCGTGTTGCCGAATTAGATTTAACAACTGCATTCCGCGTTTACTTGTGCTGTCTTTGACTATTATTTAAATTTGTCGATGACGGTAAAACAAAACCAGAAAATGACCCATTTAAGATCCCTCCTGACACAAACTACTCCACGCATTACACTGACAGTCCTCCTACATCCGCTAGATGTCACTATTTCGCCAATTTTAGTTGTCTTCCGTCTGCTTCATCAACTTCTCCATGAATACATGACTAACTTATTATTGACACATTTCTTTTCCAAAGTGTTAAAATGTAAATAGAGGAATGCATGTGCATATAGTGGAGTGTACACAGAGAACAGGAAACAGCAGCATCCCATAATTCCACATTGTGTGCACCCCCCACTCCAGCATTGAAAGCACCATTCACTCTTATCTGAGCACAAATATTGACTTACCCGTGTTGCTTTTTGTCTTCCCAGGGAATGATCAACAAGGAGGACACAGTGGGAAGTGGCGCAAACCAAAAAACAATCAAACTGAATTGCTAGGATTCTTCTGCCAGCTGAAGAAGCTCGAATTTAGGGAGCCCAATCATTTGCGCTGAGGAAATCAGTCCACTTATTACACATAATTTCAGCAATGTATTTGGGTAAAATTAGAAGAATCCCTTGTGAGTTAATCTTGTAAAATTGAAAGTTAATTCTTGTACAAATTACAAATATTTATTATCATTAAAAGATTCAATTTATGATAAAATAACTAATATTTTGTCGTTGTTGTGAAATAGCAACTTTTGTAACAAAACTAAATAGCAATAGCAATTTAATTTAGTTTATTATTGTAAAACATTTTTCTTCATTAAACACTTATTCTTCTAAAATGACACATTATTTGTAAATTAGTCCTTGAAAACGACAAATGCATTTTTTATAAATTTACAAATATACGTTCCTATTTTTCCTGCCTTTTTAACGTTTAACGAAAAAAGTAATTAGCCTAGTTGGGCAAAGCAAGGTGTAGAAAGTACAGGCATCTGTTTTTTAAGAGTAAAAAGTCAAAAAAGATCTCCAATTGCCTACAGATGCCACAAGATAACGCCGATGCACTTTCTTTCTGATTAGACAAGGCTATGGCCTGATGAAATGAAGCTCCTCCCCTTATTTCAAGTTGAAATAAGGGGAGGGGCTTCATTTGATCAGTATGAAAGATTAGTATACTGATATGCCACCAGACGGCGCCAATGCAATATTTTATGCTAGATGAGACAAATGGGCTCTTTTTTCATAATAGAGAACCACATGGGGGGTTTATTTTTAATTTTTTAAAGAATGTTCATTTGACCGTTTTATTAAGGGAAACAAACCCTCTGCTATTCACAGTCAGAAAAATCTACTTAAATCTAGTAATGGAGTATTCTTACTTGAGTAGCCGCCATCAGTGGTGCAGGGTTAGGATACTTCCTCATGTCACCACTTTCTCTCTTTTCCACGAGTGGGCTGGCGCGTCCAATCCGCTGGAGGTCTCCGGAGCGGCGGGGGAGGGACGCGCGCATGCATGCGGGATACCCTCTCACCCTCTCACTCGCTCCTGGAGCTCATTTTGGCGCTGGCTTCCACGCAGGCACACACACCACACCACACGAGAGAGCAGGACACAGCGACCCTGAGAGAGAGAGAGAGAGAGAGAGAGAGAGAGAGAGCGAGAGAGTCAAAGTGAGAGCGAGAGAGAAAGAGAGAGGACTACTTGCCCGCGAACAGAACTTTTTCTTCAGTGGAGCTGCAGCACAACATCCATCGGAACACGGCAAGCTGCTGTTTATTTCAAAAGGTAACTTTCGTCTTCTTTTGCATCTATGATGCGTTCAAACGACTTCTTCTCGTGGGACGTTCCCCCCCTCCCCTGCTTTTCCCTTGTGCTCGTTCAAAGAGAGGAGAGAAGAGAGGAAGTGGCTTCTTTTGGTTTGTATTATTTTGTGCGGTTTGCATCTCCGGGATCAGTTAAAAAAAAAGTTCTAAAGAATCAAGACGCGGCTCGCACGCAAACTTTGCAGCGGAGTTTGACTCTAAAAGCAACATTGAGTGTTTTCATTCAATCGGGAAGTCTAAACGCAACGCGAGTGTTTTGAATCCCAATTGTTGGCTTGAACTGCTCGCTGTTTGAATTGCGGAGCCTGAACACAGCACTAAGTGTTTTTCATTCAAGAAAAAAAATGACAGTTCAATTGAGCATCCTGAATGCATCAAAAGTGCTTAAATTTAAAATCAAATCAAATAAAACTTGCTGTTTATTTGCGGACAATGAACGCAACACCAGTGTTTTGACTCATTGTTCATTATATATAATTTTTTTTTATTGTTTAATGTTCTTGCAAAGTTTGAAATGCAGACCCTGAATTAAACACATTCAAGAAATGACTTAGTTGAATTGATGAGCATGAACGCACCACTAGTATTTTAATTTATTATTAAATCATTTTGATTTCAATTTGCACATAAAAGTCGACTTGTCGACCCTGAATGCACCGCTAGTGTTTTAAGCAAAGAAATCCTGTTTTGAGTTTGTGGACACTGAACGCAACACTAGTGTTTTTCGGTTTTAACTAAAGAAGTGACATTAGTACATTGCAGACCCTGAACACACCATTCATCCATCTAATGTTTTAAATTAAATCCAAAAGGTACCTTTGTTGATCTTTGAACCCTGAATGCAACATTAGTGCTCTAATTGATGAAATCGGCATTAAAAATTCAGAATTCCGGACCCTGAATGCAACACTCATCATTTTATACAATAAATTCAAACTTTGAATGGGGGACCCTAAATGCACCATGAGTTACTGATTCGTGGAAATGGCTTTTGTTATTATTTTACACTGGTAGGGTTTAGTACATCCGTCTCACGGTTTTTCTCCGGGTTTTCCGGATTCCTCCCACATTGTTTAATTGAAGACTCTAAATTGTCCGTGGGTAAGAATGTGAGTGGGGATGCTTGTTTGTTTAAATGTGCCTTGTGACTGACCAGTTCTGGGTGCACCCTAGCCCTCGCTCAAAGCAATGTCGCCATCTACAGGGATCTTTTAGTCATGACAGTAATTTGTGAATCTGAATTCCACAGACAAGGCATGAAGGCAACTGATAAGTGAGCTGTATAGTCCACTACACCAACATCCCACCAAAGTGGTTCTGAAGTACAGCGTCAGGACTCATTCCCTACACCCTAAACACCACAAATAGATTTCTACTGCACATTTTATGACACTATGAAGTCCACTATATAAAATTCCCAGTGATTAGGGAGTAGGAAATGAGTAACTGATATGCGGTAGGTTGCATGGGCGGGTGGGAGAGGAAGCAGTAGCGTGGGTGTTGGTGGGGGGTGTTGGGGTTAAACTGTGAATAAGTGAGTTTAGTAGCGGGGGTGAGGCCACAATGAATGATGAACAACAACAAAAAAAAAAGAGAAAGTGTCGAAATGGAAAGGTCCGCACGGCATAGCGTAACTAAAGCCACATTTGCATATGAAAACTTGCGGCTGAAAGAAATTCCGACAGTGTTGCTGCCGTTATTGTCGATCGGGCCTAAGCGCTATTGCCGAAATCAGTCATTCTCAAAGTGCGAAGAATCACTGGATTAAATGTCACAACTATGCATAACGTTAGTGTTTTAATCCAGGATGCGGTTCAAATGAATTTAACTTTATAGTACAACACGTGTTTTGAATAACTGTTTTTCTTATTTGGGTACAATTTTACACTTTACATATATGTCACATACATAGATTTTAAATACAGTTGTATAGCTAGATTCATAAAACCATTGGGTATGATGTGTTATGCTTTGGATCATGTGCTTTTCCCAATTAGACAGGCAGATAAATGTAGGACATACAATGCGGTATCCTTTGGATTATGCCATATACGATGGAAGGACAGATGGATAGATGGATGAATTATCCATCTCCTTCCCAAGCCTCATTCCCGCCAGTCATTGAGCAGAGTTTAGAAGTCAAAGTGTATTTTTTTTCCCACGAGGCTTCCCCTTGCATGGCCCTTTGGGGAAGACTTTCTTTCCCATGGGCCATCTTCCCTTGGCCGGGGCCACAAAGCCACCACATCACTCGGATGTCCCTCCCTCATGCCTCCCTTGCTTGCATGAATTTTTCAGAAAAAAAAAAGCCGAACAGAAAAATGTGTCAAAAATATGTTACAAGCAGTAAAAAATGTCAACAACAAAAATCTGCCACAAAATGGCTTAACAAATAACTAAAATGTGTCCAATGCTCATTAAAATTACAAAAATGTTTAAAAAAAAGAGAGAAAAAAAAGGACAAAAATACATACAAAACAAACTGTTAAAAATCAGCCCCCCCCCCAAATATGTGACAACCCTTTTCCCTTTCTCCCATCCCTGAATGACATTTTGTCGGCAGCTGACCCCACTGGCTCAACATTCCAGGATGCGGCGCTAAGTGCAGAGCAGGGGAAGGAAAATGGGCTCGCGCTATCCCGCTCGTGACCGCCTGGAAAACTGCGGAGCTGCCATGGATGATTGTTTTGGATGGCAGGGAGACAGCCATGATGCCAAGAAATGCAACCGCCAAGTCGTACGCTGCATTGGTTCTTGAAGCCTTACTTAGTCTTCTTTTTTCAAAAAGTGGGTTAAGAAGTATTCAAGAGTAGCGGACTTGCTTTGGAAGCCCCTCGTCTTCCTCCAAAGAGTACAAAGGCTCCCGCAGAGCCACCGTAAAATGTCTTTATTTGACTTGAAATCAAACTGTATTTTTATTTCGTTAATGAATTCCATGTGGCAGAGAGCAGCTCGCGTTTTCATCCTGATGAGGAGCCGGAGGGAGAGATGAAGTGACAGAGGTGGGGGCAGAGCCACTTTGTTAGTATGGTAAAACGGACAAAAAGCTACCAAAAATCTCAAAATAATAATTATATATTAAAAAAAAAGGGCAAAACTTGGGCAAATAAACAAAACAAATAAATAAATAAACAAAAAAATAATATGAAGAGCAAGTAAAAAAACATGACAAAAATGCATACAAATTATTTTTCAAATTTGTATGCATTTTTGTCAAAACTTTTTTTTTTTTACAAAAAATCGAGCCAAAACTAACTAAAAAAGATTTGATAAAAATTGAGAAAAAGAAACTGACACAAACCTGGTACAACTGAAAAAACGTGTTTTTTTTTAAAGTAACAAAAATTTACATTGATGTGACAAAAAAACTAAAAAAGACACACAAAAAGGAGGCAAAATTTGGATCAAAAATGGGGAAGAAATGGCAAATTTTACAAAATGACACGACAAAACCAAATATACAGTAAATGTGACAAAAACATATAGAAAAAGTAAAAAACTAAAAAGTTCTCAAAAAAAAAGAAGAAAAAACAGGCAAAAATATGACAAAACTTAGACAAACATTAGGAAAAACAGATACAACTATAAATAAAATAAAAATTGACAAATCAATCAATAATACAACACCCAGCCCTGAAATTTGACAAACTGAAAGCAATTTATAAATAAATAAATAAATAAATACTCAAACCTGATAAAAATTGTGTAAAACAGAAGTAGCCTGTGTGGTAGCGGTTGCATGACCTCATATTTCGATAAAGCCGATACTAATGTGATGGAAGTCAGGTTGACGTCGATTGGACCCCGATGACATAATTGATTTTTTTTCACAAATCAAGAACATCACAGGATGATCTGTTACAGCTGACACTTTATTGTGGTGCGCCAGCCAGAGGGGGGGCGGGGGTGGGGGGCGGATGAGATCCTCATTTTATTAAAATAATTGCGTAACTAGTAAAGTCGACTACTGTGTGGTATGCTTCTGATCACGAGTTCTTCCTTTTAGTCAACTAAAGACGCTTTTGCCTTTTTCAATGCCCTTTCCCCGCCCCCCCCCCACCAAACTATTATCATGCAGTCATTGCTCAAACGTAGATCACACGTTCCAGATGCATTTTTTGTTGTTGTTATGTCACGCAATGACAGTGTGTGTATGTGTGCGTGTGTGTGACCATGTTGACATAATAATGTATCTCAGCACGGCTGCTCCGCACGTGTGCTCGTGTGTGTGTGTTTCCTAATGATGATGACATCATGACACTGAAGGCATAAATCTTAATGTGACAGGATGTGACATAGGCGCTAAAAGTGAAAACATTTGACTACAGTATTATGAAGCCTTATTTCTTCTTTCTTCCTTCCTGTCTTTGACATACAAATATGAAAATAGCAAAGCCCTCCTGAATGTCTTTACATCTTTTTTTTTTTCTAGCTTTACATTAATTTGACTTCCAACATGAGTAGGAGCGGTGTAGTTGCTGTGGTATGCTTTGGATCAGGAGGTGTTCCTTTGAGTTAGCTAGTTAATTGCTCATTTTTAAACTGCTCTTAATATACATGTTGGTACAAAAAGTGATGTTTTGCTGTATGTGTGTGGTCAGCAAGAGAGAGGCTGCTTGGTTGGTGTTTTTTTTTTTTTTTTTTGGTTGGGTTTTTGGTTGGTTGCATGGGTCATTTAAAGGACACGGCGTAGATGGCGGTAAAGTATCTGGCTAATCTGCAGCCATTACGCTGATTAAATCGCCAGGGATTTGAGCGTTCCCATCATCTGCAATCAATGGCTCCAAAATCAATAGGACATGCGAGATCCTCTCAGCAGCACGCCCATCTGTGCGCCAACAAAAACGTCAATAAATGTTAAACGACACGGATTTGGGGGATTTTTAAACATTTATTATTAAGCGGTTTATGAACCTGCTGTGGTTTCCCTTCTTCACGCATCCGTGTTTTAAAATTTAATCCCTCCGTCCGCTTGGTCGCTCGCCATCCTTTCACTTTTTATCTGTCACGCGATAGCTAATCTGTCACTCGCGTTTAGCGTTAAGTAAGGTCTCGCATCCGCAAGGCAAAAATAAAATAAAAATACAAATCATAAAATTAAGAGACCATTGCAAAATTACAGTTGCTCCGATTTTCCTCTTTATAGACATATGTTAGAGTAAAACCAACATTTTTGTCATTCTATGTACGATTGATAACAAATATTGTTACCAGTCACTTGGAGAATTTTTTTCACAAAATGAAAAATTGCCAAAATAACAAAAAGGTCGAGTATTTCTTTGGTCTCTTAAATTTCTTGCAGAGCTGTATATACAGTGATACCTTGACGTACGAGCGCCCCAATTTACATATTCAAGTTATCGCTCAGTCAACTTTCTGCTTTGTGTTGCAAGCAAAAATTTGACGTACGAGTGACCTTGATTAAAACAACAACAAAAGAAAGACGGAGTAGCCAGAATTGTCACTTTCGTTCAATTTTTTTTTTTCAAGTTGCACATTTATGCTTGTTATGCTTTTGTATAAGTAATAAAAACAGAAAAAAACATGCTACAGCTACTTGTCTTAACTTGGTACATAACATAAGTCATTTATCCAACGTAACTATGTGTTGTAAATGCTTCATTACTGCTTTTTAAAAAAATATATTTTTGTATTATAAAACAAACAAACAAACAACTGAAGCTATAGCCATCTTAGCATGTTCCTGAAGTAGCGTTAGCTTAGCTCGCGTTGAACTAAAGGATCGAAAAATTAAGTAAAAGGAAAAAGTGCTTGAATTGTTATCTTGAAATCTTTTTTTTGTACAAAAACGTTAAAGCCTAATTAAATACACAGTTAGTTATCATAGTTTATTATGAGACATGCTAGCTGTTGTTAGCATTGCTTTATCGAGAGTGAAGCTAAAATTGCTGAAGCTAACATGAAATGAGTGAATCAAGGTCATGTAAATTGACAAATATCATTTGTTTGTGTTCCAGGATGAGGCAGTGTAAAGGATGGAGTAGTAGGCTGCTGCTGCTGGTTCTACTCGGGGTTCTGGGTACTTTGGCGCAGAAGCTACCCACACGAGATGAGGGACTTTTCCAGATGCAAATCCGAGACAAATCTATCTTCCACGACTCATCCGTTATTCCCGACGGAGCAGAGATCAGTGGCTACCTCTTCAGGGACACGCCCAAAAGGTAAAAATCACAAAATAACCTCGGCAACATTGTTTTGATGCACCCAACATTGTGGAGCAAGCACATTCCTGTTATGTAAATCAACTTTAACGCTGTGCGGTTTTACAACACGATCAATAATTTATCTGAGAGACATGTTGACATGTCTGGCTTGGTGCTGTGGTTCAGTACTTGATTTGATGCCAAAATCTGACGCCGGTACTTGTAATGGTTCCCCCAGGTACTACTTTGTGGTGGAAGAAGACAACACGCCACTGTCGGTGACGGTGACCCCTTGCGACGCGCCGCTGGAGTGGACACTGACGCTGCAGGAGCTGCCCGAGGAGGCTAGCGGCGAGGCGTCAGGTAATGGACCGGGAGGACCACGAACGGGCCTTAATGAGTAGTTTGATGTGCAAAAAGTGTGTGTGTCGGCCGGGTTTTCATTAAGTCGCTCCGTCTGACCGCTTGTGGGCCGGCATGCCTTTAATTTGAGACTCGGTGCGCGTGAATTAAAGCCATTACGTCCCTTTACTTAGGCCGCCCTCATCGTTTCATGTTGGGTCCCACTTTGTCTGTCTGTCTGTCTGTCTGTCTGTCTGTGTCTTGCTTCCCTCCTCTTAAGAATCTGACTAGAAACCTAAAGTATCCTCCAGTTCTTTTTGTTCGATGCTGAGGCATCAAAAAAGCTTTACCAACGATACCAATACTATCACCGGTGATACTGGCACAATCCTTTGCCATTGATAACTGACTGTAGCGTTACTGTAATGTCAGCGACACAGACAGTAAGTAATAGGATACTTTTCTATATCGCAAATCTTTTCTACCAATAACTTTTCTTTGTCATCTTTATGGATACTACACCGATATTTCGACAACGAAACTGGTAGTATCATGATACTTTACCATTGATACAAATACTATCATGTAGGCTTTACATGATCAGGATATTTGGGGCCGAACACGATCACAGATCAGCGAGTTGAAAAAAAAAGATTTCCGGTCACCGATCCGATCATAAGACGGAGCAATACCTCTATTTAAATACCGGTAACTTATTTATTTACTGTATAAAAAAAAAAAGAAAAAAAAAAGAGGCTTTACAAGATCAAGTTTTTTTGCGGCCAATCAGCGAGTTGTATAAAAATGATAGTCAATCTCCAATTCAATCAAAAGATGTAGAAATAAATCTATTTAAAGAACAATAGCGAAAATCCACGTATAATTGACGCCCATGCCATTGCCAATGACACCAATATTTTCACTATAGTTTGACAAGATTGTAGATATTACCACCATATTTTGCAAACCATACATCTAGTATAGTATAGTACTTTTAATACGAGCAGTGCGGATAGTATCACGATACTTGGCCAAGTTACAGATATTAGTACCAGTACTTTGCAGACTGAGCATCTGAAAATAAAAGACTTTCTAAGCTAGGGGTGTCCAAAGTCCAGTTTGTGAATTTGCCAACCGCCACATACTGTATACTGAAAAACAACTTTGACATGGCCCTCCATGTTACTTTAAAAAGAAAGAAGTGCGGGATAGTATTGTGGGGTTAGTGTGGACTCTCTGTGTGACATAAGCATCTAAATGGTAATATACACCTGGACGGATGTCACGTCAAACCTCAGCCAGATGATTTATTGCTTGCATTCACTGTCAAGGACTTGTTCCTGGCATCAAAAGGAGCCGAGTTGCTTCCGTAAGTGGAGCGACCATTTCAAAATTGGACTGGGGAGTTTGTTCTCATGGCTGTGCTGGGAGCAGATCACTGGAGCGTTAATTTTTAGTACACCGCCGAGAACACTCTCTGGTTGTCAAACATAATATTATGGTTTCTCTTGCAAGAGCTTGAACTGTTTCCGAAGCCACAAGGCGCTCCTTTGTAGCCAAGGCCAAGTCAACGGCCGGCCGGCGCTGTGATCTTTTTGGGATGTTTGCAGTGAAAACACGACGGGCGTGTTTGTGGATAATTGTACGCGTGAAGCTTTCCTCGCCATCTCACTGCACCCAACCTTCAAAATCCTCACGTCAGCGATACCAAAAGTATCAAGATAGTTTGCCAACAACACTGATGGTATCACGAGACTTTGCCAACAATATTTTGTCAATGATATCAAGATTATGTAGATAGCATGTATACGGTTTGATGTTAAACTGCCAACAATACCGATGGTGTGAATCAACTTTGCCAATAATACGGACCACGTCACTAAACTTTGTTGTGCCTGTGTTGTTTTCAGGGGAGCCTGAGCCATTGGACCAACAGAAGCAGCAGGTGACGGTGGACGAGGGCACGGAGCTGTTCACCTACAAGGGCAACGATGTGGAGTCCTACGTAGCCACCAGCACGCCATCCGGCCTCTACCAGTTGGAGCTGCTGTCCACCGAAAAGGATAGCAACTTCAAGGTGTACGCCTCCACCACACCAGAGTCCGACCAGCCCTACCCGGAGCTGCCCTACGACCCCCGCGTGGACGTGACCTCGCTGGGTCGCACCACGGTCACCCTGGCCTGGAAGCCCACGCCCACCGGCTTCCTGATGGGCCAGCCGGTGCAGTACTGCGTGGTCATCAACAAGGAGCACAACTTCAAGAGCATGTGCGCCGCCGAGGCCAAGATCGGCGCCGACGACGCCTTCATGCTTGCGCCCAAGCCGGGCAGGGACTTCAGTCCGTTTGACTTTGCCCACTTCGGCTTCGTCCCGCCCGGCAAAGATCGAGGCCTGATGAGCAACAAGATCTCGCGGGCGTACCCGCCCAAGCCTAAAATGTCGGACATTCACAAGTTGTGCATCGGAAACAAAAACATCTTCACCGTCTCCGACCTAAAGCCTGATACTCAGTACTACTTTGACGTGTTCGCCGTCAACTCGGCTACCAACACCAGCACGGCCTACGTGGGCACATTTGCCCGCACCAAGGAGGAAGCCCAGCAGAAGACGATTGAGCTCAAGGATGGCAAAGTGTCAGATGTGTTCATCAAGAGAAAAGGCAGCAAGTTCCTTCGTTTCGCCCCCGTGTCCTCGCACCAGCGGGTGACGCTTTTCGTGCACGCCTGCTTGGACTCTGTACAGGTGCAGGTGAGGCGCGACGGCAAGCTGCTGCTCTCGCAAAACGTGGAGGGCGTGCGGCAGTTCCAACTGCGCGGCAAGCCCAAGGCCAAGTACCTGATCCGCCTGCGGGGAAGCCGCAAGGGCGCCTCCACCCTGAAGGTGCTGGCCACCACCCGAGCCGGCAGCAAGCAGCCTTTCCCGTCCCTGCCCGAGGACACCCGCATCAAAGCCTTCGACAAGCTTCGAACCTGCTCCTCCGTCACCGTGGCCTGGTTGGGAACGCAAGAGCGAAACAAATACTGCGTCTACCGCAAGGAAGTGGCCGACGACTACGGCGAGGAGCAGAGGCGGCGTGAGCAGAACCGCTGCGCCGGGCCCGAGGCGCGGCGCAAGTCGGAGAAGGTCCTGTGCAAGTACTTCTACAGCCCCAACCTGCAGAAGGCGGTGACCACGGAGACGGTCGTGGGGCTGGAGCCCGGGAAGAGCTACCTGCTGGACGTCTACGTGGTGGCGCACAGCGGCCACTCAGTCAAGTACCAGAGCAAACTGGTGAAAACGAGGAAGTACTGCTAAAAATGACTACGCACAGAGGAAGAAATCTATTATAAATATATATATGGAATACGTTTATTTAACTCTTTGAAAGATATACAGACTGACTACTCACTTGCGGCGGAAGACGGAACTGTTGCTGGAGACATCCACCTGTATATTTATGTTTACATTTCCCCTCCGCCTCGTGAGCAGGCTTGTCTTTTCATCGTCGCTGCATGACTCTTGACTGTCGGAAATCAAAAAACACAAAAAAGTGACTGATTATTTTGTTAACTGTTTTATTTATGGAACATATACAAACAAAAGTAAAGTCACATCTACGAGTTCTGACGGTGGGGGTTCGAATATGGGCATTCCTGTGTGGAATAAGAATCTGTACCTTTTTTTAAAAATTGCATTTTAAACAGTTTTTTTTTTTTACACAAGAATCTGTACTTCGACTTACAGAGTGTGACTACGTTTGCCATCAGCGCACGTCACAATCAACCTGGACCACGATCGCGATTCGTCAAATGATCCATCCGTCTGTATTATATCAAAGACAAATGTGTTTTAAGTGTTATTGTACAGTGTTCCCTTACTATGTCGCAGATTTTTAAGCAATCATTTTTCTTGTACTGTATAATTACTTCTTGTGATGCCCTTGCATGTGGGAAAGGACAGCCACAGTTGCCGATGCACTTTTCAGCCATCAATTCAAAGCTGGGAGAAAAGCAAAACCTAAACGCTGCTGCTGTCGGCCACAGCTCACACAAAGACACTCAGATGGAGACTCGGCAATACGTTTCAATATGTACGGTATTTTGTGTACATTTTATTTTTTTGTCTTTAAATTTGTACAATGTGTTTAAAAAGTGTTTTTAATAAGTTCATGTGTTCAAAGTGTGTTAAGGGTAAAACTATAACAAAGATATCTTTTATATGCTTTCTCTATATTGCAGATATTGACCTGTTGTGAACGTGTCCACACAAAAAAAAAACATATTTTCATTTGAAAACAAACAATTAAGAAAATAATCAGTCACTTTTTAATTTGATGATTTTCGCTGGCCAAATGAAAATAGAAAGAAAGAATGATCCACGGATTGAGGACGCTATCTTGTACAGACCTCTCGCTGCCTATTGTCCACCAAGACTTTTAAATTATTTTATACTTTTTCTCTGTGTGTTTCACTTGATGAAATGTTACCATGACATTCCCTCGTGTAATCGCTCTCTTGTAACTGTGTCCTGTGCTTGGCGATGTTGTGTTAGTATCACTGTATCAACGTGCGTGCGTGTTTGTGTGTGCGCGATGGCCTGAATGTGTGCGCGAGTGTGTGTCATGAGTACAGAGTTGTCCTGCCAATATTCATGTACATAAACACTAAATATAGAAAACGTAATCTCTGTGTCACCCCGGGTGTCGTGTTCTTTTCGTCCGAGCACAATCGAGATAAAAGCGCCTCATGTTTTAACGTGATGGACCATAGAGACATTTGAAACAATCACAATTATGCTGACAGACTAGTAAACTTGACCGTCTACAAGTTGAACAACAGTTTTTTTGTAATCGTGTATATTTTTGTAATTATCCATATGGAGTAATATAGTGGACCAAGCCACTCACTCAGTAGCACCCCTTGAGAAGTTAGAAAATAAGACAGCCCGCAAACAATTTTACCTATCAAAATTAAATTTGGTTGGTATTATGACAAGATATACATAAAAATGTTGAGAAACCATGCCGCAAAACGAACAGGAAGTCAGCCATTTTGGTTTGAAACGGCAATTTTTCCCTCTGTAACATGAACAGTTTTTTCCCGCCAGCACCATTTTCACCAGTTAACGTTAAATTGGGTGGACTTTTGTGCTATAACATGACAAACAAAAAATTTTCAAGGACCCATTTTGGAAATTTAACAGTGAGTCAGCCATTTTGGTTTGAAGCAGCCATTTCTGACTCTGTAATGTTCCCTAGAAAGTTAGTCGACCACATTAGAGGGTATAGGAAAGCAAGCTCGGCAATTTAGTGTTGCCCATCTTTCTTGGATACTGACTTCCAATTGGGGTTTGTTTGGTTGAACTCCCTAGTAGGAGTTTGTCAAAGTATGAGCGCTATAATTTAACTGCCCCAAAATGGCTGCTTCAAACCACACTATCCGACTTCCTGTTCAATTTCTAGCATGGGTCCTTGAAACTTTTTTATGCATCTTACAACATGAGTTGATGTTGGTAGGTGGAACTTGTGTTGGTGGCATTTCTCTCTCTAGGTTTTTGTGGTTGAAAATGCTATCAAACTTTGAAGTCATGGGCTGCTCCTATTGGTCGGTGTAGGCCAGGGGTGTCCAAACTATGGCCCGGGGGCCTGCGGCATAAAAATGACATATGACATGGCCGCAAGGCTAGTTAATTTTTTGTTATTTTTTAATGTGGAGGTGGGCAGTGTGAGGAGGGAGTGTGCCAAAAAAATAGTTGCCACTATAGTGCTAATAAATTGGATTATATACTGTAGAGCTTTGCTAGATAGCTACTTTGTATGCAAAAATACTAATAAAGTATTTATAATGAAAATAATAATAGAATTTCTCTTCAAAACACTGGGGTGAATGAAGATAATTCAATTTTACAAGCAAAAATGTTTTCTACCACTTTCTGCTCTGTGTCATGGGGCAGATGTATGAACATTAACGATCCTCAAGTAACTGTTTTATAAACGATCAGCTTACACCAGTTTGCTCTTATTTTGGATCTGAACGTGGATTTGGTGGGATAAATTAAAGTCAAAAATGTTCAAAGTGGCCCTCATATCATTTCATTTGTCTGTATGGGGCCCTCAAAAGAAAAAATGTGGTCACCCCTGACAACCTTGCTTTTGCCACCCGGAAGTGCGTGCGACGTCGTGGCGAAAAGTTCTTTTCAGGGCACTGGTGAATGTTGTCAAGTACGCTCAGCGACAATTGGGCGCTTCCCCACTTGGAGGAAGTGCAGGGAGGCTCCTGCCACCTGAATTCCATCAACCTCCTGTTGCCCCGCAATAATGCGGAGGAGCTTCCAAGGAGCTGCCAGAGTGTCATGGATAGCCTGATAAAAGCGGATGCATGTACTCACTGCATATGTGAATGCCATCTATTGTGTGTGGTTAGTTGTTTTAAGCTTCAACACACACATCAAGTAAAATCAAAGCAAAAACGATTCATATTCCACAACATTGCTTGACATTAATTTCCTCATAGAAAATTATGGTAATTGTATACAATGAAAAAGTAGCCTTTAAAGGGTATGGGAAGTGGTTAAAAGTTTCCTTCTTCAAACCAAACTGATTGACTCACCGCCGTGAGAATTGTCACTAAAAAACATAGCTCAATTCTGACTGGTTTAGAATCATGTCATGATCTCAAAATGGGCTCCACTACTTCCTGAACTCAATAGCTTCATTTCCTGTCTTTCATGAGTGGACAATCTGATTCATTCAGGTGTGCCTGACCTCAGTAACCATGGCGACAATGGCCAGACACACCTGGATTAATCAGTTTGTCCAATCATGAGAGACAGGAAACAAAGGAGTGGTATTATTAAGCTCAGGAAGTAGTCGAGCTGTGCCCATTAGAGCCCATTAGCTTGTGGTACCATGTGGTCCGTCCCGAAATCTTCGTCCAAACACACTGGTTCGTTTGCTGATTCCAACGGCCAAAAAGGAGGGCCTTTCTGCTTAAACTAGTATTGCTACCTCAGTAGAAATATTTAGATATCTACTTAAGATTTATTTTTGTACTCGTAAATTTATTTGAACCAAATGTAGGCCTGTTTTATTACCGCTTCTCCTCTTTCTTGCTCCCTCCTCTCTTGCATAGAGAGAGGGCGAGTTGACGTAGGTACGGCGAATTCTGCATTGACCGACCAGTCCGGGTCCTGAGGAGGAACCCCTTCCCTGAAGGCGTCATCCTGTGGCATTTCGTCTTATCAACTCATTTGCTCCCAAAAACGCATAAATACGTTATATTTGAAATATTACCATGCTCCCAAAGACGTATATATACGTTTACAAAAATAAGACGTTTTTATTTATTTATGCTAGTGCATACAGACGGCTTTGATGCAGCCTCTGCACTGCAGAAAACGGTTGAAGCAATGGTAGTTATTACAAACACGGCCAGCATGTGGCAGCTGAGTATAAGAGACCAACCACGGCCATGTTGCAAACAAGCTGTTTTCCCCACAGTTCAAAACCGATACGTGAGTAATGATGAAACTTAGATATATTCTAATGCTAATTGCTGCAAAGCAGAAAACACAGATAGAAATATACTTTTTTTTCCGGATGAAAGAAGAGACTCTAATCTTTATTTTGGTAGGTTCCATGTTTTGCAAAATCCAGTAAGACAGCCGGGAGCCAAGGGGATTGCTTCAGTGAAAATGGCGGGGAGTGAATGAGTTAAAAGGACTCGCACATTGTTCTAACTCTATCATTGAGTAGTACCACATTATGATTAAAATGATTCAACTGATATTTACACAAAAAGGTTATGGCTCTATGACAATCAAGCCATATTTATTTTTTAAACTGATTTTTAAGAAAAATATGTACTTTTCCCCAAAATTTTTTATTATTTACTTTTTGTTGAATTTTAGAAATAGGAAGTTGTTCTAGTTTGCGTAAAGGCTTGTGTACGGGCTGTGAAAATGGAGCTGCAAAACAACAAGGGGAGTCTACCTTGTAATTTTTTCCTGCTTCATCAGCACTGTAATTCCCCCAAAAGACGACTCAGGATCGTCCAAATGAAAACACGGTTCATCCCGTGACCTCACCGCGTCAGGAAATGGTTTATTCGGCCTTGAAATAGGGAGTTGCGGCGAAGCAGGCGGGCTCCCCCTCCCAATGTAGCAGTATCAGGTTTGGGCCATTTGAGGGGGGTTGGGGGATGCACACATCAATTTTGGAAAATGGTGTATGGAAGCATTTGTGCGCTGGCCAAATGGGAGGTTTTCCCTCCAGAGAAAATATTTGCTCCAGTCTGAAAGAATCTCCACTCGGCCGTGTCCTAAATGTGATTTGTGTCGTTTTTGGCGCGGGCTGACATCAGTCGGTGGTCCGAGAAAAAGACAGCGCCCGGACGGCTGGCGGCGGTCCCATAGAGTCTGAGTGTTGGTCGGGAACGTCTTTAATTAAGAGACAAATGCGTCTCTGTCGTCTGCTTTGTCAATTTGTCCAACGTATAGCGCTGCCGTCGTCCATCAGGCTGAAGCGGTTGGCGATGTCTAGGCCAGATCCCGCTGGAAATTTATAATAACTGGGGAAAAAGTCTTGTCATTTTAAAGCCATTCACTTTGCTCGTGCCAAAGAATGTGACGCCCGTCTGTCTAATATCAAATATAAATAGCATCATATAGCCTACAGTCATACGTCAAAGGTAAAGAAAGACGTTCAAACAATTCGGAAATTCAATGAAATTTGATGTCGTGCAAAACATTAGCCAACTACCTCAATCTGGTGATCTGAATTCACGAGGATCCTAATCCCCCCTTTTTTTTTTTTTACAGAAAAAAACGTTTTGGAATTTCAAAAACTCTTTTAGACTTATTATTTTTTTAATGACAATGTTTTTTGTCAGTAAATCGTACGACAATAACGTTTTCGAGTAAACCAGGGAGTAGCCTGCTAACGGACAACAAAACTTTTGGTATCATTTGGGTGTTGGTGGAGGTCTATTAATTTAAACTATATATAATGATTTTGATAATAATATGAACAGTAGAACGCACGCAAGGATGCAAGGTATGCAGTCGTTTTTATTTCAAGATACATAAAAATACAATAAAACAATATAATACACACATAAACACATATAAAAATACAATAATGTGAATGTTAGAAAATTCAAGATGTAATTTAGTAAAGTACAACTGACAACAATGAAATCATACAATAAAATCTGAACATTAAAGCAACAATGTAATACAATATAAATGTATCTAATTAAATAATTATAATATCAATAACTAAAGGATAGTAAAATAAACATGTATCTTAAGTGTAATAATAAAATATGTATAACTGTGCTATAACAATACAAAAAAAAAAGGAAACTTACCAAAAATTTTAACAATATTAAAATAGAAAAATCCTAAATTATTTATTTGAAAATATAATAATAACCCAATATATATAATACAACAAAAATCACGTTGGAATCAACCAAATCCTGATTTTGCTGAGTCCGCATTGATTGGATGCAGCAAAAGGTACAGCTTCCAGTTACAAACTTTTTGGACCAATCAGAAGGCGCCGTTTGCCTTTCCTGCCCTGAGCAGAGTAGCAACAAGTCCGACCTGGACCTGGATCCGCACCTAGACCTTGACTATCCCCGCCGTGGAGGACGTGAAGAAATACAAAAGTGAGAATGCTCCCTCGCCTCTGACGTCGTGCCTCCAAAACGTCCATTTTGTCGAATTTTTTGTTTTGTTTGCCCGCTCATGACAGCACACCATGTTGGGGATGTACGTGCCGGACAGATTCTCCCTCCAATCGTCCAAAATCCAGGATGGAATCGGTCTGTTCACGGCGCGACGGGTCAAAAAGGTTTGTCCTTCTTTCCCCACCTCGACAAAGCTTATTTGAAATCCGCGTGTTTTGTTTCGAGGTGGCCCCTCTTTTCAAAGTGGCTGTCAAACGCGAGAGAGTTGTGACGTGAAGTGCCACGTAGCAACACAACTTTTTTCCCCCCTCCACACCACCACCACCATTTTTTTCCCCTCTTCACGTTCGCCGAGTTCACATTCACGACAGCAACTCGACAAAATAAGTTAACTTTACTGCAAATGACGTGTGAATAATCCAGAAAGGCACTTACGGAGCATCTCCTCGGTGTGTTTATATGAAGTAGTTCTTTAAAAAAAGGGGGGGAAGATGACGTGTGCGGTCAACACGCCCCCCTTGCCTGGAGTTTAGGAAGTTGAAGGTGCGTTCACGTGTTACACGCAAGTGTGGGACAATTTATTTCTACGTCATCCATTGCAACAACAAAAAAACCCAACTGTAATAATTATGTAATATTGCAGAGATAAAGTGATTTTCTATGGCGCTCCAACAGTCAAAACACGACATTCTGATTAATATTGCGTTTGTGGAATTTGAATTCAGCAGTAAAATCCACTCTTTTTTTTTTTTTTTTAAATCCATCTAAAGGGGCAGCCATTTTGCCACTTGTTGTCAACTAAAAATGATATCACAGTAGGCCTACCTACGGCTTAGGACAGGTAATGACTAACGAATTGACTGATGAATTCTTGCGGTATTTGTGAATTCACAATTTCCGGAGAATATATCTTGTATCGAGCCTGTTGATTTCCACCGATCCGAACCACTGATGCCCCGATAACAGCCGATGGCAACGTAAGATGGCTGCCCTCTGGCTTCAGTTATGAGGAGCATATGGACATTCCATTCATATTGCCTGTTTTCTGAATTTGGTCATGTGACGTTCACAAGCTGACTTTCCCTTTAAAGGTACAATGTACAGATACGTTTGCTGCCATACCCCAATCACACACAAAAAAAAAAAATCTATATCATGTTTTAATGTGACAAGTTTCACATGCTAACGTGATAAGTTATCAACTTTAATCAATGTTTATTACTGTTTGACAACATGTTCTGTTATTTCGTCCTCAAAGGGAGAAAAGTTTGGCCCCTTCGCAGGTGAGAAGAAGCTGCCGTGCGAGCTGGACGAAAGCTCCGACACAAGGCTTATGTGGGAGGTGAGCGCATGTATGCTAGATTACCATAGACTGGCTAACGGAACTAGCATTGATATTGTGGTGGTGTCTTATGAAATCATAATGGAAAAACCTGTGAAATAATTGCACCGCTGTATGTTTTTATAAAGTGTTGTAGTATAGTGTGCAATTTTTCTCATTGCAGGTCCGTGGCAGTAAGGGTGACGTCCTGTACATCCTGGATGCCAGCAATCCGCGCTACGCCAACTGGCTGCGTTTTGTCCACCAGGCGCCCTCGCAGGAGCAGAAGAACCTGGCAGCCATTCAGGTACATTTCCTCTCTATGGCAGACACAATGGAGCCTTTTAAAATGACTTTTAATAAGTCACGCCAGACAATAGCGTGCCTCTCGACTTCAAAATGTTTGTGGTGTGTACCGCATGTTGTTATTATTTTTGATTATTGTGATTATCCTTGTCAATCAAACCGACCATTCTCTTTGTAAAGCCCCCCCCCCCCATTTTATTTATTTATTAATTGCAATAAGTTATGAGCTACATGAATAAAAAAAAACGAAAATATGGAATACTTGTAAGTACATTTTAATTACATTTTTACTCAAAATTCTACAGACATCTTTTTTTGGGGGGGGGGAACAAGTATACCTGATGAAAAGCTTGTCCACAGCACTTTTGAGCTCAGACTGGGGCGACGGTTCATCTTTCAACCCTAAGCACACAGAGCCAAGATATCAAAGGAGGGGCTTCGGGACGACTCTGTCAATGTCCTTGAGTGGCCCAGACAGAGCCCAGACTCGAATCACATTCAACATCTCTGGGGAGATCACTATAATGGCTGTACACCAATCCGCCCAACGATAAGTGAGCCAAGCTTGTGGCATCATATTCAAAAGTCCCGCGTGACATAAGCAAATCAAAGGTGATATATTTGAGCCTTACGACTTTGTTGAGTGACAAGTGAGCCTGGTTCAAAGTTCACCAGATCAAACCCTTAAAACATTTCTTCATTAACTTTGTTGTCCCGAGACATCCGGCTAATGACGTCAAACTTCTATTTTGCCAGAACAGGGGTTATTCCAAAAACGCATAAATAACGATTAAGAGGAGGAAAGCGGCACAATAAATGTCAGCGCTGACGAAAGGCAGAGCTTTAGGACACATGCGGGTGACCTTTGGGCAGCCAATCACGTGGGCCGCTCAGGGTATTAATGCAGTGAGGTGCACCTCTTTGACCTGTTGTTTTTTCATTTTGCTGAAGGATCATCTCCTTGTCACAGACACGCGAGTTTAAAGTGAATGAACTCATTGACTGGAAGCCGTTTGCAAAGCAGAGTTCCCATATTGGCAGCCATTTCAGAGCATTTTGACTGATCCTTCAAAACCTACCAAAGGTTCTCTTCTTTCATTAGAAAAGAACGTTGGTTTCTAGCTTTTTCCATTCTTTAATGTTTTGGTTTCACCAGAAACACCTGTTTGTAACCAGAAAATAGGGTAAGTAAAGTTTTTTGAAAAGCCGAGTTGGGCAAGGACCTCTTCCATGCCGACCTGTTAAAAAACTTATTTGAGGAATACAGTATGGACAGTTGGACAAATTTAAGCCTCCATGTGAGTTAATTGCTTTTTCTTCTGAGCCAGGAACTGTGGGATGTTCAGAGTGTTGTGAGCAGTCACATTGTCATGATTAAGCAAAATAACAGGGACTTCTTAAGAGTTTAGCATTTGAATCATCGTCGTGATCGCTCTGCAATGTTGTTGAGCATCCTTTTTGATGTTCCGTAGAGCTTTACACTTTCATCCTCAAATCGTCCTGTGCTCTTCAGGACGGCGAGAACATCTTCTACTTGGCCGTGGACGACATCGAGACGGACACAGAGCTCCTGATCGGCTTCCTGGACAGCGACATGGAGGAAGAGGAGGAGGAGGAAGAGGAGGAGGTTACCAAAGACGAGGACGAGAGCAGCAAAGAGGCAAAGCACCTGGTTGAAATGGGTAACGCAAACTTTCCATCACCATCAATTAGAAACAGGCGATAAGGCTTTGAAATTAAATCCCAGACTTTTTTTTTTCCTACAAAAAATAAGTTTTTCCATTTTAATGATTTTTTCCAATTCTCTTTTAGAAAGCGAAAATGGCATCTGTTTAATGCAAAAAAAATTGAATATCAATATTTATCATCAACCAAAAAGTGTGAATTGGAGAAAATCTCATCAGCCCTACTGCCACCACATCAGCAAATATTCATTTATCTTATCACTGCACCTGACTTGTGCGACCGCAGAACTGGTGATCAAGAAGGAGGACCACCCGTGTCTATTGTGCGAGAGCAGCTTCCCCAGCGAGGAGATCCTGGCCGCCCACCTGCAAAGTCTGCACCAGAGGCCCAGCACGGACGAGAAGGAGTTCAAGTGCAGGAACTGTGGCAAGAAGTTCCCCGTCAAGCAAGCGCTGCAGCGCCAGTGAGTTCACTCTTCATACAATGAGACCCCCCCCCCCCCAAAAAAAAAAAATCACGTTTGTTGCACCAGAGTCATAGAAGAAATAGACTGGTTCATCATGATGTCACACCAACTACCTTTGTTTGAGTTCAGTTAGTCACTAAGGAAAGAGCCCGTCGCCTATTCACAAAAATGTGCACAGCATGTGCAAAGGCTGCAGTCATTTACGGGGATTGTGGGGGTTTTAGTAACTGAATTGAAGATATTTGCTGTTTTAAGTGCTAGTCTGAGACGAGACGGGACTAAATCCTTCAAACCGTGTTCTCAAGGCCAGCCTCGAGTGTTACTACACTTTTTCTAAGTACTGTGATTTGATTTGAACTTTTCCTCCAGTGTTTTGCACTGTTCAGAGTTGGTGAGCCCTTCGGGAGACTCCAAAGGTCATCACCAGTGTTCCCTGTGCCACAGCTCCTTCACTTCAGAATCCAGGTAGTCTTTCACATTATTTTGCAGCTGGTTCGGGATGAAGGTTGACTCAAGTCACATGATTGGACTCTTCCTTGACTTTTCCTCCTAGTATAATATTGTAGTTTTATATTTTTGCTTAAATTATTATTATTATTTTTTACGAGTTTGATGTGAAGCTAACGCTTCATGTCGTGACTGAGTAAGACACCTTGCTTAACCCAAGTAAAGTAATGACTTGACTTGACTTGACTTCCTTTGAAATGTAGTGGTGACTAGGGTTCGGGCTTGCATCCAAAATCTGCACTTACTATTTGTTTAATATTTAAGCAACAAATCCCGAATCAACTCAAATGGGTTACTGATTGTACACTTACCGAAAAACACATAGTAGTCAAGAAAAAGAAAAATCTAATTTCATCATAATGGCAAATGGAGTGCACTTATATAGCGCTTTACCTACTTTATATGTTGTCCAAAATGCTTTACGAAGCCTCATATTCATTTTTTTTATTATTTTTTTTACATATAGCCGTATTACCCTACAGCAGGGGAGTCCAAATCCAAGACCGGACTTACGCACCTTGCCCTGCAGAAAGGTTTTACTTTTTAGTTTAAGATACACTCTAAAAACAGTTGGGTCAAAAATAACCCAACTATGGGTCAAAAATGGACCGATCCTCTACTTGGGTCAATTTGACCCAACTTTTAGTGTAAAACAACTCATAAATATCGGTCATATCATTTACTTGGGTCAAACAAACAATTGGGTAATTTGGTATGAAACAACCCAGAAAGTTGGGTCAAATTGACCCATTAAGTGGATCGATCCATTTTTTTTATCCATAATTGTGTTACTTTTGACCCAAATGTTTTTAGAGTGTAACTCACTTTAACCTCCTGGATCCCTCGCCTTACACTGGCCAATGGCAGAGCCCAGGGTGTTTTTTTGGCTTTTGGTTTAAGTTTTAACAGCTAGCTCGTGCTAAACTAACTTGGGAGGGTTCATCTCTGGTAATTTTCGCCATAGTAACTTGGGACTTGAAGTTTCAGGCTTCTTCTAACTTGCACATATTTACAGTATCTTCCTATCTTTTACATATCGAATCCTCCTCTCTATTGTCTTTGTCTTCATGTGTGCAGTTTTGAGCAGCACAAGGAGGCGTGTAAAGGCGACGCCCGCTTCATCTGCAAGGAAGAGAGCTGCGGCAAACGGTTCAAGAGCAAGGACGCACTGAAGAAACATAAAGGGAACGTTCATACAGGTCAGCGGCGCTTTTACGGCTCCTCCAGTAGCTCTGCCATGTTCGCCTCTAATTACCACGTAATTGCACAGCGGCACCTTCTGGGCTCCGGATAATTTGGCTATTTAGGGCAGGATATAGGCCACGGGTGAGCCGCGATGGAGACTTTGATATCACCGGGTGATTGAGCTGAGATTTAGGGTCCCAAGTGTGGTCTGGACGGTGGGTGGGGGAAGTGGATCAGACAGGACGGATTGGGGTCATGTGATCACCAAATAAGATCTAATCGCCATTACAGTACTTTTTTTTTTTTTTTAAATAAGCCTGTTTTTTAGTCCTTTTCTTATTTTTTATTTGTCACACTAATTGAGGTCGTAAAACTGTAAAACTGACCCATAAAACAGAAAATATGTAAACACAAAAATGTTCACCCAAACCATATGATTTCGTCTAACGAAGTCCATTTGCGAAATGCTAACATATAATGTGAAACCCCATAGATGGAATAATGGAAATTAGCATCAGTTTTACAGTTATGATAAAACTTCACAACTGCTACTTTAACATATACGGACCAGCAACGCATACTTATAGCATATTTAAAAAAAATATCTCTATTTTTTTTATTGCTTTTTTTTTTTAAAGGAAGTGCACGAAGGAAACTCACTTGCACCATATGCAACAGGAAGTGCTCGTCATCTCTAAATCTGCAAGAGCACAGAAAGGTACGGAATATTAGATATTAAATATATTTAATAGGTATTGGGTTTATAAAAATATTTTTCCCAAATTTGAGCTATGCTATAGTACTGTTGCTAGTTCCCAGGCTAACATCAGCTTAGCAAGATTGCATTTGGGGACATTATTCCTCATTGTGATGTTTTTAAGGTTAATTTAGCGCTCCAAGCTAAATCTATAAAAAAAAACTGGCACATTTTCCGAGGACTAACTGGGTTGTACTGTAATAGCTCCTAAGATAATGTGCTAGTTAGCTAAGGAAGCTTTTTTATGAGTGTAATACAAAAATACAAAAAATAAATAAATAAATAATATGAGCATTGTTTTTACTATCTCCCAGATCCACGAAATATTCGACTGCCACGCATGTGACAAGAAGTTCATCTCTACGAATCAGCTCAAACGACACATGATCACACACTCAGGTGAGATAAAGCAGCCTCATGAACATCACTTTTCTTAAAATGTGTACTATTAGGTTTTTTTTTTGGGTTTGACAGAGAAGCGTCCGTACACGTGTGAGATCTGCAGCCGATCATTCAAGCGCCTCGACCAGGTGACAGCGCACAAGATCATCCACAGCGAGGACAAGCCCTACAAGTGCAAACTCTGCGGCAAAGAGTTTGCCCACCGGAACGTCTACAAGAACCACAAGAAGGTTAGAAATTGACACCGTATTAAAAAACATACACACACCTCAACTGATTAAAAGACACTTTTTAAAGTGCTTCTTTGCACCTGTTCTTACTCTCTTGTTGCCAAGAACTGAGAGACTAACGTCACTTTGAGTAACTGAGAAGACTCCCTTGTTCTCATGTCACTCAAAGCCTGCCGTCCGAGCTGCCCATCAGGGTCTCACTGGTGGCTACAAGTATAATCTGCGCTCCCCACCGCGACCCCTCGGTCCCCTCCATGTTTACTTTGGGGATCGAGGTGTCACTCAGACAGATAAATAGAGGGCAGCGTGGCGGAGGAGCAAAAACAGAAGCACTTTGAACTTTAATCCCCTTTGAGCAGCTTGTCTTCATCAAGTCAACAGAGCTGAGCGGCGCGAGTAGCGAGCCTCGCGGATGATCCCGTCATGTCGACTTGGATAAATACGCTGACGCCGCTCTGTTGTTCTCTCTCTTTCTCTGTCTCTCTGTCTCTCTCTCTCTCTCTCTCTCTTTCTCTTTCTCTCTTTCTGCTTGTAGACCCACTCAGAGGAAAGACCGTTCCAGTGTGATGAGTGCAAGGCCCTCTTCCGTACCCCCTTCTCTCTACAGCGCCACCTACTTATCCACAACAGTAAGGACAATCTCATCATCTCCAGTTTTGATGGTTTTGTGTTAAAAATAATCAGATGAAATAACGCTATGTTTTAATAACATATTTCTGCAAGTAGTAAAAGGGTGGCATTTACAGTTTTTACTGAACTGTGGATGAGAAATATAAAAAAAGAAGATTTTCTTTCTTTGTTTGGGTGGTATGATTTATAATACCACCATAATATAAAAGAAAGAGAAGTGGTTCCCCTCTTAGATGTTTTTAAAACTAAAAAATGCACGTTGTTTTTCTTTTCTACTTGTAGCCCTTTGAGATCTTGCTATGTAAAGGGCATTATAAATAAAATCCATTATTATTATTATTATTATTATTAAAATTGAACCCTGCGGGACTTCCTTTTCTAAGGTGAATAGGTCAGAGTTGATCCCTTTTGATGTATACTATGTCTAGTGAGACTTGATACCAGAGCTGGGCAAAACCGTCATTACATAAAGCCCATCATTGACGGATGTCCACCTTTCGGCGAGTGCGTCCGTATTTTTGGCGAGTGCTTTATAACGCAAAACCTCGGAAAAATACACACGAGGACGATTTTGCCCGATACAATGCTGACATACTAACAGTAACCTGCATGGACAAAGCACTGAGGCAGATTGATAAGGATTGTTTTTCCCAATGGCTTCGCGCTGTACCCGTTTATTTCAGGTCATAAGGTAGCAAAAAAGAGTCTCACGCGTATCTGTAAGCTTAGCATCAAGATATTGTGTTCGCTGTAGGCTGAGTGACTGAATTGGTTTGTGTGGTCCTCATTGTCCACAAACGACAAAGACGCGATAAAGCTCAAGGCATTTCTCACCACGGTTGTATAGAAGCAGGCCATATGATAGCAGTGTTCCTACAACGTATCATTGGATGATGTCACTGCGGGTGGCTCAATAAGATACTGATTAAATCTGTCGCCAATTGTTGAAAAAATAATGAAAAATTTGATTCTTTCTTGTTACTTTAACTGTTTTGGTTTTAGACTACCCTGCTCGGGCCAATTTGACCCAAGAGATATTATTACTGTTCCTGAATGTAAAGAGAGGGTCAAATAAGGACAAAATCTGTCACTTGCGGCCCAATTCACTGTCTGGAGTTGTCTTTTTTTTTGTGGTTCTATTCTGTCAAACAGCCATTTAATGTTCACTTTAAACTTACATCACATACAATACAGGACAACATTGTTGGCAAAGGGTCGCCCTTTGTAGTCCTCGTAATGGCCTCAGACAAATTGCTCCGGCGCGACAAAAAGATAATCTAGCCCTGGAGAAGCTTTTGTTGACAAATATACATTCTCGCCGCAGGTGAGCGGACGTTCAAGTGCGACCAGTGCAACGCTACCTTCAAGCGCAAGGACACGCTCAACGTGCACATCCAGGTGGTGCACGATGGACACAAGAAGTACAAGTGTGACCTGTGCGAGAAGGCCTTCGTCACGCCTTCTGTCCTCAAGAGCCACAAGAAGGTGAAAAATGGTGTCTTCTCTTTGTTCGACTACGGGTGAAATGCTCACATCAAAACATTAGGTACACTTCTGAATCTAATGAGAGCTAAAGCAATACATCAATGTAAAAATCTATACAAAAATATGAGCGTGAACATACGCAGATACTAGAATGTCTGACAAAAATACACAATTACTTGAGGAAAAGTGTACGGTAATATTAAGTGGGAAAAAAAGTAACCAAAAAAGTAACCAAATGCAAGAAAATGTTTTTTTTTAAATATGGAACTATTTTGAAAAAAAAATCCATCCATCCATTATTAGACCAAAAGACTACCAGTTGTGATTTTTTTTATTGATGAATTGAGAAAAATAGTAACAAAAACAAATAATACTCAATATCCCACAAATGCTCGGAAAAATAGAGAAATTAGGGAGTACAATACTTTACGTAAAAACATCACAAATATTAGAAGAAATTTAAAAATATTATCAAAATATACACAAATATAGATAAATTCCAAAATGTCATGACAAAAATAGTAAATATTAGACAAAAAATACCAAAATATTAGAAACAATACATTGAACAACAATATCAGAAAACAATACCAAAATAATAGGCTTACTGTATAAGTGCATCGCCTGACTTTGGAATGATTTTAACGTCTTCCTGCCTTCCATATTGCCTCTCAAGTAGGTTTCATCGCTTGCCTTGGCCACGTAGGTGCCTTAAATATAAATGTAACAGTGTTGATGGCTGTCAAAAAACGTCCATATCGACCCAGGTAGGGAGGCCCTTATAAAATTTGGGAATTTATCTCTTCCTTGATTTAAAATGGCAGCTTGTCCATTAGCTCTACGGGGTTTCAGAGCCTCAAACTGATCCAGCCGCTGATTAGCAGCCCCCCGATCTGACAACGTGCGTTCATATTGAAATCGTCAGTGGCTTCTTGCAACGTGGCCAATGGGTGCCGCTCGGGGGTCGTCTCTGAACAGTGGGGACCGCGGAGGCTGCTGCGTGATCGCGGATCATGATCAAAGTGGTCCTCGCGAAGGAGACGACAACCTGCTGGCGGCAAACTTTGCCCCGTGGAAAATAATGGCAAATCCTTATCAATGCCATGTTGGCTTAGGCTCACTATGCCTGCTCTCATTTTGTACTAATGTTACAAAGAAATGGAAAGCATAAGGAATAACCCCACCCACAAAAATGCCGGAAAAATACATTGAAATAGTAGATTGAATTTTTTTTTATACTACTATTTACTATTATTAATATTATTTATATATATATATATATATATATATATATATAGGTACTTTATGTGCATTTTTCTTTGTCTGTTAGACCAAAACTAAAGACATATTTGATGAATTATACATAAAATATTAGCCAAACAAATACTCGACAAAAATAGAAAAAAATGCAGACGCCTATGCTGGAAAAAGATGAAAAGAATGCCAATAAATAGCGATGCCAACCAGCTGGTCCTCGGCCCCACAAAGTGGCGATCAAAATTTTGCTGGCGCCGGAGACGACAACCTGCTGGCCGCTGACTTTGCTCGTCACAAAACAATGTCAGATATTTCTCAATGCCATGTTCGCTCAGGCTCACTACGGCGCGTCATATTTTGCTCGGCCTGACGCAACGCAAATCACAAGTAATAGCAGCGAAGAGTGAAGCCAAACAGCTCGAAGCACGTTCCTGGTTTGATCTCACGGCCATTACTCTTCAAAAATGCTCGCCTTGGAATGCGAGGCCTTCCTGAGCTTTCAATCATTGTTTCAACTGACAAATGACTTTGTACAAATGAAAAATGTCTTCAAAAGTTCACTCGGCCGCTGTCGATCTGGAGCTGGTTTAAAAACGCTGGAACGGGGCTAGTGGTGGATATTCTCAGCAGAAACAATTGTAATCAATAAGCCGAGTGTCAGAGGACGTTGTGTTGACACTGCCAAGGGCTCGGGATTCCTTCCAAACCAATAGCAGTTCTATCTCTGACATAAAAATGTGGCAAAACTGTTTAATTCTTTAAATTGAATTAAATTCTGTCATTATGATATATTTGAATAAATAAAAATTTTATAGTGTTTTTTTTTTCATCAAAACAACACATTTTTGTTTTATGTTTTTTATATATCTGGCATTACAGCTGGTACTTTCCCATCTGGGTGCAAACAAGCACATGCAAGCGTTGTACGTTTTGCAGCGGATTATCTCATCTCTGTCAAAAGTGCAAATGACAGGCTCGCTGGGTAAGCAGTCACATTCATCCCGGGCTATAAAATATGTTTGCAGTAAATTCCCCACATTCCCCAGTCGAGCATTTCCCCCACGGCTGTGCGTTTACGAAGCGGCAACACCGACAATATTTGCTCGATAGAAGCATGTGGGGAATTGCGCACGTTCAAATCGGTGGAGGTTTTTGCGGGAAGGTTTGGTGTGTGTGCGATGGGGGTCGAGAGGGGGTGTTGGGAGGTGACGGGAGATGAAGAAAAAGGAAAAAGGATATGAGGGCACATGTGCACCATGACCTTCAGCGCCTAAACGTTACAACCTTGTGTCAGGGCAATATTTGCTATACAGTGATACCTTCAATTCAATTACATGTAGTTCCTTCACAAGTTTGTAACACAATTTAATTGTATAACAAATAATTTTCCCAATTGCAATGAATTGAAATGCCATTCAATTTGTTTAAGACCCCCAAATAACATTTTTTTTTTATTACGTCTTTTTAATAAAGAAAAAAATAACACTTTTAATTTGTAAAAACATAATAAGAGCAACCCACTTTAACATAGTTTCTTGGCTCTAAAATGCCACAAGATATTGACAAAGCACTACCTTAAGCTCCTCAGTTCACTTCAACATAGTTTCTTGGTACCAAGATACCATAAGATAGCGCCAAAGTAAAAAAGATTAGCTTCTGCATTTTGCAAGGGCTAATAGGGATCCAAACATACCAATAAACCCAAAAACTAATAATGTTCGATTAGAAAATACTTGAGTTTTTTTGGCTGGCGAAACGATGCGAAAAAGTTGATCAAGTGACATCTTATTTTACCTTCAAATATGTTTTAATACCAGAGGGGAGCAGGTAGGTGTTTACAGAGCAAAACTGTCACCTGCTTGAACAAACAAATGTGACAAAAACTGTATTTACGCAAAAATGACTTTGTTTCAGACGCACACGGGCGAGAAGGAGAAGATCTGCCCATACTGCGGACAAAAGTTCGCCAGCAACGGCACACTGAGGGTCCACATCCGCAGTCACACAGGTCAGTCATCTCATGCTAGCCTCGTTAGCTTAGCTGGCTAAAATGTCACGCTAGTAGCATAATGTTAGCCCTTTGATAAATGAGCTTACAACAACACTTACACTCAAGCCGTGGAGTACTTTTATGTGCCATGCTGTGATTGGCTGGTCTGTATTTTAGGTGGGGGTGTGGCTTAGTAAACTTGAAAGGCCAAACTAGAACAAAATTGAAAAAGATACTCAGTGCATTTCAGAAACATTTCCCAGCTGTCTTATTAATAACATATCTGACACATTTTCATTGACATAGCCCCAAAATCAACAACTATAGAACACCTTTTCACTGCATTTCTTGCTTAATTAAATTAGCCCCTTTTTTAGAGAAGAAAATGTATTAAAGGCAACCACAACCAAAAAGTCATCCAGTCATTCGATACATTTGCTATTGGTACATTTTTATGTTGATTTCCCCCCCCAAACATGATCTGGAAATGCGCTGCACACACGGCTACCAGACAGAATGGAGCGCTTGGATGTTCATTAAAGGGCCTTAAACTGGAAAGCTACGCATTCCTGCGCATCTCCTTACCAACTGACTGCTGCCGAGACCTGGCATGACCACACACATACACACACGCACGCACACACGCACACACACACACACACACACTTGGCTTCCCTACTCTCTCCCCCCATCTTTATTCTCCGCGGTGTTCTCTCCTGCCATGATGGGACAAATGATGTCAGTTTGTTCCTGTCAGCAGACGGAGTTATGCAAATTACATACGGTGAAAACAACATACAACCCGATCAAACATTTTATACAAATGTGTGAGAAAATTTAGTTTAGTTCCCAGTCTGTCCCTTTATCAATTTTTTTTTCCAGTCAGCAGTACCCTTGGAACCTTCTGTTTGCAAACGTTATGCAAAAGTGTATTGTGATATGGTTTTTCCGTATAAGTCTGCCTTCTGGGGAGATTTCACGCCTCCTTTTGCTTTATCGCACAGTTACCCTTTTAGGAAAGGGAAACGCAAACATTCATTACAAACTTTCCACTATTGACTTTACCTAGCCCCTCCAATTAACTTTATGACTTGAGGAGAGAAAAGCCCCTTCTTCGCTGCTTGTAAAACAAAAAGAAAACTAACCAATAAAAAAAAGAATTGCTTTTGAGGTAGTATCAGACATAACAAAAATAGAAAGACGCCAGAAATATGCATATGTATGTATGTTCTATACAGTACTCACAAAAAGTTACGGATATTCGGCTTTCGGGTGAAATTCTAAATTTTATCAACCAATTTCCTGGTTCAATTCAAATTGGTATTTAAACTGTCTTCTTCATCGTGATGTTCATATTTTGACATCATGAGGCCAAGACGACAGCAAAGCATTGATCAACGCAGTACGACGTTTCAAACAGGAAGCGGCCACTGACCTAAGAATGTCCAAATTGTCATCAGACATCAAGACTTGAACTGACATAAAAGGCAAAGGAGTTGACGTCCTTGGATACAGCTCAAACACCTGTTGTAAATTTTGCTGTTCAGCACCTTGTTAGAAAACACGTTGTGCAAAAAGTACAGAAACATTTGGACAACAGTTGGACATGTGCATTCAATAAAGTCAAATAAAGTTCACCTGTAAAAGCTATAGAGTTCTAGGTTTATCCTTAAATTTCGTAATTTTTTTTTGCAAAATGTTGGTGGTTTCGGTGTGAAAATGCTGGAGCTTATGTTCAAGAACATCTAAAGCCGTCGCCAATGTACAGGGTTGCAGGAAGTTTTAGGAATTCTGGATCTTCTTTTGCGGCTTCGACATGCTAGTTTTGTGGAATACTTTATCTGTGTGAAAGAGGCTTCGAGCCATTACAGTGGTGTGGCACTCATTTTGCACCAGGAACCTTTGGAGGACCTTTGTATTTCTGGACCCTAAAAAATAGTTGGAGAAAATTTACTATGGTTCCAGGGTAATTTGTGTGGATCAAAAAGAAGGCTGCTTGTGGGGTAGTACTTTTGATAGGTCCAGGGACCTTTTGGGGGACGTGGTCTACAACACGTGTTATTGGTAGGGCTGGGTATCAATTCAAATTTCCTCAATCAATTCGATTTCGATTCACAAGGGTTCAGTTCGATTCGATTTCAATTTTTTTCCCCCAATTCGATGCAGTTCATTTCAATCCGATATTGATTAATTATGGAACATCAAGTATTTTTAAATAACAAGGACATGATAAAAAAACTCCACAAACATTAAATTCACCTTTTTTTTTGCAGAGGCAGTAACTGGTTAAATTGTTTATTTCTTAATGAAAATAACACGTTATAATCACTTAAGTGTTACACAAACAACAAACATTGACATCAGCATGGATGAGGTGAAAATGTTTTCATAATTCTAATTCAATCATTTTAAATATAAATAAAAAAAGATTCTGAATTGAAAAGTCAGGTCTTTCATAAATGTAAGAAAATCTTTTTAAATTCATGTGAACAGTAAATTAAAAAAGGCATTTTTTTAATTTCAATTTTCTTGTTAATTGATGGGAAAAAGAGATTCATGGTTTTATGAATCCATATCATACTCGAAAAGGAAAATCAATTCGATATCGATTATTTGATTATTATTTTATTTTAATTTTTATTTTTTTTAAACCCAGCCCTAGTCATTTGAATAGCTTTTTCCAAAGCCTTTTCTTACACAGCAGAACTTCAAAACGGTAATCCATGCCTTCATCTGGATGCTGCGTTGCTGTAGAAAAGCGCACACAGTCACGGCAATATCTCAGGATCTCTGCGTAAAACAGACGAGCGCAAGGACAGGTGTGTGAAGTTCAACACTCGATACTCACTTTACACCAAGAGCTTCACTGCGGAACTCGGAACTTTTAGACCAGGTGAAAATGTTCTGATCTGTGGGATGCTGTTGTGGCAATAGCTGCGTAGAAATGTCATTGCCGGATCTTCCGTTTCATTGGTTGCCTTCAGGTGTTGCTGCGCTCAGTGTGGTCTCCATCTTTGTCAACAGCTTCCTTTGTATATGTGTGTGTTTGTGTGCATGTGTGTAAGGCAGGAGAGAATGTAAAGCCGTGGCCCGGTCTGATTGTATTTATGTAGAATAAACAAAAGCGAGGAATGCTGGGGGAGGGGTGGGAGCCGAAGGGACACCTCAAAGAAAGAATGAAGTAAAGGGAGAAAAGAGCACTCCAAGAAAGCATCCAGCCGGACGACCCGTGACCCTGACTGGCTGTAAATCTGTCCCCTCCTTCTATAGGTGGAGATTTTTGTGTGCGTGTGTTTGTTGTGTGTGTGTGTGTGTGTGTGTGTTCGTGTGCGAAGCTTCGGTGAAAGGCGTGAGTCGTTCCCGGAGCGGCGATCCCGACAAGGTCACGTTGTTCTCAGACAGAAGAAGAAAGACTCCGGACTTGTATAAATGTTGTATCGGAGCTGTGATAAGTGTGAAATCAACAGCGTTAATGTAGTAAGAAACAACTTTATCCCTCATGTCAGGAACAGCAAAAAAACCACTGGGTCAATTTGACCCGGACATTCTCAGAAACGAGAAGGACTTTGTATGTGTTTTCTCGAAACTGTGGAGTGTGTTACCTCAAGACAGTTCGTGTAGTAAGAACAAACTTAAACCCTCCAATTTTGTTTATATGAAAGGATTCTGGGTCAAATTGACCCGCATATTTACATCATGCATAGTTAATGTAGCCTGTAGTTCACCCGTCCCGTTTAAAATTGACCCAAGCATATTTAGAACATTCACCGTTCATATAGTAAGAAGGAACTTAAACTCACTTCCTTATTTAAGAAATGTTCCTGGGTCAAATTGACCCAGGGCATGTGAACTGGAGCCCTTTTCGGCTGACTTTTGGGCAAGAGATGGGGTACAACCCTGGACTAGTTGCCAGACAATCGCAAGACACTTGTAGACAAACAGGCATTCTCACTTATGGACATGTTTTTCATAAAAGCAAGATTCAAACCCGTAACCTCTCGACTGTCAGGCAGACACGCTAACTATTACCCCACCATGCTGTCCATATGAAAATATACAGTTCAAATACAAAATGGAGCAAAAATAATCAGAATTACTGGAGCATCACTGATCACATCAACTAAACCTGTGGTGATTGTTTTATTTCCATTTTTTTACCATTCCAATGTCTTTTGGAAACATTTACAATGAAAACATATTTTTGATCATATCTGCACATTTTTTGACTCACTCCGGGACTCCGGCAACCGGCCGCTGCGGCCCTGGCTGTCAGCAATGTGCGAAAGACGGCCTCCAGCCGAGCTAAAAACCTCATCAACGGACAACGCTGGGCTCATCTTGTTTGTCTTCCTGCTGCACAGGAACCTTTCGCCGTTGATTATTTATCCGCTACACACAGACGACTTTGTAAGGGATTCCCAGGAGCTTTCCTCTCCCTCATCTCAATACCACTGAACAGTGGATGGTGCGATGAGAGACAGAGTTGGCAAAAGTACTCACACTCTGTACTCAAGTAAAAGTACTCTCTGAAATTTAGTAAAAGTAAAAAAAAAAAAAAATCCCCTTTTTTCTTATCTATATACAGTAAATAGTACTTCTTCTTTTCCTTTCGGTTTTTCCCTGTGGTCCAACTGTTCTGGGGCTGGTTTCAGAAGGACTCCATTATGATGTCCAAAAAGGCGTGGCCAACAAGTGTTAAAGCAACAACTTTATCCTTAATCACAATTTGCACCAAACAATGTCGCAACCACTGATATTGCCAATGTAGGATCATTCTCATGATGTTTTGAAATTCCCCCACAAGCCTTCAAAATCAAGATTCTGCAGGAAAACACTTTAATGACAACATTTGTGGCGTGGATGGTTTTACACAGTGGTGAATCTAAAATCCATTTTGGTAGACACGGGTCACATCTGACTTGGAATGGTCTCAGTGTACATACACTTTGTAGACTCTACAAAAGAACATTTTGAAATATTTGGAATGTTGAAATGTGTATTTGGGTCATTTCATAAAAAGTCATCAAATTTCAGGGTGCAAAAACACAATTCTAGGTGTTTTTATTGTGGTCAAAAGGTCCAAACAGATCAAATTTGAATGTATTTTAATAAAATATATCACAGCTTGAAAAAAGTCAATATTACTTATTTTTAATCTAAAAATACTATTTTCAAGACTGCTGTGGTTGATATGGGCCTAGTATTATTTTCTTATTTTTAAAAATCTTACAGCTAAATTTAAGTAAAATTTTCTTGTTCTGTTGGCAGATAATTTTGCTTATTTGAAGTAGTTTTCTTATTTTACTATATAGTTTCTACTGTCCTTTTTGCAGTGAATAGTTTAGTTTAGTAACTAAGTATTTGTACTTTGCAAAGTCCCACCACTGATGAGAGAAGAGGGTCAAGCCGAGAAACGGATAACAGGAAAAACGCGGAGCCGTAAATCTCGTCGTCGTGGCTGTATATTTAGTTTGGATTTAGTTTCCCTTTAATGGTGTTTGATCACGCTGAAGTCAAACAAATTAGTCGTCGTCCCGCAGCGGCTGGCGCGGCCTGGCTGAGCTGCCCCGCTATGAGATCACCAACAAGCCATAAAATGCCAGCTGTCAAAAAAACGCTGGACGGAGCGCGGCCGCGACCTTGTGGAACTCGGTAGTCATGATGGATCTTTCTCTTCTTTTGCTAATTTATTCTCTTGGCCCTCAGACTGGCGCAAAAATGGCTCCGTCGCTACATCAAAACGCGGTGAGGGTGGATTTTCCCAGCATGCGTGCGTGTGTGTGTACACGGAGAACATGGCCAACAACCAAAAGTGGGACGGTGGAGAATGAGGCCGTAACTCAAGTGTCACTCTGACATCATTGGAAAAGTCAGGTGCAGTTTGGAGTTTAACCCGGGGAACCGCGTTTGAACAAATCAGGCTTTCATTCTTCCCAACCTTAAAAAAAGTGGCTGTACATATTCATGAAAAAAAGCCGGAGGCTCAAGTCATCTTTGGAGGAGCTACAATCGACACCGGGGCTGTCCAGTGTTTTTTTCCCGAGGGATTATTGCATAAAAAAAACCTATGGCTGCAAAGTGAATTCAGATTAGTTTCGAAACAGATTATATATTTGTAAAGATGATTGCTGAAAAAGCGCCAGACTTAAACTTGCGAACTACAGTGTAAACTCCAATTTAATGCTGCATTTATATTATGTTCCCGGTGTATATGGCAATCACGGATAGGGATACGTAAATGTGACAGGATGTGATTGCCGTGGATGCCGGGCCAGATTTTTCAATTGTAAAATATTTTGCCACGACAATCCCAGTGCAAATGAGAAACCGAGTTGGCCATAATAAAACCGGGGTACAACGAAACCTGAGTACGTAAAAGAGCCAATCAAAAACTTGGAAGCGGTCCGTGGTGGGACAGGAAGCATATTTCTTCCTTGGATGCAATGCAACACAGTGGTTTATCTGACCCAGTAATTAGTCATTCCCCACTCAAGTTTTGATACTAACAGCAATTGACATCCTAATCCTAATGACATCAACAACCCCAAATTATCAACTGGGCCATCACTATTCAAACCGTTGCACCATTGTCAACTGGAGTGTAATCACAGCATAATAGCCAGTTTCCAAATCAAGCTCAACAGGCCGTTCCAGACTACCCACTCCCCCCCCCCCCCCCCTTCCCCAAAAAGGAAAGCGCTGCCACTTAAAATTATGAAGCATTGCTGTAATTACACAAACAAGCTTGTCATTGAGTCTAATGTCCTACAAATGTCTGCTGTGTGTGCTGAGCTGGCGCTGGCAAGGCATCAGAGAGTGGGCCAGTGCAAAAACGTTCCCTTCACAGGGGAGACAACTTCCAATAAACAAGCTGATATGCAGTTCACTTTGTTTCTTGGTCCTGATTTCTGAAGTCACTTGTTCATATAATGGACTCCATCTCGCTGTCATTTGTTACGCTAATTGTGCGCAGGCCAGACTTGAAAAGTACGGAAAGACGATTTAATCGGGAACACGGTTTGTTTGGTCGCCGCTGTTGTCATGGTGACAGCTCGGAATGTGTTATTAGTCTGTGAAATGCGAATAGCGTATTTTGCCTCGCAGTCCAAAGATCTGGGTTCCATTCTCAGGCTCTTCGGTTCCTTCTCGCGTCCAGTTTGGATATTATCTGCTCGAGGAGTGCGGGTGGCAGACAAATTCACTGGTTCATGTTAATGCGTAAAACTCTCCCTGCTCACCATGCATTTTTTTTCCCCAGCAGTCGACACTTACAGTTTTCTGTCCGAAATAACTGGAAAACTTTTCACTGAAGGCGAATTGTCCATTCACTGCTAACCTGGTGATTGCGAAGCGTTGGCTTACTATCCAGGCTTCTCTAGCCAAAAATCATCTGGGATGAAGTCCAGCTCCGCCATGAATAAGCATTTGAAAACATATGCACGGATATCTCAAATGTCTGATATGGATATGTCACACGTGCCGGGGTGCAAAAAGGGTTTGCGGAAGTGGAGGTGCTTGTTGTAGCACTAAGGTCAAGTTGAAAAAGTTGTCAGGCATTCCTTGGGGCGGATCAAAGGCAATCTCTTATCCACGATATCGTATTACTCCGCAGCCCCCTGTTGGCATGCGAGAAGGACAGTGCACTGAGTGGACTGTGGCTCAAGTGGAGGAAGCCGGGGGATTAATCGTGACAGACAGCGCTAATGTCTTTCAGGCTCCGGAGTTCCAAAAGCGTTCTCCGTAACAGCAGACCACGGCAAGGCCTGGCCATCTGCTAAACAGACCCGCCGACAGCGGTGGGAAGTAACAAATTACAAATACTTCGTTACTGAAGAGGGTGAAAAGTGAGGAATACGTTTTAATCTTTGGGGTGTTTTGACAAAAGCACATTGCTGGAGGCGTGAATTTTTGAAGCAAGTGGAAATTTGTACGGTGTAAATCAGAAATTTGATGTGGGAGTTACCGCATGGCAAAATAAAGCATTCCCACAACTAACAGAACCACTTTGAAAACTAATTAAAACTAACTAAATGTAAAAAACTAAACTCAAAACAAATAAAAACTAACAATTAAAAATTTAAATTCCCAAACTATAATAACCCTGAAATACACATGTACTTTCTACTTCTTTGTCAAAATAGAATTTGTAAGCAAGTATGAACGTGCTAGCGCACTTGTATTAGCATAAAAACATTATTTTTACACAAGTAGTCTGTACTTCTACTTACAGTAAATTAGAGAGTACAAGTACTTTTCCCATCAAGGGTGGGACACAAAACGGATCGATTATCAGAAGAAGGCGCAAGGTTTGTTGCGTCTAGATGCCCGGGGGGTCAAAGAGACGGTGTTCCGTTTCAGCACATGCTAAATCAGTTAGCGTCACGGCACTCGTAAAGCCTCCACCGCCTCCTCGTAATCCCCGAGCAATCTGGTTCAATCTGGAGAATAAGTGCAGGTTTCCCGTTACGGTCACTCAACCTCGCTGGTGAAAAGCAACACGGTTACAGAGAGTGGCCGCAGCTCCGTGGTGCAGTTGTTACTTCCGCTTGGAAATATCCAATGCCTTCCCTCCGCAAAAAGTTCAAGAAACTGAGCCAAAGGAAGAAGCCGGTTTTGATAGATGACAATTTCCAGTACATTGAAGTTTGTGGTTTGGCATTTGCACATTTGCATATTTATTTTTTGGGTGGGATATCTATCCTGTTGTTTGTGTGTGTGTTTTTTTAATGAATGAAATAACATAAATACATTTTAAAATACATTTATGGAAATTATAATGATGAATTCAATTACTCGCCCGAAGAAAATTAAGAGACCAAAAAACACTGGACCATGCAAATGAATGCATAAATAACAACATATGTATTTGTAATTTGTGCATTATGTTCAGTAGTTTCTAAAATGTGCAGTTTACTCAGCATAACAATAATGAGCAAAATCAGGGCTCAATATTGTCTTTTTGTAACATTTTCTCCCCCTCGCAACAATTTTTTTTTTCATGTCCATGTTTGAACAGCAACGTGTCAAAACTAAGATAATTGGTACATTTGGGGGAAGTTTTTTTGTTTGTCCACGTAATTTCCTGTTTCCTAAATCCTAATAACATAGTACTGTGTGCAGAACTTGTTTATAAAAAGCATTAAGTCGCTGTATATCTGAATGACTGAAATAGGTGCTGCTGTTCTGGTTAGCAACATGGATCTCTTGTGTGTAATGTCATTGCGTGAACAGTAGCATCTATGAACTGAGGCAATTGATTACCATGGTAGACAGTTATTGATTACAAGTGGCACAATTTTCGATTTTACTCACTGCTGTGAGCCAAATTTGGAGTTCCGGGCAAACTTCACATACAGCGTTGCTGGATTAAAAAGTTATAAAAAAATAACTACAATTTTTTAAAATCAAAATACATAAATACAAAATTGTTGTTGTTTGAGGGGGCAGGAAGTCCTAAGTGAATGGCCCACCCAGCTATTGTGTAAATACTTTATATTATAAATAGATTAAACACCGCAGTGTATATCAGATTTTCACTGTGGTCTATTTTCAAACATCCCACGAGGCCTGTCTTTGCACTCAAACGCCACAAAAGCTCGCAGGTCCGAAAATTCCCCGCGAGAGGTCTTCAGAAGAGGCGCGCAGTGACACGATGACGTAAAAACGCGTAACCTCAGGTTGGCGTGCAAACGTCAACTTACGCTGCCCGATGACACACCGCAACATGTCCCGAAATCCCCTTTCCGCCTGCTGCATTTTCAGCCCGTCTGTCTTTTTTTGTTGTTGACAAACAGCAAAATGTGAAGGCCAGATGTGTTTTGAAAGCGAGTAAACCCGATGCCTTGTGTAGCGTGTGTGGTATCGGGTTGAGTCCTGGGGAAGGCATTAGCGTGCTAATAGCGGCGCAGCAGAGTGTGCTAGTGTATGCTGTGGCTTTGGAAGGCGGCCCTCGCAGGAGCTGGCTATTGTCCGCTAATGTGGGGTGCAGACGGCCACGCCCGACTGCCGCGCAGCCGCGCACCCGCCAAACCTATGCCAGCGAGCTTCTACTTGCTAGCTAACTAAATGCTAAACTTGAAACGGCTTTTTAGTATTACTCACAATTATTCACTATTTCATTAGCTCGTTGCACTCCAGTTTTCAGTGTAAAATGACAATTCGATTAATTGTGCGACTCGAGTCCATGTTATATATTTTGGAAAATGGCTGATTAATTGCATGCCCGGTAGCCACAATCTGAATAAAACGGAATTGCGTAAAATTGTTTTGTTTAGTGTTTCTGTTGAAAATAAATGCAGCAATTCCAAGTCAACACACTTGTGCCACGAGAACAACTTCATAATTGGATTTTAATGAAACAATAAAAACGTTATTTAACGACATTGTCATCATGTTCATGGCGTCTTGTCTGCTTAGCTGTGAGAAAGCGAAGAACCCATTATATATTGTTTTCCCCAGGACACCTTTGGATTTATTGGGCGCGTTCGCATGGCACATCCCCGAGCTAATGCAGCTAATTAACCTCAAATAAAGCACTTGCTTGCCTTTGCAAAAATTAGCTGGCGACGGGAGATGTTACGTTCCACACTCATTTGCTATAGGTGGAAATTTGTGACATTGCAATTACAAATACAATTTATTATTATTATTATTCCTTTACATACATATACTGTACATTCTTCTGCTGGCGTGTCAGGTGCCTAAACTCGTTGTATGGCTTCCGTGTTGGCATTTCTCAACCCCATCATCAATGTGAGATGATTCTAATGTTTATCTTCTACGCAAAAGCTGCGCTGATCTCAACTCGACCGCCAGTAACCTCAATTCGCAAATGAGCTTTATCTGATTTTAAAGACTGCCTTAAAGTACACAGTGCTGACATGTATTGAATTTATAAGGTATATCTGATACATTAATGTCACATATGGTTGACTCGCTTCACTACGTACAATCTTCCCAATGCTATAAAATGTGAATCCAGGATCGTTGTGCGTGGATCCTGTCAAAAAGTTTTCATGGCTCATAAATCGTGACCTCATGCTTCTTCTTTTTTTTTTTTTTTAAAAGATCAGCAATCAAGTGCGGTGCAAGCGGATCAAGCACACGCTAAAATAGATCCATGTGTCTGTGCGGCTTTTGACTGACAGCCTGTCACTTCTCCTTTGTCATCTTTCAGGGGTGCGCTCAGATGGGGATCATTCGGGGGGGGGGGGGGGGAGGGGGGTATTAAAATATATATTTTTTTTTTTTGCCGGAGTCGCTTTTCACTCCGACCGCCTCTGAAGTGCTCCCTGAAGCGTAAGGACGGCGAGCCAGGACGTTTTTTTTGCTGGCCAAGACAAAAGCGGAGAGTTTGCAAACGCTTGCGCGTCCGCCGGTAGCCGGGTCAAGTCGGCTTTGGAGATCACACAGAGATAAAGCAGACGCACAGTCCAAGCAGCTGTTTCAGGATGACCTGATTGAAGACGCGTGGTCCTCTACCTGCCGCTGTGGCGGTTATGCAACTTGTTTGTTTTAGCTTGTTTTCCACCAAGCGGTACAAGAGTAGTCTAAAAAAATGTATTTACATACGAAAGACAAACAAGGAACAAATCAGGATTTAAACACTAAATTAACAAGAACAGAATCAAAGTAACAAAAAAAAAAAAAAACACAAGGAAACAAAACTCTCACCACTGCAAACTATGAGCAACATGGCATGACAAAGACGATGTGTCTCACTACAACAAAAAGCTGACACCGACTGAAAGAAACCAGGGAACTAAATAGAATCCAACTGATGAGACAACGAGGCACAGCTGGGCATGACAAAAGTAACTGGAGGGAGATAATCGGTAGACGCAAGGAAACAAGACTGATGAGAACAGGGGAAGACAAAAACAAACAAAAATAAAAAAGTAAACCTCATCAAAACAACGTCAACAAAAACATATCATGACAGCAGTAGTGTGCAACGATGGCGCCGAAAATTAATCGGTCAACAGGTGTGCTTTCTTCAATTTGATGGCCCCCTCAACATGCGCATTTGTCTATGATCAATCGGCCCCCAAACTCAATTTGGCCTTGGGCCGATACCAAAGACATGGACCAAAGACCTACGGCAAGGCTCTGTTCTCACACTGGTTTGGTTCAAATCAACTCGGATTTAATTTCTGTAATTTGTTCAAGTGTGAAAGCTAAAATCCAAAGTGTGGACCCCGTTTTTAAGAGTCTGGAGCGCTGTGGTAGACACAAATGCAAGACACAGACGGACCAAAGACACAGACTGAACAAAAAAGACACGGGTACACAACATTTTGGTCCATTGCTGAGGATTCTAGTGAGCAAATGTTGCTTTCAACATATCAATCTGATCCCGCAGGTGAACGTCCCTACCAGTGCCCCTACTGCGACAAAGCCTTCAGCAAGAACGACGGCCTGAAGATGCACATCCGTACGCACACTCGAGTAAGTCTTGCAGCCCTTCTTCTTCTCCTTTGGCCAGCTGCCGCTATTGTCTTCCCAGATGCGCAACTTCAATGCAACGTCGAACATCTGGATCGTCTCACCGGCATACTCATTACCGACGTGTTGGTAGGATTAAGCGCGGAACATATGCCCAAACTTTTGACTTTAACTATGTGAGCAATTTAGTTTGGATGGCAGAAATCCATGGAGCTGGAAAATCGACAATACAAGTTCAACGAAATTTACGAAATCAGTGATTCTCAATTTGGAACAGTGCAAGGTTTGATTTTTTAATTAAAAAAATATTATTATTATTATTATTATTATTATTATTATTATTATTATTATTATTATTATTATTATTATTATTATTATTATTATTATTATTTTATTATTATTGGGAGGCTTGCCCCAAAACATTTATATCACACTTCTACAGTTGATGTCTTGGAAATATTGTTGACTTTCATTTATGTCGACTATTTATTTGTGATTTTGTGATTTGTTTATTAAACAACATATAAATATAAATACAAGTAGCAGAAAAATAAAGATTTAAAAGAAGAAAAAAAACCCCCTTATACTCTCATCATTATTCACGGTTTACATGTTCAAAAAGGGAGTAGGAAGAAGTTGAAAACGTATCTAGTCCTACCCCTTATTTCATTATTGATACAATAATAGGTTAATATATTTCAATAAAAGAAAAATGTATAAACCTGGTCATGTACACAACTTTAGGAAATGACTATTTTAGCAAATGAATTTTACTTGCAAGATAAATCCAACTGAACTGTTTAGAAATGTACTGAGCTCTTTGAAAAGTAAAACATGTACACGTATGACACCATCTAAAATGTTTCCTCCGTTTATCCTTCAACAACTTTAAACCTATTGAAACTTTTAAAATGTTTGTGTAGGCCTATTGTTTTTGTTTTTTTTGGCTGATCCTAATCATGAATGAAGAGTTTTCCAGGAAGTCTGTTTCTCCCAACTATGGTTGTCCTGTGGCCTCTCCGTGACCCGCCGTCCCGCCACTCGTCGTGATTCACGCTAACTGACTCACCACACATTTACCCCAATAAAGCTTCCTCTGAACCGCAAAAAGTAGCATGTGGATAAATACATGTGGGAAGTCGCTTATACTGTACGTGTTTAGCTTTTATCCATATTGAGGCACGTCCTCGGTGACAAAAACCTCACCATTATATATATATACACACCGGCAGGATATACAAACTTGGGAAAGTAGCCAGACTCGCCGTCTCTGCATTGAGCGGTACGTTGACGTGCTCAAAAGTAGCCAGTGTTTACTCTTTTTGTAAACAGTCGACTCAACAAGGCGACTGTGAACTTTTCATACAAGCGTGTGAATGTAAAGTCAAGTCGCTGAGGAGCAGGAAGGAAAATTCCGCCGTCATTTTGTTCCGGCGTTTGGCATGTGCACTATTTTTCAATGCATTTTGGAGGCTTTCCCGTACAAAGTATATTTAGTTTCCCCTGGAATTCTTTAAAAATTCAACCCCCAAAGCTGTTTTGACTAAGTTAAAGTTACAGTATTTGCATTTTACAAAGTAGTTGAGCAGGCTCTCAAAAACATTTCAAAGGCCAGAGGTGGCAAATGCAAGTCCAGAAAGTAAAAACCCTGCCACAGTTTGGCTTTTAGCCCCAGGTGATAGCTAGCGACCTCCCTAGCTAGGTCTTGGGGTGCGCATTTACTTGCTAGGGCGCTAGCTAGATAGCACCTGGGGCTAAAGCCAAACTGTGGCAGGGTTTTTACTTTCTGGACCTGGATTTGCCACCTCTATCAAAGACCAGTGCTTGAAAACACACAAGAAATCTGCCATTTTGGTTCGAAGCAGCCATTTTAGGGTCATTTTAGCCATTTCTGGGTATCTCTCTTAGACTTTCAGGTTTGTGTAATACGGTCATGAAAATTACATTTAGTGAATGTGAAGGTAAAACTGTTTAATTCTTTACACTCCATTTAATTCTGTGATTACTTTCTTTTTTTTAACATTAAAATACTCAACACTGCTTTTTTTCCCCATATAAAAAAACCAACAATGGTGTTCTTTGGTGTCACGTCATAGTTATCCATTAATGACCGTTCACTCGGCACATTTGTTTGCTTTTTAACGCTGTCCAGATCACACAGGTGTCATTATCGAGCGCACCGCTGATTAGCTTGTAAACGTTCCCCTACTCCCGGCCGCCCGCTCTGTCTTTGCTCACGCTGAAATATTCTCCGGAGCGGTTCAACAGCGCAGACCGATGATTGGTTTGAGCAAATCTAATGACGACTTCAAGCGCAAAAGCTGACAAGCGCTATTTAGCCAAAAATGGAGCCACACCTACGAGCACGCTGCCTGTTATTTGATGATGCATTTCTGAACACTGAAATGTAAACCTCGTAAAAAATAATGTTATTTCAGTAATCATTTTAATAAATACAACCCCAAAAAACAAGATTATTTTGCTGTTGAATGCGTTTTTTAATTCATTCAAACCCAAAAACGTGTAAATATGTTTTAATGCTATGCCCTTCACTCCCCAAAACGTTTTTTAATGCAAGACCATACAGAAGGCTTTGATGCAGCTTATGACATGAAGGGGTGGCTTAAAGCAATGGTAGTTATTACAAAAAATGTCCAACAGGTGGCAGCAGAGTATAAGAGATCAGCTAGGGCCATGTTGCAAAAAACTTTTTTCTCCAGTGTTTTAAACAGGTCTGTGAATAATGATGAAACTTAGCTATATTCTAATGTTGCAAAATGGAAACAGATACAAATATACTTTTTTTCCTGAGGAAAGAAGAGACTCTAATCCTTTTATTGGTAGGCTCCATGTTTTTATAGCAATAGAACTGTGGGCCTTTCCAAAATCTGTCAAAATCTAGTAAAACAGCCGGGAGTGAAGAGGGTGGCTTCAGTGAAAATGGCTAGCAGTGAATGAGTTAATAGTGAAGCAAATTTAACACTGTACAGTATTGTACTGCATGAAAACATATAAAAACAGAATGTGAAAAAATACACTTCCTAACTGCTTCTTTTCTTTTTTTTTTTACTTCATTTGGGCCACGTTTTCAACATCTTTAGCAGCTTCTCCATCTTCTCATGTAAACAGGATTTTCACGCATCCCTGCGATAAACGGAGGTTCAACTATATTTGGCAAGCTCCTTCAGCTATCAACATGAGCACGCATGGCTCAGGGTTACGCTTTGTCCTGTGTATTTGGACACAAAACCACATCAGCGGCGAGTCAGAATGAAACACATTTGGACAACCATGATTACGAGGAGCTTTTTAATAAAGTCGTTTTTTTTTTTTAAACCGGTCGCGTGGCTTTGGCAGCTCGGCGGCGCAGCCAGTAGACGTTTATATTAAAAGGTGCCTCGGCGGGTCAACGGGGGAATCATCCAGCGAAAATGTTTTTGTTTGATTTCAACAGTGACCTGCGTCAACCTCAATTAAAGACAAGCACATGCTGCCATGTGTGTTTAAAACGGCCATGAAAGGAAACTTCCGTATGTAATGAGAAGCTGCGCGGCCGCAAGCTTGTGCGCAATAACAACAAGCCACCAGCCCAAACAAAATTGAAAAGTTTCAAGATGATCCATTCAAATGTGTGCCCAATAAACCACTTAAAAGGAGCTACGTGTAGTAAAAAAAAATAAAAATAAAAAATCTTTATGTGCCTCTTCAATTATCGATTGGCCACTTCCTGTTCGCACGTGGCTTTACAAACGAGGACGCCACGCGAGGAAGTGAGCTTTTTGTCCCTGTAAACAAACAAAGACCCTAAAAAGCTTTGCCTTTTCCATTGGGTCAAAGGTCACCTGGATGAACAGCTGGCTCAGAGTGAAGGTCAACAGGTACAAATGTTGCGTGTTAGCGGGGTCACGATGCATTGTGGGTACTCTAAAAGCCCCACGTCCATGTGCTTCCTGACCCTTGAACTTTAACCTTCTTCTTTTCTTGGCTAAAATAAATTCCATGTGATCAATGCGTTCAAATGCGTGTTTCAAAGCGACCTTTTGCGGCATGCTGTCTGAGGAGAAGACAATCACACGTCTTTTGGTAATATTAATGCATTGATTGTAGATTTGCAAAATCGCAAAGGAAATATTTGCAACTAAAATATCATCAACATTTCTATTCATAACACCCTGATGAATAAAGATAATTCAGTTGGGAGGCAGGGATGGTGATGGAGAATGTATAACTTTTTCTCTTTTCTTATGAGCCCATTTGTCATTTTAATCGAATATTGTAAATGAAAATAACATACATCAATTTAAAGAATTTTCCCGCCATTTTTCACTGTGCCACCATTTTGAATTTCTTGAAAATTGCGAAATTTTTTCGAAAGATACCACCACATAAAACATTTCTTTTATTTACGTTTCCCGGCTCTAATGAAGCCTTGCCTGTTGTATTTCGCTTTCCTGTACACCAGGGGTGCTCAAGTTGGGTCCTCGAGAGCCTCTATCCAGCCTGTTTTCCATGTTTATCTCCACTAACACACCTGATTCATGATCAGGATTGTTATCAGGCTTCTGCAAAGCTTGCTGATTAGCCGATTATTAGATTCAGCTGTGCTGCAGGAGGGAAACATAGAAAACAGGCTGAATAGGGGCTCTCGAGCACCCAACTTGAGCACTCCTGCTGTACTCTCTCAAAATATTTTTGCATTTACTGCCAATTTTCCTTGTGGGCAAATTCAGAGATTTTTTTTAATAAGAATAACAGCCCCTAAACATCCATTTGGTCCAAAGAACTATCTAGAAACAACTAACATGCAAATAGTACAAGTGAAATACATTTTATAGAAATTTCAAAATTTTCAAAAATTTCAAAATGGTGGCACACGGTTAAAAATGGCGGGAAAATTCTGAACATCGATTTTTGTTGTTTATTCATCTTCCATTAACTTAATTTCGTTAGAAATTCCAAACTTTTGCCAAAATGAGGAGAGAGAAAAAAACGACCAATTGACGGCTTGTGAATAAAAAAATTCAAAAGTCAAGACTCTGTATAATATAGAATGATAGTAATAATATTATAATGATATCATATCTTTACGTACAGTAATAGAGTTGTTTTTGTGAAATAAATAAAAGTCCTTCAACTTTTTTCCTTTGGATGAAAAAGTTTGGGCACCCTTGAATTAGATGCACACGGACACACACACACACACACACACACTGCCTTTTGTATCCTGTGTCAGCCGTGCCCCGCCCACCTGATAGCGCTTTTTCCCAGGACCTCAACTTCCTGCATTCACCCCCGTTGCCTTGACAACTGGGCTCTAAACATGCCCAAAGCTCTTGCTATCGCACCCACAGCGACTGAGGGCGCCCGGGACGACAAACAGCGGCGTCCAATCAGGGCTTGGGTGGGCCTTCAGATTTGAGCCACGCCTTGACAAAGGTGAAGAAGCCATCTTAGTACAGGCGAGCTGATACGCGTTCAAATCTCTTACTGTGATTGCGTTGTGGTTCAGGTTGAGTATTTTTTTTCTCCATATTTTTTATATCCCTGTAATAGTATGTTTTTTGTCCTCGCTAGTAAGACAATTCAGCACACTAGTAGAACTTACTAGTAGTACCGGTGCCATGTTAGCATGATGTAATGTTGTGTGTGTGTATGTGCGTTGCAGGAGAAACCATACAAATGCAGCGAGTGCAACAAGGCCTTCAGTCAGAAAAGAGGCCTGGATGAACACATGAGGACGCACACGGGAGAAAAGCCTTTCCAGTGTGACGTGAGTATCCCTCACCTCCACGCTACACGTTGTTAAACGATGCTTGTTTGACAATAACAGGAAGTAGAAACCTACCAAAATAAAACCAGCAAAAGTAGTCTTAACTGTATCAAAGAAGTCTCCTAGGAACCAAACCAAAGTCCTATGTTGACCAAAAGAGTGGATGGTCTATGCAGCTTGTTAGCAGGCTAAGTGTTAGCATGTTAGCATTCACTTGTTAGCATGCTAACTGTTAGATAGGAACTCTGAGCACATCTATTTTGGTAGGGTTGAGACTTTTAGTAAATGTAGTCGTTAGGCTCACGCGGGTTGTTAGCATGCTAATTGTTAGCATGGCAAATGTTAGTAATTCTACTTATGGAGAGTACTTTAGATTGTTAGCATGGATGGGTCATCTGCGAGTGTGCGTGTTCATGTGTTTGTGTGTGTAAGAGAGATGTTCTGGAGCGAGTCCAGATGTGGGGCGGAGCCACAAGTGATAGCGATCTCGCCAGGGCCTGATCTCCAGTAAACACACTGACATGATCACAGGGAGGAATTACAACCCCCCCGCCAAATCGCCCGAACACACACTTTTCTTAAAACAGAGCACATGGAACACAAGTGACAAGCATATGGTGGATAACGTAGTATTTGAGATCTTCCAAAATAAAAGCATATATATATTTTTTTCAATCATATTAGCATCTATCCTTGCAATCTGAATAACACTTTAGCACCTGTCCATTGCGATGTTCACAGATTACCATGGAAGGATCCACACAGGTTGTTAGCACGCTATCTGTTAGCATCTTTACGATTTCCATTTTGTCCCCGCAGGTGTGCGACCTGTCCTTCAGCCTGAAAAAGATGCTGAGTCGCCACAAGTTGACGCACAACCCCAACCGGCCCATGGCCGAGTGCCAGCTGTGCCACAAGAAGTTCACGCGCAACGACTACCTCAAAGTGCACATGGAGAACGTCCACGGAGAGACGGACGGATAGACGGACGTAATGTTTTGAACATGAATTGCTGAATAGGCACCTTTTATACAGATCCAAAATTGTATACTAAAGATGTTTTCAATACGTTTTTCTCAGTGAAAAACCGAGCACCCGTTTAAAGTACAGTGTTTGCTTTTTTGCTTGTTTTTGGTACACCATGCAAATAGATGACGTTTGTTTTTGTTATTTATCATTATTCTGTTTACTGTATCTGCAGTGGCGCTTATTGCTCCGTGGAATGACAGTGATCTAAATCGACTGGATCGTGGAGCGACATCTGTAGCTTGTAATGTATCAACAAAATGGCCGACAATGCTAACTTCCTTAGCATCAGGGTCTCGTGTGTAGACCTTTTGCACCATCATGTCACACATACTTCCGGGTGGCAGGAGACAAACCTTTCACACGCTTCTACTGTCGGACCTTTCGGCAAAATAGCAAATTGAATGAAGAGAGCGTGTGAAGTGTTAGTTGAAAAGATGATGCCAAGTGAGCTAAATTGGGCGGGAACGCCGGCTGTAAGTTCAAAAATACACGTGGGGGAAATTCAGACATAGTTAACATTCTCATCGAGGGACTGATGAATATGGACGTCAAAAATTCATTTTAACTATTTTTTTTTTAGTGTAACATTTTTTTTCCATTTTTGTTAACAAGAGTATGAAAACCTAGATTTTTTTAATGTAAAATCTGTGATTAATCGTGATTTAACTAGTGAAGTCATGCGATTAATTACAAATTTTAATCGCCTGATGCCCCTAATTTTTAATAACCTTTTCTTCAAAAATATATATTTTTAATCATGTTTTTTTTTTAAGAAAAAAATATTACAAATTAGGGCGATTACAATTTTTAAACGTAATTAATCGCATGACTTCACTAGTTAACTCACGATTAATCACAAATTTTATATCTGTTTTAATACAAAACAAAATTCTAGGTTTTTATACTTTTGTTGACAAAAACCAGAAGTAGTTCAAATGAATTTTTTACGTCTATAGCCGTCAATGGCAGTGAATGAGTTAATAGTTCATAAAAGATGAGAAATACTGTAACATGCAGATGCACGTTCTCTGAATCTGCTTCGATGGGATGAGTTGGCTCAATGTTGCACTGAGGAATCAGGAAAAGTGCAACAAAAGATTGCCACCGACATGGATTCATCTGAATGATTTTCCTTTTCAGTATTTATTTCTGCACTTAACTTAAAATGACAAAAATGGAGTTAGCCCATGCGAGTTCAGGTCAACTGAAGTCATTCACTTTTCTGCCACCCAGAAATATCCTGACGCCGATTGTTTACAAACATTATGGAATGGTCGATTGTTTTCTCTGTAAAGTGCAGCTACGTGCAAAATGGTACCGCACAACTTTTCCAAAGTGGACCTCGGTGCCTTGTTTTTGTTGTCCGTATGTATTAGTCATATTTTATTTATATTTGTTCAAATGTGCACACAAGCGAATCGCTGCTAAACGAAAAAAAAAAAAAAGAGACTTAGTATCATGTAATTAACGGTACGTGAAAAGTTCATCATTTTCAAGATATCTTTCATGTTGCAATGCGAACTTGTATTTCATGTGATGTTTTCATGTTTGATGTTTCCTGCGTGGACTTGAGCGGATCCGTTTCTGATACCGCCGTGTAGACGTGCGCCTCTCATGCGCTGAATTTGACGGTGATATAACGTGATGATGTCACATTATAGCATTAAAACGTCCATCCATCCATTATCTGAACCGCTTACCCTCGCGAGGGGGTCCCCGGGCGTGCTGGAGCCTATCCCAGCTCTTTCGGGCAAGTAGGCCGGGTACACCCTGAAATGGTTGCCAGCCAATCACAACAAAAAAATTCACAAAACATTAAAATATAACTTGAAATATTGTGCTATATTCTCATTACTTAATTTGAAATAATGTGCTAATTTTATATATATATATTCAAATAACGTGAAGAACTTCACAAAACATATCTTGAAAATATTTCACGCTATGGAGTGAAAACATTGTATCTTGATTAAACCCTAAACATTTCTTGACAATAACATGTTATATGTGACCTCACTAGTGTAAACATGACATTCTGATGAATATTACATTTGTGGAATATGAGTTATGAAGCAAAATCCAGCCGTTTTCATCCATCTCAGGGGGCGGCCATTTTGCCCCTTTGCTGCCGACTGAAGATGACATCACAGTTGCTCATGGCTCAGGCAACGACTAATCACAGCTCACCTGTTTTCTGAAGCTGAGCTGTGATTGGTTGTTTACCTGCGACCTGCGCAACATTTATGTCATTTTCACGTAAAAGCAATTGGTCAAAATGGCCGCCCCTCAGATGGATAAAATTGGCTGCATTTTGTTTTAATAACTCATATTCCACAAATGATTAATGAGGTTACATATAACATATTAATGTCAAAAAATTCTAATTACAACGTGAAAACATATCATGACATGCCGTGTTAAATTCGCATTATAAACAAGAAATATTTATCATTATAACAACAAAGCTTCCAGGTAATTACGTGACACTGAGCCTCCTTTGTGTTTGTGTGGCAGCCGTTTGCTCGGGTAAACTTGGATGCATTTTCCACTTGAAGTCCCGTTTGATGTTTCTCCTCCCGCCATTCTGATGAGTTCATGTAATGGCATGTTAGCGAGACGCTGATTAAAAGTGTTTGCGTCTTGTCGTTAATCTGCCTTCTATTCCGGGCCGGGCTAATTGAGGCCTTTCATTGGGGCCGAGCGGCGTCACGCTAAGGTGCCTCTGTCATCTGCGCTTCCCAGCAGCCCGTGCGCACTCGCGCCGCATTTAGCTGTGTGAGAAGATGCCCTCTTTGTCAATAAATTGCGGCGGGAGGATTTGTCGCGCGCCGTGTTCTGCTTACGGCACACGGCCGCGTCTGCGTCACCGGGGGATGATGGAAGATGCGGCCGGGTCCGACCTTCATCCCGCCGTCTTGTTCTGAGCCCCAGCTGCTGCGAGCACAATGTCGTATGTGTTTGCTTGTTTGGGACTCCAGTGGAAAGAAAAAACATTCCCACGCACGCCAACAAGTTGTAAAAAGTCTTCCCACAAAAAAGTGTTCGGATGGGGGGGGACAAGGTCAATAGAGTGGAGTGCAATGTGGTGGAGTTTGAATATGCTGGCGTTCAAGTTGGACAGTGTAATAGCATGACTATATAATACAGAGCAGGAAGAAAAAAAGTAGTGCAGTAAAGTGTACCAAAGTATACTTTTGTATAGTAGAGTACAGTGTAGTGCAGTAAATAAATAGTAGTTTCGAACGTCACCATTTCCTTGCGACAAGAAAAACTGTTAGTGAGCATTGAAACTGTTGGCGAATTTGTGACCTTGAACCAACCCTGACGAAAAAATTTTGCCGCTCACTGGGATACAGGCTTAATTTACAGTTTTGGACCGATTCAAACATTCCAACTTCAAACTTTTCAGCTCAAGTTTGAAAAAAATGTCCCCCCAAAATTTCTGAATAAAAGCCAAAATTTAGTTTTTTTGGTATTAATTATAATTTCCCCATTTTTTAAACTATTCTCACAGTTCCAACTTTAAACTGTAAAGCCCACCCTTACATTTTTTTTCAAAATTTCAAAATAAAAGCCAAAATGTAAGTTTCTTTTGTATTAGCTATAATTTCCCTTTTTTTTTTTTGGCCGATTCTCACAGTTCCAATTTTAAACTGTTCAACTCATCCCTACCATAATTTTGCTTTTCAAAATTTTCAAAATAAAAGCTAACATTTATTTATATTTGCTTTCTTCTTCTATTGCCACACGTTTTGACCGATTCAAACCATTCCAACTGTTCAGTTCATTACTACAATTTTCTTTTTCAAAATTTTGAAATACATTTTTGTTGTTACCTTAAATTTCCAAAACTTTTGTAATATTTTTTTTTTAACAATTGTCACCATTCAAAATGAAAGCCAACATTTTGGTTTTTGTCTGTCAGTGTAATTGCCACGAACCAGGTCAAGTACCGACGGACCTCTCAATCTGTCACTAACGGACGCCCGTTTTGTTGATGAATGACGGACGGTCCATCAGTTGTGGTTAATATAAAATGACGGACTGATGATTACAGTTTGGTTTGGCTTGAGAAAATGATGTACCAGCAACATTTTGTAAATTACCCACCTCTGATAATTACAGAGGATTCCACATCATTCCATATGATTTTACATATAGTTTAATCCTGTTCCATATAATTCCATGTCCTTTAATATCTCTCCACACTATTCCACATTGTTCAGTATCATTTCATATCAATATCATTCCATTATATTCCAAAGCATTCCACATCGTTCGACATGCTTCTGGAATTTTGCTTTCACACACAATTTCGAGAGAAATAGCATTTTTTGGTGTAAAGTAGTACAGTAAGCATACGAGTGTAAGTTATTGTTATGCCCACTGTTACCGTTCCCACTTTTGCGTCTGTCTTTGGCAACGTGTGATTTTCTCTTGGGACTTTCCCAGCCGGTGGCGACGTCGTCCGCTTGCCTCGCTCGTCTCGTCCTCCGCTTCACTCAAACCTTTTGCATCGTGCATGCGTGCGTGTGCGTGCCTTTAATTGCACGTTTTGAGGGGAAAGCTCACTTTTCCCGCCCCCCAGCCCTCGCGTGCGCCCCATCCACTTTCCACAGATTGTCATTACGCCAATTTACAGCCAAGCGCCGGCACGCACAACAGACGCCACACAAACAGCAGCAGCAGGTGGTGCTGTGGCAACGGGTAAATGCACCCGAGGCCAAGGGGGTTCAAAGGTCATTTATTATGTGCAGAGGTCAAATATTATGTGAGCTTCGTGGATAGGTTAATATGCAGTTTGTGCGTGAAAAGCATGTCGTCATAGCAACAGACAGCAAACGCGTCAGTTTGGGCTCAAGGTTCGACGACGACGCTGCAAGGTTTGTGCTCAAATTTGCTAACCCCGTTTAAAATCCTAATTTGAAAACCTGGTTTTAATCCCGACTGCAACCCTGTCTTAAAACCCTACCTTTCAATCCTTAACCTATTTTTAAAACCCTAACACCAGCTAACTTTTAAACCATAACCCTTTTTACAACACAACCGATTTTGAAACCCGACCCCTTTTTGAAACGACAATCCTGGCTTGAAATCGTACATACCTTAAAACAACTCATCTTTAATTCAAAACTCAAACCCTCTCTTGAAACACTTTGAACCTCTAACCCTTGAAACCCAAACAATGAATTTTGTGAAAAGCTCAAGAAGAAGAAGCAGGTTTGACGGTGGATGTCTGCGTCTTCGTGTGTTGTGGCGTGATCGCCGTCTGACATAATTTTGTCCTCGCTCATGTTTTGAATTTGCCCGTTTGCGGTCGCAACACAACACGGTCGTCGCCGCCAACCGGGCCTGTTTCCTGTCAGGGGGGCACGCAGTACGCACCCACCCACTTTTTTCATGTGCTGATTCGTGTTACGCTCAACTGAACCGTGACACACACACGCACATACACACACACGTGCGTGCACTCTCGTGGGGTGCTAACTTTTGCGGCGAGAGCCCCCCCCCACCCCCCCTCCCCCCCTACTCGCCAACTCCCCCACTCACTTTGTCCCTTGGACGAGGTTTTGCATCTGGGGTTTGTGAATTAACCACTGAACCCAGGCCACACACACACAAATGCTTAAGACCCTAACACAGACTTCGAGCTACAAAATCCTACATTTAAACCCAAAACTTTGTTTAAAACCCAAAACTTTGTTTAAAACCCTAACCTGGGCTTAAAACCCTACTTTGAAACCCTAACCTGCGTTCTCTATAACCCTGTCTTGAACATTTTTCAAAACCCTAAACTGGATTTAAACCCACATTTAAAACCTTAATCCTTTCATGAAACCCGAGTTAAAAACCGAGACTCAATACCCTAATCTTGAACCGTTACTGTTCCCCTAAACCCTAAACTGAACCCTCATTTGAAATTTACCCCTGTTTTGTAACCCAAACCCACATTTAAAACCCCAATCTGAAACCCTGACCAAGTGACCATGGACAGAAATCACCATTACCATTGTTTAAAACCCTTACCTGGTCATTTAAACAAAAACAAAAACCCTAAAACCCTACTTTAAAACCCTAACTCAGGCCTAAAAGCCCTGTATGAATCCCTAACCGTTGTTCAAAACCCTAACCTGAGCCACAAAAACCTCATCTAAAAATGCAACCCTACTTTAAAACCCTAACCCAGATTGAAACCCCTAATTTGTTGTTCAAAACTCTTACCATTGTTTAAAACATTCACCTGAGCCCGTAACCCTAATTTGAAAGTCTAAATCGGTCTTCCAAACCCATGCTTGAAACCCTACTTTGAAAAGGAGCGTGTGTACGTAAGTGCGCTGCGTTGCGATGGCGAGCAGCTGCTGAGGCCAAACAAATAAACGTACTCAGGAAGTCAAACAAACGAAACGACTGTTGTTCTCGTCTTGTTGACCGTGACTCCGTCTGACCGCACGCACGCGCACGAACGCACTGACAAACGCGCATCCTGTGTGCCCGCTCACACAGAAGCAGAAGAGCGGCAAAGTCAAGGTCGTCGGTCGCTGCGGCGATAAGTAACAAAGTACTTGGATACTGTACTTAAGGCGATATTTCAGGAAACGGACAGAATTGACGTAAATATGCTAGCTTCATGCTAACATCCTTTTGATTTATCCTTCTGTCACAAATTCGACTGGATTCATTAGGAATTTTTGGAAGGAAAAGTCCCCCCCCCCCCCCCCCCCCCCCAAAAAATAAACCTACAGTGTAGCCAACCACCCAGAAATCTCCCGACAACTATTGTTTACAAACATTTGAAACGGCCTCATTACGCAACAGGAAGTATTGACAGAAATGGTAGCAAAAAGAAGGCAAATGGCGTCCAGGTGCTTCACACGGATGAGGAATGCCGAGCGCTCCGGCGACAGATTTATTGCGCCCGTTCAGCGGTCCTCCGCGGGGCTGATCAAATCAGGAAGTTAGAAGATACTGTGCCGCGCGCCGGCCTTGATCCCATAAGTCAGACTGAAGGATGAGCATCCCGCACCAGTCGGGACCTTCACGTGCTCGTAAATTACACGCTTGTTAGAAATAAAGCCGGAAAGCTGCTGAGGCCAGAATATCTCAGGAGTTATTTTTCTGGCTCCGGACTCCAGACACTGTAACTCCTACCTGCACTGGAGTCCTTGTTCATGAAGTTGACATTCCCAACAGATTAAAGGTAGTAATACGGTGACCCCCCCCGCTATAGGTAGTTGTCCATCACAGGATCGGCATTTGTTTGTCCGCCATGATGGAGGTCGGGATCAGGAGGACAAGATACGCTTGAAACGGTCATGTTCATTTTTGTTTGTCTGTATCACTCTATTAAGTTTATATTTATACATTTTCCAATTTCTTTAGATGTGCTAAGACGATAGCTAAAACGTTAACAGAGTATCATAAAACTTTGGATGCGATCTTTCACCGCTTAACTTATATGCTGAAATGAAACCGAGACTTTCAACTCAAGGAGTCGGAATTAGAAAAAAAAAGCCTCGACATTAGCCTCGAGGCTAACTAGCAGTTAGCGTCGTGGGAGTGAGCAAATGACACAGTAATCAACTGATATTTAATGCAGGATATGTTTTATAAATGTGTGTTCCTTAAGAGTAGTGAACATAACTGTAAACATTGGAAAAAGGAGGTACGAATGTAGCATGCTATTCCTAGCGCCGCTAAGCGTTAAAGTGTTTTAGGATTAGCGGCGATTGGAATAGCCACAGCTAGCCAGGCTAACTGCTTTTCTCATCTACAACCAGCTTGTTTGCGTATTCTCAAACAAAACTAAGTTTGTGTGGCCTCGTTGGTCGGACATTTCGCTGCTCCACGGGACGTTCGTGTCTGGCAGCGGCAACTAATGTGTACCAAACTACCCAGTTATGGAGGACCACAACTGCCCAAATTATAAATAAATAAATGAATAAAATAAATAAGAAAAAATAAATAAGAAAAAATAAATACAAAACTAAAAAACAAGATTAAAATAAATAATAATAAAAAATAATTAAAAAATTAAATAAATAAATAATAAATATAAAAATAAAATATCAATCAACATTCATTTATTTTATGCTGCAGACTGTCAGGACAAAATGTTATTCAAATGAGGCAGCGGTCCTAATTAATTTTTTTTTGCCAGTTTTGGTCCTCCATACCCGGTACCTATTTAGTTCTGAATGGGGAACCATCCGAATAATGAAATCCACGTTCCTAGCTATATTTCTTCAACACTCCTAAAATGGTGTCCGGACTGACCGTTTGGCCCAAGTACCTTCCGTTCCACTTCCTCTTCATCTCCGCAGTTCTGAGGAAACCCAAGTTCTTGTTTATCCCAAATGTTTCCAAACAAGATGAAACTCTAGACGGCACAAAAACCAGACCGCTGAGCCAAATTTGTCAGGCTGGAAACTGGAGACTTTGCACGGGGCCTTGTTTTTGGAAAGGCGGACCTTCTGAAGCGCCGGTCACCTTTGGCAACGACTCCGCGTCCCGCACCTTTGTTCTCCAATCGAAAAGCATGTTTCGGTTTGAGTTGTATTAAAAGCACCTCCGGAAATCCGATCCGTGTCTTTGTAGCCGGCCGACGGGAATTCTGGTGCAAGGTAAATGGAAGCAGATCGGCCTGAGATCTTCATCGAAAGTGTTTTGTGCTCTGTTGATTACCGCAAAACCGCCCAACAGGTTCGATGATGGTCTTTGGTTATGACTTTTTATACTCCCAGGTTTACCATTCCGGTTGCAACAGGCGCTTTTGTGAAGCGACGTCGCTCTTCCTCCATCTTACAATCCGCAGACATTTTCCATAGAGGAAGCACTCGAATGGCGCCGTTTGCCGTGGCTTTCGCTCCTCTGACCTTTTTTTCGCACGGCGGGCCAAGGAGGTGTGAAAGAACGGCGCCGCGCCAAAATGCCGGATCCCTCGGCAAATTGCTCCCGTTTTGATGTGAGGGGAAAGTGATCCGGGAGAGGGATTTGCTCATGTCTGCAAATATCCCCCCCCCCCCCCCCCCATCATTAGAGGTGAGCGTTGGGCTTAGGAGGCCTCCCGGGAGCGCCAGAGCGCCGAAACATCTCAGGGAAGAGCTTCCAGATGGGACGTTGTCAGCGTCGCTGACACTCACTGTGGATGAGATGGGAAAGGGGCGGGTTCGGGGTCACTTGCTGAGTGACGGGCTCTCCGTGTAAATGAGTACATCACTCAGGGAGTGACGGGGAAAATAATCATCACTTCAATGGGAACTTGTCTTTGAGGCTGCAGATGAAGATCGTTGCGACAAAAGAGACGTTGTGGACGGTTGAGACGTTTGGACGTAGCGGAAATTTGGAGAAAAAAAATATCCACAAAAATCGAATCCAATTTTGCTTTTAGCGAGTGTACAACGTTTAGAGTTGGCCCTTGATTCATTTAAAAATAATAATAATAATAAAAATTTGGAATTGGGTTCAAGTTTTTTGAGGGAGGATTGGAGACATGTTTTCTCTACTAAAATGGACTCCTTGCATACTCAAATCACAGAATTAATTTTTCAATATTTTTTTTTACAGTAATTGTAATTTTTGTCTTGTTTTGTTCTGAGGGCTTTTGGGGGAGGGGTGAGCAAACCCCTGTTCTTCCTGGAAATTGTATATTGGAAATTGATCAGCATTTGATGGGGCTTTATATATATATGTACATTCATCTGACATCAATAAAATAGCCATTTAATTTATCCAAAAAAGGGTTCACTGAGCAATGGTGGATCTGAAAAAAAGCCCCCCCTCCCCGAAAAACAACAATGACCGCTTAGGACTTGAAAAATGTGAAAGTTGGAGGCATTAATATTAAGGTACCAGTGTGATAAGTAAAATTAGGATACACCTGTGCACCACATTGAAATAGTCGTTACGCACACACACACGCACGTACACACATTTCCTGCACTGGCAGCGCACAGCGACTAAATTGTGCGTAATGAATCTAATTCCCAGGATTCCGAGCGTGTGATGGTGCGCGTCTGGCCAAAGTGCGTGCTCAAGTGTGTTTTTTTTTGTGGTGCGTCTGCGGGCCATATGGAACCGAACTGGCCGCCGGCCCCCGCCCAAAAAAAAAAAAAAGTGGAAGCCCAGCTGGATTAAACGTAGCCGGCTTGAATTCCTAAAAAGAATCGCACATCCGGCTCGGAACACCTCAGAGCAGGCAGGCTGGGGGACACGTGCAGGAAAGCTGCAGGGTGCCTACACATTTGAAAGCTCACAAATCCACAACATACTTTTTACAGACACTGTATTTCTTGGTAAAAAATCTGATATTTGGAATTATCGGCAAAAAAAAGAATCGAATAATTTGAGGACAAGATGGTTGGTGAGAAAGGGAGAAAGAGATGAAGGAAAATCAAGTCGTCATCTTTATTTATATAACGCTATCTCAAAAACTCGTAAGTCTGGTTACTTGTATCTCAAGGCACCGCTGTACAGTGATAAAAAAAAAGAAGAAGCTGATCCAAATGATGTTTTATTTTCAGTGTACTCGCATAGGAACCCTGCGGAATCCCCCAAACATGGACTTGGAGCACATGCCAGCCAGATGCATAAGGCCCTTCAAAGTGACAATTAAGGCCAATTATCGCAACATATAAATGAATTTCATCCATGATTAAGAATGTTTGCGCCGTCCAGGTGTTTGTAATCCCGGCTTCACTCTCAGATAGAAAGCTGTTTATACAAGAGAACACTCCCTTCGCCCCCTCCGCACTTGCCCATGATGGCTGACCCCCACCGGTGAAGGCATCTGTCCCTTAATACCGCTTTAATGAAGGCCATTGGTTTTAATAGCCTCATTTCAAACGCCGCTCGTTAGAGCTGGCCCGGCACTCGGGCGGGAGCTTTGTGTATATAAACGACGCCACCCGACCTCGACGGCCACGAATTCGGGATAGCGTTGTGTTGATGTTGGTCGCAACTACAATGTAAGTCAAAGAAACGTCGAAAAGGGAAGTCAAGCGAGCCGTCACGCCACCACGTGGGCGAACTTCAAAGTAAAAGTGGCCTAATGCTATTTGCATTGCCGTCAATGGTATTAACTGTATTTGGTGAGCTTTATTTTGAAGTTAGCCTTAGCGTGTTACGTTGAGTATGTTTCAGCTTCCTTGAATGGTATCGAGTCGACTGTGAATGCGCACATTGGTTTTGTTTTTCTTGTTCCCCCCCCCCCACCAACCAATCCGCGGATCGGGCCTGATTCGAACCGACCGCGGATCAATGATGATCCGTTGCACCGCAATTCTGTCATACATGAAGGCCCACCACCGGCTGCACATTACATTTCTATCACGACTTCATCAGCGTGAGACATCGCATGAAGTATTATCCCCGGGATAACGCGTGCACCCCATCCGTCAAAATGGTGTCATCTTCCCAGCATGCTTTGCTGCTTCCTGCCGTCAGACGCGCTAATGCTGATGTACGAGCTGTGAAGAAGCGCGAACGCAATTTTTTCTCTCTCTCTCTCTCTATCTCCGATGGCACTCGGAGGCCCCGCCATGTTCCGTCTCGGCCGATGATGAAAGCGCGAGGCCACTGGTGGCAGACGGCGCACATCCATCAGATCAGGAGGAGGCGGAGACATGGGCGGAGTCATGGTGGTGCGGTGAATTGCGTTTATTCGATGTCCTTCAAAGACCCTGTAAAGTCAATCGAACCGACTGGGAATTATGTACTAGCAAGTTGGGGTTTAGTGTAAAACATCTCTTTACCGTTTCAGTTCTCCTGATATTTTGGGGGAGGGGGGCGTGGCTAAAACAGCTCTCTGTGACATACTTTGGCATTTTTCAAAAGAGCTCTCGTAGCTCCCGGCAAGCTTCATCCTCATCTCAGCTCAAATGAAGACGTCTGAAGCGCTCTCGCACAAGCTACGCAACTTCACTGGGAAGCACACCCGACAAAAAGGAAGTCAACATTTTAGACATAAACACAGAATTAGCATCAATGTTGCGTTACTTGTCTTCAAACAATTTAATTCATTTGATTTTTTTTTTTTAAGGAAAATAACGCTTGATACTATTGTACTTTATAAAAATGTATTTCCATAACATAATCAACCCCGACAAATTAAACAGTTTAAACCAATTCATTGTTGCTCCTTTTTGCCACCGGGGGCAGTATAATACATTCATGGCAGAAACAAATCAAGAGTTTCACAACTACTGCAAGTGATTCAGTTAAGCTGCAGTTATACAAGTTTTTTTTTTTGTAGAGGATAACCATTTGTGTTCAAATGTCCATTATTCCATTTGTTAGCATGTCTATAGCAATTCTGATTATGTGTTAGCATTAAGCTAACATGTTGTTTATGTGTTAGCATTAATCTAAAACATAAACTTGTAATTCTCCTTGTCTAATATTTACTTTGACAATAAACTTCAACTGTGAATGGCATTGCTTGAAACTTCTATTTGGAAGAATTGCCACCAAAAAGTTCTCATATCTCAAAATATTAAAAAAAATAAGCCAAATAACAGCTCATATCTTCAGAAATTGTTGGCAAAGTCACTTGCATCTTAAGGCACCTTTGTAGAGTAATTCGTTTTTAAGTTGGTCCAAAGTATCTTTTTGTCCTCTTTCTTCAGTGTACTTGTATGGGAACCCTGTGGAACACCCAACTTAGACTTGAAGTGTCTCATGTGGGCATGATACGTATACTGTGCATATGTAGCATGTTGCATGATCGGCCAAACAGCTGCACATTTTTACTGTAGCAACGCATGCCATTTTTTTCTCTTGCTAGTCAAAGCAATACAAACACAACAACAACAACAACAAATGCTGAACGACACCTCGTTTGGCAAGTTTGGTTGCCACGGTAACGTTACAGCGATGTCTTTTTGTTAATGAAGTGTGTTTTTTTCTTCCTGAAAATCGTCATGGGAAAAGTTCCTATCTTCAAGAGGGAATCTTTTCAAAAGCTGAGTGGCCGAAGCCAAGGACAAAATGTGACTTCCCTTGCGGATGCGGTTGTCACACGCGAGCTGCTATCAAATTGAGTCGTGATGTATTTCTGCACTTTATCCCGCAGGCTTATAGTGACATACGAATCTGTGAACATTAGCTCTCGCACCCTCCCTGAACCCCCACCCGCTAACCCCCCCCCCCCCCCCCCCACAGCACCCCTTTTGTGTGTTTGCTGATTGCTTCCACACACTTGCAACCCAAGTCCAGCTGGAGATTGTAAAAATAAACGGCATGGTGGAAAAAAAAAAAAAGTGGCTGGATTAGAGCCTGCTCAGTTTCTTGCGTTTCATGTTTTTGTTTTGTGTGTGTTTGGAGCGTGTGTTTGGAGCGTGGCACGGGAACGTAGCACAGGGCAACTTTGGGACCAAAGTGGAGGCCACATGGTGGATGTGGGCTGCGAGAGAGGCGCAGGTACATGGTCAGGTGGCCTGTCCATGAGAGGACATCAGGAACATTAGTAAATATTGCTTCTCACACAAACTGCTGATTTTTTTTGCCCGCTTATCATTCTCAAGTGAACTCATATACTCTACTAAAATGTTTCCATGCGCACTTGTGAAACAATCTCACACATATCGTAATGCTCTCACACACTACTGAGTTATTATGTGAGAGCAAATGCTTTCTTGTGATGCATTGTTTGTATAAAAACTCTAATATACATTACTGAAAAAATACTCTGATCAACGCTACTACAACACTCACACAATATTGAAATGCTCTCACACAGTGAAATGCTCTCATACACTTCTAAAAATCTCCAACACACTTTAGAAACACACTCACACACTACTGAAACAGTGTCAAAAATACTACTCAAACACTCATACACTTCTGAAATGCTCTCACACACTGCTGAAATAGGAAATGCTCTCACGGAAGCTACTGGGAAAAAAAATGCTTTTGCGTGTATATACAGTCATCAAATTGTTCACAGTTGCTCTCATCTCCCTGGAGCGGCGGTGCTTGATTGTAAACAGAAAGTCAGAAAAAAGCCGCACTTATCAGGCCAATCGTGGCGTTGCGCTGATGAAAGGGCGGAAGAAAAAAAAAAAGACCAAGAAAAAAAGTTAGTTGTGGCAGGTGCAGAGCAGCTTGTTGAGTTCATGGGAACCAAAATTACTGCAAGTTGGTTTTATGACGTAAAGGACGTTCAGGGAGACACATTATGCAATTTACTACACAGTTTAAAACAGCACCCAAGTGAATTCTCAGTAACGCTAGAGAATGCATTTTCTACAGAAAGTGCGTGAAGGTTGAAATGCTGAATGAAAATAAAATTGAATGACATTGAATGATGTTGAAAGGTACTGAATTATATTGACGAGACATTGGGAACGAATGGGGATATTTTTGGTGAAATATTTGAGTAGAAAATGTATGAATGTTGAATAATTTTGTCTCTGATGTGAATTGAATGATATATATGTAGAATTTCCAATTGGAATGATTTGAATCATTAAAAAAAATAAAATAATAAATATATATATATATATATATATATATATATATATATATATCATTGGAACGAGAAAAACGTAAATCTGTTTAGCTGAAAGTGTTGTTGAAATGAATGGGATTTTTTTTTTTTTGTGGGATGTGGCAAATTTGGGCCATGTTGAAAATCGTTCCCAAAATGAATTGAAAATTTTAAAATTGAACATTTGGAATGATGTGAATCTGCATCACTGATTGTGAGAATTCATGGCCATTTTTTGGGGGTGAAAAATGTGGCAATTTAGGAAACTGAATTTTTGCAATGAGAAAAAAAATAGCACACCTGATGTGAATTTTTGGAATATGTAGAAAGTGGAATGGTGAGGATTGGTAGAAAAATATGGAAGTAGTATCATGCCAAAAAAGTGGTGAGAATAAAATCAGCAAAATAAAATGGTGTATGTACGATTTAAAGATCGGCGATACAGTGAAATTGAACCGCAATATGGCGAGGGACAAATATGAAATGCAATTACTGTTAATACAGTAGTATTTGTGTGTTGGATGTGTGCCTTTAAGGGGCGTGGCCCAGTGAGTGACATCAGAATCTGGAATCCGCTTGGCCATCTTGTCTGCATGTAAACATCTGGGCGTGAGTTGTGGCCTACAGCAGATTTCTGGATGAAAGTGCATCCACGACTGGGGCTCTCCTTGCCCACATGCGAGGGCATGACAGTACCTTCATTGCTCTATTCATTTTCCACTTCTTCCAGGGTAAATTGAGGACAATTGGGGAATAAGCAGGTCGTGTCGGGGGGCACGTCCTCCACATGGCCGCCGCCGCCGCCGTCGCTCGCTTTTCAACAGCCTGTCATTTTTTTCCGCCGCCACCCGATAAAAGCTTTTACGCCTCACTCGTCACCAGGAGGGCGACAGCCGGAGCGAGAGGGCTTAAAAATGAGCCGCCGGCGAAAAGCCATCGGGAGGCTTAATTACACATAAGCTCACTTTAATAAGCGGCGGGATTGTATATCCCAGGCGCGCAACATCTGGACGCTGGCGAATGCCAGCGCTGAAGAAATGCCAGTAACCGAGTACAAATACTCAGTTACTGGACTCGAGTAGATTTTTTAAAAACTTTTACTCCCTGCATTTGAAAATGTGTGAAGAGGTGGCACACGTATTCACACTGTATTTAATCAGAGCGCAGATAAGGGTTCTGGACTCCCATCAAAAAAAAAAGGGAAAAAAAAAGAACAGTGGCCACTTGTGGTACTGGAACAACAAAACAGTCTTATCTTACATAAATCACAATCAAATCAAAACCAAACGGCCAAGTGCTACTTTCTTAATATTTCCAAATGGGATGGTCTTTGCAGCGGGAAAAAAACATGCACACACATTAATCGCTCCCAAAATCCCCAAGGACATTTAACGGCGGATATGTTTGACAACATGTTTCATTTTTTGGGAGGCGGGCGGGGGGGGGGGGGGGGGGTGGACGGTGTCTCGCCTGTATTTGTCTTACACCAGTTCATTTCAAGCATAATTTATTGCCTGATGATATTTACGAGCCCGGAATGAAAATTCATGGTAAGATTGACACATTAATGAATCTAACATGCAATGTGATTCATCGGCCTGCGGGGGAAGCATCTGTTTTCTTCACGCCATTTGTCATCGGCCGAGAGGAGCTCGTGTTCGCGTCCGTCTATTGACATTGATACTGTGAGCGTGTGTGTGTGCGTGTGTGTGTGTGTGTTTGTGCATGTGTGCGTGTGTGAGGTCTAAAAGCGCTTCACCCGTCTGGTAATTACACAGTAGGCGACGCAGCTCCCGGGATACATCGCCGCACTTTTCTGGCAAGATGGGAATTCCCCCACCACCACCCCCCCCTCCCTCTACCCCCACCAGCTCGTAGGCATTTGAAGGTGGAACGTTCCAGAAGCATTTTTCCAGAAGTTGCAGAGTTTTTAATGAGGGCTTCTGTTGGAGATATTTGCCGGTGATTTGCGGCGCAGGAAGACGCAAACCAACGTTAAGTGTCTTAGCAAGGCCACGGAGGGTTCTAGAAGCAATTGGGAAATGTTTACCCCCACCCCCTCAAGGTCAGACAATTAGAGGGATGTTTGAGGCATCCAAAAAAAAAAAAAAGGGCACATATATTGGTTTTGTGTGATTCTGCTCACACTTGGGTTGAGTAAAACATGAAACTGCTTTTTCTTTTGTGTAATATTTATCTTTTCTTTTTAGGAAAGTGCAACATCAATTGATTGTCTTCTTTTTGGGAAAGTGCAACATCAGTCGTTTTTCTTTTTAGGAAAGGGCAACCTTAATAGTTGGTGTCTCTTTTCCAGAGGAATTGCAACATTAGAAGTTTGTATTTTTTTTTTTAGATGAGTTGTTTGTCTCTTTTTCTGAGAAAGTGCAATTTTTTTGTGAAATGAACGTTTTTTTTTTACAACAGTCCAACATCAATCATTTCTTCTTATTAGGAAAGTGCAACCTCAACAGTTTGCCTCTTTTTCTGGGAACGTTCAACATGGATATTTTGTTTTCGTTGTAAGAAAGTCCAGTATGACTCATTTGTGCTCTTTTTTAGGACAGTGCAACAACAATAGTTTGTTTTCTTTTTTGGAAAGTGCAACCTCAATAGCTGGTGTCTTTCCGGGAAAGTCCAACATTAGTACTGTAGGTTTTCATCTTTTGAAGAAAATGCAGCATCAATAATTTGGGGGTTCTCTTTCAGTGCAACATCATTTGCTGCTTGCCAGTTTTCTAGAATGCGGACATGCCACAAGGCCGCTTCATCAGAGAGCAACAAGAAACTTAAGCGTCCATATCAAGCTTGACCAAAGACGTGATGATTGGGTAGAACGTTTTTCTGGAACTTTCCAACTTCCAACACATAATCAAGAGCTCCTTGAGGGGAGCGTTTCACTTTCACAATTTCCGCCTCTCCACATTGACGGCTACGCAAAATTCACTTGAGCCCCCCCCCCCCCCCCCCAACCCCCCCGGGCACCACAAATCACACAAAGTACCCAGTATGCTTTTTGTGAGGTTACTGGTTTGCTTTTTCCATGCCCGCAACGGCGCACACAGACGCGTGAAACTCCGTGACGACGCCGCCTCGCACGTCACCTGACCCCGCGCCAGCCACTGATTGGCCGCCGGCTCTGCCCAATACTTTCTGACATGTTTACACAAATTTGACTCGGGGGAGTCGTCAGACGGGCTTGTTTGAATCGTAGCAAATCAGTCGGAGGGAAAAAGTGGAAAACCTCAAACGTCAGCGTCAACGTGGCTTTGGCGCTGTTTTTTTGAGCTGCTTTTCGGGGGGTTACGGGTTCAAACGCCAAAGTAAAGTTCCCAGTAGCCTTCTACCTAATTCCAGGTTGTTCCGATTGGTCGTAATCAGTAGTAGATGTGGACTACCAAAAACATCCATTTCTGACCAAAAAGCAGAGAAACTGAGAAAATTTGTAAAAACTTAACCCAATAATCGGTTGGATTCCAGTTGATGGATTTACACGCCCACAGCAGTTAATCAGTTAACTGGAAAAAACATTGAGATTTTTTTTTTTGTCTTTGGATGCTCATCTTTTTCCCAGATTAGATTTTTTTTTTCCCAGTGTTGCTGTTTTTTCAACTTTCACAATTTATGTTCTCATTCAATTGAATGAAAAAAAGACAAATAGAAATAAAGAAAAAGTGCCCTGGCTCCATAAATAAAAAGACAGTGATGACTCATTCAGCAAGTGAACAACCAAATCCCAATCGAGGACAGTTTTACAGCGCATTGAGAAGACTGAAGAACCATTTTAGTCCCCCTTTATGCAATGATTGTGCGTAAGTCAGCCGCGAAAATCATTCCCGTGTTTTTGGGGGAGGTCCAGTGAAATGTGCTTTTAGCACCGCAAACCCAGTCAAGCGTTAGCTGGTCTTAAAGTTAACCTCCGCACACGGGCACTGGAAAACTCTCCTGCTTGGCCCAAACAAATCATTTCGAAGAATATCATCATTAGAATTTTCTATATCCGATTTCAAAATGTATACCCTACTTAATATTCAATATTGATCATTAATACTTAACCTGGCTTTGTATGACAGGTGTAGCACCCAACAAATACATTATTATTATTGTGAAATGTTATTACAGTAATCTGTTCCTGTTCCCTGTAAAAAAAAAAAAAAAGTGTCATATTTTCTAATTAAAAATAACAAAAACTAAATTAATAACACTGTAATATTGTACTCTATTAAAACTTATCATAAGGTCATACTAAAATAAAATGTAATTTTATTTTTTTTTTGCTTCAATCCATTTTTGCTCTATATCATGTGAGTACGTTGACGACATGCATACGGATTGACATGGTGCTAATCAAAACTCCTCAGTAAACTGCAGTAATATTAGCCATTCCTTGCAGAGGATAAAGAAAACGTGCCTGTGAGTATTGTTATATTATCTGTCAATATGTGTGGCTTCATAGTTTGTGTCCAAATAATATGCTCCAACTCCAAAGCTGTTTGTTAGCCTGTTTATAGTATTTTTGCATTGTTCGTTAGCATTTAGCGAAACTGAATTTATAAAGACAAAGCTATATGATTGTTTTAAACATACAACACATTGTTGGATTTTGACATCAACTGGGAGTGACTCAAAACTGATGTCTTGGACTTTGTGGCCAGATTTCCACCACAAATCTGTTTTCTTCAACCTCAGTGTGCACAAACATTCTCGCACCTGTATAAAAAAAATGACGTTCATAAATATTTTGGGTGTATTTTGGGTCACTTGAGGAAAAGTCATCCAATTTCAGAGTAAAAGGGCCATTTTATTGATGTAAAATGTGAAAACAGGTCAAATTTGACCTGAGCTGCATGTAAGGGTTAAGAGTGTAAAAAGCAGTAAAAGTTCCAGAATCCAAGCGATTAGAAAGGGCACCGGGGGTGTCCATTAGTCAACTGCAAAAAAGGCTCGGCGCAAGGTTAAATCCTCTTTATGGTTAGCGCTCACCTGTGATATATAAGTTGGGAAAGAATGCCAGCGAGGAAGGCGGCGGGAGGCGGAGGTGAGCGGACGCATTTGTTTGGGTGATGCAGGGTCATGCTGTGGCTGATAAAGTGCCGCTGCTTTCCTAAAGGACAGCCAAAGCCCGACAGCTCAACTTTTCATGCGTCGTCTCTTCGGAAAGCCAAATACATTCCTAGGGATTCCCGTACTGAAAGTATTTAGCACTAGCCAAAATTGTCTAGCTAGCACAACAGGAATGTCCGTTTCATTTAGCAACAGAGTATAAAATCACTTGCTATATTTCTATTAAAAACATTTTTTTTATTGCATATGAGCACAATGATCTGGCATGAATGCACATGTAGCGATTTGCCGCCCCCCCCCCCCCCCCCTTAACCACCACCCTGCTAGCGGCTAAAGTTCAAGTTACTCCTCCTCTCATTCCCTTTATCAGCATTCGCAACCTCAGCAGTTGTTTTCCCCCGCGTGTCCCTTTTCAGCGTTTTAGCATTTGCTATCATATTACCTCATAAAGAATTTATAACGCTATATGAAGCGGCTGCGGCAGGAGCGACAGGGTCGGCGGAGGGAAGGTAATAAAAGAAAAAGAGCGGCGGCGATATCAACTGGCCAGCGCCCTTCAAGGCCAACTTTAGCGGTCGCGTCAGCATCCTTGAAGCCTCAAAATTGCTCATTTTCTGTCCACACGGACCATATTTTATGTTCATACGTTTAGTATGCACGATTATTCAAAGTTACTTGTAACTAGGATTGTGCACGTATCGCTGGTGACTCGAATTGAGCAGCAAATTGGTTGTTGAAAACAAATGCCGAATCAGAATTTTCTCATTCAAGTCAGAACACGTCATTGCTAACACCCTTGCTGTTGGCTTGGCTAACGTCGTGCTAGCAACAAACAAAAGGGAGTTTGCAAACTTTGGACGCCGGACCTGAGAGGCGAACTAGCTTAGCGGTAGCTATAGGATGAGGCTAGTAGCAACATAGATGGATTTTAAAATGGGACCCATGATAAAATACATCCTTTGTTCTGCCATTAAATTAAAAAAGGTTAACCTTTGAGTGAGTTGATAAGCTGCGTTGGCTAAACTCTGATGCGTTTGAACAACATAGCTTTGTAAACATATGATCAGGATTAAAAACTTTACAGTTAGTGCACTCTAGTTACCATTTTGATTAAATTGGATTTTCCATTTGTTTGGACTATGATGTGTTTTTTTAGCAAAACTGCATTGAGTAACCCAGTCAAGTTTATGCCGTCATTCAGTGGCTAATGTCAGTATATAAAGCAAATGTCGATATTGGGTTGAGTCAAAGCAAGACAAAAAGTAAGACCAAATTAGCTAACATTTGTTAGCCCCAAAATAGGGAAATACAAGTATAAGAACATACAAATACTAAGAAACCTGACAGGAAACAAGCAACATGACAAAGACAATTGATAACAATGAACCAAACAGGATGGAACAAACCTGGCAACTAAATACAAACAAATTGATGAGACAACGAGACACACCTGGAGAAGACAAGAGCCGAGCTGACTGATTGAGGCCCCTTACAGACGGAAACAAAAGCCGTCTTCGTTCCTCAAACAAACCTCGTACACGCAGAATTGTTACAAGACTTCGGTGTGTCCAAAAGAAGACGCTGACGACGTTTAACGGCTGTAATGTATACGCCAAGTCTGGAGCGGGCGCTGTAGCGCAACCACAGGGGAGTTAGCGTAAAACGTAGAAGAAGAATCAGCGAAGAAGACAAACACTGGAGAAGTGACAATGGCGGGCGATTCAAGTACAACAACGCTTGTTGAACGTGGGCGATGAAGAAGCAAAACATTTTTGCTGCAAAAAGCATAAGCAAGCAAAACGACTGCGACGCGGTTATCCGCCATTGTTGTTGACAAGACTGGCGGTCACGCAAGGATTGGAGCACACAATCTGTCGTCATTGAGCTGCGACCATTACGTCATCGCTGGAGGCGTACGGGCCGCGTATTGAAATCTTTCCACTCGGGAGCCCGGTTTCAAAAGTGATCGGTTTCAAGCTCCGAAACCGCGCCGTCGTGTGGACCGACGCGGTAAGAAACAGCTGGAGACTAAAATCTAATGAGTCAACAAGAAATAATCAAGGCCACGAAAAAAACAACAACTAAGTGTTCAGGGTTAAGTTTAATGGTTACGTTAGAGTCCGTTAAGTTTATTTGTTCATTTTGTACATAGTGTGGTCGTCTGATAATAGCAATCTGCAAAAATGAAAAGAAAACGGAAGCAGCCGTCTGGCCTGTGCAGTGAGCTGAGGGACAACCACAGTCAGTCCCATAGCGCCCTCCTTCGCAACGAGGCCAAAACCGGTAGTGTCGGACTGGAGCAACACTCATCTACTAGGACTTTTTTTTTTTTTTTTTTATTGCTTTATTGCTTCCTGCCAAAGTGAAAGAGCACAAAGAACTGTAGAAAAGCCCCCCCCAGGGGGATCCCCCCGCCCTCTGGCTCCCCTGCTGTGAAGAACAGCCCTGCGGTGGGCAAGAGGCCCCCCCCCTCTTTCTTAAGACTGGCCTGTGAATAGTAGGATGCCGTCATCGTTATCCTGCCAATTAACACTCGTTTGTCTCCCGTGAATTCAATTAGGACCGTATTCATGAGTGACCAGAAGTAGGGAACCCCCACTCCTCCTCCCAGGCCACCCGCTGGCTCTTTAGAGAACTTTTAGGGGTCGGCCCTTACATGTAAGCTCACCTTTTGTGTGCGTTCAAAAGGGGGGGGGGGGGGGGGGGACAGCAAGGAGCGAAGGATCACGCAGAGTTGAGGTTAAATAATGTTAACAATCAAACAAAACATTTCATTATCAGCGACCTCATCCTGGTTTGATTGACATCACGTCACATGAATAGATTCAGTGGAGTTCGTAGGTACCACCACGAAACCGAATCAGTCAACTGATACAAGCAGACATCTTGAGTCCGCTGCGGTTCCACTAAATCCGTCAACTTGAGTCGGAGTCCTGACTCCAAACCGAGTTGTCTGAGTCTACAGATGAAATGATGAAATTGAAACGATCTGAATCTCCTGAGTTTCTGGTGATTTCGCTCGCCCAAGTCAGTCAACTGATTACAAGTCTAATCGTCTGTGTCCACAATGTTTCTGGCGACTCCCTTAACTCAAGTCAGGGAACCAAAAAGGAACCAAACAGTCTGTGTCCACAGTGTTTTTGGTGAATCCACAAACTTAAGTCAGTGAATTGATGCAATCCAGATTATCGGGATTCTCTTGTGTTTCTGATCACTCCGCCAACTCGAAAATGAACGAACCTGCGAATATGCTGTTGTTCCGTTGAGTCTGCTTACTCGATTCAGGGATCCAATACCAACAAAACCACTTGAACCCTCGTCGTTTCTAGTGAACTGGTCGGCAAATTTATACAAACCGATCACCTGACTCTGCGGCGTTTCTGGTTCATCCGTTAATTTGAGTCTTCAAATATCAGGATCGACAAGTCTGCTGTGTTTTTTTGGCGAGTCTTTGATGCAATACTAGCAAATAAATAGCACATTAAGGTGATCACAGACGGTCCTTCTCATCCCGTGTATTTTTGTGAGGCTTCGACTGACGGAAGTGCTCACCTCTGGAACTGATATAAAACGTATTTATCTAAATCCTTTGAATCCGTTTTGTTTCTGTGGGTTCGACTAACCCTAACCCTTGAGTCATCTTACTGTAGTCAGTGATCCAAGACCAACCCAAAACCACCTGAATCCTCGTTTTCAGTAAAGGTCCTAGCTAAGACAGGCACAGTGTTTCTGGTGAGTCCCCTAACTCGAGTCAGATGAGAAAATCATCCGAGTCTGTAGGGTTTTCCTGCTGGTCAATGGAGACGTAGAACAAATGACTTCTAGTTCCCTGAGGATTCGGGTAAGTTTTAGTTAAGGTACTAACCAGCCAACCAACCAACCAGCTCCAATGAAAAGTCTCGGCAGACTATTTTAGTACGCCCCCCTAAAAGTCTGTAAGATTGTTTGGCCATGGTACGAGGTCCTTGCTCTACTGAGAATCAATAAAATGGCCGGTCGGGTCGCAGATACATTTGGGCGTATCCCTTCAAGACGCGTTTTGGGCACTGACGAGTTCTGAGAGGGAAAATGTGTGTCGCAAATGAATTTCAGTGGAAGAAATGTGATTCAAATTATGTCATTAAGAGCAAAAGTCACCATAATCTCTAAAACACGCCGCGACACGGAAAGAGCCGCCAGGGCGGATCGACCCGACTCACCGCACGCTCACATTCCGAAGGTAGCGCTCGCTCGTTTAACACGCGTGCGCGCGCGCACACGCGAGAGGGGAAAGTGTGTTAAGGTGCTTTTAGGCGTGAGCGGCAGCCAGCGTGACGGTACGACCACAGCGTGCTTCTTAAGAGGATCCAGTTTAAAGCTGCTAATGTCAGTATGTTTTATATTAGCCACGGATCAAATGACTTCTTCTTCGAACTTCTCGCCTGTAGTGACAAAACCACCTGACTGGGGTCCCGACTCAGCTTTATGGGCCTTTGCACGTGTTTGGCAGCTTACTGCTTTGTTTTTTGTCAAGTTTTTTTTTTTTAAGAGTAACTTTTGAGAGGTGAATCATACCAGCGTTAATGTTGTGTAAAACTTTTTTACAGGTGGTCGCGCAGCTAAAGATGCAGAATTCAACAGTTCATTAAAAATTTTGACATGTAACGGCTGTGCTACGGTTTTATGCTAATGGTATATGCTAAAATGCTAATCTACAATGTTATGCTACAGTGTTACGCTATGACATTACACTATGATGTTACTCTGTGTTGTTATGCTACAATGTTATGCTACGGTGTTTTGGTAAGGTTTTATGCTATGATGTTAACGCTACTTAGTTAATTTTAAATGTTATGCTATGATGTTTTGCTACAACGTGACACTATGATTTTATTTTACGTTATGTTACAATGCTATGCTATGGAGATATGCTACGGTTGTTATGTTATGGTTTTATGCTACGATGTTACACTGTGATGTTACGCTACTTTGTTATTTTACGATGAAATGCTAGGACGTTATGTTACGATGTTACACTAGTTGACGCTACTTTGTTATTTTATGAGGCTATGCTACAATATTGTGCTACGATAACGCTACAACAAAATGTCGCGCTATGACATTCCTAGAGCTATGAAGCCACTTTACGCCGTCCGGCTACGATGTCTCGCCACTGTTTCATACTGCAACGTTAAATACGATGTCCCAGTCGGATGTCATGCTACAGTGTCAACGATGATTCTTCCACGAACAGTTGATTATGCAAACTCCAGAATAGCAAAGCTTGAGTAGGCGCTGTACGCACTTTTTTCTGCCTGTACCAAAATAACTTACCGAATGGCTGACTGGTAAACTGATGAACAAATTATTGAATAAACAAGTGAACTAACTAACTTACAAAGAATTGACTAACAGACTTTCCTAACCTACCATAAAAATGCCATGTTGTATAAATACTCTTTTTTTTTTTTTTTCCCTCACTCTGGAACGATGGAAAATAGCCTTGCGCTTGGTGTGTTTGGTCTGGAGCCTAATGGCCTCATTGCGAGTGAGGGATGAGCGCGTTGACATAATGCGACAGTGATCCAAATCCAAGTCTAAGACGGCGTCTTCGCTGCGTGTTAGGATGGCGTCGCCGAGCGTGCACGTGATCCGCTGGTTGAGCACTAAAGCGGCCCTGGTGCACATTCATGTCATCGGCCACTCATCAGCGAGTGTGTGTGCGTTGGTGTCCTGATTTCAAGCGGAATGACTTGGTGGCAGTCATCCGTCTCGTCCTCTAATGGCTCATTATTACTTGGGAATAGTTTAACCGCTGCACCCGATTGAAGTTGATACGCTCGGCCCCTCTTGTATCCGGGACACGGGTCAGGCCGGCGGTCCGAGTTCCAGCGCTGCCGGCTGATGTAACAAGAGTAACACTCAAGTCAGTGTAAACGATAGCAACAATGATTTGGTTTTGTTCGATTGAAACTGCACTCTTTCGTTGTGACAATTTGGATACATTTTGGTTCAGTTATCCTAAATACATCATTAAAAATCGTCATCTTAATTCTTTTGTACAAGTCCGTGTATAACGAGGCAATCCCGAGTCAAATTCACCCGGGTGGATTTTGCGTTAGATCAAGTCAAATCTAAACTAAAACCGTCAAATGGGATGTTTGGGATGATGGTAGTTTTTATTTTGATTAGTTTTGGTATTCGTTTTACTTTTTCAAATATGTGGTATTTCTTTGTGTGGAAGGCATAAATAGGTGGATGAAATGATAGACAGGTCGATGCATAGAAATATGGATACAGTCAGACAGAGCCGAGCCGAGCCGAAATAAAAAGTCAACCCTGAAAGCTCATTAATTAACCAAGACCAAAACAAAAGACAATTTAGCTACAATTGTGTCAGTTACTTTTGTCAATGCAAAATGTTATTTGAGTTATTTCATTTATTATGATTCTTATTATTTCATTTACTCTTGTGAGCTATAATAACCTTGTAAACGATATATATATGCCATAAATGTGTATTTTTATGGGACAGCGGTTGAATGTTCAAGAGAGAGCTTGAAACCGCCTCGAGAACTGTCTATGTTCCCGCCACGTTTGCACAAGGTCAACGCAGAAATGCTAATCTGTTGGTTTTCGGAGGTTCATGACGGTATCTCAAAATAGTAAAAGAGTAAACGATCATGCGTACTAAACATAAGAGTATTAGATATGTTTTATCGAAAAAGAAATAACATATACATTTTCTATGAAAACATTATGGTTTAATTTCATCCATTTTGAATGTGAGACAAGCTAAGTATACGTTTTTTTTTTTTTTTTGTGCGGTCAAAAAGACTTTTGCTAGCTTCACACACACCTCATGACGAGGTGTTGGGTGCACCTGGCTTCATCTCCTACACCTGCTGCCAATCAGACTGAAGGTATATAACGAGAGGAAGAGGGTCAAGACTGTTTTGGTTTTCTTCAACACAATCAGTTGAAAGTGTTTCTATTTTAAGGTCCATTTCATTTGTCTGTCATTTTGATAGAGTTTGTGGGTTGTTCGGGTGAAACGTATCCTTATGATTGTATTTTTTGTTAGTAGAGACCCTGTGTAATCATTTGTTTGTTTGCAAGCTATACTAAGAACTTTCATGTGTAGTTTTATTGGTAGACTGGAAAAGTCTCCAAATGAAATTTTGGTGTCACTCACAAATATTGGATGGAGTGCAATTTGCCACCAGTCAAACATATGGAGACACTGGTATGCCTTTCTTCTTAATGTGTAACTCTATTTATTTATTTATTTTTTAATCTTTGTATGTTTTTTTTGTTTTTTTTTGTTTTGTTTTTTTGTTTGTTTTTAAGAGTGGACCCTGAGTCTGGAATAAACTGAATAGAATCTAATTGAATAGTATTGTAATTTATGAAAACATAAAGTGATGACACAAAATGGAATGTTTTTTTTCTTTTTTCTTTTTAGCTTCAAGCTAAATGTGCTAGTTTTTAACTATATAGACGTCAAAATTAATTTGAATTATTTCTATTAGTTTCACATTTGTTCCCACTTTTATTAAGAGTACGAAAACCTAGAATAAAAAACAGAACATATTTATATATATTGTGATTAGTCATGAATTAATTACAATTTAAAAAAAAATCATCTGACGCCTCAAATTTTTTAATAATATTTTCTTTTTTGTTTAATTACTTAATTATTTAAACTCAAGATTAATCACAAATTTTATATCTGTTCTAAATGTACAATACATTTTTTCCCTAAGTTTTAATACTCTTGTTAACAAAAGTGGAGAAAAAAAACTAATAGAAATAGTTCTCATGAATTTTTGACGTCTATAGCCGTCAATGGCAGTGAATGAGTTAAAGACACATTGGGCAATTGTTTATGTTTAGTTTGAAAGTATACCACAACTTGAAGCCTCTTTTTTTTGGAAACTTGTTCAATATCGCACCACTCTACACTCCCTTTTGATGATAAAGAACATTTTCCATGCTAGCATCTTTCAGGCGGCTCTTCTTCTGTAGCCAAGGCTAACCGTAAAGTCCTCCAACCTGAATCAAATTATTCTCATCTTGTGAAATAGAACCCCGAATTCCCGACGTGTTCAGATGCCGGAACATTTCATGTTATTGATTGTTTTAAGTCTTAAACGCGCGCCTCAACGCGTACAGCGCATGACATGTTGAACGGGACAAAAATAGAGCAGCAATCTTCACGACTGGACAAAAAAGGTGTTGTTTCACCGAGCAGCTGCCATCCATCACGTGTTGCTTACACCAATCACGACGCGAGGTCCCTCTTGAATAACACACTTGTGTGCGTGTGGCTTAATATGCTTTACTGATGGACTTCATTTATGTCCAGGAATGATCTCACAGTTCCAGTCAAAACAGCAGGAAAAGCCGTCCGGCAACAAAAACAACTTTTGTGGTCGGCGGGCGTTTGCGGGATCACTTCGAAAGGTCGCGGAGGTTTCAGTAAAAAAAAAAAAAAAAATCCCATCTGGAGGAACCTATGACACGGGGGTGCCGAATATCGGGTAACACTTGACTTGTATGTTTTCCGTAAGTGTCAACTTCAGAAATGTGAGTTGTTTTCGGTTCCGAAGTTCCTAAAAGGGATGCTTGTGGCGCTTTCTTGATGCGGTCCCGCCCGCGTCACACTCCAGACGTTCATTTACAAGTCAGGCTTCTACTTTTTTTTTTTTTTTTTTTTTAAAGATGTCTGATAATTGCTAATCTGCTAATTCAATGTTGCTTTTGTGGTGACAAATAACTTTGGTAGCCAAAGAACGGGGGGGACGCTTTTATTGCGCGGGATTAAACGTAAGCAGCTGTGAGGCTAATGGAGGGATGTGCCGGTTGGTTTTAATTAGCGCAATGTCTTTGGTGAAGTCAAGTTGAAAAGAAAGAAAAAATAAAAAGGCTGGATGGGGAAGCCGCAAGGAAATCCGCGCAAAAACATCCTGCCATGTTTTTACACAAGCGGGATTTTGAAGTCGGAGTAAAACGCAAATGTTTTCCAAATTTGACACACCACAAGCACACATTTGGTCAACCACTCTGCTAAATAAAGAAATATAAAAAAAAATATCAGCAAGTATCTAAAATGAGGCTTTGAAATTGTGAAAAATTAAACCATTCTCTTTGGTCTCATACGCTGTGGACGTGTCCGCCGAATGTGGTGAAACCACACTCGGCTCATCTGTAAACTGTCAATCAAACACCACGTCTGTGACCTGGAAAAATGGATGCTACCTCTTCTAACATCTTCCTTATGCCTGCACATCTTTGAACTACAAACGTACTTCAAGCCTCCACTGAGCGGAATATTTCCCCACTGGGTCGTCGCGTGCCTTTTACCACGCTGTGACGACGAGGCGCTCTAAAGCGGCCAAGCCAGCACGGCTGTCACATCGGACTTAAAAAAAACAACTTTTTTTTTCTCATTTTCTCCTGCTCGTGTGTGCACGCAGTGGACAAGGTGCTCAAAAGTAACCCCACCAGTGGACTAATGCTGGTCCCTTTAAAAAAAAAAAAAATCTGGGAAAATGGTGAAAAACTGTTTAACACTATATACTACATAGTACTCTGTCTTTGAACATTTCAACAATTAAAGATGTAGAATGTATTAAATGGACCCCTAGTGCTATCTAGTGGTGAAACTAGCAAATCATTTATTTAAAAAAAAAAGAAGACTTTATGTAAATAGTATGCAAAAAACATGTATCGCATAAATACATATTTTTTAATTTACATTATCGGAACTCTAGTAATCAGTAATTATATTACATGGCTGTAGTCTCACCTTACTAGAGCTGCCATGTTTCGCTGCCATGTTTCGCCGCCATCTTCCTGCTATGGGTGCCCAAAGGAAAACTAGCCCGGGTGGTATTGCATCGAGTGTCGGACCCAACGGGTCGACCGCAGCTTACCTTCCGCAGCTTACCTTCCGCAGCTCGAAGCTTCCGTCGCTTGTGTCCTTCTGCTTTGCTCTCTCAAGTTTTTATCAATTTTTTATTTATTTTTTTTACTAGCTCCTCCTGCTAGCCGCTCGTGCTAGCCACTTAAGCATAGGGCTGCGACTAATCCCGCTAGCCGCTCCGGCTAATTCTGGCGTCGCTCGGCGGGCTTCACAACAGCTGCCAAGTCGCCGTCGCTCTCCTGCGTGCTTCTAATGCTATTCTTTGACCACTAGATGGCGCTGGGGATCACCGAATGTCCCTTTAAGAAACGAATATCTAGATTGACTTTACAGGGTCTTCAAACAGGAAATCTTGACAGGCCTGTTTTTGTTCCAGTTTTGCCCTGTTGCTACCACGGACAACAAATTCCATATTATTCTGTTCTATGTGATTATTTTCTAAATTCTAAAACAGGTCGGGACCGACATTCTTTTCACGCTGTCTCCGGGATTTTTCCCGTAGTTTTTTCTTTCGTTTTAGTTTGGGACTTTTAGGTAAAACCTCCAGAATCCCAAAACCACCATCATTCCCTCCTCTCGTGTCTCCTCTTCAACTCGTTCACGTTCTTTTTCATATTTTGGAAATTATTTCTCTCTTAGAGGTCTGTAACATAAAATAAAATAAAAAAATCTCAAGATTAAAAAAAAATCCCTATACATGTACCAGGCCAGAATGAGTCCCATTAATGGGAGCGTCTATTATTTTGATCTCGCTGCTGGTTAAGGTGCTCGTGAACCCGGAAGTGACTGTGGTTCCTTTTTGTCTGAGCGCCCCGTTGTGCTGCAGCAGACGCATCTACTCCCGACGAGGTGGATTTAGCTGACTCTTCTGCTTGCTAATGGCTCCTCCACCATCAGTTCCTGTACAAATTTGGCTCTCAATTTGACCACAACTCCTGTTTCTCTCCCTTTTTTTTTTCTTTTTTTTTAATAGCGGGTTTGAGACAAGGATGACACAGACGCAGCTTTTAATAGCGCAAAACTCTCTCTTGCTGTTTACACAGTGTTGTTGCAGCTGATGGATTTGAACAAAACACCGACCCCAGATACGTCTTGAAAAGGGTTGCTACAATAATAGTAGGACAGAGTGTGGGAAGAGGTGGTGACCCGGGTGTGGAGGGTCCAAGAGGTTTTTGCTTCCCCTTGTCTTGGTTCTTGTAAGACCGCAACAACAAACAAGGCTTTTTATGCTGTCCTGTACAAACCAAATAGAACCGTACCGGACCTACCACTTGTGTAAAAGTGAGGGCCTTTTTTTTTTTTGGGAAACATACCGTGGGAAGGGACGCCGTGCATCGGCGGGGCTTTGTAGTGCGTAAACACATCTGTCAAAGTGCAGATTACGCAGCTGCGTCGTCCTGTTTTTTGTTCCCGTCCATCAAAAGGCGAATCCTAAACCTTCAATTTGCTCCACCGCCAGAACACAGCATGGGGGCGGGGGAAGCGGGGGACGTTCGGAAGAGTAGCGGTGCGCGACAGTGGATAAGTGAGGTTTGCGGGATCGCCCGACAAACCCGCGCTGTGGATTGTGGGGGCGGGGCTGGGCCACACCCACTTGATTGATTCATGTGTAATTAGCAGACTTGCCGCTTGACAAAAATATGCATGTTGTCATTTAGCGGGGAAACGACAAACGGGAGCCGGTGAGTGCCCGGCCGCCGTTTAGCCGCGCTCGGGGGAATTCCGCTGTTTTGCCGCTCGCTGGATGGTGGCGGCGGCTCACATCAGCGAGGCCCACTTTGATGGATGAACTCGGCATGATTAGTCTCATTGTCAAGTTGGGATTTGAAATTGGGGTTTCAAATGTTCAAGTTTAGGAATCATTTTATCCCACAAGTCACAAGTTTAGCCGCGTATATGTTGTGTATGATGTTTAAATGGTGAATTGGTGGCAGGTGGAACTCACATTATGCTTGTAGGCTAGCGGGCTAGCTAGCAAGAAGCTACAGCGCGTAGCATGCCGCTGGACTCTCAGCTCAAACTTTCGCTTCGAGTACGTTCCGGTGAACACCGGTCGCCATTTCCTCCTCCCGTCCGTGAAGATTTTTCAAACTGCCCGCGTGTGGAGGACACGGTTCGTTCGTCTCCACCTCCACATGTAGCAACAGTCCCACTCGCTCGAACGTACACGCGCGCTCTCTCTCGCCCTCTCTCATCGTAGAAATTGTAATCCTCGAAGTATCTCCCATTTTTAATAAATGTACCTGTAATCTGATTACATGTTTTTTCCTGTAACTGTAACGGACTCCAGTTACTTTTTTTTTTTTTTTGTAATCTGATTACGTAACGGCGGTACATGTATTCCGTTACGCCCCAAGCTTGCTTATTTAGCGGAGCCGATTAACGACGTCATTGATCGATTGGGCAAATAAAAGACATTAAAATGTAAAACGCCGATTATGTATAAAATGCAAAATGTCGTCTGATCCCGATACAGCCGATCAGATTGGTGTAAGGGTCTCAAATTAGGAATCCAAGTTAGGGACAAATAACTTCCGATTGTGTTCTGACACTGCCGAAAGGTCCTCGAAGCAAAACTTCAGCCTCGGCCTTGTAAAGCAAGAAAAGTCCTTGTAGATGCAAAAAAAAAAAAAGGAGGACATAAATCTCGTGTATGCGCCTCATGACACTCAAGTCTTTGCAAAGCCCCACAATGCAACACTTGACTCTAATATCCCCCCTCGCGGCTTCCAAACGGCACACGCACACACACACACACACACGCACGCACACACGCTTTACAGTCGAAACCTTCAGTGGCTATTCCGGGCTCCGGCAGCATGTAATTAAGTTCCTGTCGCTCGCCACTCTCAGACGTTGTCGACATAAAACGCGGGCCCGGGTTTAGTTAATTAGTTCCAGTGTGCGACCACGAGCCCCGCGCGAGCGCTGCTGGTGGGATGGACGGACGGACGAGGGAGGGAGGGGGGGGTCGCACACGGGAAAAAGTGGGACAGCCGGACAATGAAGCCTCCACTCCACAGCCACTTCATTAGGTACACAATGAGAATGAGAACTGATCCAAATTGTCTGGCTTTGCAAAGATTGCCAAGTCAATACAGAATTGGAGAGCATTTTTGAAAACCGGATCATTTATTTGATAATGCAACACCATTTTTTTTCCCACTTCAATGGGTAAAAGAATGCAATTGTAAATTACCAAATTACGATGCTACAGCTGTGAGAGAGTGTGATCATCTAATTGAGGTATGGCGTTTATTAGTGTGGAGGCCAGGACTGGACTTACTTACTTTTTTTTTTTTTTTTTTACTTAGGATGTAGTTCTGCCACTCATGTTTATTGACGATGTTTCAGTTTGCTATCTATTTCCAAAATGGATTAACCGAATGGTCCCTTTAAATTGTGGGCCAGTCTCTCGGGGTAAAATGTATATAATAATAATAAAAAGCACTGCATGGGCCTGAAAGACGCCGGCCCGCCGGGCATCTGCCTTGTATGTCAGATGGCCAGTCCAGCCCTGGTGGAGGTCCACACTATTAAGAACAAAATATCATCTACCCCAATCCAATTCTTGTTCAAGGGCAAATTTTGGAGACTTCCTGTAGGAAATGTTTCATCGACAGTGACACAGTAAATATTTTTTTCTCTGCATGCTGTGAAGTCGGGTGAAGGATGCGCTCATCGATCACACGCCGAATTTCCCAGACATGATGTATGCTACAGTGTGTGTGCGTGCGCGCGCGTGCGCGTGCGTGTTGGACAGATAAAGTCGTCTCGGTTTCATCAACGGATGCAATTACGGCACCTGGGGACGACCCGTCTGCTGATTAATGCCGCCCCGTGATCTATCTCCAGGCAAAATAGAAGTCGTTTAATCTCCTCGGCGACGGGCCGGTCGGGGCTCATCTCTCTCGTCGGGCCGGTGAATTACCGCCCTCACCCGTCACCTGATTGGAGTGGCGGCACCTTAAACACTTTTCAGAAGCGCTGACCTACATTCACACGTTCGTTCCATGAAATTGATTCTTAACAGTAGACGGTGACGTCGCGCATATTCGCGGTTTTGTGTTGAACTGAGTTGGGGAGTTTCATTTAGACGTAAGTAGTGATTTGCTACCATCTAAATGATTAAATTACTCGCGGTAAGGTTCAGTTCACGTCATTCAACTTTTATTTTTTCTTGGCTGTATTGTCTTATCATTCGATTATTATTATTACTTATTTATTTTTTTATCCAATCAGATTTAAGATGCTGTGTTGCCATGTCATTGTAATCCACCCAGGGTCTTCACAATTAGTAATGTCGGTCCGTGCCACTTTGACTTATGAGGCTGTTTCTTGAACCATTCGGATTTTTAAATTTGCCTCACAGGGCCCACAATAATGTTAGCATTTTTTTCGAACTCTCGTTTCTTGGTCAGATAAAAAAAAAAACAATTGTACAAGCAAAACTGGTTTGTCGTGACGGGCACCCGTGAATACATTTAAAAATAAGCATCTCTGGTGAGTATGATGCAGATTGGTATCTTTAGGTCGTTCTTCTTGCGAGCACGTTTAAAAAAAAACTAAATAAAAACAAATCAGTCAAATTGCTGTTGGAACAGTCTTGGAAACATGAATAATTTTTCATACTTTTCCAAATTTGGAAATTTATGAAAACAAAAGCTATATTTATTTACTCAAATATTACAAAAAAGGGACAACAATTGCAGCATAAATGGACCCAAATAAAAATCTGAGATAGAATGAATCCGCAAGGAATTGATGAAAGCGACAGTGTGTAATACTTAGCACCATCTAGTGGTGACCTCACTGGTGACTCACTATTAATTTCAATAATATGCAAATAAAATGTGTTCTATCACATCATCATACATTTTTTTTTTTTTTTTTTTTGTATGTAATCGTAGGTCTAGTAAACACTAATTATATTGCATAGGTGGAGGAGGTCCTTACAGGAGGCCATCTTTCTGCTACTTATTAGCCAGTTAGCCCCTGGTGGTGCTTGTAGCTCGTGTTGGGCCCAACTGGTTGACCGGCGCTTACCTTCCACAGCTGCAGGTCGTTGTCGCTTTGTCCCGCCACTTGTCGTCTTTTGCTCTCGCAAGCTTTTACTATCTTTAAAAAAAAAAAATTATTACTAGCTTCTCCCGCTAGCCGCTCTTTGTTAGCTGCTCTGGCTAACTTTCGGCGGTTCTCACCAGCTGAAATAAGAATTGCTGCTAGGCTTGCCAAGTGTGGTCTCTCGGAGCCACTGCTTTGGCTGCATTCTATTATATAGCGACATCTAGTGGTGAACTTTTAAACACCGCCCCTTTAAAAAGGCATTTCATTCGTTGTGAGCTGTTTTCTTGCATTTTTTGTGTAGCGTTGACGGTTTGTATAACTGTGACGGGACAGCGCCGCGATTAAGACCAAGGTACCAAAACGCTCGTCCCCGCCACTGCCTGAACCCCGCCTCGTTTCCGAGGGTCAATTTTCCGTCTGTGGCTGAGCAGTCCGGCGGAGAAAGGCGCTAAAAAAAAAGTTTGGGATTTCAAGTGGAGCGGAGGATTATCGGATCAAAAAGGCAACGTCGCTAATCCCTCCCCGCCCCGTCATTAAAGATGATGAAATGACAACACATGCAAAACTTCTCCAAACTTGCTTAGCGTATGTAAGTACTTAGCGGAAGCGGGCTCACGAGATGTGATGGGGGTTTTTTTTTTGTGGGAGGGGGTGGGGGGGGGGGGCTCCGAGCTGGATTAAGCGGGAGCGATGGGGATGTTGATCCCGTCGTGGAGTGCGGAATGAGATGGGAATGTAGCGGTTGCCGGGGTTGTCTCGGCACCGCCGCTGCCGCAATTATCTCCCGGAGCTCTAGCAGAAGCTAATTGGAAGAGATGTGGGATAAATCCCAGCCCGGGGGGGGGGGGGGGGGGGGGGGATTGTGCTCATTTCCAGCTGACCTAATAAGAGTCCATCCGCTGCCACGGGAGTGATACAGTCTGAAAATCCACGAGGAGAGTGTGATCTGGCAACGGTCTCGCTGCCTCTCGCATCTGGTGCCGTTCTTGCCATCTTCCAGGAAGGTTGTTACTTCTGGGAACGAGGCCCGCCGGCCGGTAACTCCGAAGAACATCCCAAACAGCACGGACGCTCACGGATTCCTCAGGAGCGCTGGAGTGTGTACAAGTGCAGTCGGTGGTACTCGGGCTCCGTACCCGAGTTGATGTAAAAATTAAAACCACTGTACACTTTCAAAGAGGTCCCATCCTGTTGTTTTGGGGATGGTTTGCCTTCGAGAAACCAACTTTTGACCCGTTGATAGCTTAGAAAAAACGTATTAAAACAACTTTGAACTTTTAACAGATATTACTCGAAATTCTAGACAAGTGAAGACAAAAATGGAAATAATCCCTGAAATGTATGCTAATCTGGATGGAATGTTTTCACGGATTTGGGTTGAGACTTCAGCCATTTTGAGGGAGATACTTTATCATCGACGGAATTCACGACGTTGTCCTCATCAAGTTCTGTTGCGTCTATTATGGCGAGTCATCAAACTTTCATGCCTTGCTTCGTCCACACGCTTAACAAACATGTATGATTTTTTTTTAATTTGTGTATCTGTCTACAGTATGCGATTTAAATTTGGTAATGATTGGGAGAGGGGGGGGGGGGCAAGTTTGTCTATGAAGGATCCATTGAAAAGGCCATCATGACCGGAAAATATACACCATACCCCAGTTAAAAAAAAAATACAAGCCTCCCTCAAATACATGATGCCAGTCTACCAGATGTCCTAATTATTTTCCAATTATGTCATTCCTTAGGATAAGCAACTCCCTCAAAAGCGTCATTCTAACAGATGCCACGCACCTTTAATCAAGACAAATAAATGCCTCCTTCAAAGAAATACCATGCCCCCAATTACTTGCCTAGTAAATCATCCACTTAAGAGGAATACAGACCTCGCACAAATAAATGCCATGCTGCAAATATTTAGTGGGCTGAATTATCCTTTCAAGAAAAAAATCATTCCTCCCTCAAATAGATGCCATGCTCTAATTATTTGAGATGAATAAACACCTCGCTTAAATAGAGATGCCCCAATTAGTTGCCGGATCCACTTCCGACGAATAAATGCCAGCGTCAAATAGAAGCCATGTCCTAATTATTGCCTCATCCACTGTAACTGCCACAAATAAACGCCTCTCTCAAATAAGACACAATTAGATTTGTAAGCAAAAAAAAGCCTTTGCTGTATAACTTTTTCAAGAAGAAAGCTTTGACACCATGTAAGAATGTGCAAAACATATTTTTTGGTTTTCAGGCTGGCACGAGTTTACCTTGCGGCAGATAAACATTCGAACCGAGCTGAGAGCTCGCTTGACATATGGAACATGTGCCGATTTTGACTTTTGGACTCCAGCTACTATATCACCGAAAATGAAATGCGCTTCTTTGTTGCATCGAGACCTGTGTGGTCCCCGTCGCGTCTCAGTGTGGACAAGCTGCTTTGAACATGTTTCACACCACAAAAACATCCTCTTCGCTCGCGTTCACAGGCTTCGCCCGCTCGTTGGGAATCAACGAGAACGAGAACAAGACACGCCCTGCAACAGATGCAAGCAATGACACGCAAAACGGCGTCCCGCAGGCCAGCACATCATGTCATTTAATGCTTTTGTTTAACAAGCCGAGGAGGGAAGCGATTACCCCCCCCCCCACCACCACCACCCCCCAAAAAGGATGCCCCGCCAAGGACACGGATATCCCCGAGTTCATTGAGAGCGGCGTCAATCTCCCGACTCCCTAAAGATCGAAATAGAGGGATCTGCGGAGATCTGGACCGTGTCAGAGCGCACTAAACACATCAGGCTGGACTCGCTCACTCGCTCCTCCGACAGCCAAAAAACCAAAGGAGGCCCCCCGACAACAATCTGCCGTAATTGATGTTTTGCCAATCGCTTGCCAGCTCTCGCCGCAAGCCAGTTGCGACTTCAAACACTTGGATGCCCAAAAGTTAATTTGCAGAGTGCAAAAAAAAAAAAAAAAAAAAAATCTACAATCATGTACTTAAAAGCAATAAACAAATCCCCAAACAGACAAAAAAAAAATCCCTTCTGTTAAACCCCTCCCTCAAATAAACCCCAACAATTGAATGCAGTACGTTGTCTCGCAATTTGGAGCTTACCACGAATACAGACTCCCAGTGCATCATCTACTCGAGTCAAATAAATGCCTCCCTCTAGAATTTGGAAATACCTCATTCCGAACGCTAACCGCCCTACCCTAAATAAACACTTCCCACAAACGGACATTTGTCTATCTAAATGCGGTCGTCAACAATCTGGAAGATGATTCCCTCCCTCAACTAGACACCATGCCCCAAATGATGACCAGGTGTCCTCTCCCTTAAATAAATGCCTCGCTCAAATACATACCTGACTTTTCCATCATGAATAAAATGGGTAGAAACTCTCAGTTAAGTTCCTCAGTCAATTGAATGCCTTTTTTTTAAATAGATTCTACGCTTTGCCTCTCTTAGTCGCTGGGTCCATCATCAATTAAAGATGAATAAAAGCCTGACTCAAATAGACGGCTTGCCTTGTGCCCATCAGGAAACAAATTACGAGTAACTGTAATTCCTTCCCTCAAATAGACACTGCCCCCCCCCTAAAAGATGCCGCGACACAATTTTTCACCAGATCTGTCCATTTACTCCAAAAATAATAAATGCCTCCCTCAAATATCATAAAAAAAAAACAGCTTGACTGTTTGTTCTTCACTCAAATAAACATCATAAATAGATGGCCTAATTAGTCAACAGGTGAGTCTGTCTACTTAATTAAAAATAAACACCTCCCTTAATTTGACGCCTGCCTTTTTCCTCATGAAAAAAATTTGTTATTTTTGAGTCCCTCTGTCGATAAACACATCCTTCAAATAAGACGCTGGCCCTTCATTAGACACCATGGCCTAATTAGTCGACGGCTACGGGACTTACTGGAGACATAAACGCCTCGCTCAAATATCATGAAAAAAAAAACTGCTGGATTGTTGGTTCTTCACTCAAATAAATAACCTAATTGGTCAACAGGTGAGTCTGTCTATTTAATAAAAATAAACACCTCCCTCAATTAGAAGCCAACCTTTTTCTTCATGAAAAAAAACAGAGTAGTAACTTTGAGTCCCTCCCTCAATAAACATCGTCTAAGCAGTGGAGTACATAAAGCAAAGTTTCCCGGGCCACTACTTACTGAACGCAATGTACTAACCTCATGATGACTTTGTGATCAGCCCACCACCCCACCCCCCCTTTTTTTTTTCCCTTCGGGGCGAGCGCAGGTCGACGTAGACGCAGAGTGGCATTTACGAGCACAGTTGAGCCGGGTCAGGTCCAACTTCATGGCCCTCCAGGAGATCATTAAACGCCTCCGAAAGCAACAGCATGGGGAGGTTCAAACGTCACCCTGGGACATGGCAATAAATACATTTACACTTCTGGGACACGTAGAGAGAAAGTGTTTAGTGGCAGCGGGCGAGAAAATATAGCGCCGCTCTCTAGGTGACCTCATTTGTTTATTAGTAAGCTGTGTAACCAGGACTTAAAGTACTGTACATATTTGAGCAACATTTTCTGAACAAGTGAATATTTCAGTTACTATCTTAAGTAGGATTCAGATGAGATATTTATTAAGACACATTTCTTAGCCGCACATTAGCGTTGACCTCTGAATTCAAATGCATCTCCTTTTTTTTTTGGTGTGTAAAAATTGACTCAGTAAGCAGTAACATGAGTCTTTCTTCGCAGAGGATCAAGACTATATGCCCATTGCCAGTGTTTCATTCCATATCGCTTCCAATGGCGGATAGAATTGTGCTTATCACTGCCACAGTGTTTCTATTCCAAGCTTTTTGTGTTTCACATTTCACACGCCTCTCATCCTTCCTCCGTCTGTCCCATTAATGATCACGCCCCGTTCCCGATATCGCAGGCCGGCTCGCCCTCATAGGCAGAGAGAGAGAGAGAGTGGAGAGCCGAGCTGTTTCCTCATTGATTTCGGATCTGACCTTCCCGCAACCCCCGGGAGTAAAACAATCGGCAACTTTATCACACTTCCCTCCTGACAGCAAAGAAAACACGAGGGAGACAAAAAGGCGGCCGCCCGGGCTGACAACGCCATCCCGTACCTCCCCGACCGCGGCCCTCAAACATGTCGGGAAGTCACGCAGGACAACTAAATCCAGTTAAGGTTTTTTTTTTTTCCCCTCGCTGGTAGGATGAATGATTCCGCCTCCCGTCCCACAGGGGGCGTAGACAAATGAAGCGCAGGGTGAAGAGGTGAGGCCAAAAATATCCAGCAGCGAATTGGCCCGCGAATTGATGTTGAGGCGGAGGTGACGGGCGCGCCGCGCCGCCTGATGGTGCCGATTACACGCCGCGCCGTCCAGCTCACAAACATCACTGGATGGCTTAGTAGATATTGAAATATTGTTTATTTAAATTGTATTATTATTATTATTATTTTTGTTAGTATATATAATCTTACTAATGTCAAGTTCATTAATATCAATGTTTATAAATAATTGAAAACAACTGAATTATTGAGACAAAATTCTTTAAAACGTCTTAAATTAGAAAAAAAAAATTAAAGAAATGTATGCGATTCTTTATAAATGAAATGAAATGCTCCAATATTTTTTTCCATGAATTACAGTATTAAAAACGAAATTAATAGAGAAACTGTTTGCATAAAAATGAATGTTAACAAATAAAAAAATAAAAAAAATGAAAACATGTGGACTACAATAACTGCATTGATTGATTGACACTGTGTGAGAGTTAATATATTAACTCTTTCATGTTACCCCCCCCCAAAAAAAACCTAACCAAAATATTAGGAAAACCTCCATTCTTCATTGTTCGTACCCTTACAAACAAAGCAAAAAAGGTGCCCCTTTGACCCTTCCACATCAAACGACTCCCCCGCCCGCACCACACACACGTAATCGTGTTGAGCGGGGCACCGCTGCTTTGGGTTAGTGATGGATGAGTGCAGTGCAGCGGAGAGACCTGTGGAAGGAACAAGTTGACATGAGCCCAAAACGTCTGGAAGGGAGCACAAAGGTCAACGACCTCCAACGGCGAGCTCGCAAAATGGTTTCACTTGTGAACGTAAACTATCTTTTCAACAGATTCCCTTTTCTTTTCCTCCATTTCCTTTCAATTTCCACGTTATCATCTATTCTCAAGCCGACATTTAAATTCTATTTTTTGTTTATTTTTATTATATATATATATATATATATATATATATATATATAATTATTTTTTCACTTTATTTTTATTATTTTTCAATGTTTTTTCCCGAAGAACATCCTACGAAATCGCATACTCACCAAACACAACGGTAATGAAGGTACGCCAAAAATACGAATAACAAGATGCAGCCTGTGCAGTTAACAGAGAGTCTCCGATGGCGATAGATTATGTCGACTTGTATTATTTGCAATGAGGGCGATCCATTAGTAGATAATAATTCACATTCATTGCTTTCTTTCCCCCCCCCCACCCCCCCCCCCCCCCGACTGTCATTTCGGTATCGCCGTTTTCTAATGAAAACTCTTTACCTCCTCCTCACTTGCTAATTGCTTTTTATGAGAAATAAAATCAACAAAAAATCCCCAGTGCCGCATTCCAGATAAGATCTCTCCGGTTTTTGCCGTCTACTTTGCTGCACATGTGTCACATTTGGATGCGGTAAACCACTAACAACACAGAATTGCGACCTGTCGGGAAGGCTCGAGGGGCGCCCAATGAGACGTTCCACAACTGTGGAACTCGGTGTGGATTCCATGGTGGGTTTGGGCTGCTGCCCCCCCCCCCCCCCCCGAAAAGAGATACACATCCTCATTATAGATTGTACTGGTGGAAAAAAAAAAATACAATACATTGGGGGGGGGGGGGACTAAACTTTGATTTATACAATGCTAATCTGTCATTGGATAGACAAAATCAAGTGAGAAGGAAAGCAATTTGGAGAAACCAAACACGGCATGCGTCATTATCATCATCATCATCATCATCATCATCATCATCATCATCATCATCATTTTTCAGCAGTGGCTTGGGTCTACGAAGAGAATCCAAAAACACAAACAGATCCAGTTGCCCACTTGTACAGAAAAAAAGAAAAAGAAAAAAAAGGGGAGGCAGGCAGGGAACACCTGTCTTCCCAACATCGCACAGTGTCGTAAACAACATTTTCCATGTGTGTGTGTGTGTGTGGGGGGGGGGGCACGTTTGTTTATTTCCCCAGGAGACTGAAAACAGAGTCAATATTTGTCTCATGTTGGACAGCTGCTCAGAAACAGGATACAAGTTGTTGTGCATTGTGCTCATTTACTGTCGACACGGACATGTATGACGTGTCCGTGTTTGTCCCCGCAGGGACAACAATGGAGCAAAGACCTCCACCAAGGCCAAATGAGATCAATACCAAACTGGATGGATATACACATGCTGTTCAAGTCAAGGTCACGTGACTTCAGTAGCTTGAGGTCAAAAATGAAGCCGGCTAGTCAACACTGCTGTTATGGAACTTGCAAAAAAAACGACTCCAGACATTATGACCGTCCTCATATGAAAGATGTATTCCAAAACTTAAGAATGTGAACGGGGATCAACTTGTGCGGACGTCCAAAAGGGCAGTTTAACGCCAGCGAGGTGCTCCTGCGATGACAATCCTGCTCTTGCCCGTCACCGTCGTCCCCAACAGGTAAACAATTGTCTTTATTTGATTGTTTGCCGTTTGGCACTAGCCCAACTGCCGGACGACAATAATGAATGCCGAGGAAAAATGTTAAAATGGCGTTGCCACTGTTGTTCGGACCTGTCTTGCTTACCGCCTGATTTTTTATTTGTTTGCCTTTCGTGCAGCTGTGACATGTATGAACGTTTATCTGTAGTGTCTTTTCTGAATTGAGGAAACGGGTTTATAAGCGGGAAGGATATTATAATTGAAAGAATTGAGGTTTAGCGAGTTTTGTTAGTTCGAACACTCAGGCCATCTCCTTAATTGAACATTTGTATGTTCTTTGACGCCTGACGGCCATTGATGGCTTTAGACGTCAAAAATTAATTTGAACAATTTCTATTAGTTTCGCTTTTTTTTCCACTTTTGTTAACAAGAGTATTTTTTTTTATTGTACATTTAGAACAGATGTAAAATTTGTGATTAATCGTGAGTTAACTATTGAAGTCATGTAATTAATAACAATTAGAAAAATGTAATTGCCTGATGCCCCTAATTAAAAAAAAGAAAAGATTATTAAAAATTTGGGGCGTCGGACGATTACAATTTTTAATTGTAATTAATCGCATGACTTCAATTGTTCAAATTTTATATCTGTTCTAAAAGTATATAGGTTTTCATACTCTTTTTAACAAAAGTGGGAAAAAATGTGAAACGAATAGAAATAGTCTATAGCCGTCAATGGCAGTGAATGAGTTAAGTGTGGTGGTGACGTATGTCTTGCGGTGCCCCATTGATGTGTAAATGAATAAATAAATGAATTAAATTTATTATTCACATTTTTCTTGAAGATGAACTGGTTAGTTAACTGAATAACTGCTCAAAGGCACTGATTGACCGACGGATTGATTCACTCACTCGAAAACTAAGTCGCGGAGTAAAAAAAACAACAACAACTGACTTATTAACTGACTAGCTAACTGTCTGGCTGACTGATTACTTTACGAAACAACCTATTTAACCAACAAAACCTAAAAATACCCGCACTGGATCTTGCGACATCTGACCTTCAAAGGTTCCGGTCAGTCATCGACAACACAAAACAAAAGTCCAATGAGTGCGATAAATGCGACGGCGTATAAGGCCCACTTACAAATATATATTATTTAAAAGGTTGAGGGCAATATTCTGAGGGAAAAAAAAAACTCTTTATAAATGTGCTGTTTCTCCTGTGCATATTTAAGTGCGGGTTCAGGGCGTGGCTCTGGCAGCTGATAATCCAGGAAGTAGAGGCAGCCACGACTTCACGCTCCGGCGCGCTTCCCACTGCGCCGCAGACGCCGTTATTGATTCATGCTTTTACTACACTGCTTATTAACCCACACGCCCCCCCCCCCCCCCACCCCGCAAATAATGACACAAAGCGGGAGGGCCCCGCATGGCAACGCCACTCATGATTGAAGGCTGTAACCGGGGAGGGAAATATTTAAAGCTCAATTTATGTGTTTTTTTCCTGGTCCGTGTTTATTATGTGACATTCTTTCAGTCTGCTCGCATTGAGTGGCGACATTACCATCTTCTTTGATGGACTCCATCGGCCCCCGAAAGGAGACGGGACGCGAGGCTGTTTATTTCCAGGCGTCGGGCTTTGTGGGCCCCTTAAATGCAGCTCTGTCTTCATTGCGCCTCCATTCACTGCCGCGCACAAAAAAACCTTTGACCCCTTTCGGTGACGCCCTCCCACCTCCCGGGAACTCAATGTTACATTTCCCAAATTGACAAATTTCCCGTTCAAGTGAGGTAGCTTCTCTTGGGAACGTTCGGCCCAGCCAGTGATGTCAGGAGATGGATTTGTGCTCGTCTGCGTGTGAGATTCTGGGTGTGAGTTGTGGCCTTCAGCAGCTACTTGCGAGTGAGAGAAATGCTGTATATTTTCTAGAATTTTTTCAAATATTTTTTTAGATGTTCTTTTTGCAGTGGTACTACGGTATTTTGTTTTGACTTCGCTCGAGTGGCTGTGTATCTTATGCTCGGTCAGAACGCAAACTAGACGCAAACTTGACCCGGTACACAGTAGCGCATGCACAAAGTAACTCATTATCTCAAGTAGCTTGCTAGTTTAACTGAGGTGGCTAACAGATTAGCAAACAAACTTTTCACGGTATGAATGCAGTAAGAAAAACGTAATCCATAAATGAATTACCTAACAACTGACTGAAGCAACTAACTAACTAACTAAAGTATTTTTCTGATGTGACTTACTAGCTAATTTAAAGATGAATTTAGCTAACTAAGTAATCCATGAACGAATTAACTAACCAACGACGTAATGGGAAAGAATCAACTAACTGAAGTAACAAATTAGCTAACTAAAGTAACATACTAGCTAACCAGCAGTAAGCTACCAACAAAGTAAGGAATGTAGAAAACTTTAAGTGAAGGAACTTATTGACAAATTAACCGAAGTAACTAACTACCTTTGGCTCCAACAACGTAATTAACAAATGCACAAACAATTTAACTACCTAATTGATGTAATTTACAATGTCATTAAAGTAACAACATAACTCACTAACTTAAGTAACTACTTACTAACTAATGTAGTTAACTAATGGCTTAACAAGGAAAACTGAAGTATCTTACTAGCTAACTGAAATACTATGAAAGAACTACCTGATGTAACTTACTAAGTAAAGTGGCTAGATTATCAAGTTGACGCAAAGACACAGAGTAAGTTGTGAACGAAGTAACTAGCGAACAAAGTACAACAAAGAAATGATTTTTATATTTTTGAAAAGTCGGGAAGTTCTCTGCAGCAATAAACCTCGCCGAAAGTGAGCAGGTTCTCCAGACCTGCTTCCAGATCAAATCTCACCAAAGAGCCATTGTCATTATTTGAGCTAATATTGAGCTTAACGCGTCCGTCTTCTCCATACTTGGGAGAGATTAGAATATTTCATCTGTACAAAAGAGGTTTTAAACTCGTGCGCGTTAATTTCCTCGATATTAAGGGTTTATTCAAATCACTACTGAGGTGGTCTGCAGGTCACGAGCGATTCATCAAGTTTTTCTTTTTTATGTAGTCTCTCTTTTTTTTATGTCGTCATGTGTCGCTGCGGATGCTTTATGTTCAGTTTTTAGAGAATGATGGAAAGGTCCTTGAATGCACCGCTGTCCAGTTTGCAAAGTACAGAACAAAGTAACGAATGTACGAGTTAAGTGCCGAAACACCTCGAACTAACTAATAACCGAGATAACAAAATTACTAAATGAAATGACTAAGTAACTTCATACCTCATTGACATAGGTAAGAGATTAAAAAAAAAACTGTTTACAGTTCAAATAAAGTATTTAAAAAAAGTAACTCATGAACCAAGGAACTAACAAAAAAAAATTACTAAAGAGAATCAACTAATTGAAGTAACCAACTAACTGCAGTAACTCACAAATGGCTTACAGTTCAAAAGAAGAATGATCATGCAAACAATTCAACTAAGTAGCTTACTAAGTAAACCGAGTGACAAGCTAGTGCTGTAACTAACTAACTAACTAACTAACACATGAACAAAGTAACTAATTGGTTACGGGCAAAGTAACCAACAAACTGAAGTAACTAACAAATGGTTCATAGTTCAAATGAAAAAGGAGCACATGAAGAAAGTAACTAACCAATAAGGGAAGTAAATGAAATAACAAAACCAACAAAGTTACCAAAATAACAAATTACTAAGTTAATTAGCTAACTAAAAAGTTCACAAGCACAGTAATTAAAGAACAAAGTTCATTTCCGTTTCAGCTTTTCAACATTCACACAGCATTTCTCTGGAAATTGCATTCTCTCCTTTTTGTTTGTCTCGACTCTGCTTCAAGCGTCCAGAAAACATTTCTCGCACGACTCACTGACTGACCGTTGTTATAAATCGGAGCCAATTTACGATCCTCGAGTGGACCGCAAATGTCCCCTCCCCATCACGCACGGAACAAGGTCAGCGTTCCACCGCGTGTTGTCTTGGACACCGAAGGTCTCCGAGCGCCCCCCCCCCCCCCCACCCCGACGGTGCCGTAAAACAACGCGTGTTATATTACCACACTTACCCTCATTTCACGCCATATTTTCAGAAAGTGTCGCTATTAAACAGGTTTGACCAGCCAGGCGTCAACTTTTTTACAGTAGAGAAAACCAAGGTTGGATTTTTTAGCCATCTTTCACTTGTGCCCAAATTTTGTTACACTTAAATGTGGTCATTGTTTTCATGCATGTACCTAATAAAGTGTCCGCTTTTAATGAACTATTTAAATTGAGCGCATGCATTCAAATCTTAGCACTTTTGAGCATTCCCACCCAATTTCAGCAAAAATTGCACTTTGTCTTTTTATGTATATTATTGATGTTACTGCTATTTAGATTTACTCCTATTTTTTTTCAATTACCGGTCATTTAAAAAGATGACCCTATTCCACTATCTGTGTGTGTGTGCGTGTCAGAGTTCATGACAGTGAGGTGGGGCAGGTCAGCGTGAGGTCAAACGGACTCTTGCTCGGTGGTCTGCAGATGCCGAGTGAGGGCGCGCGGCTCGGGGTCGAGGCCCGGAGGAGGAAGAGGAAGGGGGCGCGCGCATCTTATCTACGCGGCCATCGTGCGCTCGGTGACATGTTATGGCTACGCTCACGCCAGCCGCGGCGGTCAGTCACGGTTATCAGTGACAGGCGCTTCGGACAAAACGTTACAGCCAATAAGCTGCTGCGCTCGTGCGTGTAAAAAGCGCTTTGATGATTTATGTGAGTCTAATGACATTTTTTGCTGTTTGTTTGCGTTAGCATTTGAGCTTAAAAGATAAGCTAGCAACACTTTTTGGTTTTTGATTGATGAGTTACGTCAAGTTATTTAGAAGGGCTGTAGTACTAAAGTACAAGTAAAGATATTTTGATTCATATTTATGTTTGTGGAATATGAATTAAGCAGAAATCCATCTCAGTGGGCGGCCATTTTACCTTGTCCTGATACTTGCTGTCGACTGGAAATGACCTCACAGTTGCTCAGTTAACAACCAATCACGGCTCGTTTGTTTTCTGAGTTTGAAGTCATGTGACATTTCGCAAGATGAACTGAGCTTAAAAAAATGTGGTATCTTCCGTCCCTATGCCGGTCCTTAAAATTAGCCACAAAAGTCTCAGTCGGGACGCTTTATATTGGTCCCCATGCGAAGCGCGAGGAAACTTCCCGCCCCCTTATAGCCCCCCACCTCCCAAAATGGCCTGTTCTAATGTGGCTTTATTGACTGTGACAAACTGAGCACGGAGATGATGACTAAACAATTAAACGTGGCCCCAGAGGTCGCCTCATTGCACACACACACACACACGCACACACACACACACACACACACACCAACCAGTCAACCGCTTTTGTGTGCTTCAACGTATGTGTGTGTGTGTGTGTGCATGCGTTGAAATCTCACGACTGCGGCTAATAAAAGTAACCCAAGCTTGTAGTCTCGAAAGAGTGTTGTGTTGTTTTAAACATGCTCAATAAATGAAGTTTTATCAGATTGAGCAAACAGATGAACAGACACCACTTATGCATGGATTAGCACACCATTTAGGATTACCTCTCACGCACACCATAGGAATGCACTCAGTATGTGAGAGTATGAGTGAGAGCTTTACATTTTTTTGTATAACAGTATTTTGCTTGTGTGTGTGTGTGAATATACTGGAAAATATATTTTAGTGGTACATCTAAGACCATTTCAGATGCTTATGAGGGCAAAAACATTCAGTAGTAAGTGTAACAACGTGAGAGAACAATGCTCAAAATCTACTGAAATCTGTTCATATAATATACTCAAATAAATTGTTACAGTATATGAGAGTAGAATAAATGAGTTGTTAGTGTGTTTGTGTTTCAGTAGTGTTGATTGAGAGTGTTTCAGTATTGTGTATGTGAGTGCTTCAGGGTGAACGAGATCATTTCAGTAGTATGTGTGAGTGCATTTTAGTAAATGAGTGTTTCAGTAGTGTATGAGAGCATTCCGGTACTGTGTCTAAGAGTATTTTTGTCGTGTGAAAGACCATTTAAGTAGATAATGGTTTCATAATTTATGTGAGAACATTGCAGTAGTTCCTGTGAGTGTTTCTGTAGTGTGTATGAGAGCATTTCAGTGGTGTGAAAGAGCATTTTGGTAAATGAATATTTCATTAGTGAATGTGAGAGCATTTCAGTAGTTCCTATGAGAGTGTTTCAGTAATGTGCATGAGAGCATTTCAGTGGAGTGAAAGAGCATTTTAGTGGATGACTGTTTCAGTAGTATGCATGAGAGCACTTCAGTGGTGTGAAAGAGCATTTTAGTAGATGACTGTTACAGTAGTGTGTGAGAGCATTTCAGTAGTGTGTCTAGGAGTATTTTTGTGGTGTGAAAGAGCATTTCAGTAGTTACTGTGAAAGTTGCAGTTGCAGAAAGAGCATTTTGGGTGGTGTGAAGAGTGTTTAAATAGTGGTGAGAGAGCATTTTAGTAGATGAGTATTTTAGTAGTATGTATGAGAGTATTTCAGTAGGGTCTGTGATTGCGTTTCATTAGTAGTTGCATGAGAGCATTTCAATGAAGTGAAAGAACATTTTAGAAGGGTGTTTAAATAGTGTGTGTGCGTGAGAGAGTTCTATAAGAGTTTTTTCTGTAGTGTGTTTGAGACCGTTTTAGTAGTATGAACACATGAGAGCGTTTCAGTAGTATTTGTGAGAACATTTCAGTGTATGAATGCTTCAGTAAAAAAAAAAAAAAAGATTGAATAATATGTAACGGGAGACTCTAGCGTACTACAGCGCTTCGGTTCCAACAGTGAACCGCTAGCGCCCTCTGTTGGAGGCGGTGGGGCACTGTTCTACCTGCCCCAACAGGCACACACACACATAAGCACGGCGTCTCGTTCTTCTTCTGTTGCATGGTCACTAATGGTCCTGCGTGAACCCTGATCTTCCGTGTCCATAAGGGTCAGGGTCAGAGCCCCCTGCCCCCCCCCCCTTTAATGGCTTCCATGAAGCACTGTGCCGCCCCCCACCCCCCATTGTTGACATGTGACTTTTAGCCTCGGATGCTAATTGTCTGATAGGCGGCTAATGCGACGGGCGCCCGTCACTTGTCACCAAGCGAGCCCTCGTTTGTCTGTCCGCCTTTATTAGCGTGACGTCATCTGTCTCTTATTCCCCTCTCCTGGAAACAATCACACGCGCGCGCGCACACACACACGTATCGAGGACATGTGAAGCCCAACCAATGTTTAAGGGATGCGTGTTCGCAATGGCTTTGTTACACGCTGGATTTAATTGAAAAAATGTGTGTCGTCATCAACCCCCTACCGCAATGATTTGGCTACGGGTGATGATGACATCAGCGAGGAAAGGCATCAATTATATTTTACGCCTATGTGGAAAAATGTTGGGACGCCCTCAACAACCACCATCCTGTGTTGGTGCAAATCAAGCTGATATTTTTTAGGGGGGGGAAAGTAAAATATCCCCCCCCATAAATGCATATAATAAAAAATGCATATAATAAAAAAACGAAAAGAAAAATTATTTTTGTGGGGGAATTTTTTTTTGATTTTGGATGTAAAAAGTCACTTTTTGGGGGGTTCATTGTTATACAGTAATTTTTTAAGATTTTTTTTTTTAGCAAAAAAGTATATATTTTTTTTACTACATTTCAAAATATATTTTTTTGGGGGGGGGGATTCAAATGCTTGAAAAATAAAAGGTTCTATATTATGATGGAAATTTTTCAATTTGTATATATGAGATTTTTTTTTTGATGGTTAAAAAAAAATTGCCGGCGTGCGTGCAACATAAAAAAATCTTTTTTTAGCATTCTTTTTTTTGTATTAAGTTGGGGGGAGTCCATTTTCCAACATAATATATATATATATATATATATATATATATATATATATATATATATATATATATATGAGAAATTTTTAAATTACAAGAAGAAAGAGAAAATTGGAAAATTGTTGCATCAACTTGTCAGCGGAGACATGAAAAAGTTGGGGGGGAGGAAAAGCGTAATAATATTTAAAAAAAAATCAACAACAAAAAAGACTTTTTTTGCAAAGCACTTCTTTCTCAAACATAATGATCCCTTTAAAATGACCTCCTCACGTCCAACAGACAGATGACAATGTGGCGTATGGCGGGCATACATTACATCCAAGTCACAAGTTAAGCATTTAAAGGGTGTCACTTCCACTTATGCACACGATATTTTCCCCCCCGCCCTCGTCTGGAGGCGTTGGGTTCATAATGGGGCCATTGAGCAGCGTGACTTCAAGTCGCACTCGCGTTTGACACCTGCAAATTGACCGGCCACTCTGGCCTTTAATATGCTGAGCGCCCAGGAGGTCATAAATCACCGGTACACTCACAAAACAACTTTCACAACCTCTTCTCAATATATGTGTTCTTGTTTCGAACCCTCACCTCCTGTTTAATGGTGAAAGCTCCGCTGCAATACCCACTGAGCCACAACAGACTTTTAAATGAATTGTGTTGCTAGAAAATCTAATCTAAATTTGATGAAAAATCAGAGTATTCGTGTGAGATTAGAACCTTTTCTTAAATTGAAAATGTATTTTTCTCCAAAACTGTTTTCTTGAAACCGAAAACTTTTTCTTGAAAAAAAAATCAATTCAAAATTCCATGAACGACATTGTAAGATTACACCTGAAAATATTGGACTTTTTTTTGCTCAAAAATAAATGTCTTGTTGTAATACAACTTTAAAATGTCAAATGTTCAACCTTTTTTTTGTGAAAATATTCGACTTTATTCTTGAAAAACAACTTTTCTTCTGACACTACTTCTCATAACTATACAACTTTTTTTTTTTGTGACACTAGTCTCCTAAGATTAATTTAAAAAATAGATCTAATTATTATTGTAAGTATTATTATTATTATTATTATTATTGTGGGTAATTTAAAAATCAGAGGAAAAAAACAGCTATTTTCATAGTATCTTGCAGTCCCCCTCATAACCCCCCCCCCCCCCCCCCCATCTCCCCCCATGGGTTCATGAACGTGACGACTTGACCCGTAACTTAACGCTTTAGGCAAACACGTACAAATCACGACGACGCCACAGTGGGCGCTCTCACAGGACGCCGCCCGTCCAACCCCTGCAGACCCCCTCCTGACAGGCAAACACACCTGTTTATTTATCATTTTATGCAAACCTTCGACAAATATGTTGGCAAAGTCTGCGACACCGAATTGGAGCCTGCGGGCCCGCTGCCCAAGGTCAAGCAGCCACACAATGAGGCCTCTGTCTTCACACACACACACACACACACACATGCACACACGCACGCACGTACAAGCATACACGCGTGTTGGTGCTCAAAATTTACACAGCAAACTTCATTTTCACACTAATTGATTTTAATGTTGGCAAAAACACACAAGTACCACACTCAAAACGAGATACTACAAGATGGCGGCAAATCACTTAAAAATGAGAGGATCATAAAGCATCAACGCCATGCATCTAGGGACCAGGAACCCATGTTACATAGGAAACTGTATTCAGTAGTTTAATTATTCATAAATAAAACATAAATAAAACCAACTTCATACGGGGCTCATCAATCGTACTAGCTAGCGTGCTAGCCTAAATAACATGCTAGCGCAAACTGACGTGACAACTCACACATGCACTTTACACAACTGTTAGCAAGTCACTTTTTGACATTTACACAATTGTATGCAGTGGTTGACTGTAATGTGTGTTTGCCTCTTCCACTAACACTTCCAATTCCATCACTTGAACTTCATTTTGCTGTTGCGCTGCTCTCCCAAATTTTCTATGATGGCAACCGTCAGCCCAACCTTAAGTGCCAAAGTCTCTTTAAAATACAGTAGTGCCTTGGGATAGGAGTTCAATTTGTTCCGTGAGCATGCTCGCAAGTCAAATCGCGTGTATCTCAAATCATCTTTCCCTATTGAAATGGATGTCAGTGTTGTTAAAACAAAATGCTGGTATGTTTTGTTAATTGTAAAAAGACGCACTCTATCATGTTGTACTTCGTAAAAACACACAGTAATGGTGTATTTAAATATTCATAATAAAAGAAAGACAGACGGATATAGTGCACGTGGACGTCTGTACGGTATAAACAGCTCGTCTATATAATATTATTCTTATTGAAAGTGTTCTAATATCAGTTGCTTTATGTTTTCCATTATGTGTTAGCATTAAGCTAGCAGACTAAATACTTAGTCATGTGTTTGTTTTCAACACACAACGTGTAAATCTCCACGTTTATGTTTAGTTTTAGAGTAAACGTCAACTGGGAGTTGCCATTTTGGCTCCTCGTAAAGCCAAGCCTTTGAGTCTTCAATGAACGGAAGTTTACTGAGCAAACACGCTATTCAAATCCCGGACCTTCTCGTTGGCGCATAGCAATGCTAACCGCTGTTCCGCTGTTCTGGAACTGATTTAAGTGTAACGAAAGCAGAACCAATATGTTGGAGTGCAAACGGAGCTTAGATGTTTGCTTTGTTGACATGCGGTCTTTCCAGTTCATCTCTGCAAAACGCTCAGTGACAACACATGGAAGGGATTCAATCGGGAGGGGTCGGAAAGGAAGGGGGGGGGGGGTTCATCTTTAGCCGTCACTCACTGCGACGTAACATTAGCCGACGTGGGGTTCCGTCTAACAAGGCGGCTCGTCTCTTTGCCGTTTCGCTCGCCGTCCGAAAGGCGGGAAACGTTTCAGCCCGGCTCCGCTCCGCTCGGTTCGTGTTAGGCGGCGAGCCGTCTAATGGGAGCCGACAGGCCATTTTGGGGGCCATTAGCCATCACAAAGTCGCCGTTTAGGCCAAATTACGTCCATTTGCTTTTGATGTTGCACGCCGCCAAATTGTAGATCTGTTCGTTCCAATTTGATCTCACGCTAGCCAGATGTCCCCCCGGCCGCAACGTCTTAAATATGGCGGCCAATTGGATGCAGAGCGTAAAGGTAGCACAAATCTTGGTTCATTTCAGTCACGTAAACATGGGGCGTAAAACAGGCGTATTGCAGGTGGCAGAATTCAACATCAACTGAAAGCAATGACAAAAAACTTGTTGCGCCGCCAAAATGTTGAGGTATTTTTCTCCGATTTCTTCGGAAAAGCGGAATTAATCCAGCGGAACCTGTGGCTGAGGAGGTTAAATTGAGTGGATTTCATGAATAGTTGTACAGAGAAGATCATAAGACTGCCTGATGGGGCGTAGTAGCCACTTCTAAAAGAACACACTGGAAACTGAACCGCCATCATTGGGTTGGTGGAAAACATTTTGCCACAGATATGCATAAAATGTTGAGTTGGCTTGGCATTCAGTAAGCATGCTTGCTAGCCTGCTCGCTAACGTCCGCTCTACAGCGTGCGATCCATTCACTGATCTGTATTTAACTGGATAGCTGATAGGCCTTTTGAAGCCGCGAGACCGCCATATTGCTCCTGCCAAGAAACGTTTCTCGGCATACGGCCGATCGGAATTGGAGAACACTTGAGACAGTAGACAGCGTGGTTTATTTTGTTTTGAATTTGTTAAACATAAACAAGCGGACCGGACATTGCCTTAAATACATGTATAAATGATATGCTTAATGATGTTTACAGGAGGAAACTTGTGTATTTTCTATTAAAGAATTATAACTGTAATTCAACAGAAGATGCCTTTGCCAAATCTAATACTGGGGTCTATGGAACTGAGCGATAATAGCAAAAGGGGCTCTTCAAAGCAGCACATACCGTCGACTTGTTAAAAAATAGTGACCACCCCGCCCACAAATCCTCCCACCCCCGCCCCCGGCCCTATTCTAAGAGCCTATGTCTAATCTGCACGTAAAACATATAGTTGATAATACGGTATGCTCGTGAGATGGGAGTGGTAAGATGGCCGCCCTGTGGCTTCAACAGCTTGCACGGGCATGTACGGGCTATCAGCTATCCAGTAATATATACAGATCAGTGGATCCATTTCAGTGTCAGTAGTGTGCCATTAATCCGGGCAACAGGAACGTCGGTAAATTAGCTTTTCGCTAAATAATCATGTGCAGTGGAATCTTGGCTCGAGAATTTTGTCCCAATTCTGTTTTCATTCATCGGAAATGGTCCACTCCAGACTTGGCAACTTTGTGTGTTTTCTTGTAAGTGTTGTGAACTTGCCGAATTGTATCATCTTTTCTTTACTACTCGCCTGGGCGCTGGCTTTGGTATTTGAGTGAAGCCCATTCAGTGGATATTTGTGTCATTATTATTAGTTTGGGAAGACTTTTCCATTGAAATGTTTTCATAAATTTTGCATTTAATAAAAGCTTAACGTGTTGTTTAATGCTAATTTATTCGTTTCACTTGTCATTTATATTTCAGGTTGTTTTCTATATCTTGAACTATAGTTGTTTTCTATAAAGTGCTTCTTTTGTTCATATTTTTGGCTGTCTAGAACCGATTAATTGGATTTCCATTATTTCCTATGGGAGATATCGCTTTGATTTTGGTTCAAGTTACTTTTGTTCGACCTTTTTGGATCTGATTAATCGCAAAAGCGTGCTGTATGCCTGTATTTTTTATCCAACTTCTGTTGAAATACACATTTCAAACTTTGGGTCTCACTTGCAAGCAATCCCCCCTCACGTAACATCTTCTTGTCCAATGACACATTCCAACTATGGCAGTAGAAAAGAAGGTCAAAAACATTATTTAAGCTATTTCTCCTTTTTTCCCAAATGACAAAAAAAGGGTTTGTTTACTATTTGAATTCTTGAGCTTTTGCCAGCCGGAAGTCCGTGTGACGTGGCGGTGAAACAGTCTACACGTGAATATTTTATTGATCACGGGCTCCTGATGCAACCTTAAACTGTTTTTAATTCCCACAATGAGGTTTCTATTAGGAAGGGCAGACTCGGTATGCCGGGCGGGGGAGGGTGGCTGGCTGGCAAGCGGCCTGAAGTGGAGTGGATTACCAGTAAAACGTAAAGTGTCCAGCAGGTGGCCGAGGTGTTGACGTTTTATCATTAAACAGAGAAGCTGTAATAAAAGATGAGGTTGGCGGGGGCGGCGTACCCCTGCTCGGCCCCAGTGGGGGGCCGCGCTTATTTTGGAATTGGGTTTCCTTCATCTATCAGCGACAATTACCAGCTTGGACGCCTGTGTCGTCTTTTCGGAACCTCAAAAGGCGTTTAATTTTTTTTTATTCACGTTTGATCTGCCTGCTGAAAAGAAGCCCGCCATTATTCCTGCTCCAGAACAAGACTCTGGAGGATTGAAACAACTCGACTTGAACCAAAACTTAACAAGCTAAAATATTGCATTTCATTTGGGGCATGCCCCAGTCCCGTCTCCCCCCTCCCGGGGTGAAATGAGCTCAACCCAATAGTCGATTGACATCTTAATGTTGAACTCAACAGAAAATTGCTCCACATTCTTGCGTGGAATCAATTTGAAATCGGACACGATTAAGACTGTATTGCTTTGTGGGAAAGCTTTTGTAAATTTTATTTTTTATTTTTGTAGCACGACCCAAGACCGGATTTTTTTTTTTGCAGAAATGAGCACAAAAACCAATTCAAAAATGCAGATATTAAACAAAATAGCAGGATGGTTATTACGGCATTTACAAGGAAATGCATCCCCAGTGAAAAATGGTATCTGATTCCATAAGTGCCAAAAATATGTCGATGCGCCAATGTGCCTATGTCTTATGTCTATCGGCGTGTGACGTGAAATATGTCTGTGTTTATTACCAAACGTCCTCTTTTTGGAAGGACAGACCATTTTTTTCTTAGCAAGTGTCCTCTTTTTGCAATTTTTTAAATGGGTATATGGTCACCCTAGTGTTTATCGACCTTTGAACTGTCCTTGTGTCCGTGTACATGTACGTGCCTATGATGGGTGTATATGCTACGTGTATATGCTACGTGTCTATGCTAAGTGTATATGCGGACGGCATGCTACATCAGCTCCAATCGACAAAGTATGTTACGTTAAAGTACGTTAATGGGACGTAACGTACTTTGTCGATTGGAGCTGGCGTAGCATGCCGTCTTCGACTCCTTTACACGTAGCATGTACAACGAGCGTAGACATGTACATAGGCACGTAGCATTTACGCGTAACATATGCATGTAGCATATACACCTAGCATAAACACGCACATAGACACGTAGCATATGTATGTAGCATATACACCTAGCTTAGACATGTACAAAGACACGTAGCATATGCATGTAGCATATACACCTAGCATAAACGCGCACATAGACACGTAGCATATGCATGTAGCATATACACCTAGCATAGACACGTAGCATATACACGTAGCATATACAACCATCATAGGCACGTACATATACACCTAGCGTGGGCACGAGGACAGTTCAGCGTTCGATAAACACAGACATATGTCACGCCATACGCCCATAGACATAAGAAATAGGCGCAACGACATATTTTTGGCACTCATGGAACCCCCATAAAATGGAGGTTCACTGATTACAGTGCTGTAAAACCACACCAAAAAAAAAAGGATCAGTTAAAAATCGGCGATATAGCGGGACGCTGAAGGTGAACTGCGAAATAGTGCCGGTTAACCGTATGCGGCGTGTTTTTGTGGCAGTGCAAGTCTGCGTTTGGTCGGCTTGATGACACGCAGCCCTAAAGTGTGATTTATGTTGCCAAGGTCTAATTGGCAGCGTTGCGAGCGACCGGCGGAGAACGTTGGCCCTAAACGCCGCACAGGCTGCTGGCACGTCATCCATCTTTTATCCCGCTTCACTATTCCTCTTCGGAAGGAATGATTTAACACTGTCCACCACCGCAACGTCTCCATGGGAAACTCTTTATTTTTTTATTTTTTTATTTTACAGCGAATAAAGTACAATCGAGTGCAGGGAGCTTATGAGGGCTTCACTTGATTTTACACATTTTTCCAGCTGTTTGAAATGTATAAAAGTCGTAAAATGTTACGTCTTGGAATAGGATACCTTTTTAAGTCCTGCATTGATGTACGAGCTGTCTGCTTTCAGCCAACATTTAAACATCTTCATTATGCAATCTTTTTTTTTTTCCTTGGTATTTTTGTCCAAAGTCAAAATTCACTCTGGACCACCAACAAGAAAATAATAATAAAATAAAAAAATCTGCCCCCATCACCAGTTTTATCAGTCACCATGAAATTTGGTGGACGTGTTTCATAACAGGACCCACAAAAAAAAGTCCCATGGACCCATGGAAAATATTTAACAGGAAGTCAGCCATATTAGTTTGAAGACTCTAAAAACAGGAAAAAAATAACATAAAATAATTTGTTTTAAAGTGGACCATGACATTACATGACCTAACAAAACAACCTAAAAACCCAATTTTTTGGGGGGTTGTTATACACCAAATGACCCAATTTGACCTAGCACGTTGGGCCAAATTGACCTTACTACTGGATTGAACCGTTTTTGACCCAAATTGTGGTATTGTTGACCCAACTGATTTTAGAGTAACTCTGCCGTTTCTTACTTGGTCGAACCCCATGAAAAATTATCAGAAAAAACATATCCCCCAACATGAGTTTCAGCACGCGGGATGAAATTTGGTACACACAGGACAGATTTTAAAAAATATATATATATTTTTTTAAAGTCTCTAGGACCCAATTTAACAAGAAGTCAGCCAAATTGGTTTTAACACTCCAAAAACAGTTGTTTTGTCCAAAGCAAGCAAATCAAATTGACCCAATGATGGGTCCATTTTGGACGCAAATTGGATTATTTTTGACCCAATTGTTTTTTAGAGTGGCTCAACCAATTCGTACTTGGCAGAACCCCATGGAAAGTTAGAAGGGGAAAAGAAAACAAAAACACCAGTTTTAGCATACAGTATTTAAGTTTGTATACACGTATCTCATAACAGGAGGGACAAAAAAGTCATGTCCAAAATTGAACAGGAACAGGAAGTTGGCCATTTTGGGGGAAACCCTTCAAATGGAACTCTCCCAAATCGGAAGTAGATATTCAAGACAGATGTTGAACGCTAAATGACCAAGCTTTTTTGTTTACGCCAAAAAGCAGCTTCGAATCCTTGAGTGCTGAGCCGTGGAAGTGTTGCAAAAACGACTGCTTCTTAAATGTCCCTCAAGCAGACACGCGGTCACCGGCAAGAAGTCGTCGGTGGAGGCAACGTTGCTTTGATTTGCCTCATAAAACCAGGAAATTTATCCACATTCACCGTCCTCCCCGGAGAGCCATATTAAAAAAAAAAAAAGAAAAGAAAGAAAGAAGAAACGCACATCTCGGCCAGGCGTGAACAATTGCCTCCAGATTGTGCATACAGCAGGCCTCTTCTTGGATCTTCCAAATGTAACTGAAGGAGGGAAAGTCGTTAAAATAAAAAAATAAAAAAATACATCAGGTTTTAAGTTTGGTGGTCACAGCAGAAGGATGCTCTGTGTGTGGGTGTGTGTATTTTTTTTTTTTTTTAGAGGTGGGGTAATATACTTTCTAAAGTGGCAAATTTGCGAGTTTATGAATAAGAAGATAGTAATTGCTTTAGCAGAGATTAACCATATCATGTTAAGCATTCACACTTTGAAGCGTTGGGTACTGCCAGCGACAAAGACGCCTCCCTTTGAGAAGGTCCACACTCGGACGATCAAGAATTTAAATTAATTTGTTAAAATGTATATTTAATGTACATTTATGTTTCCAGAATTATTATTTACACATTCATACATTCTGGTATTTTTATTTATTTATAGAAGTAGTTAAATTAATGTCGAATCTGCTGCTCTCCGTTCGCTAGCTTCTGATTGGTTAGTGTTAGTCAGCTGATAGAGGATCAGGAAGTGTTGTCGCTCACGCTGCCGTGTGTGAGGAGTAAAGTTAAAGTTAAGAATGAATCAGTCTCCATCCTGCCTTTTTATTTTATGAACAGTGTGCCATTAACCACCAACGAATCCTCACATTGGACTCTAGCTACGCTACGTGTATTTCTCGTAAGTTTCTGAGTACTTTTCTTGCAAATTTGCCACTTCATAAAGTCGCAAATTGTATACGTGGCCCTAATACGCCGTCGTAATACATAATTGAAACAATAAATACAGAAGTAAAATAACGATTTAAAAAATGCTGCAGGTAATGAATTGATTATAAAATATCAAATAAATGAGATAGTTTAGTGTCACAAAGTGATATGAAATGATGATTTTGAGTGTTTACCTCCCACCGATAGGTCTTGCTGGCGCTTCCCCACCATGCAAAGTGCAAAAGAAGATTTTACGAGCTCACATTGAAAATGCATGAAGAGCCTCACCGGCTTCCTGCAGCAGCAGATGGACTTTTCCCACTTGTCATGGACTTGTGGAGCCCACCTTTGACCTGCACTTTCAAGGCGGCAAGATGGTGGTGAGTGGGGAAAGTAGCGAAACCTGAGCAAGGAGATGTCCCCTATCTGATGCGGAAAATATTTATGATTCCTTTTTATGCTTTATTCATGTTTGGCTTTTTTGTTGTTGTTATTGCTCTTGGATACTTTGAGATCAGTTAACAAAACCCCCCCACAATTTCTTCAACTCAATGTTTACTGTCAATAATATAATCATAGTCATCATAATTTAGTCATCATAATTTAGAAATGCAATAAATGCAATAGAATACGCTTTTAAAGGAAATTGCAGACACAGCTCTTCTGCTGCATTCAATTGCGCAGGTGTACCTAATGGTGTGGCTTCACATGGCACGTTGTTTGTATACGATAGGAGCAGCTGTATCCAAATCCCCAAAATTAATCCAACCATCTGTGAAACAGGAAGTTCTTCCCATGTGGACAGATCCTGATAGCCACATGTTTTGTGGGGGTGGGTGGTGGATAAAGGTATAATAAGACTGCAGCGCGAGTTGAGAAGAGATCGACAGACAGAAATCATCATGCTGCCGATACTGGGTCTCCTCGTCCTGCAAGTAGCTTTGGGTGAGTCATAGTCACTGAAGCACAACACGGCATACTACAATTTGGTCATTTCTGTATGTCTCAGATTAAATGGCTATGACCTGTGGAGTTCCCCAGGGGTCAATCTTTAAACCCCTTATTGTTCAATCTGTACATGCCTACTTATTAGCAACTAAAAAGTGTTGTTGTTTTTTTTGGTGTGTTTTACCAAAGTTCTAAGATGTCCTCTTGTCTTCATTCTGTCAGCGCTTGGGTGTGGTACACCAGGAGTGCAGCCGAACACCGATCGGGTGGTAAACGGAGAGGATGCTCGCCCTCACAGCTGGCCCTGGCAGGTAAAAAAAAAAAAAAAAAAAAGCAATGTCTTTCAAACCTAACGGAAGTGATATAAATCACTGCAAGCAATTTTTTGTTCTCAGATCTCCCTGCAGGTGAAGCACGGCAGCCGCTACCACCACACGTGCGGAGGAACTCTGATAGCGCCTCGCTGGGTGCTGACGGCCGGGCACTGCATCTGGTGAGCGACCCCGTCATTTGACGTGTCAAGTATGACATCAGACCACTTGCAGCATATTTAAAAAAAGAAAAAAGAAATTCAGGGGTCTCTGTGTTCTTTGAAAAAAAAAAAAATCGCTGAAATTATATAATGTTTGACCATCCTACTTGCATTACGGCTCTGATTGTACCTCCAGTAGCTGAAAATTTTAGTCGTGTCCGACGGTCCGTTCTTTGTCAGCTCTGAGTCCGACTTTGCCCCACTGTCGTATGGTGTTCCTCAGAGCTCAGGCTTGGGGCCCCTGTTCTTTTCATTGCATTTGCCAGCCCTGGGTTTCAGCTTTAGAAAGCACCTTTCACTGCTTTGCAGATGACAGTCCTTCCCTTTGAAATGACCTTTCATTAAACGTTAGGCAAGACCCCTTCACTGCCCAAAAACAAAACTCGTCTTAACAAGGAAGTCAACCTCAAACATTTCTTGACAAGAATATATTGTATGTGAGCTCACTAGTCTAAATATGGTATTCTGGTTAATACAAATAACATCTCGTCTGTTAACGGCCTGTTTAGCTGGATAGAACAATGACACACATCTAGTGGGGACAGAACACTGAGACCTAAGCAACTGTGATGTCATTTTCACTAGACAGCAAAAGTGGCAAAAATGGTTGCCTTCTGATATTGATAAAAACTGCTTAACTCATATTCCACTAATGCAATATTAACCAGAACACTGTATTTAAACTGGTGGAGCTGGATAGAACATATTATTGTAAAAAAAAAAAATGGGGGAGATGACTTTCCCTTCTTTGGCTTTCGACTCAGCATGAGACTCCGCATTGTTTTAGTGTTTAACTGTCTTTATTTTTATATGTTTAAGTGCTCTTAAGTTGAGTTGGTGTTTTCAGGCCGGGGGACATTTACCGCGTGGTGCTCGGCGAACACGACATGAGCCAACAGGAAGGTACGGAGCAGATCCGCGACATCCTGCGTATCGTCGTCCACCCGAAATGGGACATCGACCATGTAGGCGACGGGTGAGTTTGCCCTAACATTTAAAAAAAAATTTTTTTTTTAATTGCTGTCAAAATGGGTCAAATTTGACCTTTCGGTACAGTAATGTTAAAAGCTTACCTGTCTTATTTTATTAGCAATGACCTGGCCCTGCTGAAGCTGGATAAGAGTCCCATCATGACTGACAGCATAAGCCCGGCTTGTCTCCCGCCGGCCGGCGAGATCCCCGCCCACGGGGCTGCGTGCTACATCACTGGCTGGGGCAACCTTTACAGTAAGACTCATTTTGGAATAATTCCGCTCCTGACGTCACGTTCACTTAGATACGTGAAATTTAGTAGACATGTCCATCATCATGAGGAGATCCACCAAAAAGTCTCAAGAAGCCATGTCAAAAAAAACTTAGGAAGTCGGCCATTTTGTTTTGAAGCTGCCATTTTATGTTCATGTTGGCAATTTCCAAGGGTCTTTCAAAGACAAACTTGTAAGAATGTTTTGAAAATTCAGCCCGCAAAGGCAGTTTGACTTAACAACATGAAATTCGGTTTTGCACAATTTTTACATTTCAGTCACCAACGCTTGTTGAGCAACTGATATTTGAGGGGCATGTCCATCATGATCCACCCAAAAAGTCTCAAAAAGCCATGTCAAAAAAGACTCAGGAAGTCGGCCATTTTGTTTCGAAAGAGGGGCGACGCAAAAATTAGTCATTTGAGTTTTTGTCATTGCTTGAAGTTTGATAATTCGCCATTTTGATGAGACTAAATTGTTGTTTTCAGGCCACGGTCCGATGCCGGCCAAACTGCAACAGGCTTTGCTGCCCGTGGTGCAGTACAGCGTGTGCAGTCGGAGCGACTGGTGGGGCATCAACGTCAAGACCACCATGATCTGCGCCGGCGGAGACGCTGTGTCGGGGTGTAATGTACGTTAAGGACGCCGTCGGTTACAATCGGGGGGGAAGCCAACGACTGACTTGAGCTGCCAATTTTAGGGTTTGGACTTGCTTGGCTAAAACTGATGAAAGACTCGACTTGGCTTGGATTTGGAAATCATGATTTAAATTTGACTTGAGAACGCTGACTTGCAAGCAGGCTGACTAGTGCTCTGCCATCCAATCACTGATTAGGACTCAGTCTATACACGTTCAAGATCTTGCAAACCATTGGAACCTAAATCATTTTTAACATCATTTAATGTACAGTAACTTTGACTCGACTTGTTTGATTTTTTATTTTTATTTTTTATTTTTTATTTTTTTAACTTGAAGGTGAAGACTTGAGAGACTGAATTGTGACTTCCTTCCACCTGTAAGCACTTCCGGTCTTTTATTTTATTTTTTATTTTTTGTTAGGGCGACTCCGGCGGTCCTCTCAACTGTCAGGGCGAGGACAGCCGCTGGTACGTGCAAGGCGTCACCAGCTTTGTGTCATCACGAGTGTGCAACGAGTCTAAGAAGCCAACCGTCTTCACTCGAACCTCCGCCTTTGCCCAATGGCTCAACGACGTAAGTCGGCACACGCATTCACAACCTCCAGGACATATTTGCAAATTGTAACATTTTTCTTATGAACAAATATAGCACTGATACAATTTGGAGTTTCAACAACAACAACAAAAATCAATCATATAATGTCAGCAAAGCTCATGAGACATCAGCTCAGTGAGCATAGACATGAGTTTCTGAGTCAGGAAATACGAAGACAAACACATTTAAAAATTAGTAACTGTCATACAAGTGCCAAAATATGTAAACTACTTGTAAAAGAAAAGTACTAAGAAAAAGTAGGACTCACCCTTTTGCAGACACCATTGAGAGGGGACAGGATAAACCACAAATAAGAGTCTGCTACCACCTACTGGTTAAACTTTGAACTACATCAGTTACAATTATGGCCCGTGTAGGAATATTTAATCCACATAATAATAGTAATTATATTAATAATAATAGTCCAATTTTATTTTTGATCACTTCATATATCTTTTTTTATGCATTTAATTCATTATTTCCATGTATTATTTATGTTTATCATGTATTTATTTCCTAATTTTAGTTATTTAATGTAATCATTTTTATTATTACGTTATTATTTCAAATATATTTTAATATTTTTCTCATCGTCACACTTTTTTTTTTAAACTAAGTTAATCCATTCGATGCCCACTGAGCTGAAGTCTCACAAAGTTTGCTGATGATGATTCGTGAGTCTACCATCTGTGATTCCAAGACCGAAAGTAAATTAAATAAATAAATAAAAAAGTTGAAATTGAGTAAGAATCATGTCTCCTCAGGTGATGCGGCGCTACTGAAGATGCATAAATGGAAATTAGGAAACCTTTTTTTCTAGAATTTTTTTTTCCAGGACAAAAACACCCCCCCCCCCAATTTTTTTTGTATTTCATTGAATACAGAACATCATTCATTACAAAAATATAAGGTTGTTTTCCCTTTGGGGTAAATGAAGGTACTACCGGGTACAAGACAAATATTGAATAGCTTTTATTTAATAATATATTATTTGTTATTTATTTAACAGCATGACGAGCAACAAATGTGACTTTTGTTGTCATTAGTAATGTGAAACGTGATAACGGAAGCTCAGTTTTGCTGATGCTAATAAAACAAAAACAAACAAAAAAAAATATGATTTTTTTTATTAAAAATATCAGACAAATTGAAGATATAGGATACACATTTACTAGAATTTTCATGCAAGAACTATTATTATTAAATCCAAAATATATGTAACATAATTTTTTGGAATACATCTTTTTTTTTACTCTCTGGAAAATATACGCATTTTTTCCCTTGATAATATACAAATTTTTTTTTTTTTTTTTTAAATATACATTATATAAAAAACAAACTCTGGAATGACTATACATTTTTTTCTGGAAAAAAATACAACCTCTTCTTTCTGCTTATGCATTTATTTCTGGGGGGAAAATGTAATTTCTTCCCCAAAAATGTTTGAAGCAAATAAAAAACATATTATATAAATATTTATTTTTGAAAATACACACATTTATTTAAAAAAAAAAATGCTGCATTTCTTTCTTGACAGTAATGACTAAAACTAAAGCTTTTATCATTGTATTTATAATTAGTGTGAAATCTTTTTTTTATACTTATTTTTAATTGAATTGTGATTTATTATTGTTTATTATTACGGTACATTATGTTCCATGTTTTATGTAATGAAATAAACTAGTATATTAATATGTATATATAACTAACAGGGACACACACAAAAAAAGGTGTGTTATGACATTTCAACCAATAGATGGCAGCAGACTGTTCTCCAACTATTGGAGGACGCTTCATTTATCCTAATGTCCTATTTTATTATATTTTTAAATCGTCAGTGTCACACACACTCACTAAACATCCGTCTTTGAGAGTCAGTGACCTCTCACCAAATTATCAAGGGTCTTAAGGCGGATGTCACCATGCTAACACACTTCTACCATTTGACTTGTATGCATTTTATGGGGGCCGCCGTCGCCGTTTTGACCCCCAAATGGACTGTGCCAACAAGGCAAACCTCACCCAATCAACATCGCTCATTAAAAAGGATGGGATGAGTGATAAGTGTGGATTCTTGCATAGGGAGTGATGGCAGTATTGTGCGCTTGTGTGTGTGTAATTACAAGCCCTTTATGGAGACAGCGTTCCAAAAGTCAAAGGTTAGCCTCCTCTGAGGCTACGATAGGGAAAACACACACATCCCCCTCCCACCCCCAGCCATCCTACTGGTACACTTTGCAGGCTAAGGTCAAGGTTTCATTAAATATACAAAATAAAAAGCACTGCTGTTCTTTCCACACAGGCTATCAGCATCTGCGGTGATAAATAGATATTAAAATCCACACGGCCACCACAATTTTATTGGCTGTGTCGCCGCCAGATAAATGATGATGCCGTTAATAAAGTCGCTCAAACGCAGCCGGGCGAAGGCACTAGAAGAACAGGCGGCATATCTGGAAACACGAGTCGATTACATTTCAGTCAATGAGCTGCATTTGATTTATTTGGTTAATTTTCTCTCGCTCTTAATATATATACATATATATATATATATATATATATATATAGTGTATGTGTATATATATTTAAAGTTTTCATAGTCTTATCATGAAAGTGGAAAAATCTTTAGTCATTGATATAATAATTCATAACATTGAGTAAAATTAAAAAGATGCACTGTACTGTAAAAAACAAGTGTGATTTGTGTTGAGGTCATTTTTCTGCCACTAGATGGCATAATTGCATTTGTAAGCCATTGACAGCATTTTTTTTTTCGTATAAAGAGCTGTCTAATCTTTATAACATATAACTTGTGAAATTCTGCACATTTTTAAAATTGTAATATACAACTTGACCCCAGTCTCCACAAATATATGCATTATTTCTACATTTATTACTGCTAAATTTTGACGTGGACGTGTCTGCTGCCTTGCGACTGGAATTCCCCCAGTACATGCTTTCCAAGTAAGCGCGGCCATTAAACGTGCGTTTAAAAAAAATTGTGGTGTTAAAGGAGCTTTAAATTAATTTAAAATTAACGTACTAATTTTCTCACCCCAAATATATATATGAAATTGTTGTTCTTATTGATCCCAATTGTCCCGGTTTGCGTTGATCCGAGTTGACACTGCCCAATGGTCGGGTACATGCAAATTCTTGGATGATGCAACGTATTGCCTCTCTTCTCATGTTGCAGCGGGACTTTACAGGTCTAAAGGTTGTTCTAGTAAGAACATTAATTGTCACATTTTCCATAGCCAAACTGCCACCACTACGTTGTAAAACACGTCATAACATTATCAACCCGTTGAACCCTGCTTTTTTTTATTAATTTATTTTTTATAAGTGAAGGATTAGAGCCATCTTCTTTTCTTTTCTTTTTTTTTAAACCTAACAGAGTACCTAAGCTAACCTCCCTGTGAAACATTAACTCTTTTTCACACCATTTATGGCAGTCGCAACGGACAATGTTGTTGCTGTGCCTATCAAGGGCCCGTAAATGCACTTCTAATGAGTAATGCATGTGCAAGGCCATGGCTGTGTGTGTGTGAAAGTGAACATCTGAAATGTAATCATTTTGGATATGAAATACAGCGGTTTAATTATTGTCATGATTTATGCTTGTGACTCAAAACACTCATATCTCAAACATTTGTGCTCAGGGGGTCACATTTGATTTTTTAAATTGACAGATGGGCCAGGTAGATGATGAAAAAAAACCTCATTATTTATTTATTATTATTCATTCATTATTACTCATTATTATTTATTTTTCAATGCATTTTTTTTTATAATTTATTTAATAAATGTTGCTGAATTAACCAAAGTTGCTGATGACGTAGTGGCTCACTTGCCTGACTTGTCTGCAGGCAGTGTGGGAGAGATGGGGGTGGGGCAGAAACAGAGAGGGAGTAACAGAAAAAAAAAGAGAGAGAGAGAGGCCCAAGGGGAGAAACGGAGAGAAGGGGGGGGGTGCAGAGACGGAGTAACAGAAAGAGAGAGAAACAGAAAAAGAGACAGTGAGAGAGTGAGCGAGGGGGAGCGAGACTGAGAGGGAGCAACAGAAAGAAAGGGAGAGAGAAAAAAAGAGGGAGAAACAGAAAGAAAGAGGGAGAGAGAGAAAAAGAGGGAGAAACAGAAAGAAAGAGGGAGAGAGAAAAAAAGAGAGAAACAAAAAAAGAGAGAGAGAGACCCAAGGGGAGAAACGGAGAGAAGGGGGGGTGGGGGTGCAGAGACGGAGTAACAGAAAGAGAGAGAAACAGAGTGAGCGAGACTGAGAGGGAGCAACAGAAAGAAAGAGGGAGAGAGAAAAAAGAGAGGGAGAAACAGAAAGAAAGAGGGAGAGAGAAAAAAAGCGAGAGAGAAACAGAAAGAAAGAGGGAGAGAGAAAAAAGTAAGGGAGAAACAGAAAGAAAGAGGGAGAGAGAAAAAAAGAGAGGGAGTAACAGAGTGAGAGAAAGACTGAGAGGGAGAAACGGAAAGAGGGAGAGAGAAAAAAAGAAAAAGAGACTGAGTGAGAGAGAGGGGGGAACAGTGAGAGAAAGAGTGGGCGGGAGTAACAGAAAGAGAGAGAGAGGGAGAGAGAGAGAGCGAGGGGGAGAAGCAGAAAAAGACGGAGAGGGAGTAATAGAAAGAGAGGGAGGGCCTGAGAGAGAGATGAGCATACGTGTGTAGCCGACCTTTGCACCCAGTCTGTGTGTGTGTGCGTGTGTGTGTGTGTGTGTGTGTGTACCATGTGGCAGACCTATAAGAGCAGCATGCCGGGCCGGCCGACCCGTAGCAACAGGTGCCCCAGGTGCAGCGTCCCGTCCCTTTTCGGCTTTCGGAACCCGGCAGCAAGTGGCGTGACCTCCCTCGGGTCTGCTGGTAATAAGAAAACAGGGAACGGCACGGCAGCCCAGGAAATAACTCACTTCAACATTCATTCATAAAGCTATCGCACTCAGGTGAGTCTCACCGGAACCGGCGGGGAAATGTTGTCAGATTGTGCTTGATTTGTAAGGGCCGGAAAAAAGGCCTAATTGGAGGCAATAGGATCTTTTTGAAATTGTGTTTGCAATTCTCTGCACTTTTGAATTGTGGCCAAACACTTCATAGAGAAACTTTTTTTGTCAACAGTCCAATTCCCTCCGAGGCATGTGCGACTTCTATCTGTGAATCACTTCTTTTCATCCAAAACAAAATCGTAAATGATGAATTTATTTTTGGACGTAAGTAATCAGAAAATGGAGAAAATACGCATTTGTCATGATTATTTAAGCTCATGTGAGGTTAAAAAAAAAAAAAAAAAAAAACCTTCAAAGGAACTAAGTTTCAGAAACTTCTGACATTCTCATACACACCAGTAGTAGTTTGCCTCTTTGATGCTACCTCCAAAGGCATAAAATTGCCTGGTTAGCTTGTAGGATAGTAACACTTATCTTGTCTATCAGAAATTCCCTCACACAAGCAACGATGTGCCTCTTTTACAGTTCGGATCAAATCTCCAAAAGCGGAAAAATGTCGTCTTTGAATTGCTTACAAGGCAACATGGCAGGAAAAATGACACCCTTGCATTCCCTTGCACACAGTCAGCGTCCCGCCTCCTTTATGGTTTGGATTACCCCCACAATACCCCTCCCCCACCCGACCTCCGACCCCCCCCCCCCCCCTTCCCCCTCGGAGCCAGATAATTACAGCTGTCGTTTTTTGGATACAGTAACAAAAATTGCTTACAGACGGTCTGCTGTTCCAGGAATTCTGTTGCACGCAACGGACTAAACGGTGATTTCTTTCACTAGATCCAGTCATGGGGCCCAGGCCACAAGTGGGGGCTGAGTCGTCCCCCAGCTTTGGTATGTCGCACTCCACCCGACACGTTGAGCCTCCATGTTGTTTCCTCTCTATAATGCTCCTCCCTCGCAGAAGACAAAGATAAGCGCGGGAAGGACATGCTGTCGGCCTACTCCACCGTGGACCTGGTGAACGATGACGCGCCTGAAGAGGACCCGTGGGACCTGCCGGAGCTCAAGCAAGTGGGTGTCCAGTGGTCAGGTGAGATTGTTTGGGCTGAGAAAAAGGTCCTGGTCTGCTTTTGTCAAAATTGTATTTGCGTTCTTCTGAAATTTTTTTCAGAAACTCAGCCCCTGAAGACGTTTTCTTTAAATTGCATGAAATTTGGTAGGCAGGTCTGTCAAGAGAAGAGTCACAAAAAAGTCTCAAGAACCCATGCTTTAAAATGCACATGAAGTCTGTTATTTGGATTTGAATGTCAGATTCCTGGGGTGCACCACAGAGCTTCGGTCTAGGTCCTCTTAAAATCCAAATTGTCACATGAGTCTGCAGCGCCAGCAAAATTTAGAAAGTAGCCCTCAAAGCTAATTTCATCTTCTTCCAATTCTCTGGAACTCATGATGCAAAATGCAAAATAAATCTGCCGTTTTCTTTTGAAGTGGTCATTTTGGTGACCTGTAGATATTTTGTCCAATTGCTACCAAATTTTAACCAAATGCTATTGAATCACTTCACAATTTTTTTAATGCCATTTCCCAAAGCTGGTTTATTTCATTCAGCATTATGGAATTTGGTAGGACTGTCTCTCATGGCCAGAACTACCAAACAAAAACAGTCTCTGGATGTCTCTTACCCTAAAATTTGGTTGGCGTGTCTGTCATGAGTAGACCCACAGAAAAATCTCAAGTCATGCCTGTGGAGATTTGGATGAAAAGAGTTTTCAAAGCTGGATACTTACCAACATGCAACTGATACGATCAGGACGGGACTGGCCCGATTCCTGACCACGCAGCTCTACCACTAATGTTCATTGGTTCCGTTTGATCTCTATAATGTAAATGGATGAATGGGGCTGCTCCTTCTAAATTGTGGGCCGGCCTCTCGGGGTAAAATGGAGTCAATTCATAATTGAATAGCACCACATCAACCCCAAAGGACACTGGGCCTACCAGGCATTTGTCCCGTACGCCAGATGGCCAGTCCAGTCATCCTTCCTCTTGTGGACCACCGAAACCAGTTTTACAATTCCAAAGTTGACCTTTCTGGTGTTTACCAACAAGAAACCACATTATCCTTAACAAGCTGGCAAAACTGTTCCGTCCGTTCGGATCGCAAGTGGTGCATCTTTGATCCTCACCATGGTGCGATCCTTTCAGATCTGGACACCAAGGGCAAGATCCTGCGAGTGTTGATCGCCATCATAAAGCTGGCGCTCCTCCTCGGACTCCTCTACTTGTTCATCTGCTCGCTGGACGTGCTCAGTTCGGCTTTCCAGCTGGTCGGAGGTGAGACGGACGTTGGAAGATTTGGACGCGTTTCCGGCAGTGAGGCCGCCGGAGACGCTCCCGGGGGATCATCTTTGATGTTTTGTGCGCAGGCAAAGCCGCCGGAGACATCTTTAAGGAGAACGTGATCCTGTCCAACCCGGTGGCCGGCCTGGTGATCGGGGTCATGGTCACAGTGTTGGTGCAAAGCTCCAGCACATCGTCGTCCATCGTGGTCAGCATGGTGTCCTCTGATTGTAAGCACCGAGGCGCTTGATTTCGATGATGCTGTCCTTCTTGACGTCTTTGATATTGTTTTTGATATTATACAGGTTTTGAAAACATACCCTTTCCCTTTAATGATCTTTGATTCTACGCCTCATCTCATCTCATCGGGAGCCTTTTTAGCCTCGGCCTTTAATGATTATGAAAACCTGTTTTGTCAGAGACTAAAAATCGTCTTTGATGTTGCCATTAGGACGCACATTTAGAGCGATGCGGTGGTTGTTGAAAACTCAATTGCCTTTGACATTTGAAAACACGGCCATTCATTTTAATATGCACGCAGAGTTCTCCATATCGACAGGTGTTTTGACCAAAACAAAGAATAGGTTGTCTTTCATCAGAAAAAAAATAGTTTTGAGTCAGGCGATCATTTTTAATAATCGTAATTAATCGCATGACTTCAATAGTTAACTCGCGATTAATCTGAAATTGTATATTTGTTGTAAATGTACAATAAAATATTTTTTTCCAAGTTTGTATACTCTTAACATAAAAGTGGATTTTTTTTTTTAAACTAATAGAAATATGACTGGATCTTTAAAGAATCGTTACAGTCATTTCATAATAATTCATCAAATTAAAAAGATGTACTGTACGGTAAAAAGGTGTGTGTGGTATTGATTTGCGTTGAGGTCATTTTTCTGCCACTAGATGGCATGGTTGCATTTGTAAGACGTTGGTGACAGCTGAGTGCATTTTTCTTTTCTTATTAAGAGCGATCTAATCTTTAACATGAAGTAACTTGTGAAATTCTGCACATTTTTAAAACACAACTTGACCCCAGTGTCCACAAATATATGCTTCCTTATTAAATTTATTACTGCTCAATTTTGACGTGGACGTGTCTGTTGCCTTGCGACTGGAATTCCCCCATGCGTGCATTAAAGCAGGAACTTTAAATGAACTCAAAATTAACGCACCAATTTTGACACCCCTAGCAGACCAAAACAAAGAATAGGCTCTCTTCTTTTACGAAAAAAAAAAAGTTTGCTTCAAGCTTATTCTGGTAGTCAAATGTTTTCAACAAAAGCACTTTTTTTTTTTTTTTGCAGTGCTTGAGGTCAGGTCCGCAGTGCCCATCATCATGGGTGCCAACATCGGAACGTCGGTCACTAACACCATCGTGGCCATGATGCAAGCAGGCAACCGCAACGAGTTCCGCAGGTAAACGAAAAATAGCAATTTTTTTTTTGCTGTTTGGCACGCACATACGTTGGAGAACGTCACGGCGCATCTCCGCCGTCCAGGGCCTTTGCCGGCGCCACCGTGCACGACTTTTTCAACTGGCTTTCCGTGCTGGTGCTGCTGCCCCTGGAGGTGGCCACGGGGGTCCTGGAAAAGCTCACCCTCCTCATCATCCAGTCTTTCCACATCCAGTCGGGGGAGGATGCGCCCGATCTGCTGAAGACCATCACCAAACCGCTCACAGACTCAATTATCCAGGTAGAGAAAAATCAAAGGGACTCTCCTTGACAAGCTTGCAAATTAAAAAAAGATGAGTAGGAGGAATTTGGCTTTCATTATATTTAATTATACCTTTTGACATCCAAGTACTGTATTCTTATTATTTTTTAAAGCAACCGCTTTTGAACCCCTGTTCATATGCAATGGCTGAATGAATTGTTATCAACACTGCTCGGTTTGGATTGACAGTCTGAAGGCTGTTATTTCAGGTGACCATTTAGACCAGGGGTCTCAAACTGAGGGTCCGGGGGCCTTTTGTGGCCCGCTTGACAACGTTCTGTGGCCCTCTACTTGGCCTCCAAAGTTGATTATTAGCGCAGACACCACCTTTTTTGCCATGTCATTATCCTGGGCGCTTATGCGGTTCAGAGTCATGAAAGCTTTTAGAGATGGTAAAAGTACTGACATTCTCTACTTGAGTAAAAGTATAATTACTTGTGTAAAATACAACTTTGGTAAAAGTACTCACTCAAATAAAATAAAAAAAAGTACAGGCTCGGAAATGTACTTTACGAGTAGAAGTAAAAAGTATTTTTACCGAATGTTTCCAGTGAAAAAGTAGTCTAAAAAATAAATACTCAGGAAAGTACCAAGTACTGGACAAAACTACTGAATAGAGTTTACTTCGTTACTTTCCATCTTTGACAGCTTTTGGCAAATCGAAATTCTGACGTGACATCAAGCGGAAGGAAAACCAGTTCCAACTAGTGCCAGTTATGAAAAGTTGGTAACGAGAATTTCAAGAAAAACATGCGACACAATTTTTTGAGCACAGGGGCATCCGACATGTGTTGAACTTGCGGGAAGTTACTCAACTAGACCATGCTGAGGAGTATGCGGGGGGATGAGCGAGAGGACCGGGTCACCTGTCTTATTCACGTTCAAGAACCGTTCATATTCTGAACTGTCATTAGTAAACAATGAAGATTGGGATAGTTAGACTTTTTAAATATATTTGAAGTTTTCTAAAACCTGAGGACCCCGCTTCTTTTTGTACGACGATGCCCCAAGTAATTACTTTGGGAATGTTTTGAGCTGTTCCTCCAACGCTGCTATCTCTTCCTTAGTTGGATAAATCGGTCATCAGCGAAATCGCCACCGGAGGTGCCAGAAACAAGAGTCTGATTAAAATCTGGTGCAAGAAGAAAGTTAACACGGTAAGAAAACATGCGTGGATTCTGAACGGAGGGCTCCACTGCACATTACCTTGACTTATAATGCAAAGAAATAAACCGGTTGGTTGTACTAAAAGTGTAACTAGCGATCTGATCCCACGATCGGAAATAGCGGATGGCGTCATTTTCAGCTAATCGTAATTGTTACAAATAACAGCTGCGTTGGATAATATAATATACGTATATGTAACCCGGCATAGCAATATGAGTCACAAGTCGAATTGTTTAGAATTTTTTAAGCGAATTTACTGAAAATGCGCAAAACGGACATGCGACTTATGTCCGTTTCCATCTGTTCTTCCTTTATTGAGAATATTGAGAGGGCACTCCGCTGCTGTAGGTGGCGCTATACACCATAGAGATGTGATCCACCAGTACTTTAAAAGAAGAACAACCGTGCGTTTCTTTGCTGTTTTCCATCTAATATTTGCTTCTTTAATGAATTTCAAAAATATTTCTGTTTCGTCGTCCCCCCCAAACATACCTTACTTTATCGTCCGCCATTGCTTTGGGACTACAAGCGTACGTGTGACGTATTATCCGGTCAAAACGTGCGACGTGTATCCGGCCTTGACAGCATTTATTCGCATTTTCCTTTTTTCCGATAACACTTCAAAATCCACCCCCTCCAAGCGGCAAAACTTTTTTTTTGCGAATTGTAGGCCCTTTTTCGAATTTCTAGCGCCTCCATTCAGTTTTATTTTCACATTTCTTGAAAATTCTAATAAATGTGGGTGGATGGAAACCCCACTACAGAAATAAGGCTTTGACATAATCAAAACGAGAAGGATCACAGTTTATAATTTGACATATCAAGCATTGCGCTACGCTACTCACTACATCATTATTGCTCATTACATAATTTCCATGGATACGAATAGGTAGATATGACATACGCCCTTTTAGCCACGTGCCTATTACGCTACTCAAATGAACCAATCAGAGGCCGGCATTTTGGGGTCACAAACTCTCGAATAGCAACTGTTGCTATGCTAAAGTTTATTTATGGAAAAATTCTGTGTATTCCTGGCCTAATCTGAGCTCATAATGATGTAGAATTGTGAAACTAGTATTAATTTGGCAAAACGGAATTGTCCGCTTTAAACTGGACCCGTACCGTATGTTTGTGAGTCCCAAGAAGTAAAAGTTTGACCTACTGAACCAATATTGACTCTTGTAATCTTCCCTTGGGACTTCCGATTCATTTTGTTATGCTGGGTCGCACATTGCAGGGCGACTTAAAAACATCGACCGTACATTCTAACCCTCCAACGTCCTTGATACGAACATTGGAAAACACGAGTGCGCATTCCGATGGCTTGCTATCTTTCAAAAGAGGAATGCAGTGATGTACAATGTCTGCTGCAAATAATTTGCATCTCTCTTGGGGAAAATGAAGACTTTCTGGAACGAGACCGTGACCATCTGCCCCGCCGGCGCCGCCTGCTGGGAGGAAGGCAACCTAACGTGGACTGAGATGAACACCACTTGGACGGACTACCAACAGAAATGTAAGCCCCGCCTCCCTGTCTTTTGGTGAACACCTGAAGTGTAACTGGAGACAAATGACCCCTCTTCCCCCGAACCCGGCGGCGACCCGCTTGGACAATGACCACCTTTGACTGGTCTTGGTTGCTGACTCTGCAAATACCTTCTACCTGCTCAATGAGGCTATTCATGCTAATCGGAGCGCCTGGCTAAACACAACCCAGTCTGGAATTGAAAGTGAATGATTGTTTTGTGGACCACCAGTTGGATAACGGCAACTGACGATATAAAGAAGACGTAAATAGTGAGAGAGGTCAACTTAACCAGATAGCAATGACAACAGCGACATGGAGGAACGACAAACACATCCTGAGGAGTAACTTAGTACAAATGCACATTATTATTTCACTCATTCACTGCCATTGACGACTATAGACGTCAAAAATTCATGAGAAGTATTTCTATTAAAAAAATATATATTTTAGTAAAAAAAAATATGAAAACCTCAAATGTTTTTTTTGTACATTTAGAACAGATATAAAATAATCATGCGATTAATTACGATTAAATGCCCCTTATTTTTATTTTTTTTTTTAAATTAGGCCCGTCAGGTAATTAATCACATGGCTTCACTAGTTAACTAACGATGAAAATGTTCTAAATTTACAATATTCTTTTTCTAGGTTTTCATACTCTTGTTGGCAAAAGTGGGAAAAAAAAATAATAATAATAATAATATGAATAATTCAAATAAATTTTTGACGTCTATAGCCGTCAATGGCAGTGAATGAGTTAAGAGAAGTGTTTCATGCCAGCTCCAAGAATGATTTGTGAAGTTGGGTCTCATACAAGAAAAGGTGTTAGCGTTAGCTAATTTAGCATTTTTTTTTTGCCAGTCCGTTCCGAACGTTAGCAAAGCATTTGGATCACATTGTTTTGACATTAAAAAAGTCGAACCAACCACATCCAGCTCTTAACATGTAACAACGTCCATGTTGTCCTACTATGCAAGTTAATACGAGAGGGAAAATATTTCCAGATTTTCCTTGACGGTGTCGTGGTGAAAATACTTTTGCCACCCCGCGCTCGCAGGCTCCCATATATTTGTCAACGCCAACCTGCCCGACCTGGCGGTGGGCCTGATCCTGCTGGGTATGTCGCTCTTCATCCTCTGCAGCTGCCTCATCCTCATCGTCAAGCTGCTCAACTCCATGCTGAAGGGCCAGGTGGCTTTAGTCATCAAGAAGGTGCTCAACACAGGTGAAAGATTTGGTTTTTGGTAGTGGGCCTTGTTGTGTTGATGTTGATAACAAACGCCTCGGGGAAAAATATAAAAAAAAAAATTGATGATTTTTCTGCATATAAACGCTCTAAATGACAATATTTGCTTTTGTTTAATTGATTTAAAGAATATGTTCTATGCAGCCCCACTGGTCTAAATATGGTATTCCGACAACGGCCAATCACAGCTCGCCTGTTTCCTGAAGCTGAACTGTGATTGGTTGTTGCTTAAGACCCGAGCAACGTCGATGTCATCTTCAGTCGACAGCAAGTGGCAAAATGGCCGCCCCCCCCCCTGAGATGGATAATTTGCTTCATAACTCATATTCCACAAATGTAATACTAATCGGAATGTCACGTTTAGACTCGTGAGGTCACATATTTATTGCCAAGAAATGTTTTAAGGTGGACTTCCTTTTCGACACCTTTTAACATTGCGCCTGTTTGATAGTCAGCACATCTACTTTGGTGGTGATGCTTGATGAGCAAAGCAGGCACAGCCACACCTGACGCTTGACAAACCCCACCCTCAGGCTTCCCTTTTCCTGAACGGTGTGAAGACGAAAGCTCAGGGACAAAAACCTGTCGCGACCCGACTTGCGCGCACCGCGTCTACGTCACGGCGATCACATGTCATCTTTTCTGTGATTCCCCCCCCCCCCCCCCCCCCCCCGCAGACTTCCCCTTCCCGTTCACCTGGGTTACCGGTTATATCGCAATCGTGGTGGGCGCCGGGATGACCTTCATCGTTCAGAGCAGCTCCGTCTTCACGTCGGCGATAACGCCTCTTGTCGGTGAGTTTTGGACTGCGGGATTTGGCCCGTATCGTTTTTTTTTGTGTGGCCCGTAATCGACTGCCGGTGTAAAAGGTGTTCCCCTGCCTCTCTCAAAGTCACCTGGGATCGGTGCCGGCTCACCCGCAAACCTCTTGAAGATGAGCGTTACAGAATGGATGTGTGTTTGGATGGTTTGAAGGGCGGGGCTCTTTTGTCATCAGATTCTCCTCAGATGGAAGAGAACGGTTGAATCAAGGCAACTGGAATGTTCATTTTGTTGTCGGTGCTGGATTTCACTGTCCTTTCTTTTCTTTGATCCTTCCTCGGGTCTCCTGACAACCTCACGACTCTATTGGGTTTAGGTGAACGGTATGGGATTTTTAATAGGTTTTAGGTAAACAAATGAGTACACACTCACACGCACGCACACATGCACATACAAAATTAAAAATTAAAAAATATTGAAAAAAGAGAGAGAGCAATGATGATGACATGTCAAATCGGTAAAATTACAGAATGAACGAATACGGAGCTCTCCCGAAAAAAAAAAGAAAAAGGAATGTTCTTTTTGTTGAACTCACCTATAATCTTAAAGGTTTCTTAAATTCAATATTTTGTATGCTGTCTTGTGGCAAATCAGCTCAAAGCTACTCTTCCCATAGAATGAGGTCATCTTTGGATTTTTCTTTTACGCCTCTTTCAAACGAGAGGACCGAAGGACTGAAGAACCCGATGGCATGTCTTCAACGAACCAGATCTGCTTTTGTGGATTTCCGTGATCTGGATGACTAAGAATCTGCAAGGATATCTAAGACAAGCATTTGGTTAAAAAAGCTGAGGACATGGTGGGCAGGAACAGGAACAGGAACAGGAACATGCTTGACAAGAAATCAGGTCCTCAGTCAGGAGCAGAGATAAAACGGCATTTCTCCTTGACTTGGTCCAATCATCATTTCTCAGGTTCCCGCGGACACCTCCTGGTGGGACGTACCAGGGACAACCCCTTAAATCCCAGACACTCTACGGCCGAAACTCGTTTGGTATTTTCGTACCCGTGATCTTGGTCTCTCGGGCAAGCGGATGAGGATGGGAATGTAGACTGGCTAGGAATTACGAGAACTTTCTTCGCCATGACCAACCTGGTCCAGAGTCTGAATCCCTGCTGACTCAGGATCTCATCCCTGCCCTGGTTTTCCACAGTCTCAGATTTGGACGTGCAGAGTTCAAATATCTCGGGATCATGTCTGGAATGATGCAGAGTCTGTGTCGGAATATCGCGGGGGAAGATTTGGCCGATCTACGAGTTCTGGAAAGTCGGCAAAATAGTGAAAGCTTCTTCCAAAACTCTTGTCTTCTCGCTAGGTATTGGCGTCATCAGCCTTGAGCGGGCCTATCCTCTAACTTTGGGCTCCAACATCGGAACCACCACCACAGCCATCCTTGCGGCGATGGCGAGCCCCGGGGAAAAGCTGGCCAATTCGCTGCAGGTACAAGAGAAGAAGACGTCTTTGTCGCGTTTACCATTTTGAGGTCTAATCGTCTGCATTTCTCGCCAGATCGCGCTCTGCCATTTCTTCTTCAACATCATGGGCATCATGTTGTGGTACCCGATCCCGATCACACGGATACCCATCAGGCTGGCCAGGGGTTTAGGCAACCGCACAGCGCAGTACCGCTGGTTCGCCGCCTTCTACCTCGTCCTGTGCTTCCTGATTTTGCCCCTCACCATATTTGGCCTGTCGCTCGCCGGCTGGCAAGTCCTGGTGGGCGTCGGGGTGCCCATCGCGGTCCTCGTCATCTTCGCCGTCGTGGTCAACATCCTGCAGTCGCGCTGCCCTCGCGCCCTGCCGGGCTTCTTGCGCACCTGGAACTTCCTGCCGCGGCCCATGCGCTCGCTCGCACCCTGGGACAACCTGGTGACCTCCTGCATGGGCTTCTGCGGCCGCTACTGCTGCTGCATCTGCAAGTGCTCCAACTGCTGCCAGAAGGACGAAGCGACGCGCAAGAAGAGCCTGGAGATGTACGACAACCCGGCCGCCGTAACGGACGGCGGCCCGAAGGTCATCGAAGGAACTCATCTTTAAAAGCACCGAAATGTGTACAATTGTGAACGGTCATCTCTTGACGTTTAATGATTGCCCTGACTGGACGCTGTAATCTCAATGTTGGGCTGCTATGAACTGTCTTAAAACACTGGACCTGGTGAATACTTGTCTATGTAACCTCCGAATGCTAGCTACACTCCTTTTGGGACTTTTTGTATTTTCTGTATGGATGGGAAAAAAAAATTCTCTGAATGTTAAATGTAGAATGTATGTCTGTTTTCCTTCAATATTTAAGACCAAAAATGTGTTGATAAATTAACTTCTTTTTTTTAAAGTAAAGTCTACTCTTTTGTCATTTATTTAGGGACTGCATTTGCTCTGCTATCAAAACAATGTGTTCCCACGTCTTTGCTAACGTCGTTAGAAAAAATCGATTCGGCAATATATCGCGATATTACAGCGCGCAATTCTCGAATCGATTCTTAAACAGAATTTTTTTTATGGGAATATTCAACAAAACGTACTTACTTAGGTTTAGGATTCACACATTAAGCATGGAAGAATGTTATATTAATGGAACATTAAGCCTTTAATATTTGATTTCAGTGCTGTTCAAACATGAAACAGACTGCAACCTGTTTGTTAAATGCAGTGGCTCCGTTATAAGCCTGAATTGTCAGATAAATAAATTTTCATACAAATCTTACAGTGTACATGTACAAGTTTACTGATTAATATTTTCTAAATTTGAGTTTTTAAAAAAAATCGCAATAACAATTTTTTGGATTCGTATCGGGATTAATCGAATCGAATCGTGACCTATGAATCTTGAAATGAATCGAATCGCCAGGTACTAGGCACTTCACACCCCTAATAACTACCGTAATTATTCTTGGATCCAACACCATAAAAAAAACGAGCAATTCTCTCAACAAAGGCAACGGATGAAGAATGTATTGCTCAAGGTTAGCGTTCGTCTCGTCGCTCCATGTCACTGCAGTCCCGCTTTTTCCTACCTAATAAGTCGGCAAGATCTCATCAAGATCTCAAGGACGGTTGACTTTCACTCTCTTTATTTAAATAATAATAAAATAACAATACCAAAAATCATGAGCACAAAACTGAGGTACGCCCCAAACCATATGTATGTAAATACATACAGTATATATGTATAGATAAGCTCATAAATTATGTATATTATGTATAAGTTTTGCTGGCGTTGGGCCAAAACTTTGTACCTCACTTTTTAAGACCCCAAAAAACACGTTTTTTTTTCTTTTCCAACCATTAACATTGCATCATCAAAAAGCACAAGCTGGTCGTTAACTCATTCACTGCTATTGACAGCTATGAACATCAAAAAATTCATTTGAACTATTTCTATTAGTTTACATTTTTTTTCCACTTTTGTTAACAAGAGTATAATAAGTAAGTAACTAATAAGTACAATTTTTGATTTATCGGGAGTTAACTAGTGAAGTCATGCGATTTATTACAATAAAAAAATGTCATCGCCTGTTTAGATGATTATTAAAAATTAAGGGCGTCAGGCGATTATTATAATTTTTTACTTCAATAGTTAACTCACGATTAATCACAAATTTTATATCTTCTAAATGTACAATAAAAAAAATCTAGGTTTTCATACTCTTGTTAACAAAAGTAGGAAAAAAAAGTAATACTATTAGAAATAGTTTAAATAGATTTTGGACGTTTATATCCGTCAATGGCAGTGAATGAGTTAATTTGCAAAAATGACACCCACACGTGTGGACTGAACAAAAGTATAGATTAAATAATAATAATAATAATATAATATGAAATTTTCCAAATTGTGATTTACGAGGTTTTTGGCCTGAGGTACTGAATCTAAATATTAAGTTGCAGATGCTGGTACTTGCGGTATTCTTTGGTACGCTTGATTATCAGACCCGATAAGTACCCACACACAAACACACACACGATTGATAACAGCTTGATTGCTTTTCATATCTGATGTGCCTTTGAACAGAAACTTCATAGAGTGTCATCCAGCGACTTTTCAATCTGCAGATCATTCTTTTGTTCTCTTGGAATATTTATTGTGCACTTTTAGTGCCTTAATAAACATTTGTAAAAAAAAAAATACCTTAAGAATCCCGATTTACAGAGTATGTCCAATTTTTAAGTCTTTGCGAACTCAGCCCGTTTCGAGAGGTAGTCCTGTCCCTGTGCAATACCGAGTACGGCATAATTAACCATGTCCGAGGGGGTTTTGACGATGCGAGCAGCGACTGCGAGCCCGTGAAAAGGAAAATAGCAAGATTTTTTTTGTTGACTTTGTTTTGCTTCAATTGAGTTGTTTCCATATGTTCTCCTCAAAGTCCTTTTTTTGGGGGGAGAAATGCATTCAAATCACATCGGTCGCAATGTTCCCGTGGACTTAACGAGTCCAAGGACATCACTTTATTGATTGCGGCCAGTCCACGTAAACAGCGTATTTTATTACTGCAAGAAGTTATTAGATGACATGATTACAACATTTGGTACATCTGCGCAATTCAAGTAGATAATAGGCCACAACTCGCTGGAGTCTTTTTTTGCGGGATTGAAAAAGAATCCAAACAGGAAATAAAAAGGAGAGTCATGGTGCAAATAATTGCATGTAGCAATTTTGCATCTTGGGTGTATTTAATAACATTCAGCATTCAGATTTAGAATGTATAACGCAAGTGATTTTTGTTTGTGAATGAAATATTAATCAAATTGATTTATTTAAGCTCAGAAGCTGTTTGGGTTGAAGCAGTTTGGTATTATCTGAACATTTCTTAAATAAATAATAAACATTTTGGGGAGGTAAATTGCTTCATCTCTTTTTGTTTAGTGTAAGTGATTTTTTTTTTTTAAGATTTAGTTGAAAATTATACAAAACACATTTTGTCCAAGGCATTATTTCCATTAAGTTTGAATTTAAGTGATTGTTTTGATAACTCATATTTTGAAATTTTTGTACGATTTCTGATGCATTAGATTTCATTCAAAATTCCCATTTTGGAAAGAAAAAAAGGTCATTTTATGTCTACTTTGATTCATTTCACCCAAGCAAAGGTACTATTTTTAATAAATAATAAACATCAAGTGAATTTTGGTGAAATTATAGCTAAGCGTTACATTTTTGACCTGGGAATTAAATTTGATTTATTTATTTATTTTTTTACGAAAAAGAGAAAGTGTTGGGTTGCATTTGGAGATAATTGTGACAACTTAAAATATTTTTGGGAATCAGTCCAAGTGTATCTCACTGAGGCATGCTAGCTTTTATTTTATTTCTTTATTTATTTTTAAATAACAAATGTAAAATAATTTGACAGTAAATGGGGATGTTGTTTGTGTGAGTGGGTTTTTAGTGTGTGCACATTTTTGTATATTTTTGTGTGTGTGTGAAAATCAATAAATATATTAAACACAAATATAAAATAAAATTTAAAAAAAATTAATGAATGAATAAATAAATAAATATGTCAGACAATTCCTACCCATGAGTAATGTAGGCTTTATGTTCACTTTTAAGAGAACCAATTTTATGAGGGGGGGGGGGGGCATTTTTGAGTAAATGGCTTCATTTTCGTGTGTCTGCGGTCATCGAATCTTTGTCGACACTGGTATGCATTCCCTCCTGCACAATATTAAAATAAGATAAGAAGAAGATAAGACTTGATTTTAAAAGCACATGAAAAATGTTCGTCAGGATTTACAGGCCGCTTGCGGGCGTCTACGTTTTAACGCTGCAAAGTCAATGTCTCATCAAGTCTCATCAAATCGTAAAGTGTAATCTTCTCCTATCATGTTCACGTGGCAGGGATGATCTGCAAACAATAAAAACGTTGCGGGAGGACACCCCCGTTGGTTGGATGCCTCCTGGATCTTATGTAAGATGTTTTGACTGCTGTCTTATTGCCCATAAAAGCCGTGATTTGATTGCAATGGCTTTTAACGGCAAACAGGTGACGAGACGCTCGTATCGCCCTTTTACCCGTATCATTCATTTGTGACGCGTCCATCCCTAGAGGTGCGGCAGATTAAAAATCGATTTGTGATTTTTTTTATTTTAACAAAATTTAAATGACGAACAAGTCCTGCTTTAGCGAATAAAGAAGAAGTAAAAACATGGCAATCTATTATTCTTTTTTTTTTTTTATCACAACACAAGTTGAAGACAGTCACCTCATTTTTAGCTTTTAAAAATATTAGATTTTTAAAGGGAAACCCCCCCAAATCTTGACAATAATATGTTATATGTGACCTAACTCGTCTAAACGTGACATTCTGATTATGATTAATATTACATTTGTGGAATATGAGTTAAGAAGCAAAATCCACCAATCACGGCTCAACTGTTTTCTGAAGCTGAGTTGTCATTGGCCCTGAGTAACATTGATAGCAAGTGGCAAAATGGCCGCCCCCTAAAATGGACAAAAACGGCTGGATTTTGCTTCTTAGCTCATATTCCAAAAATGTAATATTCCTCAGAATGTCATGTTTATACCAGTGAGGTCGCGTATAACATATTATTGTCAAGAAAGTTGATTTCCACTTTAAAAGTTTCTTAATTTTTAAAGGTCATATAACGTTATATCGCACAGTGAACCCAAAAAAATGTCTATACAAGATATCGTATCGTTCTAATGATACAGTATGTGTGTGGTATTGCGTTAGCTTCCTTGCTAAGCTAACGTAGCATGTGCGATGGGAACATAACAGCCAATTTTCCATGACATCATCCTTGTGCCTCACTCTCCAGACATGACCAATCGACGCACGCTTAATCCAACCGTTGGATTAGTGTAACAGCTGAATTGATTGGATTGTTGTGATACTTTATTTTTGACTGAATATTGAATTAATTGCACTCTTTTTTTTTTATGTTGCAGAGGTAACAGAAGAATTGGATTTGGGTAAAAAAAACAAAAAACAAAACAAGGACAGTTGAAGACCGACTGAATCACTGGAAATGCTGCCGACTCGGTCGATACGGTTAGCAGTCTCGCAGATGCAGACGATTTGCCCGGAGCGGTTTCACTGATTCAAGTTCATGGAATCACCAAAAACAAAACCTTCAGATGATTCATTGTATCGGTTCAAAGAGCCAACTCAACGAATCACTGCAGACTAACTAACGTTGATTCTATTTGACATAGCCATTAGATTTCATTTTTATTTGAGAACAACATTGAGTCAAATGACTCACAGAGTGCGGCCAGTGGAGCTTGTCGTTTCTCATGTTAACAGTGGGCGTCAACATCCAAGGTCGTGTCGAGTTCAGCGCTCGCCTTCCACAAAAAAAGTCCAAATATGTGAGTCAACGTCGGGTATCGCCGCAGCGTGAGTGAATGAACAATAATACAATGTGTGGGGTCGCTCACGAATCTTATCAACTTCAGCTTGTTTAAGTGCAGCATCAACAGAAACAAAAGGGGAAAAAAAAACGTGACTGGGTCAAGGTCAGCATAACCAAAAGTAACATGGAGGGGGGAAAAAAATGTCTTGGTTGTGATACAGAATGTTCTTGGCACACTGCGGAATTTTGCTTGTGGGACTTACGATGGGGAAGAAGTGGACGACTCATTCAATCACTTTACTGGACGCCACAAACAATTCTGCAGAGTGGAAACTCATTTCTTTCATTGGAAAGTTTTTTTTTCCCGATGGTCTGTTGAGATTGCCGCTGTTTGGGGTAGCAAAGTTGAGCTGGTAAATTTCCGCCATATGAGGTAATATTGGAATTAGGGGTGCCAGGCCATTCTTTTTTTTTTAATCGTAATTAATCGCATGACTTCAATAGTTAACTCACGATTATTTTAATTTTAAATATTTTTTTCAAAGTTTTAACTTTAACAACTTAATCTTGAAAATATACGACTTTATAATCACAAAAAAATGTCTACTACTTTTTTATTATCACTTATTATAAGCAAGTATAAAATTATTATGATATACATATATGTGTGTCTATCATATAATAGTCATACATATTCATGTTGTATAAATATAATAATAATAATAATTATTATTATTATACATTTAATATTTATGATATATTATAGTATTCCATTGATTAATTTTCAATATCACTTACCCCATTCATAGTTGTGTTGATACAAATTAAAAATACAAATACAACAATCACATTAAGTTAAAAAAAATAAATCAAAATAATAAGTAACACCAGCAAATGTGCAACATTTTTGAAAATGTAACCACAGCCCAATTTGGGGACCATTAGTGTGTGTGTTTTTTAAATTTTATTTGTAATTTATTTATTTATTTAAGTGTACGACGATTAAGAAACTTCTCATGTGACTTATACATATTAAAAACAACAACATTTGGACACCAATTGTCCCATGCCAACAAAATTGTCTCTGAGGCTCCCATCCAAATGTGAGGAAACAGCGTCATCTAGAGGCAAGCAAGGCAACAGCACGTCTCTCAGCAATGACAACAGCCAGCCGCATTAATCCTCCAAAACAGAAGAAGTGCAGATTGTGTTTGAAGAGTGTGACACTCTGGAAATAGCGAAGCGTCTTTCTTCTTTAATGTCTAATTCATGGCCCGCGTCCCATTTGCATTGGCACATATTTCAATTATTAAAATGTAGACATACGCCGCAATTATCAAAGGATGGTTGGTCGGCTCTATAGCATAGTGTAGCATAACATAGAATGTGGCGCAACGTTCTGACTCGTTTCTAGCATCCAGGCTGTCCCCCTTTTGAATGGCAAACAGAGAGACAGAGAGAATCGTGCGCTGACTTCTTCACCTCGTCCTCCAGGGAGAATCGAGTGAAGTGCTTGTCAGACTTTTTACCCCAAGAACCATCTGAAATTAAAATGCTTGGCAGGCAGTCCACAACGAGCGCCGATGTAAGCGCACGCAGCTCGTCACCAGGTGCTAGATTTCATCCCTGGCGGTGCGCTGCCAGGCCTCGACCGCAACGGGCTTCACTTCCTGCTTGTTGCTCGGGGCATTTTCCCTTCAGATTTGTCTTCAGCGAGTGAAATGCGCGCTCGTTTGGATTCAGGGCCGGTGATTGACTTGATTCCACTTTTGTCAACTTGAATAAAACTCTTATTCCATTTGTGCGCAGCGTAACGGCCAAATGCTGCTTCACCGTGTTTGGCCTGAGGCGGCAGACCTCGGAATGCTGCTGGGTTTATATTCAATCAGCATTTCTTTCATGTATCCAGGAGCCAAATCATTCAGTGATTTATAGACCTAGTAGCAGAATTCTATAAATATAAATGGTATAATAAATACAAATTGGTCCATCCAGCTACTACCACCAACCATCATGCGTCTCTGATTATGATGTGATATAATACTATACTATGAAATGCGACACTATACTGTCCTATGCTATGCTACAGCACTGCCGGCCATAGGTGAGAAAAAAAAAGAAGTTTGTCCTTGCTTCGCGTAACAGTGGAGCTGGTGATAAGCAGCAGAACTAATAATAGTAATAATAACAACAATCATAATAAACAGCAGGCACAACGCACTGGCCTGTTTTTATGGCAGCGGTGGCCAACTTTAATTAAGTTTATCGCCGTGCGATGAGATTACGGCCGAGTAAATCTGTCGTCCGCCCAACCCCGCCCCCCCCCAAAGAGCGCTCAGACCGGCGCCGCCGCGATAATGAGGAGTTAGGCGACGGACGCGTCGCGCCGTGCAGATAAACGCCACACGTGCACAGCCAGAGAGGCTGAGGCCAAATGAAAATGGGGAGCACATTTTCGTAGCATATCTGCTGACAATCAGCAATGACGAGGAACCAGGAAGTTATTACTGCGTAATCGTAACTCGTTCGCTAATTTAAACAGATTGCCTTCCCTCGTTTACTAATATCCTTTTAAAACGTTGCAACCGCAGAAGTCGGATAGCATAGCATAGCATAGCATAGCATAGCATAGCATACAATGGAAATTGGAATTCCAAGACAAACTGGAAAACCTTGTCAAATTATATCAAATGCTATGCGATGCTAATCTATGCTATAGTGAAAAAAAGACAATTATCTTAAACAAACATACACTTGACTTGCAAGTCGACGCGTGAGTGGAAAAGTGTGTTGTGGTCACATGAAGCTAACGTGTTCCGTTCTTATGGGAAAATGAAAATGGCCAGACCGCCTTTATGACCGCATATCGCCATGAATATTTCAACACTATTGAATAAAAAGCAGCACATAATATGAAGACACGGCTGCACAACACTTGAATACTGTTTGCTTGCTTGTACATTCAAATGTGTCTTAGTCGAAAGTCACCAAAGTATTTCTCCTTTTGTTTCATTGGCAACCCAGGTTCATTATATTGTGTTGAGGTTGATTGATTTGGGGGTAGGGAAGAATGGAAAAGTAGGTTGAGATAAAAAAAAATATATATATATATATATGTTATTATTATTATTTATTGATATATATTTATCCACCCTAATAATGTCCTTTACATGTAATATCACAATTCTTTATGAGTTGTTTGAATTATCTTCAATCAGTATGGGAAAAAAATAAATAATCAAAATGTTCCAGGAAGTTAAAAGCAAGTAACAGGAAGTGGGGAAAATGTAAAAGGTGACACAAAGATGAGCCATAAATGTGAGGAAAGAAAGATTAAATGAACTCCATAAGCAATTCATGTAACATTTAACAATGTTGTATAAAAAATTATTATTTACAAATTATTTACATTGTGGACAATCAGTGTGGGGGAGAATAAAAAAAAAAAAACGTTCCAGGAAATTAAAAGCAAGTAGCAGGAAGTGGGGGAAACATGAAAGGTGACACAAAGGTGAGCTGGGTGGCAGAAATGTGAGGAAAGAAAAATGAAATGAACTCAATAAACAATACATGTGACATATATAATTAACAATGTTGCATAAAAATTGATTATTTACAGGTTATGTAAATCGTGGACGGATGATTTTTGGACCTTCTTGGACTTCTTTCTGCTGCCTGAAGATCTGTAAACAGCAAAGCTAAGTGCTAACTGCTATTAACTGCACTTCGACTGCTATTTTTTTTTATGCACATGCACCCATGCAAAGTGATTTTCCGTTAACTGCCTAGCAACAAGTGCCCACAAAATCTGAATGAATGTGATCAACTGTTAAAAGTCCAACTTTCATTAGTTAAATCTTTATTAGGATTTTCTGTTTCCTGACAATCCATTGAATGAGCCACTGAGAACTATGATGAGCTACCTTCGTTTTTGTTATTTTTGTAGTTTTATGCCTTCGTTTTATGGCTAATTGCACACTGTTTTGTTTCATATGTTGGATCTTAGTTCGTATCATTGAAGAAAATAAACAAACTGGGATTAGAAAAAAAAAAAGAGTTTTGGAACAGCAGTCCAAACACGTCCATCAAATCTATCAATATTTCAGGAAAAATGATAAATAACATTCACATATTTGTACTTTCTGAGTCTTCCATCATTCTCTCAACCTCACATTCTGCAATTTTGCAGTCTTAGCTGAAACCAGGCCATGTTTTACTGCTGCTGATTACAAAAGTACGGAAAAAGCTAGAAACACACTTCTTTTCTGGTGAAAGAAGAGAGAAACTCTGCTTTGAGAAATATATTTTAACACTTTTTCACATTATTGGCATATGTGAGGGATGATGATAATAAAGTGAGCAGTATCTAAAAACTAATGTCCTCCCAGTAGTCCCTGGGGGGTGTGCTGGGCGAGCCCCCAGGTCATAAATCCAACATCTCTGCAGAGCTTCTTTTTTTTTTTAAAGGTAAAAAAGACGAATGACTTATAATTCACCCCACGTAAAGATGAAAAATATCAATTCTTAAAATAGTCTCCAACTTGTTGAGGTCGCAGTAGAATAAAGCCGCTAAAGCACCGGCAGCAGCCTTTTTATATTCATGAGATAAAAGAGAAACATTTGGCAATCTGTAAGCCGGACGGCGACGGCGTTTTCAGATATGCAAATAAAATGAGGTGGCGACCTTGAATTAGCCGCCGTCATTGAAATGAGCTGCGGGCTGCGGGCCGTCTGCTCGGCCGCGCTAATAAAAGGGAGATTGAGCCTCACATCACATTGCATCGTGGGATTCCACTCGCAGGCGTCCTCTTGCGGCCTCCGGATGCTTCCAGTATCTCGGTGACACACTCACTCGTCATGAGACGCACTCGGATGAGGTCGGATGCAAGAGCGGGATTTGAAAAAAAATAATAATAATCAGCCAAATAAATCACAGCTCGCATCTCAAACAACTCAAAAGTTGAGTCACTTGTATCTCTTGTACAAAATATTGATTTATTTGTTAAAAATGCCAAAGGAGAAGTTGACATTTTGCTCTGTTGAACTTTGCATGTAACTGAATAGCAATAATAATATAAATAATAAATATTTTAACTATTATTGATGGGTTAATATTTTAGTAAATATATTATGAAAGGTTTTCTTTGCTTAAAATACATCTTCGTACATACAAACTTCAGAGATAAAAGGACCATTATAATCTTCTGTAATAGTTCTATTCAATTTGCATATAAAAGCCTTTTTATAAATCATTGAAATGCAACGTAGTCGGTCGAAACCTCATAGAAAATTGCAAATGCAATGAAAATGCAAATGTGTATTTGACAATAGTGAAAGTTCATTCTCAGTACATTTAGCCTTGAGGCTTTAGGATTCCACAAGTAAAGCGTGTGCCGAATGCCACGCCGCGATTGGCTGAATCGGAATATTTGTCGCACTTGCTTGACAGGTCACTTGTCGCTAGGCTAAAATTCAATTAGCGATAATATTTGTGTCCCATAGGCCATTGAAGTTTGAATGAACAAGAAAACATGAAAAAATAAGAATAGCTGGACTCACTTTGTATTAAATATAAAATACCAAACATCTACTTGTCCTTTCACAAACATACTTTTTTTGCTTACTTAGAGTCAATGTAAAAATATGTCTGTCCAATCTTTGACCAAATAAAAGTTGATTTCTAAGTGTTTGCATTCTTTAGGAATAAGTTGGCCTATTTGATGCCGCACAATGAAAAATTAGGGTTACTAAGCTTTTGAGTGAAATTTTAGGATGGACCGAAAATGCACTAGGCTTTTTTTTGGGGGGGGGGGGGGGGGTATTTTACCAAAAGCACAGTTTTCTGATAACAAGTGGAGAAAATTAGCTTTTTGCGATGCCAAGCAGCACAATGACTTTGATGCAGATAATTATTGCTTTTGTGACTTCTCAAACTATTAAATAACAAAAGCAAGACTGAAAAAGATTTTGATGGCAATTATTTATTTTTAGAGATTTATAGATATACGACTCAAGAACGACTCACTGCTTAGTAGGGCTGTGCAATTTATTGAAGTTCAATTACAATTTCAATTGTTACACTCCACAATGACAAAATGGCATAATTGTAAAAAATAAAATAAAGAAAAAAGAAGAAGATTATTAATACTAAATTTGAGTTGTTTAAATTGATATATTTGTACCTTTTTTATTTTAAAATGATTAATTTAATAAATCATATTTGGTCTAAAATAAATTAGTTTGTCTTAATATTTATTTTAGATATTTAAACATTTTCTTTTTTTTATACCAAAACAACAAATGATTGTCCTAATCGTGATTTCACTTATTACCAAATTGTAATTTGTAATGAAAAGCTGTTCTCAAATTGGAAACAATTGAAATGTCGCCACCTTGTGGTGTCCGTTTGACACTGCAGTTATGTCGAAGCCTGAATTACACTGACAAGCTGAGCTTTCGGGTAGCTTTGCATACCGACCCGTTCAAAAACCTACTTGACGAGTATATTCGTCATTGGCAATAAACGGTTGGGCTAAAGTTACATTCATGTCGTGAATTTGTCAGGCATGGAACCAAAATATGAAACTTAATACGAATATGTGAAGTAAACGACTTCGGGCCATGATTTGGACACGCCTGGCATTGAGGGAAATAAAATTGCAAATGAAGGAGCGGCAGTAGATTATTTGCACTCGGGTTTGTTTAATGCGGCGTGGACTTCATTCCTCCACGGAACATCTGTGTTTTTTTTTCGTACCGCCACGCAAAAATTCCAAGGTTAAACGTTTTTCTCCACTTTTTTTTACGCAACTTCCGTCAAACCCCAGCGGTGCGCTCACCTGAACCCTTCCAGGCGCTAATTGAGCCCCCGAGCTAGGAATCAGGAAGTGCTATTCATGCGGCGGCAAACAGATTGATGAGTGCACTCGTAAGGAAGGCGAGCGTGCAGGTGGAGCTTATTTTCTCGCACCCCCTGAAGGAACGGGCATCAATCAGCCAATCAATAAGTGCCACTACGCACACACAAAGAACACACACACACAACAACAACAACAACGACGGCAAGGCGGCGCATGCAACATCAAGCATTTAATTTGATCTTTTCAAATAGACTCAACGCGCTTTCATCAGCAACACGGAGACACTCAAGCTTGTCCTATTTGACAGCATTCAGAACTAGGACTCTTCGATTAGGCGGAAGCAAGACAAAAAAGACACTGTGCAAACATGGATGCCTTTTTGCTCTGTTCATTCATGTTTATGTCCTAAATTTGTATTTATTGTTTTGAAATGAGGCCAGCGGGTACTAGTTAGCCCCAAGGACAATAACAGGCCTGTTCGAAATGTTTAATGTAATGTTTAACAGAATGTAAACGTCCTAACTAAGGGGTGTTAGGCGATTAAAATTTGTATATATATATGTTATAAATGTACACTAATCCCCCCCCTCAGGTTTTCATAAAAAATGTAATGAAATGATTTTTTTTTAAATTTAAACTAATAAAAATAGTTCACATGAATTTTTGACGTCTATAGTCGTCAATGGCAGTGAATGAGTTAAAGACCGTGCAGATATTTGCATTATTTGTACATGTGATTGGACGGAAACATTTCCCCCTAATGTTTCCGTGAAGTGTGTATGTAAATGGCGCCTGGCAAAGAGGCTAAATGTGTTTGCGTATGTGTTAATTGGGGGGATAATCCCTCGTGAAGGCACCGACAGATGTCTTAAATAACAACATGGTAGCTTTCAGAACAGCATGCGGTCCGCAAACAGCGTGTGCATGTGCGCGCGCACGTGCATGTGCGCGTGGCTAAGCTGGAGATTTCCCACACCAAACGGTAAAAAAAAATCAAATGGAAAAATACATGACAGCCGCATGAATGAAGCCCACCCTCCGCCGAGTACCCGTAGCACTTTCTTTCCCTTGAAAGCGCTCCTGGAAATAACGTGACAACCGATACACACACGAGGAAACCCGGCTGGAAGTGGCAAAAATCGGCATTCTTTTTGTTGCCCCTGAAGAAAATGTAAAATATTTAGAAACCGGTTGAGTCCAATGAATTTTATTTCCATTTTTTAGAGTCAAATTCTTTGACACACTTGCACAGGTATTGTTATATTATGTCCTCCTTCGGAAGATACGTTGAGAAAATATTTGAGGATATGAATTTATGTTGAAAATTTGATTTGACTTGTTGTCACATGGGTAAGTTGTCACACTGCAGTTATCTTCTCCACCATATTCTATCTTCTTTATATACGGTAAGAAGTCCTGTCCGAGACGAGACGAGGATAGCGCATTGTGAGCTGAGATGAGCGCCAGTGCAACTTTTTGCACAATGCAAAGTATAAAATTTGAAACAAGCGTCATCCAGGTGCAAATTTTAGCAGCGATACACGTGGACTTGATTGAGGAGAGATTCAGACGTCTTGTCAATATCTCAGTCATTGTTCTTACTTTAAACTAGAGCTAGTATTGGCACACGTGATAGTTTGGGGCAACATGTCGCAGTCATTTTGGGGTTAGTTGTCACGTGACATATGCAAAGAATGGGCCATAAATAATAAACATTTTTTTGGCTGATTTTAATGTTTACTTTTATGTGAAAAAGAGAGAACAGCAATAATTTTCCTTGTTTTATTAGTTGCAAAATCCAGTGTGACATCTTACACCATATAGTGAGACAACTTGGAGCAAAAATGTCAGATGTTCTCACTCTGTATTTTATTGCTTATAACTCTGCACTGACACAAAATATGAACATAACATGAATCCAAAATATATACCTGAGACTTTGGTCTTTCATCTGGCACATAATTTTTGTTTTATTGATTCCAATAAATATAAAAAGGTGTAAAAAAAAAAAAAGTGACAAACTCCTGGCTCCCCTAGCCTCTGTGATGCTTGTGGACTTTATAAACTGCCCTGGCGCTTTGTATTGAATAATTTTACTAGGTAAGCAGTTTAATTTTAAAGCTTCAAATAGATTTTCACTTATAATGAATTTTAAAACTATGTAAGGCGATACGGAACTTGGGAAGGGAAATAAAACATAATAAAATAAGATAGTAACATTCTTATCGATCAGTTCCAGACTAAGAGTTTTATTTTTGATTTGAAGATATTAAATATTAATCATTGTTATCATTATTATTATTTATAATTTTTGTTAAGATAAATATTATAATTATTGCTATGTTTTGTGCTGTGATTTTATTTATTTATTTATTTATGGAGGAGGGAAAAAAACAACCCAAAACAAAATGTTTGTTTTGTTTTTGTCTCCCAGGGTTTTTCGTATTTGTCACACGTGGGGCTGATAAAAAAAAGAAGAAGAAAAATCAGATTTTTCAAGCTGCTGATAAAACAAACCTAAAGTCCTGGAGATCTGGACTCTCTTTTATTCTGTCTTTGTCATTGCAAGTGCTCGCGAAAAACACAATTGAGCAGCTGTTACTCAAAGTGGTGCCGCTCTTCATCCTCATCATTCTCCTCGCGAGCGTCATTTTCTTGAAAGCTGCACGCAGAGGGCGATGAGAGGCTCCCAAATGACCTCGCGCCATTGTCGCGACTCGTATCGACGCCGGCAGTGCGTTCGCACCCCGGCTGGGCTGCAGCACCTCCAGTAATGATTGCTAGTCAACATCCAAGCTATTTACAGCCTGCTGATTGGTGTTTTTCATGGAGCACGCGTGACATAAGCACTGATTATGTCCACGTCGTTGTTCACTCAATTGGTGTTTAATTCAAGCCGCGGTCATACACAGAAGGGGGAAAATTTGCGTAAGAGGGAAAAGGCAGCAGCTGCGGACATTTTGTCAAATTCATTTCATGGCAGCTACGCGCCTCTAGGGTGGGGCAAAGCTAAAAATGTGGGCGTTCCATGTCAGATATGGCCTGCTAAAAGCAATGATGATGACATTTCCGAATGAACAATACTGAGCTCTTAAAAAAAAAATAATAATAAAAAAAATAATAATAATAAAAAAAAAAAAGAAATAAAAAAAAGATATGGCCTGCTAAAAGCAATGATGATGACATTTCCGAATGAACAATACTGAGCTCTTAAAAAAAAAATAATAATAAAAAAAAGAATAATAATAATAATAATAAAAAAAAGAAAAAAAAAAGATATGGCCTGCTGGATGTTAATACGTATCATTTTTTTTTAAAATTCTGTATTATTGATATCTAGCGTAGCTTCCATGCCCTCAAAGTCCGCGTTTGTGATTTTCAGCAGTGATTCCTCCATATGGTGTGGACTTTCCCAGTTGGAAAGGAAGCATCTCCGGGGACTTGACAGCTGTTCCAAAACAGAAACACAACAATCCGCCAAATGGAAAGAAGTTCTGCATGCAAACGTTAAACAAATGTTAATTGTCGCCATTTGCGGGGCGCATAATCTCGCCGTAGCGCTGCAATGATAATAAGCACATTCTATTCTGTTCTTTTTGTAAAATATTGAGCTTTTAATTGAACTTTTATTAAGGCCTGATTTTGCCATGAGGGTTTTATGCGGGCAGAGCATGGCGTGAAATTTTAATGATCGTTTCAAGGATCTTTGGGAAATTAGGGCATGAAAACATGTTGTACTGGCCTGAAACGCACGAGCTTCTGGTGCTCAAAAGTTCTTTGCTGTTGGGCTGCTTTGTGTTGCTCGTAAAGAACAGGTTGCCAGCTCACTCCTGATCATGGACTCAGAAATTAGCTCGCAGGAAAGCTGTGTGCAGTAGTTGTTGTTCCCAGAGTGAGCGCATTGCAAGTTCATAAAATAGGGAAACTGTTTTGCATACAGAGAAGGTTTTTAGTGGAAGGAGGTTCGACAAAAGAGTTACAGTTACTTACATGAATGCCTTTTGATCAATGTGCATTATCCTTAAAAACAAACAAACAAAGACATGGTGCCAGAATGTACTAGTTAGCCCCAATGACAACATGAGCAGCCCACAGCTCTGTTCTAAAAAGCAGCTTGTTCACAAATTGTTCACATTTTTTTTCCATTTAAACTTAACATTCTAAATGTACCACTGTATAAAAAAATGATGCTGACACTGGGAACTCTACACTTTTTATTAAAAATAAATAAATAAAATAAAATATAGAAATTATGTTGAAATTTTGGAAAACTTTAATTACAAGTAGACAACTTTAGGGAACTATTTACTTGCTTAGTTTTTAACTTAACTTAACACATGCTGATGACCCTGGCAGCTCCCTGCATTTTTTGTTAGAATTTTTAAACAAAGCTGTCAATACTTTATACTGTAGGGTTAAAATAAAAAAAATAAAAAAAAAATTATTCTGATGCTAATATTTTCTCTTTTACTGCAAATTAATATCTTGTTTTTATTTTTTTTATTCTGACGCTAATATTTTCTCTTTTACTGCAAATGAATATCATCTTGTTTTTATTTTTTTTATTCTGACGCTAATATTTTCTCTTTTACTGCAAATGAACGAAGGCTTGAAATATCGGTTAGCGGTCTCCTTGATTACTAATAATCGGCATCGGCGTTGAAAAAAACATATTGGCCTATCGCTAATATATATCAATTTGATCTGTTTGCTCTCGGTTTATAATACCGTCAGAATTTAATATCGGCCCGTTCCTAATTTAATTTTCTTAACACAAGTAAGCATACTTTTGCCACCTCTGCCTTTATATAAGCATGGAAACGCCCACTATGAATTCCTCATCTTGGCCTTTGTGTCACACGCACTTGAATGACGACGTCCCCTCCACAGAAGATATGACACTCGTATATTTCAGCGCAGGAGACCCGTAAAGGCTCGTGATAAATACGCCATGCACTCGCACGCTCCTCTCATCTCACAAAACACACATCATCACTCACGCTCATCTCACGCTACCGCAAATCGGTATCAGGTGGACGCGTGCCGCAGCCCGCCGGCGTCCGTTGAGCGTCCGTTGAGCGGCGGCGTCACCACGCAGTCACGGACGCTGTCGCCATCAAGGTGATGGATGGTCGCCACAGAGCAGCTGATGGCGGCAGCCTTCCGAGCCTGACCCGCGTGAGGCTTGAAACCCGATTGGGCCGAACCGAGCTCGCGGGCTGCCGGCCGTGAGGCTGAATTAAAAACGAGTGACCTCGCTTGTTTGGCAGTGACCATAAAACAAGCGCACGTGCTACACTGGAGAGGACGCTGGAAAAATTGGAAAAATTGCGGCAAACGATTACTCAATTATTCAAATACTTGTCGATTCATTTGATAATCGATTACTTGCCGATTAATTTTGACAGCTCTCGTCAGTTTTGATAACTTGGGACATAGAAGCTACTGTAATGGCTTGGAGAGGTTGGACGACGATAAGAAAGGTTCAATGACGAACGGTCCACAAAAACAAAGTAACAACAAGCTTCGCTGATGAAGATGATAAAGTATTGACATTGAGAACCGCAAAAGATTGAAGACAACGCTGATTATAAAGGCAACAACGATGACAAATGACTGACGAGGAATCTGAAACGATGGATTGCAGTCAATAATAAAGACAAAAACTATTGGAAAAAAGATGGCGAGTAAGGGTTGAAGAAGAGTCGGTGGCAACGAAGGATCAACAGCAGCGACAGAGACGACATATCCACGCCGGCTATCCCGAATGATCGAAGGCAACGACAATGCCGATGCGCTAGAAGAAGAAGAGAAATGGCCGACGAAGAATCAGAAATGAGGACGAGCTGGCGACAATATAGGATCGGCGACAAAGAATCGCCACAGGATCGACAAGAATGGCAATAATGAAAGAAGGATCAACAAAAGACAACCATGAAACATAGAAGTCAACAATAATATATATATATTTTTTTTTTTGTTGTTGTTTTTGTTGGAGAGCTCAGTATTGTTCATTCGGTAATTTTACCGATTTGACATGTCATCATCATTGCTCTCCTTTTTTATTTTTTTATTTTTATTTTTTTTTAAAGATTAATATCATATATTAATGTACGGCAGGCTATTCATTCATTTTGAAAAGATCTTTATTCCATAATATGATATACAAAAATATGATAATATTCTTGGCTCAGTCAAAACGGGCCCAGCTGTGCATGGAAAATGAACCGGGGTGAACTTTAAGCGGCTTACTGTTTTATTGCAACATCAACGCTGGTCGTAAATGACGATCCACAAAGCCAAATTTCTCACACTGAGAGCAATAGGATGCGCAATGCAAATGTTCCGTGCAGTCAGTTGAGATGCATTAAGCGGCGATAACAAAATAGGACGTTGGCTTTTTAGGCTAATTAAAAGCGGAGGCATGATCCAGCGGGCACGTTGATTCTAGCAGCTGGCGTTGGCCCGCACATGCGCGCTAATGCGGCCCATCGGACCACGCAAAGTTTCTGGTGTCGCGTGTTTACATGCTGCGCCTGTAATGGGACACCTCACTTTTTTTTATTTTTTATTTTTTTTTTATACACGCTCGGCTGGACTGATGCCGCGTTAGTCACCCTATTTGGGATTCTATCCGAGAACAAGCCACAGGAGAGACGCATCAAAAGCTGCCGAGTCTAACTTCATTTGATCCGCCGGGCCGCCGCCGACTCGCCGGCCTTGCCTTGACGCGTCTTTGAAGAAATGTGATCTGAAAAAGGACCTGGGACTGATGACTCACGGGCCGCTGACTGTTTGGCTTCAGAGGAAGGAAGCGGTAAATTGTAAATGTTGCTAATTCCTCGGGTACAAAAAGGGCAGACGGGCGTACAAGATCTGCAGAAAGCGAGTCAAGATTCGTCAGAAAACATATTTGTGATCAGCAAAGACGGCGACGAAGGGCCGCCAATCAACTCGGAGAATTGACAACCACAAAGGCTTGCTGGACAACAGATGACTGACGAAGGTTCGACCAAGAAAAAGAAAACGAAAAGGTATAGAGAAAGCAGCTACTGGTAAATGTTGGCAATCCCGCCGGTGTAAAAAGCAGAAGGCCTGCGACGCGCAGAAGATCTGAGACGGGTCGCCGATAAACGAACGCGCGATGGCGTTACAAGACCTGTGCAAATCCCAGGACCGCACTCGGCCCACGAGCCTATTCGACTTTTACATCCCGATTGCGGAGTGCCTTAAAGAAAATCCCCAATCGAGCGCGGTGAAGAACCCGCCGCCCTTCGCCATGTCCCACGGCACCACCACACTGGCGTTCACCTTCCAGGGCGGCGCGCTCGCGGCGGGGGACACCCGCTCCAGCTGCAACGGCCTGGTGGCCAGCCCCGACGCCCAAAAGGTGGAGCCCATCCACAGCCACCTGGTGGGCACCAGCTCGGGCACGTCGGCCGACTGCGCCACCTGGAGGCGCGTCCTGGCTCGGGAGCTGCGGCTCTACCGGCTGCGACACGGCCGCCGGGTGTCCACCGGCGGCGCCGCCAAGCTGCTGTGGCACATGCTGCTGCCGTTCAAGGGCACCGAGTTGTGCGTGGCCACCACCTTGTGCGGGTGGGACGACGGCGGTCCCGCTGTCTTCTATGTGTGCAGCGATGGCACCCGCCTCCAGGCGAGGCTTTTCTCCGTGGGCTCGGGGTCGCCTTACGCTTACGGCGTGTTGGATCAGGCGGTAAAATGGGGGATGACGGCCGAGGAGGCCACGCAGGTAGCGAGGGAAGCCGTGTACCGGGCTACCCGCAGAGATGCCTACTCGGGCAATTGCGTGGACATCTATCATGTCACCGCCGGCGGGTGGACACGCGAGGAGCGGGAAGACTTGAAAGACGAATATTACAGAGAACAAAACCGCTGAGGTCGAATTTTTGCGAATTCTGAAAATGAAAATCGGGAACGAGGTTGTTGCATGCTGGATGAGTTGTTAGAACCTCTGCTAAACAGTCCTGAGGTTGGGGGTTCAAATCCTGTGTCCTATTAACTCATTCACTCCCAGATATTTTCACTGAAGCAATCCCCTTCGCTCCCGGCCGTTTTACTGGATTTTGACTGATTTTGCAAGGTCCACAGAATATTGTGTTCTGTTGCTATAAAAAAAAAAACATGGAACCTACCAAAAGAAAGATTAGAGTATATAAAAAGTATATTTGCATCTGTTTCCGTTTTGCAGCAATGAGCATTAGAATATAGCAAAAATGTAATCATTATTCACAAACGTGTGGGAAAAAGAGCTTGTTGCAACATGGCCCAGGTTAATCTCGTATACTCTGCTGCCACCTGCTGGCCATTTTGTGTAATAACTACCATTGCTTTAAGTGACCTCTTCAGGTCAGAGGCTGCATCAAAGCCTTCTGCATTAAAAAAAATGTAAAAAAAATTATAAATACGTTCTTGGGACCATGGCAATATTTAAAATGGAACAAGTTTATAAGATTTTTGGGCGCAAATGAGTTAAATCGTTCCAGCCCCCACCTAAAAAACAAAAGTAAAATCTGAAAACATAATAAAAGAGAATGTAAAGAAAAGAAGTGGTTTTATGTAGTGTCATTAAACAAACATTAGTAGAGTAGTAAATTTTGTGCATTTAAGGGGCCATGGCCTAGCAAGTGACTTAACGAGCTCTTACTCTTGCTACGTTGTGCCATTTTTCACGCACTGTCTACTCCATGCTCCTTGTGAGTGTATTCATTTTGTAGTTGTGTGTTTGGCTGCTTGTCCTGCTCAATAAACAGCTAGAAGTTCATCGTGAGTGTGGCTCTACTTTTTTTTTTTTTCACTTCACTTGACTAGCGTCATATCTACAAATCACTTGCAAGTCTCTTTTGAAAGATTTTAATAAATGTGTTGATTCATTTTTTTGTACTTTTCAATCCGTATCTGTACTGTGCGTACTTTGGCCAACCTCTGATTATTTCTTCCAATGTCCTCGAAGGACCTTCCAGGTCTCAGTGCAGACAAAAAAAAAAAAAATGTCTCTGCGCGTTGTGAAGCGGCGGGAACGTGCAATGGCATCTTTTCAGCAAATAGTAAATTAATGAAGAGCACAGGCTCAGTTGCCTCCGGCCTTGTTTGTCATCTGATTTGGCCGCGCATATATCGGAGCCTCTCGTAAACAGCTTGCACTATATTTGCACAGACGATAAAGTGTCCTTAAACAGCACACCGCACTGCCCGGCATTTTTAGTGGATTTGTTTTTTTTTTATTGTTCCAAGCTACGACTGATGGAGCATCCACAAATTCATAATAGACCATTTAACCATAACGTCACATGTACCTCCAGATGGCACCATTAGTAAACAAACCCTTCTATGCAGTGATGTGTTTGGCAGCCATTTTCATTTTAGGCATAGTCATTTTTATATATTATTGTTACATGTGGACATGTTGGCGTCAAAATTTAGCAGTAATAAATATGATTATAATATAATATAATTATATAATAATGATGCATATATTTGAGGAGACTGGTCACGATGTATTTTTTACAAATTAAAAACTTACTTCATGTTCACCCATTTCAACCCGCCAGTCACAATTATGATGGACAAGAATAATTTAATTTACAATTTTAATTTAATGTTTCATAATTAATTGTAATTTAATATTTTCAGTATTAAATGTCAGAATATGTTGTTTGCATGAAATGTATGCATGGAATAAATTATCACATGACCAGCGCTGTTTACTTCCTGGTTGCAATTTTAGAAGAAGATGGCTTTCTCAACTCGTCCCAACATACATAAAACATACATTTTCACCTATGTGTCCATATTTATTATTATTTTTTTAATATTGATTATTTGATTTTCATTATTATATGTCTGGGAAAAATTGGGGATTAATTAGAAATTAGGTAGCTCTTGATATGAAAAGAAAAATTAAACTGAGCTGTCACCAACGTCTTACAAATGCAATTATGCCATCTAGTGGCAGAAAATGACCTGAACACAAATCAATATCACTCGTTTTTTACAGTACATTACATATTTTTAATTTTAACTAAATTTTATGAATTATGAAATTACTGTATCAATGACTAAAAGATGCAGCCATATTTCTATTAGTTTAATATTTTTTCCACTTTTATTTTAACAAGAATATGAAAACTTAGAACAAATATATTATTGTACATTTTATTGTATATTTAGAACAGATATAAAATTTGTGATTAATTGTGAGTTAACTATTGAAGTAATGCGATTAATTACGATTATAAAATTTATTTAAACAAGTTGATATACCCACAGTTCTTAACAGATTTGTGAATAATGATAAAACTTAGCTATATTCTAATGCTAATTGCTGCAAAACGGAAACAGATAGAGATATACTTTTTTTTCCTGATGAAAGAAGAGACTCTAATCTTTCTTTTGGCAGGTTCCATGTTTTTTATAGCAATAGAACACAATATTCTGTGGGCCTTCCAGTAAAACAGCCGGCGGGAGTGAAGGGGATTGCTTCAGTGAAAATGGCTGGCAGTGAATTATTTAGGGGTTTATCTGGCAGTGTCATTGTTTTCAATTCAAGTCTGCAGTATTCCACTTTTTTTCTGCCACCCCGTTGCCTTTAGTTTAGAAACATTAAGAAATGTTCTGTCGTGCAACTATAGCTCCATCGGTGCCGGTTACTCGTGCAACCGTCTTGATTGATTTCCATAGGGCCGCAATAAACGATAATGAGACAAAAATTGATTTGCGGCCCGACGCCACGGGGATTCCTCCCGACTTCCTTGTGCCGCTTAATGAATACGCCAGATTGTGCTGAAGTCGCCCGTTTGTGGCGTTTGCTCGTAAATTAAGTCATCACGCGAGGCGCGCCGAAGCAAAAAGAGACGAAGCTCAGACGTGTCTTTTTGAGTGTGAAGATAGCACAATGGCGGACGGCCCGAAGGCTGCGCATATGGATTATGCGGAGACGTCAAAACGGCGACGCGATAATTAGGTGTGCGTTTTTTTTTTTCCCCTTTCCTTTTTCTCCTGCCCGTAGCTAGCGTGTGCATCATTACAAATAAATCCCAGGCGGAGTTGCAAGACCACGCTCGGCGCATTCTAAGCCTCCTCTTAACGAGACAAGTATGATTGAATGGAGCGAGACTCATCCATAATAAACCTGAGTGGGAAAGTTCATTCATAGCACAATCTATAACTGGGTGATGAACAAAAACACATTTGCCTTGCCAATATTCTGTAATAAACGATGGGACACACCGAGAGTTGACTTTCTAGGGTAGAAAGTGGAAAGATTGTCAGAGGTGGCAAATCCAGGTCCACAGAGTAGAAAACCTGCCACAGTTTGGCTTTAGCCCCGGGTGCTAGCTAGCTAGTATAAAGGACCAAAACTGCCAAAATTCTAAATAAATAAATGACCAAAAATGAAAATAAAAACGGGTATAAAAAATATATATTTCGAAAATTAAATCAAATGAAAATTATATATATATATATATATATATATATATATATATATATGTATATATTAGGGGTGTTAGAAAAAATCGATTCGGCAATATATCGCGATATTACAGCACGCAATTCAATATTAGGCCGAATCGATTTTTAAGCATCGCATTTTTATGGAAATATTCAACAGAACGTCTCACTAAGGGTTATGATTCACACATTAAGCATTGAAGAATGTTATATGAATGGAACATTAAGCCTTAATATTTGATTTCAGTGCTGTTCAAACATGAAACAGACTGCAACCTGTTTGTTAAATGCAGTGGCTCCGTTATAAGCCTGAATTTTCAGATAAATAAATACATTTTCATACAAATCTTACAGTGTACATGTACAAGTTTACTGATTAGTATTTTCAAAATTTGAGTAAAATAAATAAATAAATGGCAATAATCAATTTAGAGATTCGTATCGGGATTAATCGGCATCGAATCGAATCGTGACCTATGAATCGTGATACGAATCAAATCGCCAGGTACTAGGGAATTCACACCCCTAATATATATATATATACACACATACACACACATTTGTATTAAATTTTTGAATTATATTTTTTTTATATCCGATTTTATTTTTTACTTTTAGTCATTTATTTATTTAGAATTTTGGCAGTTTTGGTCCTCCATGAACTTGCTTATTCCCAGGGTGCTTGGGAGCTAGCTAGCTAGCTAGCTAGCATGAGGGGCTAAAGCTAAATTGTGGCAGGGTTTTTACTTTCTGGACCTGGATTTGCCACCTCTGGAGATTGTATATACTATTATACTCTTTATCGTGCTCATCTAAAAATATTTCCATTTCAATCATATTTGTATCTCATTTTTGGTCTTCAAGACAAGTAATTTGGTGACAACCCTGCTTGGGTAAATCTGTCTCGTCTGTTGCCATTTGCATCCGCCACAGACGACATGATGATGATGATGACGACGATGATTCCTTTCGAGAACCTTGTTCAAGTTTGCCCTCAGTTTGCTCCCGAACCGGGAGTGACGGATCGATATCACCTCTTGGCTTTGCAAATGTGCCTGCGTGCAAGTTTTAGCATCGATAAGCGCACGGCGTCCCCGTGAGGCATGCAAAGAGTGACTGGAGTGAGTTGGCCCGTCTCTCTCTGAAACGGATCTCTGGTTGGGCTGAATGGTAGGACTTGATCATAACCGCCCCATAAGACGATTAAAAACAAATAACGTTAGCTAGGACGCTGTATGAATATTTTTCTTGGATTTGTGAGAGAAAAAAAAATGTTTGGTTTATTTTAAAAGAGCCCTGCGATTGGCTGGCAACCAGTTCAGGGTGTACCCCGCCTACTGCCCGAAGCCAGCTGGGATAGGCTCCAGCAACCCCCGCAACCCTTGTGAGGACAAGCGGTACAGAAAATGGATGGATGGATGGATGGATATTTTAAAAGAAGAAAGGTTACACATTTAGGACAACGATAATGATAAATGACATAAAAGCTTTGGTCAAATCACATGACGGGATTTCTTACTAAATCCACTTGAGAACGGTGCGTCTATGCAAAGACCGTTGTAAGACGCTTTTGTTTCCACAAAGAAATCATATTAAATTCCCCCGTATAAACAAGACGGTCACCAGATCTCCCGACCTTTCCATTGGGATTAACGTCCCGTAATCCGGACGGATTAGTTGCGAGTCAAGACTCCTCGTCTTAAAAAACAGAGCCGAGATGGCGTGCGTCATGATGTCATGCGCCGGCCGCCATGTTAGACTTTTCCCCCTCCGATGGGATTTACCACAGTGTTTTTTTTTTTTTTTCTCGCCCCCGGTTTTCCTCCGTGGGGGATTTCCGCTTTGAGAGCAGCTCGCGGTCCTCCAGAGAGGTTCCCTCTCTGAACTCCCAACGCACGGAGCGGAATGCATACAAGAGCGCTTTCCGCGCACAAGCCTCCTTGATGGAAGTAATAAGCTTCGCGAGCAAGCCGAGCGCAGCGGCACATAAATTGTCTGGGAAACGTTCACTTCATTAAAACTATTCCTCCAGCCGGGAAATAAAAAATCCCATCAAAGAAGCGTGAAGCCGAGAAGAGGAATTACAACTCGCGTGTAGTGGGAGAGAGTAAAAAAAAAAACGCTCACGGTGAAATTCCACCGTTGTTGCTCGCGTCTTTGACTAACGACTCCCTCTTGGCCAGACAACTTTGCCGGGCCCAAACATTAGGTACACCCGCACCATCTAATTCAAGCTGCGAGCGGCGGCCCCCCTTTTTCCCGTGGCAAAAGCCCAAAATGATCATCAAGCTTTGACGCCATGCTGCGGCCACATCAGTCAAGAGCGTGCCAGATTTTGCGACTCCCATCTGCCTTCGATACGAGCTCATTTGGGGCAATTCCCTCGTGGTCCTAAAATGACTCAAAATGGTCACTTTAAACCAAAATGGAGGGATTTCTGTTCAATTTTGGGCATGGGTCCTTGAGACTTTTTTTGTGCATACTCAACTTAGAATTACAAATTTTGTAATGATTGTGAAATGGCGGTCGCAGATATCTATTTTTATTTTATTTTTTAACTTCCTATTCAATTTACATTAGAGATAGACCGATATGGTTTTATCAGGGCCGACACCGATTATTGCTAGTCAAGGAGACCGATAACCGATATTTAGAGCCGATATTCAGTTTTGGTAAAAAGGGAAAAAATATTGGCGTGAAACTTTTTTTAACTCTTAACTTTATTGGAATCCTTGAAAAGCATATGTTTATTGAACAACTTTTCAAATTTACAAAATGTTGATTTATTTATTTATTTAACCTTAGACAATCGTCATATATGTTTTAAAATTCTAACAAAAACTTCAGTACTGTATGTCTTAAAAACTAAATGGAAAAACTAAACAAGTAAATGTCATAGCTTTCCTATAGTATTCTACAAGAAATACATTTTTCAAAATTCCAAAATAACTCAACTAAACTAAACTTTACTTTAAAAAAAAAAAAAGATGCAGAGAGTTTCTATATTTTATTTTAAAGCTGACTGGAAATCGAAATAAATTGTTTGCTGAGGTCAACACAGTTTTATATGATATTAGCCATCAGATAAAAAAAGAAAGGCTGATACCAATATTTGTTAAAATACCAAATATTGGTGTTGCTAATATATTACAAGTATATCAACAAGTGGATTCTATGGCTGCATGCTACAAGCTAGCAAATGAGCCAGCATTAGTTAGCGGTTGGAATAACATTATTGTTGGAATGTTACAGCCGTTGAATTAATGCTACGTAATAACTATAATTTACTTTTTTTTTTTACCTTTTCACGGTGAATCAGTGTCGCAGACAAGATTTTACAAAATCATGTACTTTTCCTCTCGTTTTTCTTCATGAACTAAAATGTCCATCGTTTTTTTTTTTTGTGAAGTGCCTCGTCTTCATCAGTCGACGAAAATGCTTTAAAATGATTTAGTCCCAGTTATTGTTTACGAATGAGGGTCTTAGTCCAGTCTAGCCGAGTTGTAAAATGTGCGTCGACAAAATTATATTTATTTATTATTTATTGTGTCGACTTGTGATAAACACCCCCCCCCCCTCCCCCGTATCGCTCAACATTTGCCAAACTGCCGCCGGTTTTGCGAAACTCGTTCGACAAGTTTGTGCTCGCAAGTCAAACCAATAAATGTATGCGATATATACGCTGCATGTTTTTGTTGTGTTGCTTGATCAATTATTGATTCTGAGCTGCTCCAGATGACATACGCGCCGCTGCTGTGCGCTTGTTACGTCGCATCGGTAGGCTTGTATAATCGGGACGTGCGGTCGTAAGACGTGGATTCATTGAAGGCCCGGGTACAAAAAATGAACGGCTTGCCAATGGTCAAAAGTAAAACTGGTTCAAATAAGTGTGTGTGTGACTATGTCTTAGCATGTGTGTGTGTGTGTGTGTGGTTTAAATATAAACGAGACCCCCCCCACCCACCCCACCACCTTAAATGCTTGGCAAAGTGTCCCTCCTCAAAAATAGCAAGCTTTTAGAGAGCCGCCTCCTTCACGCTGAAGACTAATGGAGGGAAAAGACAAGCGAGGGAGGATGAGAGTGATGAAGGGAGAGAGTGGAGGAGAGCGAGAGAGAGAGAGAGAGAGAGAGAGAGAGAAAGTGAGAGCGCGAGAGGGAGGCTGGGTGAAGGGGACAGACCCCGCGTCAAGCTCACATGAACCTCAGCGTCCTCCTCCACGCGCGGGATCGCTTTCAGCTGCGCAACCGGGTATGGCAATGCAAGCTTGACTTTCTTTCGTTCTTCTTTTGCACCATTTTTCTTCTTTCTTTTTTGCACGTGCATGGAGGAGGAGGTGCTCATCATCATCATCATCATCATCATCATCATCATCAGCTTATTGGTGCCAAATGATCAGCGGTATCAGCGGTGTCGGCTTGGTTATAATACACGGCTCAGCCCGAGTGTGTGTGAATCACATCAAGGGGTGGGGGTGCAGTTGGGGAGGGGGGGGGGGGGGGTACATCAAGTAGGTCACTTTATTTCATGTTGTTATTATTATTATTATTATTATACTGTCCGGCCTCTTAACGAGACAAGGTCACGCCGCGGGCTGATTTAGTGCGTCTCTCCGCTAACTTGGGAAGCACTAACAAGCAGGGCCAGATGTGCGTGTGTGTGACCGTGTGAGTGCACTTGTGTGTGTGTATGATACTGATGTTTCATCAATGTACGTTGTCAGTTCTTAGATCGTGCAAGCAGGAAATGAAAAAAAAAAAAGTCCAGCAAATTCTTGATGAGCCGTACAGACAATTTAAGAACAAAATCGTTAATTGTAGGTTTTTATCTAACAATGGTTAACTTCTTTTTACACTTGATTATTTTTTTTTTTTTTTGCATATGATCCCCCATCTTTTATATTCTTATTTTACCATGTTAAAAACTAATAATGACAGTGAAAATAAACCTTGCATTCTCTTAACTTCCAAGTTCTGAAATGGCTGAAAATGGCCGCTTCAAAGCAAAAAAAGCCAACTTCCACTTGAATTTTGGGAACAAGTCCTTGAAACTTTTTTGTGTGTGTGTGTGTCTTGCTATGATGGACGTGTCCACCAAATTTCATGCCAATTTGTAAAATGGTGTGTGAGGCTTGTTTTTCCTAACTTTCCAATGGGGCAGCTTAGCGAAAAATGAGTGACAAATCAAAATGGCCGACTTCCTATTCAATCTCCGGCATGGTACCTTGAGACTTTTTAGTGTGTCCTGTTATGATGGACATGTCTACTAAATTCAATGTCAATCCATGAAACTGCTGTTAGGGGATTATTTTTCCAACTTTCTCGAGGGCAAAACTGAGTGAGATATGGCTAATTCAATCCAAAATGGCCGACTTCTTGCTCATTTATTATGTGTCCTTGGGACTTTTTCATGTGTGCTGTTATGATGGACATGTCTGCTAAATTCTGTGTCGATCCATGAAAGTTCTGTTAGGAGATTATTTTTCCAACTTCCTCAAGGGCAAAACTGAGTGAGATATGGCTAATTCAAACCAAAATGGCTGACTTTCTATTCAATCTATAGCATGCTTCTTTGAGTTTTTTTTCATGTGTCCTGTTATGATGCACATGTCTACTAAATTGAAATTCAATGTCGATCCATGAAACTGCTGTAAGGGGATTATTTTTCCAACTTTCTCGAGGGCAAAACTGAGTGAGATATGGCTAATTCAATCCAAAATGGCTGACTTCCTGTTGAGTTTTTGTTGTGTGTCCTTGGGACTTTTTCGTGTGTGCTGTTATGATGGACATGTCTGCTAAATTCCATGTCGATCCATATAACTTCTGTTAGATTGTTTTTCCAACTTTCTTCAAGGGCAAAACTCTGCGATATGGCTAATTCAAACCAAAATGGCCGATTTCCTGCTCAGTTTTTTTTGTTTGTGTGAGTACTTGTTAGTTTGTGCTAGCATGTTATTCAGACCGGTATGCTAACTAAAACTTTTACTGAGCCTCGTGAAGGTGTTTTTTTTTTTTTTTTGGAATAACTTAACTACTGAAACAGTTGTTTGTGTAAAATGGCTTCATGATTGTTTACATGCTGCATGCGTGGTGTTGATGCTTTATGATCCTTTCAGTTTTAAGTACTTTGCCGCCATCTTGTGGCATTGTCAATGCAAGTACTGCTTTTTGGTTCCAAAGCCCAGCACATAGCGATGGTTCCTTGCACGTCGCCAACGGCTGAACGTGTACGTGCGTTCTTGTCTCCCTATTTTCATGTGGCACAAATCTTGACATTCACCTTTTATTCCCGCATGGGGGACATTTTGTCTTGGCCACGTAAGAAAAATGCCAGGATGAGCTCCTTTGGATGTGCGTGTGCGCGTGCATCAGCGTGAGTGTGTGTGTGTGCGCTCGCTAAGGATGGATGAGAGCTCTATAAGCACTAAGGCGACCAGAGATGCTCAAATGGGACAGAATGTGTCTCCGCTTTGGTCATTTCTGCCCGCCAAGCTTGTACCCTCTCATGTACTTTAACCATTAACCCCCCCCCCCCACACACACACACACACACACACACTCCTCCCTCCCCTCCATCTATCTATCCATCCACCCAAGCATCCACCCATTCATCCCTTTCTACTCCATCTACGACCAAACTTGAAAGGCCCTGCCACGCTTTGCGCGGCGGGTTCTATTTTTGTTAATAAAAATGGACGTTGTTGCAGAGCAAAGTGCGACGGTAACAGCGATTTGCCATTTGGAGCGATGTCGCCACTCATCATCCCGGCCGGCAAATCACGCTTTCAGTTTCCATCCTGACAAAAACACACGTGCTCGCAAACAAGAGTGAATGACACAAAGCCACCAAAGCTGAGCTGTGCTAAAAAAGCACAATAACCGCCAGAGACAAAAGTGCTGCAGGAGGTGTACTTTTTTTTCTAAGGATTTAAAAAAAATAAAAAAATAAAAAAGGAGCTTTTACATCGCTTAGCGCGAAGCGGTACATATGGATGATGATAAATGGTGTGAGAAATGTGTTAATCCACGAGGCAAGCGTCTCCTTGGGTGGGAAGTGCGTTGGGAATTGTCTGGCGTGTTGAAAGGAAACATACTCGATTTGGAAACTCAAGTGGGTGGTCTTGGTATGGATCCTGCATAATGATGACATTTTTTTTTTAATTCAATATTGTGCTATAGAATGATGGATCATGAAAACAAATGGAGGAAAAAAAAAAGTCATTTTTTTTCAGTAGTTGTGTATGTTCAAAATTTTAGTAGTAGGAATTAAAAAAATAAAATAAAAAATCATACTGATAGCAGTACCAGTATTCACTCTTTGAGTCCTCACCAATACCAAGTACAGATACTTTTGATATAATAAAATTTCATTGAACACATTGAACACATAAAATTGATGCAGACGATGACGCGCCGATGTGTCAAACTGCCCCATTATAGCGCCACCTACTGCTGAGGAGGACTTACTCAATGTCAGATTTTGTTGGCCTTAAGTATCGGTGACTGGTATCAGTAGCCTACACGAGTATATACACAGGCTGGGGTCACATTCCGGCGAGCTGACAAACTCAGTAACAGGGTTAAGTTACGACCTCGACATTTCCCCGTTAAAATTTTTTTCTGTTTCTGGCTGCAGCTCAGCGGCCGTTTGGGAAGCTTTGTGGCCGTCACACGGCTCCATAATTCAAAACATATGACGCTTGTCCAAGGCTAATTTCTCCAAACCTGATCAAATCGGCGCAGGAGAGGTGCACAGCCTACATGGCTGGAGTCCATGCAGGACATCGACACGTTGGTTCAGAGGGTTTGACGTTCTCTGGCGTCAAATGAGATCCGCCGCACGTATCTGCGGAGCTCAGAGTCTCACTAAAATCACGTTACGCCACTTGCACCACAACTTAGACCATGCTTCCAGCTGGTCTCATGTTTAGCCTACTTTAATTGTCTACTACAATAAAGCTTCTGGAACTGCTGCAGTCAGGAACAGAGCAACTTCTTGCCTTTCGGCAATTTTGCAACGCTGCTCCAATGTTGATTGGTGCTTAGAAAAACTGCAAATGACAAATGACGGCTTCAAATCTGTCCAAATCTGATGGCGTATTAGGGCCATGTGTATATATATATATATATATATATATTAGGGGTAATATTCCAAACTTTATAAACTTGAAAATTTGCCACTTTATTAAGTCGCAAATGTACGAGTTTTATTCTCGTAATTTTGCCACTTTATAAAGTGGCAAATTTTGGACTTTTTTTCTCTGGATATTCCCCCCCCCCCCCCCCCCCCCACACACACACACACACACAAAAATATTTATTTATATTTGGCCCAAATTAGTCCAAATGATACCAAAACAAAACAAAACTTATAAAAAGGAACTTCTGCAGAGCTTGTCTACTTTATAAATGTGCTCGGTTTACGGCACACAACTCTGACGCTAGTGCTAACTGCTAACGCAACAGCGGAGTTGGCCCTGACAGGTGAGCCAAAAGTCTGTGATTGAACACGGCGACCAACGAGCGCACGTCCCCCCCCTCCCCTTTAACAATATGGCATCGCATCACTTTGCTCCGGTTAATTGAGCCACAAGTTATTACGTGGCGCTGCTTTAACTGCCGTGACAATGTTGTGTTGCTGTTTTACGGCGTCATCAAAAAGCGGCTCGGGGCTCATTTGCATGTAAATGGATCAAAGCGCATTTGTTTAGTCGCCGTCATTATTCGCGCCACGTTTTAGCCGCCGCATTGATCACGCACGCACGTGGCGGAATTTGAGCATTTGAATCCGACACACACGACTTTAACCAGATCTGTTTGCACATGCGTGTGCGTGTGTTTATAATGCCTGAGAGCCTGCCATGCGTGCGTGCGTGCAAAAAGGAGATAACAGATGCCAGCAAAATGGGATGCGGGGGGGAAGTGCGGGTGGTTTCAGGTGATGCGTCCCAACACGGAAAAGGAAGCAGTCACGTCAGGTTTTTTGGGGGGGGGATGAGAACGTGATGAGGTCGTGTCATTGATGATGATATCTTAAGGGAAGGCTGAGGCAGCAGGAGGCCATCTTTAGTGAGGTCATCATCAGTCATCTAAAGGCAGTGTCGTTGGCAGCGATGCTAACTGGAGGACACATTTGGCTGTGCTATAAAATTCAAAGGGCGGCAAATCTACATTCAGAAAGTAAAAACCCTGCCACAGTTTGGCTTTAGCCCCTGGTGCTAGCTAGCTAGCTAGCCCCCTAGCAAGTAAACGAGCACCATGGGAGCTAGCTAGGAAGATAGCTAACTAGCACCTGAAGCTAAAGCCAAACTGTGGCAGGGTTTTTACTTTCTGGACGTTGATTTGCCACCTCTGGATAAATGTATTTGTTTTCTGTAAACAAAAGAATATTTTAGTGATTTCCACTGATTCAGTCCAAAACCTGCAAAAAAAAAGTAGTCTAGTCTTGTTTTCACCTGCAGTCGAAAAAGTTTGTTGAACTTTTCCGTTCTTTTGGAATCCGTACGAGAACATGGATTTTTCTAATGTTGTTGGCTCAATAAAGAGTGGGAAAAATTGCACTCAACCAGTTCACATACTCGTTTAAAAGCCGGCTTTATAAACAGGTATGTCACAACAGCCATTTTGTGGTACATTAAAACATGGCGTAGCTTTGGAAAAAGTTGTAGGCGGCGGGTATGGGCGCTTTTCTGTATGCGACAGTGTTCGGGTTAAGTCCCTCTCAAACACTAGCGGAACCAAATGGGCCTTTTATTTTATGGAGCATTGTACGCCTGTGGTCTGAAAACACGATTCACAGAGTGGGTAATGAATTCTCGCACATGGCCCTGGACGCGCCTAATGCACTTTAACTGCATGTGATGCAACCGTATGCAAATGAGCAATGCTGTTTTTCTTATTTTTGCGGTTTTTATTTTTTTTTGTCTTTACATCATTGTTCACAGCCTCAATAAATAGATTAAAACATAGATTTAAAAAAAAAAAAGCGCCGAGGAGTACAGCAACCCACCGACCCACCCGCACACATACACGCACACTCACCTGCCCCCATTATGTTGTAGATAGGCCTACTTATGTAAAAAATGTTAAAAAACAAAACAAAACTCAAAGTCGAAGAAAAAAGTACAGTGCTTCAATACAAAAGTGAAAAGCATCAAATAATTTTCACCATCAATTATTTACAGTACCCGTTTTGATAAAAAAACATCATGGCACACAAAATGGTTTCCCTCTTCTGTTAACTTGTCATGCTCGTACTGTAAAGAAGAAAAAAAAGTGGAGGAAAAAATTACTGCACCTTTGTCGATGATACAATAAAGTGACATTTTTAAAAAAAAAAATCATTAAATAAAATGGTTTTAATATATTAAATAGTATAGTATAGTAAAAAATAATTGAAAAATGTTAATAATAATATGACAATATAATACCATATTTGAAATACAATAATAATAATCATAAAAATAATAATAATGATAATTTTAAATGAATATACATCGCTCTTCTTGTTTTTGTTTTGACTTGCTGTCCAGGATCAAAAGTCACAATTGTGAATATTTTCCGCTTCAAAGTGGCGTTCCAATTGTAAAAATCACCACACAAGTCAATCATCCTAACACACTTATTGGTCTGGTCCACCATGTTTTTACAGCCAGCAGAGCAAATGCTATGAGTGTGGAAAATAACTTATAACTATAACTCAAAAACCTGCATCTTTCATATCCGGGTCAGGGCACCAATTAAAAAGTTCTGAACAAACTTTTAAGTTACTTGCCGCTTGCTTGTTGAGAGATCATTTTACTAATTTTATGGATGCACTTTTTTAACATTTGTATCTCCCGTTGGGTTTTGAATATATTATTGGTGTCCACCCTGTCCCCGATTGCCTTCATTATACTCATGACCCCACACCTCCCCTCGCTCTTTTTGCATGTACTGTACTGTTTTTGCTGTCTTACTGCAAAACCAGTTTTCCTCCAGGCGCAGAAATGAAGAAATAAAGTTCAAAGTAGATGTGGCGGCACAACCACTAGCACAGCAAGTTTTTGTCACGCTTTCAGGTCAGGCCATCGGAGGTCACCCGCGTTCCGACACCCGGAAGTAGCAGCGCCTATTGTTTGCAAACCTTATATGAAAAAGGGCTCAGGTTGGATTTTATTACCCTTTCAGCTTGTTAGTGCTTTTTTTTTTTTTTTTTTTTTTTACTGCACAAAGTTTATAACATTGGTATGCAATATCCATTTATTTGTATTTTTAACCCTTCCAATTCAATTTTGAAGTTCTTCCAACATGTTTTCTTATATTGCTAATAGTATTGTCTTTTTCCAGCCAGCAGAGAGGGCTTCCACTTCTTAATTAAAATGTAATGGTCCTCCATGGTCATCTCTTCTCCTTCTAAATTGCGTCATTCATTTGTTCCACTAGAGTGCAGTAAGCCATTAAGGCCTCTTTCGGAAACTAAGAATATTACACGAATTTGCTTCCTTATCAAAAAAAGCTGATAAATATATCATCTGTTAGAGAATTTTTTTTTATTTGTGTTGCGTGTAGAATGCAGCCCATTTCCCCAAATAGTATGTTTAAATCATGTAAACAACAAGGAATTAAACATTACAGCTGCAAAAGATCCAAAAGGTACATTTTGAACGGTAAATTATTGATATTTTGAGAGCTGAGAGCTGAAGTTGGAAATGACAAAATCAGACACCAAAAAAAAAAAATCCACCCATAGAACTTTCATCACATTTGTGTTAACACAGCTAAAACGGTTGAAATGGCCAATCGAGAGCCCATAAGGTTAATGAACTAATTATGTCTTCTCTCCTGTGATTGTAATGGTCAAAATTGCTAAAGTCAGCTATGTAAATGTTCTTCTTCTCTTAACTTTTACACTTGTGAATGAATGGGAAGCCTTCTGAAAACATGTCCTTTGAAATGATAAGAGCGACCTTTTCCCCCGTCTTGGTCGGTAGATAATAAAAGTGTCTCCTCTCCTCTGCGAAACTTCAAGATAGCAGCAAGGTGCTTAGTGAATGTCTTGCTTGTTACAGTTCTCTGCTCTGTGCTCTTTGGTATTTCGGTCAGGGTGTCAGAATCTTTTTGCGATGATATGAGTCCGAGGAACAAGGACGTAGAGGGGATGCTTTGTTGAGCATGTATTCTTGTAAGACATTTCTAAAAAAAAAAAAAGGCGTCTGAATCCTGGTCATTTTAGTTAACAAAAAGTAACAAAATAGCAAAAAATTTAAAGTGGAAGTCAACCTTAAACATTTCTTGACAATAATATGTTATATGTGACCTCGCTAGTCTAAACATGACATTCATGATTAATATTACATTTGTGGAATATTAAAACAAAAAAGTTTAGCTTAGTTATTTATTTATTTTTTAATAGAGTTAGTTTATTTTGTTTGCAGAGTGGGTTTGACAGTTTTTATTTGTTGTAATTTTTTTGTAATGCTTTGTTTAGTTTTGTTTTTTATTAGTTTTAGTATTAGTTCCCCCCCCCCCATTTTTTTTATTGTGTGTATTTCTTGTGGACTGTATATTTTTTTAAATCAGATAAATATTGTATAGTAAAAACTAAACACAATTTTTATTTTAACAACCATCCACAAATAAAATAAAATACAGGTACTGTATAACAGTCCACAGAACATTTATCAGTTAGCCATTGGTATAACGCTAGTTTTAGTTTTTAATTTGTATTTAATTTCATGAACAAAAATGTTTTTTAAAGGGGAAGTAATATTAATCAGAATGTCATGTTTAGACTAGTGAAGTCACATATAACATATTATTGCCAATATATATATTTTTTTTGGGGGGGTGGGGGGTGACTTCCCCTTAAAAAAAAAATTGTTCATGAAATTAAATACAAATTAAAAACTAAAACTAGAGTTATACCGATGGCTAACCAATAAATGTTCTGTGGACTGTTATTGTATACTGTTTATTTGTAGATAATAAAATAATAATAATTGTGTTTAGTTTTTACTGTACAATATTTATCTGATTTAAAAAAAATACACAGTCCACAAAAAATACACACAATTTAAAAAATGGGGGGGGGGACTAATACTAAAACTAATAAAAACTAAACTAAACAAAGCATTAAAAAGTTAAAACAAATAAAAACTATCAAACCCACTCTGCAAACTAAATAAACTAACTATTAAAAAATAAATACATAAATAAACTTTTTTGTTTTTTTTAAACCCCGATCTTTCCCCCCAATTGAACTGAAAATGATGTACTCCGGACCGATTAACGATCACTTGATCGAGATCGGGACATCTCAAATTGTAACCCTGGTCTGAATCAGAAACTTTCCTGACAGAGTTTGCAGGACATGATCCAGTGTAGCATGATGAAGATGGACGTCAACATCGCGCCGCTGATCATCTCCTCACCGCTCGTCCACTGAGATCTCAGCGATGAGAGGACACGTCGTCCTCCTTCTTCTCTGCATGTGCGCCGGCCGTGTCACTTCGCAAGATCTGCCAAGACTTCGTCCATCTTCGGACTTAGCGGCTAAACCTAGCGCCGGACTAACCGTGACCCAGCGGACGACTCGTGGAGAAGGTGAAGGGCTAATTGAAGAGGGGTCCACCGCTCTCCAGTTAAGCTCCGAGACGGGCCGGGAGAGTTCAGAGTCGGACGGCGCAAGTCTGCAAGGAACCAGGCGGCCAGGTTCTCGCCGGAAGAGGAGCTGGCTGTGGAACCAGTTCTTCGTCATTGAGGAGTACCGAGGCCCTGAACCTGTGCTCATCGGACGGGTAAGTGGAACCAAAATGACTGTCAACTAGCATGAAGTTCTACACAAGGTTTTGGTTTTCTTTCTCTTTATACACTTTTGAGGCAAATTTTTGACATTAACTCATTCACTGCCATTGACGGCTATAGACGTTAAAAATTAATTTGAACTGTTTCTATTAGTTTAACATTTTTTCCCACTTTTGTTAACAAAAGTGGTGAAAACCTCGATTTTTTTTAATTGAACATTTAGAAGAGATATAAAAGTTTTGATTAATTGCGAGGTAACTAGTGAAGTCATGCAATTAATGCCATTTAAAATTTTAATCGCCTGACGCCCCTAATTTTTAATAATCTTTTCATTTTTTCTTTTTTTTAATTGCGTTAGGCGATTACATTTTTTAAATTGTAATTAATCACATGGCTTCAATAATTAACTCACAATTAATCAGTAATTTTATATCTGTTCTAAATGTAATTTGTTTTTGTTTTTAGGTTTCATACCCTTATTAACAAAAGTGGAAAAAGTGTTAAACGACTAGAAATAGTTCAAATGAATTTTTTACGCCTATAGCCGTCAATGGCAGTGAATGAGTTAAAATACACCAGAGGTGGCAAATCCAGGTCCAGAAAGTAAAAACCCTGCCACAGTTTGGCTTTAGCCCCTGGTGCTAGCGAGCTAGCTAGTAAACGAGCACCATGGGGGCTTGCTAGGGAGCTAGCTAGCTAGCACCTGGGGCTAAAAACATACCAGACCACTCCTGTAATAGATCAAATACTTTCAAGTTTCATGCACACAATAACAAAAGATATACAAAAAAACTACACTTCATACTGCTGTTGTTTTTTTTAAACTGTGACTTTCTGATACCGTAGTCTACCTTGAAACTTCTAACAGTGTTCAAGAGGGCTCTTGAAACAGTACTGAGAACTGTTTGTGTAACCATCACATTAGCACATCTTCCCACCAAAACATAAACCTGTCATGAGGGAATCTTGAAACAGCGTAAGAATGATGATATATATATACTTAAACATAAGGAACAGAAGTCAAACATAGGTCAGAGGGCGCCTTGAAACTAGTTTCAGGAGGTTGGATTTTCTTTGTTGTTCGTTTCTAAGTCTCGTTCCTGCCTGAGGTGCTCAATGCCGCCTGGTTCTAAAGCAAGTTTCACTCGGCAACATGAAATTCATCTCAAGAGTCTCAAGGGACCGAGCCCGAAAAAAAAACATTTTAGTTTGCAGTGGACATTTTAGGGTTATTTTGGTCATTTCAAGGTGTCCTTCAAAGACAAACTTGCAAAGTTTGATGACTTTCCATAAAACAGGAAACTCATAACCACAAGGCCAGAGCGTTTCCAAAAATTGTGTTTGTGGTGAATGTCACACCTAGAAAATAATCACAGGGGGAAGCTATACATGCAATCAATCTGCTCTGACAGTCGGATAGACAATATGACCAACCCTGAAAAGATGCACACCGCCATTTTTAAAATTCAGACCCCCAAAGCCAGTTTCAAATAACAATATGAAGTTTGCAAATCATGTCTGTCACAAGTCTCAAGAAGCCATGCCCAAAGAGACAAAAGGGAGTCGGCCATTTTGATTTGAAGTGGCTCTTTTAGTATCACTTTTGGCCTTTTCGCTAACGCCTTCTTAAAAATTGAACTTGTCTTGAAGATTTTGTAAAGATTTTGACCAAATGTTACCAAATTTGAACCACAGCACTGAGTTGCCAAAAACAGTACTTGTGTGGTCGAAGCATGCATGGCAACAACGTGTGATGACTCGCCCAATAAAGTATGAAACAAAGATCAATTAAAAAAAAAAAGTCTGGTCCTGATGCTAACTTCACTTAGCCACTTGAAATTTTGGTAGGCACGTCCGTCACAAATTGACCTACAAACAAGCCTCAAGAAGCCATGCCGAAAAAGACACAAATGGCGGCCATTTTGGTTTGAAGCTGCCATTTTAGAGTTCGGTTCTGTCGCGGTTGAAGTTGACTCTGTCACGAAAACGGAGTGGAGGACCCAAATGCAGGGAGGCAGGGAAGCATGTACTACGAAACATAATTTATTTTACAAAAACACTAAGAGGGGTAACTCTAAATAAACAAAGATCTGAAAAGACCAAAAAAATCAAAGTAACAAAGAAAACACCAGTGGTGACAGCGACAAGCCAACTGACGAGACAACGAGAGACACCTGGACAAGAGATAATTGGATGACACAAGGGAACAGGATGACGAGTACAGGTGCGAACAAAACCTTACAAGTCAGACAGAACACCAATCAGTTGGGGGGGGGGGGGGGGGGGTAATGTTGAGTGAGTCTGTCCAATTTCTACTAAATTGGAACCTCACATACGAAGATAGACGGACAAAGCTTATTTACAAAGACTGAATTTTTGTCATTACGTGTGGGCACAGGCACACAAAAAAAGAACATGGCAACAAAGATTGAAACTGAAACTTAAAAAAAAATAAAATAAAAAAAACATTTGTCCCAAGAAGTTAGTTCCACTTCAAACAAGAAATGTGGTTGGTGAGGTCTGCGATGCCGTGCCTGAAAAGAAACAGGAAGTCAGCCATTTTGGTTTAAAGCGGCCATTTTTGTGTCCCCAAAGACAACACATTTTGTCCGATTGCTACCAAAAGAAACCCAACTGCCCCCAGAAGCTCGTTCCACTTAAAACGAGAAATTTGGTTGATGTGTCTTTTGCGAGTAGAGCCACAAAAAATGTCTGAGGCCATGCCTGAAAAGACACAGGAAGTCGGCCATTTTGGTTTGAAGCGGCCATTTTAGGGTCCCGAAGACAACACATTTTGTCCGATTAACGAATTTGAAGCGTAAACCGAACAGACAAAATCATGAAAATGTCTTCTTTTCGTTATTACGAGCATGGCAGCCAAGTTTGACGTCTCTCCACTGATGACTTTCATTCAATTTTTAGCCTATAAGATACAAACCTTTTGTTTTAATCCAACTTCACATGCGCTGTCCTCTGACTCGGCTGAAATCCTCTGACCCTTCACCCTTAGCAAAGTGCCCCAGATGCCCACCTGGAGCACGCTGCCCCACGGGAGCCCCCCCCCCCCCCCCCCACTTGTGGCGTTTCACAGCTTTCGCTTTAATGTCAGCGCAAGCGGCGAGTCAAAGTGGCGAGGCGTAACGCTAACAGGGGAGCGCTGCCAGCCGCTTCGGAGGCGGCACAATATACTTTACAATGACAGCCTGGATTGGTTTCTTAGCCGTGCGGCGTACTCCTCATAAATGTTTAATATCCCGCTCTGCTTGTTATTGATACAGTCGGCGAGCGGCGCTAAAGCAATCAGGGGAATGCTACTTCCATATTTGCGCAATAAAGCCAGGGCGGCGTGTTGAAATAAAGCCTCGGTTCTCCTTGCGGCTCGGGTTGTTTGGCTGAAAATCAGAGGTGGCAAAAGTACTTTAGTATAAATACTTGCGTAATCAACTAAAGCACTGATTCAACTTCAATACTCGAGTATCTGACATGTACTTGTAGGTACAAAAGTAAAAGTGAATTTTTAGCGCCAATTACATTTTCCTCCATTTTTCAAAAACAGGCTTAGAATAGATGAAAGGCCTTCCCTTCATTTCAATGGGGAACATTGATTTGTGATACTTTGAGTTACAAATGTGGTCACGGAACAAATTCAACTCTTACGTCAAGGCGCCACTGCGTTTGTATTCTAGCACTGCTGAAATTCGGTGAGGCCAAAAAGTGGTGTCTCCACCTTTGCAGCGGGAGGCGGCAGGAAGGTGGCGGCTGATCATTGTGCTTTTGCCGCTTTGCTTGCCAGGCGGGGAAAAAAGACATTCCTCCATCCTTTTCACTCTGACTGAAGCACAGCAGGACTGAGACAACAATTACACTCAGCCCAGGAGGGGGTGATGGGATGGCACGCACATACGCGTGCACACACACACAATGCGTGGTAGCTTTGAGGAAGAAACGAAGGCAATGGGGGGATGAATAAAAAAAATAAAATATCGCTTATCGAGCAAACTGTGGGGTGTTGGGTGCGCTATTATGACTTTTTTTTTTATTTAATCCGCAACGTTATCCGCCAGCACAGATGTACTTTGGGCTTATATTCAACCCTGTCGACTGCATGCAGGCGTGCTTCATATACACACTCACTGGCCTCTTCATTAGGGACACCTGCACACATGCACAAAAAAAAGTGAGTACTTCCCTCACATTTCTGCAGATATTTAATTGTACCTTTTCAGGACACTTTGACGCAACGTCAGTGCACACTTTCAATAACAGTGTGTTAATCATTCTCTCAAAAGTGAGTTCCATATATAAGTGCCAAAATGGTCTACCAAACCGTATAATTTGGATGAAATGTGTATCATGACGAAAATTCACTAGCTCAATGCTAACATGTAACGCAAAGCGTGTCATGAGGGGTGCGATTGGTTGCAAGATGGTGGACCCAAATGCGGGGAAACACGGCTGGGAGACAGGAATGAAAGGCAATGTGAGGAACTTTATTGACGTGACTGGATTGGACGAGACTAGGCTGGTCGCCAAACCTGGATTGGACGAGACTAGGCTGGTCGCCAAGACTGGATTGGACAAGAGTAGACTGGTCGCCAAAACTGGATTGGACCAGAGTAGACTGGTCACCAAGATTGGATTGGACAAGAGTAGACTGGTCGCCAAAACTGGATTGGACCAGAGTAGACTGGTTGCCAAAACTGGATTGGACCAGAGTAGACTGGTCGCCAAGACTGGATTGGACAAGAGTAGACTGGTCGCCAAAACTGGAGTGGACCAGAGTAGACTGGTCGCCAAGATTGGATTGGACAAGAGTAGACTGGTCGCCAAAACTGGATTGGACAAGAGTAGACTGGTCGCCAAGACTGGATTGGGCAAGAGTAGACTGGTCGCCAAGACTGGATTGGACCAGAGTAGACTGGTCGCCAAGATTGGATTGGACAAGAGTAGACTGGTCGCCAAAACTGGATTGGACAAGAGTAGACTGGTCGCCAAGACTGGATTGGGCAAGAGTAGACTGGTCGCCAAGACTGGATTGGACAAGAGTAGACTGGTCGCCAAGACTGGACAGGATGACTTGGCAGAGCGTGGGCGACTTTTCAGAGCGTGGGTGACTTGACAGTGACGAGGACGACTTGACTGTGACGAGGACAAAGGAAAAAGTGGAAAAAAATATATAAATATTTTTTTAAGTTAAACTCATTACTGCCACTTACAGGATTGGAGTGGAACAGCGTCACCCAATGAGCCGGATGCTAATATTTCGGATTGTTCGGGCTTGTCGGAAGGTCTCTGCGCATTTTAGATTGCAGTTGTAGTTACATGATGATAAGCTCATAATGTGAGAGTAAATATGTGCAGGCTTGTGAGTAAGACTGGTGAGATTACGATGAGCGTATGTGGCCCCAGGGTGGAAGGATGGCCACGGTTCCTGGTCAGAAAGCTCAGCAGCTGACTAATCTCTTTGCGGCCTCGCCATCTTTGCACGCACGCACGCACGCACACACAAACACACACCCACTCACACTCGTGTCTTTGCCTTGCAAACTTGCCATGCAACATACATTCTTTTTTTTCATATTTGCATGAAAGGCTCATTTAAAAAGTGCCATTTTGGGTAACTTAGCTTTTGGGTGAGAAGTATTGTATCCGTTCTCATTTTACATGAAAAATAATTATTCATTAAATTTGCATAAAAATCACGCACACTATGTGGGAGAAATGTTTGAATTTTTGCAAATCACAAAAATGGTTTTCTTCACCAAGCTTTTTTTTCCTTCATATTAGTGGAATATGTTATGGTTGCTAGGCAAAAAAGAGTTCTTAGAAAAAAAATTCTATTACATTTTCGCATTTCTTTCCTACTTTTTTACAGTTTCTTTTGAAAAGTAATGTTTTAACAGGTAGAGAAGTGACAAATTCTTTGGTTTTTAGAAATACATTTTATATCAACATTTTACATGAAAAGTATCACTAGCATAAAGGTGACATATTTGTTAATAATTGACATAAACTCTTGATTGAAAATTTGCGGATTGAAAAAAATGGAAGAAACTGAAAAACTTTTATCACCGGCAATTTCTTTGTTTTTTCTTTGTTTGTACAATTTATTGATAAACTCTGTCAAGTATATAGCTAAAAAAAACACACCAAAAAAAAGTACTTTCCACCTGAATTCTCAGCTCCCAGCTGCTGTTCACTACAATTATTTCTCAGGCGACCCTCAGACAGGTCACTTCGCCGCATGTCCAGTCTTGTTCCATATGACGAACATCCTCACTTTGGATGTTGGGAAAAGTGAGCAGATGGTTGGAGAATTTGTCGTTGGGTACACGTAGGATGTTGTGGAGGGTCCGCATTGACCAGAACTCCTCTGGCTTGTGTGCTTGGGTCGAGTTAACGAGCTGCGCGCATCAGTACGCTCCCATTAGCGCCGCATACACACACATGCGCGCACAAACACGTGGTACCGTCGGTTGCTCATTGACTGAACGAGCTCATCACGCTTTTTTTCACATTTACATAATGTTTTGGGTCGAATTGTAACCTTTTTTTAATATTTAACTAGTGCTGTCATTATCGAATATTTTTAGAATCGATTCATCGACTAATCAGATTTTAATTTTGCATGTTTTTCCCTGATTACTGTTTATTAACCAATGATTGGAGAGTGGGAAGCAGTGAAAGGGAAACCAGCATAAGAATGATCATTCATACTAACCATACGACAAAACGAATTTATGCTAGCTTAAAGCTAACATATAATACAAAACGCCTTCATTGGGATAATGGAAATTAGCCATAATGTTACGGTAATTAATGATTCAACTCCAGAGAGTTAAGGTCACTTTGCCCCGTTGTGTAACTACAAAAAGAGAATATCCTCATATTGTTTTGAATGCCCAAAAGGCTCCAAGAATGGGAGGGTGCCCCCCCCCCCAAAAAAAACCTGCTATGTATAAATACCCTGACTTCAATAAGAGAGGTTATCATTTCCACAATAATATTAACAATTGAAGAACTGCATGGAACTAATGAGGGTGGAAAAAAAACAACAGCAACAGACACACTATATGGATATTTTATACCACAATATGAATATTTTTGCCCTTGCCTTTGCCAGTCAAATGAATGTGAATGTCAATTAGCCCCCGATGCTAAGGCTGTTTGTTTGTCTTTGGCCCACCAGCTGCACACGGACATGGACCGAGGGGACGGGCACACCAAGTACACGCTGGAGGGCGAAGGAGTGGGCTCGGTGTTTGTCATCGACAGCGACACGGGCAACATCCACGTCACCAAGTCTCTGGACCGCGAGGAGAAGGACCAGTACCGCCTCACCGCCACCGCCACGGACCGCCTGACGGGCCGCGCCCTGGAGCCGTCCTCGCAGTTCATCATCAGAGTGCAGGACATCAACGACAACCCGCCCATCTTCTCCGGCGAGCCCTATATCGCCACTGTGCCCGAGATGGCCAACATAGGTACAGTACGCAGACGCAAATCTGTCTGTTGTTCATTTTGGTTGAGTGAGCAAAAGTCCTCTTTCTACTCGACTCTTTACTGTCCAATTATTGAGACTAGGGCCTGACTGATTAATTGGCCGCAGGTTATAATCGGCTGATTATTGCACTTCAAACACAGGCCAAAACACTCCGCCAATTGGGCCAAATGTACTATGGATATTTTAATTGTTCAGCACCTTGAGTTGTGTTTTAATGTATGAAAGGTGCTATATAAATAAAGTTTGACTGATTGATCGATTGATTATTTTCCCCTTAAAACATAATCATCGAAGAAAACCACATTTTCCGACGCTGTGAAGGTACCCTGAATGCACCATTTTGCCTGCGTACCATTAGCAACTAGCAAGTATGTAGCGTCTATTGTCCCTAAGCGTCTTTTAAGCTGTTTAATGACACCCCAGTTGGAGTTGACTGTAAAAGTAAACACTTGACGATAAGAATTGCATCCAATGTATATTTAAATGCAAAACAAACTTCGTTTTTAAATCATCGCTAGCCTAGCGCTAATGCTAAAAGCGAAGGGAGGATCCCATTCAAATGCTAACAGGAAGTTAGCATCGACTTCGGGAGTCTTTTTACCTCAAATAACGAATATTTACACATAAATGCTGTGGGAAGACATACCCGCAGGTAATATAAGCCTACGCAAAGGCACAATTTTTTCCCCAATGTGTGATTTTTATTTTATTTTAATAGAATTCAATCGGACTCCAGTCAAGTAACGTTCTTTTGTACTCACTTTAAGTGTGTACACCATGGATACACGGCACCATACTGCCCCCAAGAGGCGAAAACGCACAGGAACAGTCAGTATTAGTTCTTAATGGGGGTTTTTTTCCAGTTGCTATTATTTTATTTTATTTTATTCTTATTTCACGTTCTTATTGTTTTATTTTGTCATTGTCCTTCCAAGTTATTTTTAAAGTTGATATTTCGAGAATTCAAAGACTTTCTTTTCTCAAAATTCAAGGATGCAAACATCCAAGGATGATTATTTTTTTGTCTTAACACACACTTCCACATCACATGACACGAAATACAATCCCCAAGGTCCTAGGTTAGCACAACAAGAGCCAAGACTTGTGAAAACACAAGATACAAATATCTAAAATAAATGGTTAATGCTTTACAGCAGTTGTAAACAAGTAAGAATGGTTTTATTATTGACACATAAATAAATCTATACAATAACCTTGTATACTTCATTAAAATTTGTTGATAAGGTCATACGATGGACTTGTCATTAATACCACATTGAAAAGGAATTGGGTGGGGAGATAAATTTATGCATCAAATATATTTTTTAAATAATCAACAGATGAATCGGCAAACTGTATTTTTTTCTGTCAAAAATCGGTATCGCATTGGCCTCAAAAAATGTATATCGGCCGGACCCTAATTGAGACATACAAGAAATGTCCAGCTTAAAAAAAAAAAAAATCCATTTAGTGGTCGGAATTAAATTTGTACAAAAACTTAAAGTTAACCGCCATTTATTCACCGTTCAGCGTTTCTTGCCACCGTTTTTCACTGAAAGTGTGAAAAAGTATCCCATTTGCTTTTTTACTGACATCTTGGTGTCAAGAAAGTTCTGTATGATGAAATCCAACGTACCTCTATCTTCATTATTATATAAACAGCATTCTTTTTCATGATTCTGATTTAGTTTTTTGCCTTCTTTTTCTTCATAGGCCTCCCAATATTTTAAGCATAACAATGGGTCAAGTCTTTGAAATTCAAGCACCCGAGCTGCCACGTATAAATATTGCATTCGCATTGACGCATTTATCAAACCTTTGTGCTGACTGACATTCTCTTTACGCTCTTTAACGCTCCGGAAAGAAATGACCAAAGTCAGTTTTTTTGCGGGGCCGTAATCTCGACACAAACATTTCCGACAATCCACCCAATCATCCGGCGAGCAGATTAGTGCAGCATTGACGCCTACCTCTGCATAATCTCCACTTCCCCGCTGCGCAAAAAAGCTCCAAACATAAAGCATTATACTCCAAACAATCAACCGGCAGGTGCAGGCTGCGCTCCAGTGCTTGCGTCATGCTTTCGAGCATCACGCGTTGAAAATAAATAAATAAATAAATCATCGTCAACATATGGACGGACGTCCGAGCTTATCCTATATTAATCCTCGGCGAGAGTGCAAAGTGTTGATCTAATGCACCTCTGACCCTACCGGCGCAGGCACGTCCATCATCCAAGTGACGGCCAGGGACGCCGACGACCCCACGTACGGAAACAGCGCCCAGCTGGTCTACGCCATCACCGATGGAAACGATTACTTCTCGGTGGACCCGCAGACAGGTCAGGAGGGGCGCCCTACTTGCTTTTTTGTAGAATTTCGGATTCATCTTCAGACTATTGTTTTGAATTATATATGAAAAGTAATGCATTATAGTTAGGAGGAACGGGACTTGTGATGCCGTTCATTACGGTTATTTTATTTTCTGGCGAAAAGTAAATTCTCATATTTTTTCAAATCACACGTGAATAGTATGGTTTATAATTAGTCAAATAATTAGTCAAATATTATAATTAGTATGTGTGTGTGTATATATATATATATTAGGGGAGTCAAAATGAATGTATTTAAAGTTCCTTTAACGCCACTAATATTTTTAACGTGCGTTTAATGGCCGCCCCTTACTTAGAAAGCCTGCACTGGGGGAATCCCAGTCGCAACGCAGCTGACACGTCCACGTCAAAATTTTGCAGTAATAAATTAAATAATAATGCATATATTTGTGAAGACTGGGGTCAAGTTGTATTTTACAAGTAAAAAAAATGTGCAAAATTTCACGAGTTACTTCATGTTAAAGATTAGATCGCTCTGAACATGAAAAGAAAAATGCACTGAGCTGTCGCCAACGTCTTACAAATGCAATGATGCCATCTAGTGGCAAAAAAATGACCTCAACACGAATCAATAACACTCATTTTTTTACAGTACAGTACATCTTTTTTCATTTTAATCCAATTTTATGAATATATATATATGCTCGTGCCTGCTCTTGTTGACTCATCTTGTCCGCATGACGCGCTCACATTTTGCCAGCAGTGCCGCTTTTTTTTTTTCATTGTCCCAGTTGACGAAGTTTGACGTTGATCCCGAGCGACGTGGTTGCGCTGATTGGAGTCTGTCCTCCCTCCTCCGCTCAGGCATCCTGAGGACCGCCATGCCCAACATGGACCGAGAGACCCAGGAGGAGTACGTGGTGGTGCTCCAGGCCAGAGACATGGGGGGCCACCTGGGGGGCCTGTCTGGGACCACCACAGTCACCGTGAGGCTGAGCGACGTCAATGACAACCCGCCTCACTTCAGACGCAGTAAGTAGCAAGAGCAATTAGCTTGATGATGTTCATGCAGCTCACTTTTTTTTTCCACTTCCTTTCTAGGAGATGGTTAAAAAGGTTTTAGTAAGAGTGGTGTGTGTATTTTGAGACGCCATTTCTATGATTTAAAATGTGCCCGTGATATATATAACAAATTGTTTTAACAATTACAAGCAGGACATATTAGGGCTGCTTGATTATAAAAGAAAAATATTCATCACAATTCATTTGGTAATAATTCAAATCACGATGAGGACAATCATTTGTTTTTTGGTAAAAAACAAGAACATTTTTAAAAGTGTAAAAAATGTTAGTTAAAAGTTATTTTTGGACCAAACAAGATTTATTAAATTTGTTATTTAGAAATATAAAATATATATATATATATATCAATTTAAATAACTCAAAATTAGTATTTACTCACTTAAACCCCAAAACGTATAAATATGTTCTGTTTTAAATATTACCATAGTCCCAAAAACATATTTATATGTTTTTTTTATTTTTATGTTTTTTTATGCTTTTTGATGCAGCTTCTGAACTCAAAAGAACACTTGAAGCAGTGGCAGTTATTACAATAACGGCCAGCAGGTGGCAGCAGAGATCAACCAGGTCCATGTTGCAAAAAAGCTCTTTTCCCCACAGTTCTTAACAGATTTGTGTATAATGATGAAACTTGGCTATATTCAAATGCTAATTGCTGCAAAACGGAAACAGATAGAAACATACTTTTTTTCCTGATGAAAGAAGAGACTCTCACCTTTCTTTTGGTAGGTTCCATGTTTTTATAGCAATAGAACACAATATTCTGTGGGCCTTGCAAAATCAGTCAAAATCCAGTAAAACAGCCGAGAGCGAAGGGGGTTGCTTCAGTGAAAATCTCTGGAAGTGAAACTTTTATTTTTGTTTATTTTGTAATTGTGTAGTGTAATAATTGACATTGTAATTGAATTTCGATTAATTGCACAGCCCCAGGACATATCAACAAAAAAAACACCTACAAAAGTCATGATTTTTTTCCCTCTTTATTCCGTCTTTTTCATTTTTTCATGAGAAGTAATGCATTATAAGTACAGTAAGTGCGATAATATGTTGTTTTTTGCCGTGGATAAAAAAATAATAATGTAAATTGTGCGGTATATTTTATGTCTGCACGTGTGTTTTATCAGTTGCGTGAATGTTTATTATAAAACTGCAAAATCAATGCTAGTTTCTTTAGCTCATCTATGGCTTTATCCATTGAGTTTTAGCATTAAGCTAGCGGACTTGCGGCAAAGTGATGTGCTTTGGTTGAATCCACAATGTATAAATCTGTTAGCTACTAAAGTCTGTTCGGTTTCAATTGATTGCACGGTTCCCAGCGCGCCTGCGGCAAAAATGACACTTGTCCTTTTAAACGCTCCCGTTTGCCGTTTTTTCTCCTCCTCGGCCTCCGATTTCTCGCTTCTCGTCACACAAGAGCGAAATAGCATGTCCGTTTCCTTCCCTGTACCGTGCTATTAATAATTCACGTTAAAGTTCAGTGCGTTGCGCTTCGATAGGCAGCCAAATCAGCGGCGTGCGCCGCGTTTCTGCGCGCGCTATATCATCTCTCTGTACGCGCCGGGCGGCCATTCGTCATCGCATTTAAAGCCACTGGCAGCTCGTCCCTGTGATATATTCTCCCGCCGCACGTTGCTTTATAGAAGCTGTTTAATATTAACGTGCCGCCAGTGTGTTATTTATTCACTTTTAATCTGACTGCTATGACCCGACACCCCCCGCCCCCGCACCCGGCCTCCCGCCCAGTCCTTTACAAGCTACAAAGCCAAGCCCGAGGTCATTAATTTCTCTTAGAGAGATCATTAAAGCAAATGTTCTCGTTTGGGACACTGGTTGAATGTGAAGGGGTGGGGGTTTTTTTACCTTTAATTTTATGCGTTTTTCTTTTTAAACGTTTATTATAATACATTTCGGCCTATTTGAGTCATTAACTGTCACCAAGGACGCTGGTTCCGATTAAACCGGAGCTCGCACAAGGCCGCAAAATGCCGTTAAAAATGAGAAATACAGCCGTGCCTTGACTTAGGAGTTTAATTCGTTCCATGACAACGCTCAAAAAAATCGTATCACAAATCACTCATTATGATTTCTTGTGTGATTTATTACTTCCATTAAGTCTGCCTTGTGTCTTGACATTTCTCTGCATTTCTTCAGTGCCTTTTCACCAGTTGATCCGACACATGGTTGCTCCACAGCGTTGTGTATATTACTTTTGTGATCTGGGGAGCTTCAAGACTTGTTAGCTTTTTTCCCAGACTTGGACTTTTGGACATTTCACAATGTTGTGTGCATCACTTTTTTTTCAGCTATGAAACAAATTAGTTACACCCAGTATGCTTCTTTTTTTTTTTGCAGTTTCTCAAAAAATTTCATAGAAGTCCCTTTTTCCTTACTTAGACTTGTGGACGTTCCACAATGTTGGGTGCATCAACTTTACGATTTTGGAGCTATGAAACTCACAGTATCTGTTTTGATTTGTGTCATTTATTAATATTATTCCATTATAGTCTTTTATAATCCAATAGATGGTGATATGTGGTCACTCCACAATGTTGTGTGGATCACTTTTATGTTCAGGGGAGCTATGAGACTAATTAATTAAACCTAGTATGCTTTTTTCTCTCTCTCTGTATTTTTCATAGTAGCCATGTGGTAGTAGTGTGACATGTGGATGTTCCACAATGTTGTGTGCATCACTTTTATGTTTTGGGGAGCTGTGAGACTTACAATAGTTACATGTAATCTTTTCTGGGTTTTTTCAATGTATTTGTATTTTTTCATGATAGTTCTTTATTCTTCCAGTAGTCACATTTGGTTGCTCCACAATGGTGTGCGTGTCCTTGTTTATTCCCGGTTGGAGCTACGTAACTTTTTCCTTCCCAATTTGCATAAATTCTTGTTATTTCTCTGCATTTTTCTGTTTTGGCCATTTTTTTCTTTACAATACTTTGACATGGTCACTCCACAATGTTGTGTGCATCCATGTTTATGGCTCAGGGAGCCCCATCACGCAGTCTGCCTTGTGTTTTGCCATTTCTCAGCAATCCAACAAAATAGCCCGTTACTTTCCAGTCAGTCCAACATGTCACTCCACAATGTTGTGTCGCATTTATGCTCTGAAGAGTTATGCAACATACAGCTTAATGCGCGATTAATTATGATGGATCTGTAATGATGTCAGTAATGATTGTCATCTTGCCCTTGTGCTCACCAGGAGTTTCATCATCATTAACGCATCATTACATTCGGCTGTTGTGTTTTTTTTTTTGTTCTCTGGCAGGTGCGTGGTCGTTCTCCGTATCGGAGCTGGCGGCGCCGGGCGTGGAAGTGGGCCGTCTCACCGCCACCGACGCCGACGTGGGTGACAACGCGCTGCTGGAGTTCACCATCATGGACGCCGAGGAAGCGCAGACGTTCAACGTCAGCGGCAGAGAGCGAGAAGCCATCATTGTGCTGAACAAAGTGAGCACCTCCGATATAGCAGCAAACAAGTAAAAAAAAAGAAGAAAAGAAAGATAAATACAATTATTTAAGTGTGTTTCCCGCACAATGTGAGAGAGACTGATGCGTATGACCCTTTGAGTCACTATTCAACTTATTCAGAAGGCCGTACCACAGCAGTGTGTGACCAGGCTGCAATGGCTTGTTTGGCATGCCACTGAAGCTTCGGAAAGATTTTTCACATGCACACTTGTGCCGCTCATCTTACAAATGTGCGTTTCATCCTTAATTGACAAAAAGCATCGTTACGACAGAGAAATAATCCACCAAGCGTTTGCTAACATCATTTTTTATGTTTAGCCATTAAAACTGTCTGCGTCATTCCGTCTGTGATCCGCTGCGTAATGTATTAAAATAAAGTCTTTGTGCTCAGGCAGGGTCTTAACGACATTCGCAGATAATGACCGTACAGCCAATGTTAAATTAAGTGTGCAAATCAGGTCCCTAATGAGAATTAATCCACCTCATTAGAGCCATCCGGTGAGATAAAAGGAAGTCTAAATAAAGATAAAACTATCTGCTAAACATTGTTTTTTTACCACGCTACTAAGCAGCAACAGTCTGCCTGTAAAAAAGATAGATAGATAGATAGATAGTATAGCTAGCATAGCATAGCATAGCCAGCTAATGATTTAGCTAGCTCTCTATTTACTATTATAGCCAATTAATTAAAAAAAAAAAGTTCTGTTCAAATGTTGCCACAAGGAGGACGTCGCAAGCCTTGGTCGCTTAGCTGGCTAAGAGTTCATGTCATTAGCATAACATTAGCATTTTAGCCTACAAGCTAAATGTATTCATATTTGCCTCAACAATTGAAACCATATCTATAACACAAACTATAGCTAAACTATCCAAAAAGGATGCAGTGATGGGCAGTAACTTTTCGTTTGATATGTGAACAGTTCGCAAAGCGACACATCAAAGGTAGACCAAAAACTGTCAATGTAAGTTACAGGTACGAACCGGAACAACCCACCGCATTGTTTTCCTCTTTACTTACCAGCTGCTGGACTACGAGACTCGCAATTCGTACTCGTTCACCGTGGAGGTGGCCAACCCCCTGGTGGACCCCCGCTACCTGAAGGACGGTCCCTTCAAAGACCAGGCCATGGTTCGAGTAATGGTCTTAAACGCGGACGAGCCGCCGCGCTTCTCCCAGGCCCGCTACCATCTGGACGTGTCGGAGAACTGCCCACCCATCTGCTCGGTGGGCCGCGTGCACGCCGTGGATCCTGACACGGGACAAAGCGGCAACATCAGGTGCTTATCACGCCATCGCTCACTTCCTTTGTCCCCACGACCGCCCCGCTCACTCTTTTGTTGTTTCCCGCCCTGCAGGTACTCCATCGATCCTCAGTCGGACCCAGAGGCTCTGTTCCGCATCGCCTCCGACACGGGATTCATCAGCACGGTGATGGAGCTGGACCGTGAGCGGGAGCAGTGGCACAACATCACTGTCATCGCCACGCAGAGGGGTGCGTTTGCAGGGCCCGCGGGGCCCCCCGCCGGAGACCGGGGCCCTGCCGCTCGTATATCAGCCAAAGCACCGTCTGCAAAGTGCGCGGTGGAACTAATGGAACTCTAGGGATGACTTGATGAACATTTATAGCTTTTCCATTTGTGTTTAGACAACCCCAATCTTGTGTCAAGAGTGGTGGTTGCCATAGAAACGCTGGACCAGAATGACAATGCGCCCGAATTGGACAGACAATACACCACATCGGTTTGTGACTCCACCGCCCCGGGACAGGTTTGTTGCATGTTTTCTTCCTCAACATTTATTAAACGCCGTTTAAACATTTCTTCCACATCCATCTTAAGGTAATCTATTATGGAGGACCAAAACTAAAACTAAATAAATGTCGAAATGAATGAATGAATACAATAAAAACTATATATATATATATATATATATATATAAATCCAAAAATAAAAAACGACATTTAAAAATAAATATAAAAAATAAATGTGGAAATAAAAAAAATGAATAGAATTAAATATCAATAAATAAATAAAAATGCTCTGCTCTCTCATTTATTTATTTCATGCTGCAGAAGCTCATTTGAATAACATTTTGTCCTGACAGAGCGTCTGCAGCATGAAATAAATAAATAAATGTAAGATTAGAGCGTTTTAATTTATTGATTGATACTTAATTCTATTTATATATTTATTTTTACATTTATTTCCACATTTATTTTTGAAACTCGTTTTTGTATTTATTTTTACTTTACAATTTTGTGTTTTTATTTCCATTTCGATTTTATTTTTATGTATTTAATTTTCGAATTGTGTTTTTTTTATATCCATTTTTATTTCCACTTTTGACATTTATTTATTTATTTAGTCATCTATTTATTCTTTGTTTTGGTCCTCCATAATTTATGAGTCATGCCATGTCTGTGTCCCGCAGGTTGTTCAGGTTCTACGTGCTGTGGACCGAGACCCGGGAGGGCAGGACGTGCCGGTCCACTTCAGCATTGCACCCGAGTCCAGCTCCGCTCTCAACCTCTCCATCAAGGACAGCGGCGGTAAGACTTGAGTGGGTGGTAAAAGACGGTAGGGTGCCGTTCCAATACTTTTGGAGGGTCTGTTAAGGGCCAGTAAAAAAAGTTAAAGGGTAATGGAGGATGTAAAACAACAGACACTAAAGCATGGTAAAGAATAGTAAAGGTCTGTAAACAGCGGTAAAGGACAGTAAACAATGTCAGAAGACAATAAAGGATGCTAGTAAATGACGTTAAAAGACTGCTAAAGTTGCGCCGTGACTCGCAATTCCGTTTGTGTTTTTACCCTCAGGTGTGACGGCCAGCCTGGTGTTGCAATCGTCCTTGGAGCCGGCGCCCGGATACTCGTCGTCCTTAGCCAGCTTGTACGTGCCCGTGGTTCTGCGAGACGGTGCCTCGGGCCTGGCCAACACGGCCACGGTCACCGTGACCGTCTGCCCGTGCCTGCGGGGCGGCATGCGGACGGAGGAGCGCAGCCCCCGGACGCGGGGCCGGCGGTGGGAGCGGCGCGCCGTGTGCCGACCGGCGCCCTCCGCCTCGCCCTCTGTCGTCTTCACCCTCGTCATCCTGATGGCGGCGCTGGCCTGCGTCACCACTCTGCTGGGTAGGTCAGCGGTTCTCCTAATGAGTGGGCTCCACAAAATCATTTGCAGAAATTATTGTTGGAAAGAATGTTTTGAATTTTATATTTATTTATGCAATTATATAATTTGTAAATAAACATAACATTTGTTTAGATTTTTATTTATATTTATTTAAAAAGTTTGAAAACCACTGAACTAAAAAATATGTGAATGCTGACAATAGTGTGGAGTTAACTGAATTCTACAAATGAAGATTACTAGGAGTGGTTTGATTTGGGAATTTTATTGTAAAAATGTGTGAATTTCGGGCATGTGTTTTTTTTTTTGTCATTTAATAATATTGTTAAATATTTCCCTTATATCTGCCCTGCGATTGGCTGCCAAGCAGTTCAGGGTGTACCCCGCCTACTGCCCGAAGCCAGCTGGGATAGGCTCCAGCACCCCCGCGACCCTTGTGATGAGGACAAGCGGTTAAGAAAATGGATGGATTTCCCTTATATCAGTGCAGATGTACTTCTTTTTAGTGTAAATACACATGTATTAAAACATTAGTAGGACATTTTGAGGCTAGTCACATTGTTCCTTTACTGGTGAGCTATTTTTAGAACAGAACCGCCGGCTACTCATGGTGTCCATAGGCTAACTAGTACCCACTGGCACCTTTTAAGGGCAATGAACATTAATCAACAGAGCAAAAATGTATCCGTGTTTGCTTTCGACTTGCTCCTGCCTTCCTCCTCCTTGCACAACTGTTCACCCCTCCCCTCTTTGCTCGCTGAGAAGGAAGGGAAAACATTTGACTAGTTCCAATTAAGTTCAAATAGGTGGCTCGTTTACTCCACTTTGTGACTCCACTGGTGACAGACAGTATTAGCAGTTACAGAAACCTTAACTTTTAAAGACCACGGAAAACTGTCAAACCAGTACCCAGCCCAGGCTCACTGTCGACCAATCAGAATTAAGCTCAAAAGTCATTTCTCACGAGCCCAGTTGTTCAGTGTACTGCACTGCATGACAAACATATTACTTAATTTAAGCAAAATTATCTGCCAGTGGAACGGGAAATTTGATGCGGTCGCCCGTCATATTTTTGCCCCCCCCCCTAGTGGTGTGCGCACTGTCCTTGTCGCTAAGGCGTCAGAAACGCGACGCCCACTCAGCGTTGGAGGACGACGACATCCGGGAGAACATCATCTCCTATGACGACGAGGGTGGAGGCGAGGCGGACACGGCCGCCTTCGACATGGCGGCCCTGCAGAGCATGCACAGGATCCAGAACGTGCACAGGAACATGTGAGTCCCACGTGAAGTGCGTGAAAAATCCGGCAGCAAAGTATTCGTACTTGGTTACTTCCTGCCTGTGCAGATGGTACACACAGCAGAGCGCGCCACCCGCACGGGCCAGGACGTACAGCATGACCCGTAACCCCTACCCGGGCCCGGAGCCCGAGCGGCGGCCCGGCTCGGCGCCCCTCTACGGGCGGCTGTGCTACGGGGTCCACACGCTGCCTGCCCTGCGGGACTACTACTACCAAGCCGGGCCGCTGCAGGCTGGAGTGCAGCTGCCTCTACCGGGGCGACGTGACGGCGCCGCCGCTCCCGTCATCCGGAACCAACCGGGGCAGCAGCGCCCTCCTGAGGTCGGACGAGCGAGTTTATTAGCGGCGCACACCCTGAGCAGGCTGATGAGCAGGACTGAAGATGGGGCGAAGATGCATGTTGACACACAGAAGCAAGACCTTGTTAAGGTAAAAATGTGCATCAGCTTTAGCAGTGAAGCCCAGACTTCCGTCTCCCCAGCCGCTTCATCTAGCTCCTCCGGCGGGATCCCAAGGCGTTCCCAGGCCAGCCGAGAAATATAGTCTCTCCAGCGTGTCCTGGGTCTTCCCCGGGTTCACCTGCCGGTGGGACATGCCTGTAACACCTCTCCAGGGAGGCGTCCAGGAGGCATCCGAACCAGACGCCCGAGCCACCTCAACTGGTTCCTCTCAACTTTGAGTCCCTCCCGGATGACCGAGCTTTTCACCCTATCTCGAAGGGAGAGCCCGGACACCCTGCGGAGGAAACTCATTTTGATCGCTTGTATCCGGGATCTTGTTCTTTTGGTCACGACCCACAGATCATGACCATAGGTGAGGGTAGGAACGTCGATCGGCCGGCGTATCACCACAACCGATCCGCCTGTCGATCCCCTGCTCCATCCTGCCCTCACTCGTGAACAAGACCCCAAGATACTCGAACTCCTCCACTTGGGAACTACATACTAAGTTCCTCATACTCGTTCTTTTCTGCAGATAACTCCAGCAGAGGTCCAATCTGCGCCAATCAGCGATCCAGCCAGTCTGAGCTGCTCCGACCCTACCGGTTCTTCCTGCCAGAGTCCCAGCAGCTCGTCGGCCAACCAGACTCTAATCAGCACCGGAGCCACCAGCTGCACCATGGAGGACGCCGACACAGACTGGTCACTGCCGTCCATTTCCGAGCGGAGTTACCCCAACGCCAAGCTCCCCGTTTTCCCTATGACGGACACGTACAGCATCGTGGGCTCGCTGAACGGAACCGGCGTGGCGACGACCTTACCCAGGACGATACGCGACAACCATCAACCCTTACGAATGGAGGACCTGCTCAACTTCCGCCTGAACCGGGTGACGTCCGACCCGTCGCAGCCGCCCTACGACTCGCTGCAGACTTACGAGTTCGAGGGCCGCGACTCTCGGGCCGAGTCGCTGAGCTCGCTGGGGAGCGATGACGGGAAGGACGACGAGCAAGGTGAGAACGGAATGGACCGGGATCCGACGGCGGGAGGAATGGAGGAGCTCAACGACAAGTTCCAGCGGCTGGTGGCGCTCATCAGGGAGAGGAAGAGCAGCAAGGAGCAGGACGCGGGTGAGGATCCCGCCCAGGCCGGCCAGGCGCAACCTGCTCCTTCCCAGACCAGCCAGGTCCAAGAGAAAGCGGTTCTGAGGTGGGACTTTTAAGGGAAGGGATTTGCATTTATGGGCTAGAGGCCCAGAGAAGACCAAGGAGACTGGAGAGACTCCAGGCCTGATTTACTAAGATCCCATAGAGCTGACGTTAATTCGCTCACTGAACCAACAGGTGTACTGCTTTTCAACATGGGAAATTACTGATGTGATGGAATTGGAATTGTTAGTGGAAGAGGCAAACGAACGTTTCCGAGAAATCTATCCATTCATTTTGGAGAAGCCAGCAACTGCATAAAAGCCATGTTTTGTTTGATTGAACTTTATCTGGATGTTATCTGCCCATTCGACTGTAAAAACTGGGACAGAACACCTGAAATAATTTCCCAGGAAAGGCCGTCACCAATTTTCAAAGTGCTCTGAAATCAAAGTCAAGTCAGAAGCGATATGGCATGACTCCTTCTTGTGATTGGCGCGATCAATTTTTGTTTCCGGTGTTTTTAAAAAGGTTTGCACAAACACAAAATTGAAGTCACCTCTTATTTTGTCTTTGTCACAATAACCGCAGTCATGGTTACGCAAGAGTGGTGCAACTTTTTGGTAAATCAGGCCCGAAGTCTCTCAGCTGGCCTGTGAACTGCTTTGGAATCTCCCTGGAGGAACGAGACAACGTGCTTGGGGAGAAGGAAGTCCGGGTTTTCCTTCTCAGGCTGCGATCCCGAAGAATATTAATGGATGCTTTCTGGATTCTTCCGGGATTTCTTGGAAGCAGCGCGCGGGTCGTATCACTATCGGCACCCACCACCACTGTCATTTCACACCCGCCGTGATAGCAAATGCACAGAAAATCTTTCACTTTACACACTGGCTATTTAATAATGCACTTGGGCTTTCAACACAAAGCCTATGAAAGATTCACATTTATTGAAATATTAATTTCAAGCACAGCCTGAAATCTGCATTGTTGGAAAATAGGCCCTCATGCAATATTGATCAGGATATGATATTGCATCGGCATCGGACTGATCTGATTGGATGTCACTGTGGAGGCTTGTTGTGTTCTTTTGTCAAAGTTCAGTAAAACAACATCCTTGTGGAGATCAATCACAACTTTGGTGTGGCTGATTTTGGCTCATGTGTGGTCAGTTGGTTGCAGGGGACACAAGGGGGATGATATTGACACGAGATTTTGCTCATCATTTGTACTGGAAAAACCTCCGACCTCCCATCAGGTACATTCCCATCTACCTTTTTGTCCTACCAGCCAACCGTACTTATCTTCCAACCTTCTTTTTCATTTCCATAACAACATAATTTCCTTGCCTTCCATGCCTACTTTCCTTCCTTCCTTCCTTCCTTCCTTCCTTCCTTCCTTCCTTCCTTCCTTCCTTCCTTCCTTCCTTCCTACCTTCCCTGCTTCCCACCAACCTACTTTCCTTCCTTCCTACCTACCTATCTACCTACTTACTTTCCTGCCCTGCTACCTACAGGCTTCAGATGCCCTGATTCCTTCCTTCCTTCCTTCCTTCCTTCCTTCCTTCCTTTATTCCTTCCTTCCTTCCTTCCTTCCTTCCTTCCTTCCCTGCTTCCCACCAACCTACTTTCCTTCCTTCCTACCTACCTACCTAACCTACCTACCTACTTACTTTCCTGCCCTGCTACCTACAGACTTAAGATTCCCTGATTCCTTCCTGCCTGCCTGCCTGCCTGCCTTCCTTCCTTTCTTCCTTCCTCCCTCCCTCCCTCCATCCCTCCCTCCCTTCCTTCCTTCCTTCCTTCCTTCCTTCCTTCCTTCCTTCCCTGCTTCCCACCAACCTACTTTCCTTACTTCCTACCGACCTACCTAACTACCTACTTACTTTCCTGCCCTGCTACCTACAGACTTAAGATTCCCTGATTCCTTCCTGCCTGCCTGTCTGCCTGCCTGCCTGCCTTCCTTCCTTCCTTCCTTCCTTCCTTCCTCACTCCCTCCATCCCTCCCTCCATTCCTTCCTTCGCTTCCTTTCTCCCTCCCTCCCTCCCTCCCTTCCTTCCTTCCTTCCTTCCTTCCTTCCTTCCTTCCTCCCTCCCTCCCTCCCTCCCTTCCTTCCTTCCTTCCTTCCTTCCTTCCTTCCTTCTTCCCTCCCTCCCTCCCTAACTACAAATAGACCTTCTTACATTCCCATCTACCTTTTATGTCCTACCAGCCAACCATACTTATCTTCCAACCTTCCTTTTCATTTTCATAACAACATACTTTCCTTGCCTTCCATTACTACTTTCCTTCCTTCCTTCCTTCCTTCCTTCCTTCCTTCCTTCCTACTTTCCTGCCTTCCTTCTTACTTTCCTTCCTTCCTTCCTTCCTAACTACCTACCTACTTACTTTCCTGCCTTGCTACCTACAGACTTCAAATGCCCTCATTCCTGCCTGCCTTCCTTCCTAAAAACTACACACCAACCAACCTACTCTCCTTCCTTCCAACAACAAGTCCTTCAATCCATCCTTCCTTCTTACCAACATACCTGCCTTCCTTCCTTCTTTCCAACAACCTAATTTCTTTCCTTCCTTCCTTCCTTCATTTCTTCCTTCCTTCCTTCCTCCCAACCAACCTAATTTCCTTCCTAAAAACTACACACTCCAGTTTAAAGTAGTTAAATAAATGAGACCACGATAAAAATACCTACCTCTTGTTCAGGCCGCTGACTATTATGAAACATGTTTTGCCCCCCCAAACAAAAAAAAAACTAAACAAAAACATAAAAAGAAAACAAAAGAAGCGCACATCCGAGTCAATCCCTGGGCACAGGGTGAAGCAAGCTCACTATTCTTAGACCAAACGTCTGTGTTCCTTTAATGAGTTTCCCCAACAACAAAAACACTTTAAGATGTGTGACTCATTTCTGCAGCTTTTTAGAGACAAATCCATTCATTTTTCCTTCGGCTCGAGGGCCAACTGTTAGGATAAAAATGTACGCTCGAACTTCAAATTTAATTATTCGTCCCCTCCGCAAAGGGATGTTGCGTCTCTTTAGTCAAGTGCCCCTCGCACCGATGTGACACATTCAACACATTTGAGAGCCACGTTCTTGCGTCATCAGAGGGGGGAAAATCAAGTGGTGGCCATTTTAGAGAACGGCTTAACCCAAGATAATTTTTCCTTTAAAAAAAAAAAAAAGTTGTTCATAAACCAAACTGTAAATCAGGATGTCCGTAAACTGGAGTTCCACTCTAGGTAGTCAGGTGAAATGAAGAAATGTTTACACTGTTGCTAGGTTGGTAGGTTTGTAGCCAGACCTGTTAAAAAAAAATTGTAGCTCATTTCTGCCCCTCACCTGCAACTAGAGGAAGTGCAGCTGTACGATTTAATATGAAGAAGCCACATTTGGTCATACACGCATCGGAAATGAGCATTCTTGTTTCTTTGCTCAAAATTGCCATTGCAGAAGGTGTGTCAATCTATTTATCGTCAACCGTTAGCTTTTTGGAGTGTCAACATTATTTAGCGGGCCATGTTTTCAACTATTAGATTGTAATCCCGCATTCTGTTGATGTGTCAGGTGTTTGAATCCCTCCGCTGTCACTTCCTTGTCTGGCGTGTCGCAAAGATGAAAGATGAAGAGTTTGGGGGTTCGTCGCCCGCCTCGTTTTCATTTTGACACAACACTGAAGGCTTTTAAATCATTTACAATGTTTCCAAATTGGTGTCACGACTGAAGAAAATGCAGCTTCATAAACACGCTGCACAATTTAGCCGAACTCTTTCAATCACACAATAAAAAAATCTTGTGATTTTCATACTTACTCATTTTATTCATATTTGGATTCATTTAGTATGTACAAATGTATCTAAAACCATACAGATCAAAAAAGGTCTCACATAATGATTGAAAAACAGTTTCACATGAAGACTACGCTCTATTAGGCGTGGGCCAATATTAGATTCTGATGTTATGATGACCAAGTGGGGAAAAAAATGTCAAAGTATTAAAAAGTCATTAAAAAATATATTTGAGTAAATAAAAAGAATGTTTTTTTTAATAACAAAATATAGATTTTTTTGTCAAGAAACATGTACCATGTTAAGTTAAAATTTATGTTAACATTCTTCACTTGTGAGCTATTTTTAGAACAGACCGGTGGGCTACTCATGCTGTCCTTGGGGCTAGCTAGTACATCATGGCACCATTATAGATTTTGTTTTCAGGACAATGCAAATGAATCAACAGAGCAAAAATGCATCCATGTTTGTAGTGTCTCTTTTTAGTTTGAGCGGTTATTGAAACCTTAACTTCTTAAAACCACAGTAAAGCATCAAAGTGGTCATCGGCCCATACCTATACTGTATAATATATGTAAATATTTTTCCCCAAAATTGTTTGGAATTTCAAAATTACATCTGTGTGACTCGCTCGTCATCAGCAAAGGCGATGTTGGAGACGCCGCGCGGCTCCTGCCGCACGCTGCCGTTCTTCAGCGGTTTGGGCGACTGCGTCTCCGCGTCGCCGTCCTCGTCCTCGGTGACGTCCTCCGCGTTCTCATCCTTCTTTCTAAGAGTCACAATGGAAAATAGAAGAACACGTCAAAAAATAGACCTTTTAATTCATTATTATTATTATTATGAATTCATGTTATATTTAGCTTGTTCCAGGTGATGTCTTTTTTTCTTGTGTCCCATGTTGATGTCTTGTCTGCTTGTTAGACTTTTGGCTCCACTTCTTCTCGTCAGCCTTGTTCCTTGTGTCAACCAATCACCTCCCACCACAGCCATGTCATGCCCAAGTGTGCCTCGTTGTCTTAATTTCGTTTGCATTGAGTTTCCTGCTGTCGGTAAGTCGCGTTTCACTTGTCATGATGTTCCCTTGCCTTTTACAATTATTAGTATTACTATTATTACACATTTTATTTATATTAGGGGTGTCAGGTGATTTAAATTTTGAATCGTGACTAATCGCATGACTTTAATAGTTAACTCAGGATTAATTGCAAATTTTATGTCCGTTCTAAATTTACAATAAAATATTTTTTTCTGATCTTTCATACTTTTGTTAACATGAAAGTGGGGGAAAAAAGGTTAAACTAATAGAAGGAGTTACAATTAAAAAGATGTACTGTACTGCAAAAAAAAAGAGTGCCACTAGATGGCATAATTGCATTTGTAAGACATTGGTGACAGCTCAGTGCATTTTTCCTTTCATATTAAAAGCTATCTAACCTTTAATATGAAGTAACTTGTGAAATTCTGCACATTTTTTAAATTGTAAAATTTAATTTATATGATGTATTTTGTGTGTAAAAAAAAAAAATGCTGTGATGTGACCCACCGTCTCTTCTGCACCGCCGAGGAGACGACGAGGATGACGAATCCTGCGCACACGACGCCCATCACCACCCCGAAGGCGATGAGCCACGGCGGTGTGGCGGGCAGCACGGGAGCCGTCAGAGTGGGCGCGATGCCCACGAACTCCAGAGTCCGATCCGTCAGCAGGAAGGCGCTGTTGATGCGGCTCCGAGACTTCCTGACAGGTACAGTTGACAAGTGGCATCATTTACACGAGGAGGAGGAGGAGACTTGACTGGATTGGAAAATGTTACTTTTCACTTAGTTTCAATTACAAATTCAAACTTTTTTTTTCCAATATATAAAAATGTAATGTGGTTAGCTTGCTTGACTTAGAAAGTTTTTGTTTTAAGCTTTTAACTACATTGACTTGAATAGCAAATCAATTTTCCCCATTGAAATTCATTTTAATTGCATTCATCCATTCCAGCTCCAAAACAAAAAAAAAACAAAAAACTTTTTTTGTGGTGCAAAAAATTTAATTGAAAAGTAAATTGACTACAATTTTGATAATCGATTAATTGTTCAGATACCTTGTTTAACTTCAAATTATGAAAATTCTCGGAATTTCAACTCGCAGCAATAAATATTTTCTGATTATTATTTTAAAAAAATTAGGCCAGCAATTAAAAATTTTTTTTATCATAATGTGACGTTTTCAAACCTCTGCTTTTACTTTGGAAAACTACGATCAACATTTTTGCCGATTTTTTTTTTTCAACGGCTGTGATGGACCAAACCAGGAAATGAATCAGTTTGTTGAATTTGACAATGTCCTGTTTTTGAATAAAGGGATAGGAATAGGAATAAATAAATAGTATTCATTGATTATTCATCAGCTTGATCTATTATTAAAATAATTTTAAGTTGCAGCCCTAATTTTTTTGTTGCATGTTTGTAATAAAGTAAAAAATAGCGCTGTGAGGTATAAAAACAATAACAGAGAATGTAAACTGTATTTATAAACTATTCACCATACACACGGTCATATTTTTTTTAGCCTCTTAACATAATTGCCTATGTCACTTTAAAATTTCTCTTACACTATCACTACAAATAAAATAGTTTTTCTTGTTGTAATATGACTTTGGTAACTACGGTATTAGGATAATGATGAGTGACTTTCTAGGGGCGTGGCCTATGAGCTGGAATCCGGTTGGTCGTCTTTTCTTTTTTTTTTTTTATAGAATTAATTACATCACTAAGGTAATATAGGGTTATTCTCATTTTTTTTTCACATTGCAAATCCACATGCGACAGATGCTCCTAAAACTAATTTGGAGTGAGACAAAATGTCTCTCGAACGGGCAAGTGAGCTGACGTCACCTGACTGCCAGCTCCACCTCGCCTCCGTCCACCAAGCGGCTGGCGTCGTTTGGCCACGTGACCACGAACCAGAAGGACACTCGCAGCGTCTCGTCACAAACCACGACGTTGGCCACTCTGTGGAGATGTTCCATAAACAAATCAAATGCAACTCATTGGCTTTTATGGAGCGATAGTCCACATGCTGTTGTTTTTGTGCAACTAGCATGTACTGTTAACCCTTACATACTCTTGAATGTGACTAAAATAAAAGCCTTCGTTCACTTACTCACTGCAGTCTTGGAATTGTTAAACTGCACTTTCAGTAAATGTGTTTTTTTTTAAATGGGGTTTCTTAAATCATATTGCTCCATGGAAACGCCCTTAAAACAAAACAACAAAATAAAAAAAATAAAAATGAATGGCACTATACAATATTGTACTTTAGTTTAAAAAATGTTATGTACACAATGGCCACCTGGGGGCAGTAAAATACTGACACACACATATACATATAGAGCCTTCTCCTTCTAATGAAAGTGCGTTAATATTAGTCATAAAGGGTTACTACACTTCCACATAGATGGTATTCGTTAGCCCGTCTATAGCGTTCCCCATTATGTGTTAGCATTAAGCTAACAGAAGCTATAGTTTGAACTACAACAGCTTGAAGCCTCTTTTTGGAAGAACTCTCTACCGACCTGTTTTTTGTCATGAACTAATAAGTAAGTAAGGGTTAAAAACAACAACATATTTGTTTCCTTACTCAAATTCCTCCCCGTCAAAATGATTCCTCATGGCGAAAGCCAGCGTGGCTCGGAAGAGGAACATTTCGTTTTGGTTCCAGACATACTGCATTAAACAAGAAAAACAACGAGAAGAGCACATCAAAGGCGGTAGAGGGTCGCCAGATGGGCCTGGTCGCCATAGCAACAGGGGCCGTTAGCTTCTATTAGCATGCTTAATGATGATGGAACCAGATAGCACTCACCGCATTGTCTCCCAGAGCTGTTCGGATGCTCAGCCGAACTTTGTAGCCATCTGAAGCGCCTGTAGCCATAAAAGGAAAAAAATATATATTTCAGAAGTGATTTTGGAAGTCGTTAGCTGAGCTAATAGCACACAGAGCTGCAATTAGCTACATATTTTGTCCTTTTACCTTTTCGTTGTTGTTGAGTGCTACTTTAATGTTAATAAAAAATTCTAATTGTATTTAAAAAAAAATTGGCTACAACACTAAAGCACCATAGCTCTATCTTTAATGAGATGCAGTCACGTGATGAAAAACATTGGATCTTTTTGACAAAGTACAATATTGTATACATGATAATAATTGTTTGGCTGAAATATGCAAGTGTGGAAGAGCCAATGTGGCGTAAACATCCTTGACTGGCGAGTATGTTTACTTGCAAATATGTAATAACGTACTTGTAGGCTAAATGCTACAAACATAGCATATTTTCCCAGAATGCCACGGGGTATTACTTGTGCATGTGCGAGTGGAGAAAAAAAAACGCTTTTGGCCCACATTATACCACTAAATTAAAAAAAAATAATTCATAACTTTTATGATTTATTAAAATATCTGCAGTGCATGATTTAGGTTCTGTAATTTTTTCACGGGGTATTAATCCCGTGTAGCATTATGGGAAAATATGCTATGTTTGTTGCGTCGAGCCTACAAGTACCTTCAAACATATTTGCAAGTATGTTCGAGCATACTCGTTATGCGAGTATGTTTGAACTAGGGGTGTCATGTGATTAAAATTTGTAATCGTAATTAATTGTGCTGACTTCAAGTTAACTCACAAATAACGCAAATTTTACATCTGTTTTAAATGTACAGTAAAATATTTGTTGTCGGTTTTAATTGATCGCATGACTTCAATAATTAACTCACGATTAATCACAATTATTATATCTATTCTAAATGTACAATAAAATTAAATAAAAAATTCAAATTTTTTATATTCTTGTTAACATAAAAGTGGAAAAAAGTTAAACTAATAAAAATATGGCTTGATAAAGTAATTTCATAATTATTCATAAATTGTAGTACTGTAGTAATGTACTGTTATGTAAAAAACGTGTGATATTGATTTGTGTTTAGATCATTTTTTCTGCCACTAGATGGCATCATTGCATTTGTAAGACATTGGTGACAGCTTAGTGCATTTTTCTTTTCATATTAAGAGCTACCTAATCTTTAACAGGAAGTAACTTGTGAAATTCTGCACATTTAAATTTTTTTAAAATACAACTTGACCCCAGTCTCCACAAATATACGTTTATTTTTTTATTAAATGTATTACTGCAAAATTTTGACGTGAACGTTGCGACTGGAATTCCCCCAATCTGGCTTTACAAGTAAGGGGCGGTCATTAATCGCGCGTAAAAAAAAAAATAGCGGTGTTAAAGGAACTTTAAATTTCCGGGTAACTCAAAATTAACGCACTAATTTTGACACCCCTAGTTTGAACATTTGCTACGACAATTGTTAGTATTTCAGTGCGATTGATATCGCAAAAGTGCAAACATTTGAGAGAACGACAGCAAGGTCACGCGTTAATATATATATATATATAAAAAAATATATATACATATATACATATATATACATATATATATATCAATGCTGTATACATATATAAGATCGAAGAAAAAAAATTCCTACCTGGTGCGCAGAGCTGCTGAGCCGACGAAAGCGCCAAAGACAAGAAAAAAATGACCTTTCCTGACATTTTCCCAAGTGAATGTGTGGCCACGCGCAGTCAAGTTTAATGGTTAAGGCAGGACGCACCTGAATTAACCTGCCTGGCCACGGGACTCTCTTACCCGTCTGGGGAAACTGTAAACTGGCGAAAAAAGTGTTTGTTCAGGCTTCGGTGTGGGAGAGGTGACCTCCCCGAGGAAAAAACACCAGCGTTTGAGTCTGTTTACTCAGCGCGGAACAATGTGCCGACCACTCAGTACCAGCCGTGCACTAAATGTTCTGACCTGTCGACGTAATAAGAATGTGCTTCTTTTTTAGTTGCATGACGGTGACATCCTCGTAAACAACCCTTGAGCAAAGGTAAACGACTTTGGCTGGGATATTGCCGTACAAATCGGCGACGGGTGCCAAAGTGGGATGCACACTCGCGGTTAATCATCCATTCTGCGGCCGGTTAATTAATGAACGACCGTCAAGTGAAGGATTTAGCTCTTAAGAAAACATAAAATGCGTCGTTTATGCATCACAGCGCAATCCCCAGATGACATGCGAGTTTGCGGGCTGGACTGGTACCAAAAAAAAATCGGCAAGGGCATAGAAACAAAGTAAAAGTAAATGATTAAAAATACAATGCACCCTTTTGCTCAATGTAATTGTTATACAGTAGCGAGACTAAGTGCAATTTCAAGGGAAATGGCGTGGGAATGCTGAAAGCTGAATGCGTAGATTTGAATGCATGTGGAATGCTTATGAAGTAATATTGAGAGATAAATTATGAAATGATGACCTCCTGGTTACTGGGCAATGCACTTTACCAACTGTGCCACCGAGCAGTATCGGACACCTGGTCATGTTGATAATTTAAATGTATGGGGGTGGGCGTGGAAAGGGATTCTTAGAAAAAGTTCAATGTCTGCCTCATTGAAAATGAATGGGGGAAAGTTGATATTTAACGTTAAATTGTGCAAATACTGTAAGTAATGTGGAATCAGACGATATACACCCCGGGAGGCGTGAATTTTTGAAGCAAGTTGAAATTTTAAAAGTGTAAATCGGAAGTATTATGTGGGAGTTGTTACACGGCAAAAAGGTGTGGAGAATAAAAATCACAATAACATATGATTAGCGGGAGTCCTGTTTTTCGTAGCTAGGCTAAGGCTAATCATTTCTCCGTTTTACTCTTTGTATTTCACGTTAGCGTATTTGAGGATAGACTAGCATGTTTTGCAAGTGATCGTACTACCAGGCTCAGTTTTCGCTAAAGCATTTCCACGCACTTGTAGCATAGTACGGCCGTACGCCGAAATAGCGTTGTAAAGTGATTGAAAATGTTGTGATGACGTTTATAAAGCTCTCATTATTAAACATTTGTTGCCGGAGTCTCACTTGGCACCGCCTCCCTCGTTGCTCACCACCAGTTTCCCGCCGGCATGAAATAGGCTAGTGGTGATAGTAACAGTCAAAGCTAGCTGGGCTAACTAGCTAGCTAGCTAGCTTTACGTTTTGATACTTCACAGAGATCATTTCCGTTATAATTATTTCCTATATAGCTTATGATCAGTCGTCACCAAACTTAATTTGCTCATATGTACTCATGCCCACTTCAACTTCTGTAAATATTAGAACAATCGCAACATTTCGGCATTTTGTTTCACTTATTCAGAAAGTCTGATATTTGGTAAGCGATGAGTATTTGTCCTGACAAAAGTACTAACTATAAGGCATCTCAAACGACCCTCACATTTTATTTGAGAGATTCACAATCCGAGGCTGTTAATCTTTTAGCACAAATTAAAGTCTTCAAATTAGTATCCAAATCACATAATAAAACAACAACAAAAGTGCTTCCGCCTCAGTACACATTGAACTTTTTATTCTCTCATTACTTGTTTTTATCACAGTGAGGTTGTGCAAGCAGACTACAATAAAATGGTATTTACAATCAAGCTGAAACCCAGTTAAACTTTGTGATCCCTCATGACCAGAAACAATAAACATATAAATGAACATATAGTGCTGGCCTGTTCTTTTCCATTCAATTTTACTGAACTAAGTGACATCATAAGTGAATTATTGTTTAAAAAAATAATTTAAAAAATGGAGATGCAGTTATTTTCCTGGGCACATGATGGCAGTGCTCCTCTAGAGCACAATCAAGACAAACTTGAAGGCTACCACATGCAGCATTAGGCTATATTGAATTTCAAAATATATTGTTTTATTTTTTAATTTTCGCGATGCTTTGAGGGGAAATAACGCATCATTTCTCCTTTTAAGTCAATGACGGTGCTATTTGTATGTGTCCAGTGTTGCATTGTTTTGTGGGATATTATAATAATGCAAGTAGAGTTTACAATTTGACTGTATTGTATGCTTCATAGTAAGTGACTGTTTTAAGTTGAATGTATTAATTCCAAAGTAATCCTGTTAGCTATCAAGCTAGCTAACAAGCTATAAGCTTCGCATTGGCTACTATAAAATAAAGGCACTCTATTGCCCCTAGCAGGCATGAAAATGTACTGCAGCGCTTTGTGATAGTGTGCTGTATTTTGTTCTAAACTTGACTAGTAATTATTTATATTTATGGGTTATTTTATGGTATCTAAGTGTAAGTTAGCCCTTTAAAAGTTTATTTTTCGGTAAATGACTACCTCTGAATTTCGGTTATTTGATAATTAGTGATATTTATAAGTTATGTGGCATTTAAGATTATTTTTTAATGCACCCTGTTGGGTTTTAATTGTATTGATTCTCTTCTTCACTTCTATTCGTCTACAATAATTATATATGTGTAATATATATATTTTTTTTTTTAATGGCTTTTGATATTTAGCTTGCTACATTAGCAGCTAGCATCCTTGAGGATGTATTTCAGTGCTCTACCGCCCCCAGCAGCCGCGGCGTGGCACTGCAGCTCGATTGTATCAGCATGACGGCCAGCAGGGAGTGAATGATCCGCAGCTGAGGTGTGAACGGCAGCCGGGGTGTGAGCACGGTGCAGTATGATCACTTGGTTGTAGCGCGGCGGCGGCGGCGGCGGTCAGGAGCGATCAAATGGAGCCGGAAGGCGGCGGCGGTGGCGCGGTGTCTGCAGCGGTGTGCGCCGGAGGTGTGATCCCGCTGCATGAGCACGAGCAGCGCTACTACTCAGGTCTGCACGGGCTGTGTCAGGCGGATCCCTCCGGGAAGCAGCTGTCCTCCTCCAAGGTGGCAGAGCTCTTCAAGGCGTCCCAGCTGCCTCCTGACGTGCTGCACAAGGTGAGTGTGAAGGGGTGGGGTGGGTTGGGTTGGGTTGGGTTGGGGGGTGGGAGGGGGGGTCGTGCAAGGGGCACACCTTAACACAGTTTGCCATCGCTAGCCAAGGCACAGGAAAAATGGCAAAACAAAATGTCAACAACAAAGGGTACTGTTTATCTTTATCACAAACTTTTGATACCAAGTAGTGTACCACTGCCAAATAAATAGCGCTCTGTTTGTCAAGTGTTCTTAAATAATGATTCTATTAAATGTTCTGTAAATAAAATGAGACCAAAATAAAAAATATTTGAACAAGCAGACATCCACATTAAGTGCAAATGTGCTATATCTTTAAAACATTAAATACAGCTGAAATGCACTTGGGTGATTTATGTTTTTACATACCACTAGATGGAGCCTGTGTACCTCTTGTAGTACCACACTGTCGTCATCACTGCACAACAAAACCAAGCGCAGTGTGAAAAGGGCCTTGAATTGAACCAAAACTAGATGACGCAGAAACACATGTTTGAGGAATAGGCTAATTAATTGACTTTTCTGCTCCTTGGATTAATGGCACAGACAGAAGTTTATAGCAGACCGTGGAGCTGATGTTAGCTCGCAAGCTAAGTCTTTATGTTTCGGTAAATTACACAAAGAGAACCCAAGCAAACATTTTATACATAAAGTACCTGTGAAAAATGCTTTCCACAAATCCGCTACATGAACGCACAGTAGCATTTGTATGAATGCTATGCTAGGTGAAGCTAGCAGCCGCAGTTCATGAGCTAGCTGCTGTGAGTGTTTTTGCTGAGCCATCATGATGCTTTAACAGATTTGTGCATTCATTCCGGTGGGGGTTTTCCAGGGGTCCGTTACCACCCTATTGTGCCGGTCGGTGTGCTCCGGCAGGAAGTTTGGCACGGAGCTCATGCGGCTTCCTTCCTGACTGTCGCAGATCGGGGTTGATTGACAGCAGGCGCTTTGGGCCTCGGGCAGGATGTGTGCGCGGTGACTCTTGCGCTCCTCATCGTTTTTTGTTTATTTTCCATTATTCGCTGGTAGTTTTTGAAGTCTCAAGTCATTTTTCACTTTATTTATTTTTTTTAGGACCCGACCGATATGCATTTTTTTAGGCCGATGCTGATACAGATTTTTGTCAGAAAAAAAATAGATTACCAGTTAATCTGCCGATTATTGAAAAAAATATATAATGCATAAAATTACCCCCACCCAATTCCTTTTCAGTGGGTGTCACTTACGCACAACTTTCATTATTTAGATGCTCTGCTTTGAATGACAAGTATAATAAAAAAAAAGTGTCATGAAGTATACAATGTTATTGTATAGATTTATGTGTCAATAATAAAACCTTGTTTACACCTGCTGTAAAGCATATGTAAAGCATTATTTTCACAAGTCTTGGGACTTACTGGGCTAACCTGGGACCTCTGGGATTGTATTTCGTGCCATGTCATGTGGAAATGTGTGTTAAGACAAAAAATAATAATAATAACCTTGGATGTGTGCATCCTAGAATTTTGACAAAAGAAAGTCTTTAGATTCTTGAAATACCAACTTTAAATACTACTTGAAAGGACAATGACAAAATACAAGCAACTGAAAAAACAAAACAAATACTGACTGTTCCTGTGCGTTTTTGGCCTCTTGGGGGCAGTGTGCTGCCGTACATCCATAGCGTACACACTTAAAGTGAGTACAGAAGGAAGTTGCGATTTAATTCTATGAAAATAACTCGTTTTTTACACATTGGGAAGAATTTGTGCCTTTGTGTGGTGTTATCTTTTCTGTGGGTATCTGTTTTCATAGGTTTCGTGTGTGAATATTCATTATTTGAAGGAAAAACACTCCCGAAGTCGATGCTAACTTCCTGTTAGCATTTGAATGGGATCCTCCCTTCGCTTTTAGCATTAGCGCTAGGCATGCTTCGTTTTTAAAACGAAGCATGTTTTGTATTTAAATATACAGTGGATGTAATTTTTAACATCGTGTGTTTAGTTTTACAGTTAACTCCAACTGCGTTGTCATTAAATAGCTTAAGGACGCTTGGGAATAACAGCATAAAATTGCGGCAGTGAGCGTCACAACATCCGGCCACCATCCGTTCGCGTGGTTACCTTGCAGTGAAAGATCTTTTTTGTTTTCTGCTTTTTGGTTCCTAGAAAAAGGTTGTAGAAGAAGCTGAGCCCATTGTCTCTTTTATTCTTGCCCACGTCCTCTCTCTGTGGCAACCCTCTCCTTCCTTGACTGTTACTCTATATTTTAATGGTTTAATAAAAATGACAAAGTGTAATATATTGTATGTGCAGCCTGAAAAGCCTATTCAGGCTCGCTGTTTATCGTCGCCGGGCGTCCATCGATCAAATGGCTCAATGCGTGTGTGTGTGTGTGAGTAGCTAACTGTCATTTTTATGCAATGGTCCAGTCCAAGCCGGGTTCGATCACTTTGTGCCGTTAAAAAGGTTTGCCCTTTTTTTTCTGCTATAGTGGGAGGCAGGGCCATCTGTTCCAAATTGCAAATCAAACAACAAGTATGATGTCCTATGATCATTATTTTTTTAAATTGTCCGCCCCATGGATTCTGCTTGGCAACGAGCAGTCAGCTAATATAAAAAATCTAAGCTAAATTCCAGAGCCTTGCAGCTTGATTTAAGGCACAGACTTGGAATTGGTCACCCTGACCTGGTGTGTAAATCCAATCTTAAGAGTCTTTAGTGACAAATCTCAGCTCCCGCATCACATTCCAGTTGAGCAGATGAACTTTATTAACCTTTCACGAGCGCGTATAATGAAGTTATTGTTATTAGCAGCCGGATGGCGTCGAGGCCGGGGGATCCTGGTTGTCTTTATGCCAATCGCGTTAGTAGTGGTCGTCTGCCATTTGTAAGGATGTGGGTTCGATCCTCACCCCTGGTGGCCATGTCGAAGTGTCCTTGAGCAAGACACTAAACCCCGAGTGGACCTGGCAGCAGTCGACCACTGGTGTGTGAATGGGTGGATGTGAAGCTTAATTGTAAAGCGCTTTGGGCACCATATGGTGTCGTTAAAGTGCTATATAAATGCAGTCCATTTACCATTTCTTTTTTTAAAGTTTATTTTTTTTATATTTGATAATTTTTCATATCAAGTGAACTTGGCATTTGAACAGGAGTGTGTACACTTTTAATAGCCACTTTAAAAGTTGCAATGTTACATTTGTACAATGTAATTAATCTTTTTTTCATTTTATATATGCAAAAAATAACCAAAAAATACTCAAATTATAATGTTCTCTAATATAGTTAAAACAATTATAAATACTAGATCATTTAAAATAATGTGGCTGTATTGTATATAAATTATGTATATATTTATTTTAGGTGTGTCAGGCGATTAAAAATTCATAATTGATCGCAACTCACGATTAATCAAATAATAAAATGAAATGTACAAGTTTTAATATTCTTGTTAACAGTGGAAAAAAATGTTAAACTAATAGAAATATGGCTGCCTCTTTTAGACATTGATACAGTAATTTCATAAAAATTCATAAAATGGAGTTAAAATGAAAAAGATGTACTGTGAGTGCTATTTTTCTGCCACGAGATGGCATAATTGCATTTGTAAGACATTGGTGACAGCTCAGTGCATTTCTCTTGTCATATTTAAAGCGACCTAATCTTTAACAGGAAGTAACTTGTGAAATTCTGCACATTTTAAAAATGGTCAAATACAACGTGACCCCAGTCTCCACAAATATATGCATTATTATAACATTTATTACTGCTAAATTTTGACCTGGACGCGTCTGCTGCGTTTGCGACTGGAATTCCACCAGTACAGCCTTTCCAAGTAAGGGGCGGTCATTAATCGTGCGTTTAAAAAAAAAAAAAAGTTTAAATTAAATCGAAATGAACGCACTCATTTTAACACCCCTAATTTATTTATTTGTATGTGTTAGAAAAAAATAAATTTTCTCTTAAAATCTATAACATCGTGAAGCATTTATTGCAGGATTGTAATCACACTTTTTCTTTGCAACCGCTTACTGTCATTTGCGCCACCAGGTTTGAACTCCAACTTTTGGTTGACTTTTTTTTTCTTCTCCGTCCTCTCGCCAGGTGACGGAAGTGTGCGGCGCAAAGCGCGCCGGCTACTTCGGCACGACTCACTTCTACGTGGCCCTCAAGCTGCTCGCCGCCGCCCAGGCTGGTCTGCCCGTCCACCTGCAGAGCACATCGACCAGTAAGTCTCCAGAGGCAGATCAAGAGATTATTTTTTTTCAACCTGACGGGATTGCGGGCCTAATCCGGATGTAATCAGGCGGGTCAACGCGTGGGAAGAGCTCGCCCTCGTGCTCGCGGCTGTCAATAAGCAGTTAACACGCTCAGCTCAGTTCACACTTTGCTCTCTCAAATGGACACCTTGGCGTTTGAGGTGTTTTAAATGTTCGGGAAATTGTGTTGCATTGTGGGATGGGGGCAGCCATTTTGGTTCAGCAGTTTCCATGGTGAACATTCGTAAACGATGCCAAACCAAACCAGGTCCAAATAACTCTTGTCTGTCGCAGATCTACCTCTGCCCAGATTTGTGGCGATCAAGACAGACCCAGAGATGAGATACATCGCCAACGTGCCCGGCGCCATCGAGGCCCAGTGCGACAGGGTCCGATGTTTGGACTTGAGTGCAGAGCAGAAGGTAATCTGGATTTCCCGATGTTTCCCATTCAAATGATGTGAAATGCAATTAACCCATTTGCTCCCAAAAACGTATAAATATGTTCTATTTTAAATGTTTTAAGTGTCCCAGAGACGTATTTATATGTTTTTTAATGTTTGTTTTTTTATGCTAGAGCATACAGAAGGCTTTGTTGCAGCCTCTCAACTGCAGTTATTACTTTATTATTTAGTTATTAATTAGTTATTACACAAACAGCCGGCAGTTTTTGTTGCTAAGTGTTAACACATAATGGTGGAATGCTTTAGATCTTGACCTGTGTTTATTTTTATTTTTTTTGTCTGTTTATAACTTCATAAGATTTTTGTTGTTTTTAGCCTTGCATGTCCAGCCAGCAGTGCGATGTCACTCCCAGCAGCTCAGCCAATTAACACTTTGAGAATGAAGATAAAACACAGAAGACATTCCGCGCCGCCATACACATTAAAGCAGAAAGTGCCTCCATTTGGAAAGATTAGCGGAGGACAAAATGTTCCACTAATGAAGCGTGCACACGGACGAAACGAACGTAACGCAGACAGCTTGAATGTGGAAAAGCTCTTTTCACCATGACGTCACACGTACGTCCGGCTGGCAGCAGACGGAGAATTCCGCTAATTAACAAACCCTTGTGTCGTTTCACCAAGGCAGAGGGTCTTGGCGAACACGTTTTGGTCATTATTTTTTAGTTTAACGCGTTTTGTGAATGTTTTGGAAGGAGCCGCCACCACCGCTGCCGGGCAGCTCGCCGCCTCGCTCCCCGCTGGCGTACCGCACCTACCAGTACAGCACGCCAAAAGAAAGGCAGATGGCCGACTCGTACATGGGTATGACATAGTTCTCATAAATCGCTCCAACTTTGGTTTACATATTATAATATAGCGCTCAAACCATTGTTTTAATAATCAACTAATCTTTTTTTTTTTTTTATGAAACGGATTAATTGCTCATTGTTTTTCAAATATTTTATTATAATTCAACAAAAAGAAAATCCGTCTGCTTTCATGGAGGACTACAAAAATCGGAATATTTGCTGAGGAGAGGCTGAAATTCAGACGCTCTGGACAATATTAAATTAAACAAGTTGTAATTTCCAATAGTTGCCAACTATTTTTTGTAATTGATTAGTCGTTACTTTAATCATTTCACCTCTTATTTGGATGCCGTAGAGAGGGGTTACCAGCAGGAGTGTGACGATGTCGACCCCTGGAGGATCACAGAGGAACAGCGCGAGTATTACACCAATCAGTTTAAAAGCCTGCAGCCGGACCTGGGGGCTCTAATACTGGGTATAATGAACCCCCATTCCCTAAATATACTTTTTACATATTATCCTTACAATATTCACCTACGTGTAAGTGGATTTAACCTGTTTTTTTTCCAGGGGCAGTTGCAAAGAACTTCTTCACAAAGTCCAAACTTCCCATACCAGAACTGTCACACATTTGGCAAGTGATGATTTATTTACTATATATTGAAAAAAAAAGGTCTAAATTACGCAAATTCATTTAGAGGCAGGTTTTAAATTAAGCAAAAAGGTGGTAAATTATTTCTAATCTGTTAATAAAACATACAGGCTATCAGAGGGAAATTAGGGTATGCTATGCTAGCTATGCTGCATGCTAAAATTTAAAAAAAAAACATTTAGGTTGTGTTTTCTAATCACGGTATAGTGGACTAAAAATGAGTGGGGATATGACATAATCTCGTTATCGCCACATTTTTTCCCCTACATTTTAATATATCGCACTCTCATGACCAACTATGTGAAGTTGTTGTCAGACACACAGGACTAGCTGCTCTGTTAGCCTAGCAACCACCATGCTCGCAAATGTAAATGTTTGCTTTTCTATTGAGTCTTAGTTTGTCAGTTAATGACAGCGACTGTTAAACTGGGATAAATTTTTGGGCCATGTAGTTTGAAATGGACTTATTAGCTGCTTTTAGCTCATATTGTTTGAGCTTGTTTCATCAAAAGCAGCAATTCTCAAAGTGTGGGCTCCCTCTAGTGGTATGCTGAGGAATCTGAGGTATGCTGTGTTTAGCTTTTAAATTCAGTGCGTTTTCATGTATTTTTTATTTATTTATTTTTGCATAAAAAATGATTCAGTTCCAGTTTTTCAAGTTTCTCAACCTCTTTTGAACTTTTAGGGAGCTGAGCGATGTAGACCGGGACGGCGCTTTAACCTTCCCGGAGTTTTGCGCCGCCTTCCACTTGATTGTGGCCCGCAAGAACGGCTACCCACTTCCCGAGAGCCTCCCCCCCGGCCTGCATCCTGGATTCGGACCGCCAGATGAGGATGTCCCCCCTCAAGTATGTGAAGATAAGTTATAGATAAAACACATGCAGCAATGGTTGATTTAAATTGATTCATAAATAAGATTGAGTTGAGCAAAAATATTTTCATTACATTCTATTTAATGATGTGTGATTACTGTGTGTTATTCTAAAATGCAATACTATAAATTTGTATGTACAGAAGTGAAACCATATACATGTATACACAACAAATTGATGGATATGTTTTGAAATTAGAATTCAAGGAAAATATTTTTCACATTTTAAAAAGGTGTTTGGTGACAAAAGGCCGTGAAATTGAGTTATTTCAATATTAAAAGTGAAGAAAATGTATATTTTGATATTGGTGTTTTTTTTTGTTTTTGTTTTTCAGCATTCTCAGTTTCTGGTCGCCCTTGAAGATGGCGCAACAGGATTCCGTCAGACGGTAACGATAAATTGACTGGGTGTCCTTTCATGTGCAGTATCTCATTTCATGCCAGTAGGGGGCGCCAATAACCTTAATATATACTGCAGTTGAACAAAGACTCATTTTGCGGTAGGTTGTACTGAATTAGTTTTACCCTCAAGATTTCTAACATTATTTCGATTTATTTCTACAATACAATTTCAAACATGGATTTACTTTTTTATTTTATTTTATATATATTTTTCTATGTCCGCTATTGGGTACGCAAACAATACTGTTCAGGTGGCGTTTTTATTTTTTATTTTTTAAATCCAGTTTAATAAATTTCAGTTGTATTCAACTTCTATTTACAATACAGCTTGTTTTGTTTCCAAACATTTCCTTACTATTTTTCTAGGTGGTTCCTCTGTTGTAAAAAAAAAATAAAAAATAAAAATGGAGAACCACTTGATGCCATTTATTGTCACGCAGGATCAGAGCATCGATCCCCCAACAAGTGCGACCAAGGCCAAACAAGGTTCCAAAGAGGAAGCAAGTAAAAAACAAGGTTATTTGAAAGAATTATTCTATTGAAAATAAGCACGATGATGGTCGGCGCTAAATCACTCACACCGAGAGGAAAAATACACTCCAGTGGACTTTCTTTCTTTACTGATGATGTCAAAAATCTTTGTAACATTGCAGAATGCAGTTTCAGGGGCGTGGAGACGTTGAAAGAGGGAGCCACTCTGCAATTTGCCACCTTTTCCCACAGGCCAGGTAATGCAAATAAAACATCAGAATAAAAATAATCAAAACAATCAACGTGAACCACAACAATGCAGATTGGTCGATTATTTTTATTTTTTTTACATATTTTCTCAAAGCAAATGTTTTTCTCCTGGCAGAGCCGTCCTCTCGCGACCTTGACCCGCACAGCAAGATGAAAACTCGACCGAGGTTCGGCTGGAATTAATCAGTTGGGCCAAATTCTTCAATTACGACCGTGATCGCTTCCTCTGCAGGTCCTACTCCAGCACCTCCATTGACGACGCCATAAGGAAGGCCGAGGAGCCTCCCACGCCGCCGCCTCGACCCCAGAAAAAAAGCCACTCCAGAGCCTCCTCGCTGGACCTTAACAAGCTCTTCCAGCAGGGGGCGCCAGGTGCATTTCACTCACTTCAATTCGCTCTCTTACAATTTACTGATTCATGTGCTTCTTTTTTTTATGATGGAACTTAACTTATTATGATTCTTTTCTTGATTTTGAAAGGGGTGAAGAGCGGATGGTTGCCCCCTCCTCCAGCGCTCCCTCCAAGACCGTCCGCCTTGCAGGTTCGATTTGACGATTTGAAAATCGTGAATATAAGCGTTCAAGTGGTTTGCTCGTGCCTTGAAAAATATCGTAAATTGGGGTGCTCGTAAATCAAGGTATTACTGTAATCCCACTCACATTTCAAAGGTGGAAAAAGTTGTCAAAATAAAATTTAAAAAAAATGCTGAACCTCGAGCATCTTCGTTTTAACATTCTAAACTTTTCCCCAGATTTTGTTCGAATTCCAAATTGTTTCAACCTTTGATTTTTTTTTTATTGCCATCTAGCAACGTCTCGTCAGTTTGTCTCTCTGTGGTCTCAGGTTGCTCCGGCCAAAGTACAGCAGCCCAACTTTGCAGACTTCAGTCGCTTCACAAAAGAGGTGAGCCGACGTCGCAATCGAACTATGCTTACTCATATTGGTGTGAGTATTTTATTGAGAAACACTTTACACAACAGCCAAGGAGACATTGCATCAGACAAATTAACTCATTCAAACCCAAAGACGTATAAATAAGTTTTTTAATACTTTGTGCTCCACTCCCAAACACGTATTTAAGTTTTTTATGTTTAAAAAAAAAAAACGTAAAAATTGACAAATATATTTGTATCTGTTTCCATTTTGCCGCACTTAGCATTAGAATATAGCTAAGTTTCATCATTATTCACAAATCTATTTAATTTAAATGTGAGTAAACGTGGCCCTGGTTCATCTCTTGCTCTGCTGCCACCTGCTGTATCAGTTTGTGTAATAACTACCATTTCTTCAACTGTTCTTTGCAGTTGAGAGGCTGCATCAAAGCCTTCTGTATGCTCTAGCATTAAAAAACAACAACATATAAAACATTTAAATGCGTATTTGGGACACTTATAATATGTAAAATAGAACGTATTTATACGTTTTTGGGAGCAGGTGAGTTAAGAGGAAAACAAATAATGTTCTAATTATAATTAATGAATAATTATAAATTCAATTTATACATTTTAATAAATAAATAATAAATACATTACATTTAAATTAATGTAATTATAAATTGTATGAATATAATTAATTATAATACTACTTGTATAGTTTACTGTTAAACAAAGGAAAAATATATAGTCTCAGGTAACAACCAATCAAAGCTCAGCTTCAGAAAACAGGTGAGCTGTGATTGGTCGTTCCCTGAGCAACTGTGATGTCATCTTCAGTCGACAGCAAGTGGCAAAATGGCCGCCCCCTGAGATGAATAAAAATGGCTGGATTTTGCCTCATAACTCATATTCCACAAATGTAATATTAAGCAGAATGTCACGTTTAGTGAGGTGACATATAACATATTATTGTCAAGAAATGTTTGAGGTTGACTTTCACTTTAAAAAGATCCAGCACCGCCTTTAAAATGCTTCCATTGTCCAGCTCCATCCATTGCTCACTTTTTTTTTTCTTTCTCGCTCTGGTTCAATCCGCTGCAGAGCCGTGAGCCTGTTTAAACCATCAGCATCACCGAAAAGCACTTCAAGTGTGACGCCGCATTGAGGTCAGCTCGCTCTAACACGAGAGCGCCTTCAATCCGCCCGGATGACAAGGAAACGGAGCGAACTTGAACTCCACACAACTAATCTTGCAATCCAAGAGAAGAAATTCACGTGTAGGGCGTGCAGAAAGTATTTCCATATAGAGCTTAAAGGTGGCATTTAGGTTATTCATCCTTTTTGGAATGACGATGGAAGATTGAATCTGAAAGACGTCTTTTCTGACTGCATAAGCAGCCTTTGAAGTTTCTTATCTGCAATCCGTTTTTTCCGTAGCGCTTGTTCTCGTTAGGGTTGCGGATGAGCTGGAGCTCGCACCAGCTGACTTTGGGCAAAAGAAAGTCAAAGTACAACCTGAATTGTTCGCCAGCCAATCGCAATGTCAGCCAATGTCTTTCTACGTTTTGCAGGAGGAGAGCAGTGAGAAAGCCAAAGAACGCTCCCTACGCTCCACATATCATCAAAGTACCGAAGACGTGTCCAATTCTTCACAACAGGTTAAAGAATATTGCACAGTCGCCATGTGATGTTTATTCTTGCCGTGACGTGTCGTGCCTCTCGCAGGAGCTAACTCACAATCAAGCCCCGCAGAAGCCCGTCCGAAGGAAGTTCCGGCCAGACAGTCAGAATGTGGAGTGCTTGGCGCCATCTACTGGCTCGTTTTTAAAAGCCACTCAAAAGTGAGTCAACTCTGCAGCGATATCCTGCAATATCAGTGCGGAAGAGGCAGAATATGTGCATTATTGTCATCGATGACAAACGACTGCTACTGTTGTTAGCCTTCGCAAGCGTGTCAAACTCAATTTTGTTGATTTTTATGACGTGACAATTTTAGCAAGAGTCATGGAAGTTGCACTGGCCGGATCTTGCCCAGTGTCAGTCTAGCCTGAGTTTGACACCCGCAGCCTGCAGTGCGTTCAAACATCAGTGAATTCATTACATCAACAAAGAAAATTACAAAAAAATATATTTTTTATTTGACCAAAACCAGGCACAAAAAAACCTTGACAAAAAATATGACAAAAAATTCAAATTTGACAACAAATTTAAATAATTTTTTTTTGAAAATGTTGCAAAAATTAACAAACTTGTCAAAAATCTGCCCCAAAAACCCCAAACAAAATTAAAATACCAAAAAACAGCAAAACTTGGACTTGAACTAAAATGGACTCAAATCTGTCCAAAAATTACACAAATCTGACAATGACTTTTTTCAAAACTGAAGAAGCTGGCAAAAAAATAACAATTCAAAAATTTAATTACGGCAAAAATGATGAAACAAACACAAAAATAACAACAAAAAAACAAACAAAAATAAAACAGCCAAAAAACTGACAAGAATGATAACATTGTAAAAAATATATAGAAAATGTGTGAAAAATTAACAAACTTGGCAAAATCTGGCAAAAAAACAAAACAAAATTAAAATAAATAAAAAAACTTTGAACTAAAATTGACTAAAACCTGTCCAAAAATTACACAAAAAAAGTTACAAATCTGACAATAACTTTAAAAAACTTAAAGAAACTGACAAAAAAAATAATCTGGCAGACAAAAAGTTTAAAATATAGCAAAAATGTTTTAATCGTGGCAAAAATTTGATGAAACAAATAAAACCGGGCAAAGAATGATAACTTTAAGCACAGTCAAAAATACAAACCGTCGAGCAAAAATATGTCAAAAGGCGTTTATTTGTCTAGCACTTTCACAACAGCTGTACAAGAAACAACATTCTGTCAAAAAAAAAAAAAGAGATGACAAAACAAGTTGCCCAAACAAGATGTGCAAATATTTGTTGAAATGACATCTCCTATATTTTATTTAAGTCTCACACTTTAATGAAAGTATTGGGGCCCTCTCCAAATGCGCTCGTGTCTCCAGACGGCTCGTTGAAAATGTCAATCTGCATCGGCCACTTCTCCCATCGTAAACGCATCACTTTTATTTATTTTCTTTTTTTTTCTTTTATCTCAAACAGCCGCTCGGACCGCGCGCAAACAAACGCAGATTGCGGAGGGCTTACACGCCGTTTATTTGCACGACTCGGTTTGTTGTTTGGACTGGATGAAGCGGGATGAAGTATTTCTGTCCGTCACAGAACGCTGTCCAGGCAGAAGAGGGAGATCCAGATGGCGATCCGCAAAAACAAGGAAACGAACGCCGTGTTGACGCGACTCAACAGCGAGCTCCAGCAGCAGCTCAAGGTGGGCGCAAATTCATAATCATCATCATTATTTTTTTTTTCCATCAATTCATAATCATGCTTAATATTATAAAAGGTCACCGTCGTTAAATAACATTACGACCTTTGGCTTCGGGTGCCTGTAATGCGATTCAAAAAGTTGCAGACATTCAGTTTGTCTATTTTTCCCTAAGCACGGCCGTGCGATTTTTCACATTTTAACGTTATTCCAACACTTGTCAGATAAATGCAAGAAAGTCAGTTGGACGCTTCGTCAGGTCGGTGCGACACAAAAGGTGCTCGTTGGTGCCGTCGCAGCAGCCTGGGGTCGGCGGGGGGTTAAAGTCAACAATCTTGTGTAGTCATACATGGTTAGAAGTACAAGTATGGTAACAGGAAGTAAAGTCACATAGTTACTTAATTAAAGGCAGGCTTGAAAGGATTAATGGAATATATATATTTATTTTTTGCAAGGACTGATATCAATGCAGATTCACGTGCCACTCTGTCAAAGTTATTCAACAAATAAACATGGAATTAGGGTCAGCTGGCAGATTTTATCATCCAATATTAGCTCTTTTCAAATTATCCAATTTTTGTGTGTGGGAACAATTTTTTTTGAACACATTACAGATAACAAAAAAAAATCTGCAAAAAATTTGCAGATATTTGACCTTTTTTTGTTGTATACAAAAGGAAAATAATGTAAAAGAGTCAAATGTTCTGCCTGTAATTCATATTTTTCATTCACTGACACCCACGTCACTCACCAGACCAAGCCAGATCAAGCCCCACCTTTTATAGCAACACTCTGTAGATGCACATTTTGTGGTTTTACTCATTCACTGCCATTGACGGCTATAGACGTCAAAAATTCATTTGAACAATTTCTATTAGTTTCACTTTTTTTTCCCACTTTTGTTAACAAGAGTATGAAAACCTAGAATTGTTTTTATTGTACATTTAGAACAGATCAAAATTTTCATGTGATTAATTACGATTAAACATTTTAATCGTCTGACACCCCTAATTTTTATTATCTTTTCTTCTTTTTTTTATTAGGGGAATCAGACGATAATTTTTTAAAATTGTAATTAATCACATGACTTCATTAGTTAACTCAGGATTAATCAAATATTTTTTACATCTGTTCTAAATGTACAGTAAAAAAAAATCATACTCTTAACAAAAGTGGGGGAAAAAATGTGAAACTAATAAATAGTTCAAATTAATTTTTGACGTCTATAGCCGTCAATGGCAGTGAATGAGTTAATCATACAAAATCAATTTTTATTTATTATAAGTTACTTGATTAATCGATGTGATTCTCAAAATACCTCAAGGGGTCTGTTAGAATCATTTACCAAAAAAAAAAATCCCATTTAGTTGAGTAGCTGATGAGCAAAGTTAGCTAGCACACGTTAGCCTGGCCGTCATATTAAAGAGTACTAAACCAACCGCATTTGTTACCTGTTAAATGTGCATATCTTCTTTATCTGATGCTGTTCACCTATATATAAAAATTAAAAAAAAGTAAAGTACAGATACTTAAAATTCCAGTTACAAAGTATTACATTACAAGATTGCAGTTTAGCCGTTAGCATCTGCACTCGCGCCACCTATCACGTTCCCGCCATTCCTCTCGTAAACGATCCAGCGGTGAACGCGACGGCGCTCGCGTGAAACGCCGTCGTCCACGTTTGATGACAGCACACAACGCCTAACGGAATGACACGCCGCGAGGTCATCTCGCCTCCGGGCCCGAATCGGCGGCGTTCCGCTACTTTGCGAGACATGTTTGGAATTTGAGGGAATAGCAAGTGCGCGTCTTTATATAGAGACGCGAGCCTGGCGGGAATAGCAACGCCGGCCGCTGGCATTCTCAACTGTCCGCTTGAAAATACGAGACAGCTCCCGTCCCAAATGCGACAAATAGCTTGCTGGAAACAAGAGAGCGCCGGGTGAAGACCTCTGCCAAGGCTTTGTCCCCTGTTAGAAGTCATGGGGTGAGTTTGGGGGGGGAACCGCTTGCACAATTTTTGTTGATTTGACAAAATAAAACACGGTCTGCTTTCAAAAGGAACCAAAAAAAAAACTAATGTTGAAGGTTGAACTGCACGGACACGGAACGGCAGATGTCATGTGATCGCTCCCTCCTATTGGCTGCAGGTGGTGCACCACCAAAGGGTCACCTTGGAGACCCAGCTGGACCTCCTACGTCCCGTGGCCTCGACGTGACCCAAGCTGGAAAATCCCCAAAAGTGTCCTCGGTGAATCGAGGATGAATGTTCAAGTGAGCGCAATCCACCAACAGGCAAAGTGGTAACAGTTCGTTTTCAAACCTTCAATCGCGATCAGGCGTTTTGATGCTGTTACTTTTGCACGACTGGCATTGTTTACTTCATCCTTTCGTCCAGGATTTAAAAAAAAAAAAAATCTTGGAAGTCATGAGTTCTATTTTTGTGTTCTGTTCTATATTTCATAGCCACGAATAATGAAAATCGCGCACCCAAAGAAGGTTTGTAATTCCATATTGAAGCCACAAGATGGCGGCAAAGCACTTTTGTTGTATAAGATGTGGCTACGGCCTGACTACGAATCTCCTTCCGAATGGACATGTTTAGTCACCGTCCAATGAAAAGCAAATATTCCCAACTGGTCTATAAAAAAAAGCTACATTTATAGACCTAGCAAAAACCACTTTCAGTTAAAGCGCCAATATTTCGTTGGAGACCAGCATTCAAATCAGTTCGTTTTTACCTTTTAGGTCAAACGTTTTGTTTTACTTCCTGTGCATCAGCCAAACGACAATAAAAAAATAAATAAAAAAAGTAAAAATGAAATAGCACGAAGAAGAAAACAAAATGTCGTAATCCAGCACAAGTGATGACAGCAGGTGTGCTATGCAAAGACCAGGTTTTGCTTTGAACCGTTTCGTCTCATGCGGGTTGATTGCGAGTGGAAATGATGGCATGCTTGGGCTGCATGCTTACCACGTCATGATGATGACGTCGCGTCTTGACTGCGCTGTCATTTATACTGAAATGAAGATTGGAATCAAAGTGATTAATAAAGTTGCTTATTTTTCACATTTGTGAATTTGTGATGTTTTTTGAGAGGCAAACATTTGGAATTTTCTGATGTTAATTCTTTTTTTCTTCGATCCAAATTTCCAACTAAAAATTTGTGTTTGTTTTTTTGATATGCAAATGTATTCATGCCTGTTTGTTGGGGGAAGCAGCAAGTTTAACCCGTTCACTGCCATTGACGGCTATAAACGTCAGAAATTAATTTGAACTATTTCTATTAGTTACATTTTTTTTCCACTTTTCTTAACAAGAAATATTTTTTTTAATTGTACATTTAGAACAGATATAAAATTTGTGATTAATTGTAAGTTAACTAGTGAAGTCATGCGATTAATTACAATTACAATTTTTAGTCGCCCCTAATTTTTAATAAGCTTTTTTTTAATGAATTTATGGCAATGAATGAGTTAACATTGGTATATATTTTTTTATTACATTTGTATATTTTTTTAATTTACAATGCACAAAATGTGTTACAAATTTAAAATTACAAATGAAAATAAAACGTCTATACATTGATATCAGAAAAAATATCAAAACAAAAAACTTAACTCAAAATTATAGACATGCAATATTTACATTTTACGGTTTTAATAAAAAATCGTTTTAGATAAAAATCTTTTTTTTTGTGCTTTTCCTCAGAAAAAGCTAATTCAAATTTAACTCAAAAATGTTTATTAAATATTTGTAAAAGAGTACTTGCTTTATTTATAACACAATAGGAAAAATATGTTGTCTTATTTGGATACAAACGTTTTTTTTTTTTTTTTCCTACAATTTTTTTACGGCGAAAAAATTATTTAGTCATTTTACACAAAAAACACCAAATTATCACCATACAAATTGTTTGTACATTAATATTAAAATAAAAATACAGTCAAGTTTTAATCTCCCAAAAATACTGTTGTTTTTTAATATATCAAAAGAGATACGTACAAAATAATAATAATTAAACAAATGAAAACTCATATCTTATATATTAGAATAATTCCAAGATCTCAATCCAATGTTATCAGGGCTTTGCTTCGATATGTTGTAATGTTTTTGTCATCTCCATTATCCTCATTTGATTGATGCTAGCCATTGTTAGCATTCATGCTAATGTGAGACTGTGGCCTAACAGCTGCGTGTCTTATCCGTTGTTTCTCGAAAGGCAATTAGCGAACCCTCTGATCGCCAATTCCAAGAGTAAGAGGCGCAGCGTCATTACGGAAATATCAACATGCCGATCCCATCCTGCAATTACGTCGACACGGACAGATGAAACGGCGCGGACACACGAGGGACTAAAACAGCTGTTTTCCAAACACAGACACAAGGGGAGGGGGGGTCAACAGGAGCATTAGCGATGGCCGCATTCCCAGATCCCTCCGCCACTGTTTGTCCCCCAAAATATCCTCTGACACGCTTGGCTCCCTGTTGAACACCTCACACACTAAGTGACTGAAGCGCTAAATGCTGGCAGGATCGCTAACGTGGTTAGCATGAAATGATCTGCATGACTTAACAGGAACTTTGCACCAGGACGTCGCATGTACTTCCTGTGTAAATAGCGCAGATGGCACTATTAAACCCTTGGGTGTGTTATCAAATCCTGTTCAGTCCTGATGTTTTTTAACTCAATGTCGGTGTTAAAAATAGGGACCCTCCTTAGAAGCATGGTTATTATAGTTTTGGAGAGACGCTTCACTCTGGTGTGGCCGCTTTATTGCGCCTCGTTGTCCGCCATGCAGAGAAACGCAAAAGGCCGAGAAAGTGGTAACTTTTTTTTTTTTATCCAATTTGACAACCGGCATATGGAGAGAAGCTTCACGCATGTGTGACTGCTTTAGAGCGCCTCATTGTCCGCTGTGAGTGCGCACATGCCACGCAGAGAAAGACGGAAGAGCGAGGAGGGAGACATTTTTTCTTTAAAAGTCTGACTTGAGAACTAGCATCTGGACAGGGCGGCGTGGTCGCTTTAGAGCGCCTCGTCGTCCGCCATGCAGAAAAACGCAAAAGGCCGAGAAAGTGGTAACTTTTTTTTTTAATCCAATTTGACAACCGGCATATGGAGAGAAGCTTCACGCATGTGTGACTGCTTTAAAGCGCTTCATTGTCCGCTGTGAGTGCGCACATGTCACGCAGAGAAAGACGGAAGAGCGAGGAGGGAGACATTTTTTCTTTAAAAGTCTGACTTGAGAACTAGCATCTGGACAGGGCGGCGTGGTCGCTTTAGAGCGCCTCGTCGTCACAGTGTGGAAAACCATCCAGATGAGCTGGTGGGACATATTCCGGCCATCAGAGGCTGTTTTAGCAGCTCTAACGTGTGATTGACAGATGACAGTTGAGAGGGGGCGGGGTTTCAACACATTCACAAGTTTGAGAGCTGACAGCTTAATTTGATTATTTTTTGTATTATTATTTTTAATCATTCACATTTGGTCAGGTTGTCAGCATAAATCTTCTCTGCGGCGTGTCAAATTGATGTTCACTTTACAGGGACTGTCCAATCAATATAGCGTGATGACATCATTAACAGCAGGCAGCTGGACTATAAATAGCATAACATAAGTATGTGCTTGGCATTGCACAATAACAGCTGGGCCGAAATGGGACGGCCATTTGTCGCCTTAAGTTATATACGGGACGCACCAGGCTTAAAATAAAAATTTGGGGTTTTTCGTTATAGTTTTCTTTTCTTTATGATTTTTTTTTTTAATCGAGATCGTTTTAAGTAATTTTTAGTGCACGTTTGTTTAAATTTTAAAAAAAAATGCTTTGTTTTAATTGAGGTTTTATTAGTTTTAGCCTTAGTTTTATACAGGCATTTGTCATGAGTGACAATAATACTACACCTTTTATTTATGAGTGTCCTCACTTTGTGATGTAACTTCCTCTCCCTAATCTTGTGGAGGCAACTCCTTCCGTATCAAAATAAATGTCAGCAAAAAAAAAAAAGCAAAACGTGCCCAATTAATCCTTCGCAGCTCACTGACACCGAGCGCTCAGATTATCATCTTTTGTGCGCTCAACTTGGCCCTTTTGTCCGCCAAAGCATGACGACATGGCATCTCTCTCCGATTGTCCCGGCCGCGGCTTTGCAAAGGTTTGCACTTCTGCGCTAGCGTTAGCGTTAGCGGCAGACACGAGCGTGGCAACAGGAAGAGCTTTAGCCCGTCGGCCGGCCGGGATTTAGATAAACACGCATTCAGCACATCTGAATGAAGAGGCCGCGGCGAAAGATTAACCTTCACACGCGCGCAGACGCCCACACAAGATTTTTTTTGGGCGGGGTTTCTATCTTTGCTAGCTATCGGTGATTCGTATATCGATTGGAAATGCTCGTTCCATGATCCAAGCATGCCTCTCCGTATGTCACACATAAATCAATCCATCCATTTTTGCTATGGATCTATTTATATATATTTAGGGATGGGCAACTTGAGTCAAACTCATTTTGTGCATAAATTTTTTTTCACAAAAATTAACTCACTCAAAGTGTTAATGTTATTAAGATACTATGTTTGTCCTGCATGTCATTACATATCTAAAAAAAATAAAAAAAGAGGAAGTCCTACTAATGTTGACCAGGTAAGCACAACTCAGCCATGTTGCCATCTAGTGGTGAATGTTGACATTACAACTTAAAACTACAGTCGATTAATTTTCAGTTTTGCATTTTCCCCCCTGTATTTAAAAAATAATAATTTGAAAAAAAAATCTGCTTTTTTGGTCAGATTACCCCCACACCCCACACCCATTTTTACACCTGTTTCCATGACAACACACTGTTTAGCACCCGTTTTAAAGAATTCTGGAGGTTTAAAAAATATATATATTATTATAGTTTATTTTTTAATTAATCAAGGGGTCTGCGATTGGCTGGCAACCAAATCATGGTGTAACCCCGTCCACTGCCCGAAGCCAGCTGGGATAGGCTCCAGCACCCCCCGTGACTCTTGTGAGGAATAAGCGGTTATGAAAATGGATGGATGGGATAATCAAGGGGTCACTCAGTGTGGGATCCCACGGGCTGCCAATTGCCCAATTCTTACATATGTATTTTATTCACATACCCGTCTAGCTAGCTAGCTTGCTAGCTAGCAAGGCCCCAGTATGGAGGTAAATTTGGTGCAAAACTAACTTGTGCAAAAAATGTGTACCTGTAGAAAAAAGTCTAAATTTGTATCTGTAAAAGTCGTGATTTGTATCTGTAAAAAAAATGTGTGCCTGTAAAAAAAAAATTTGTGTCTGTAAAAGAAATGTGTACCTGTAAAAAAAAATTTTGTGTCTGTAAAATAAATTTGTACCTGTAAAAAAAAAATTTGTGTCTGTAAAATAAATTTGTACCTGTAAAAAAAAAAATGTGTATGTGTAAAACAAATTTGTATCTGTAAAAACAAATTTGTACCTGTAAAAGTCATGATTTGTATCTGTACAAAAAAAAAATTGTACCTGTACAAAAACTATAAATTTGTATCTGTAAAAGTTGTGATTTGTACCTGTAGAAATGACAACTTGTAGTCAAAGAAGTCGCCACTAGGAGTCACAAGTGGGTTTTCTGCTGCTGTACTGTGACGTGAGTTTTGCCCCAATTGTTGCGCTACAAATGTAGCAAAACTAATTTGTACTTGTAGAGCGCCTGATTTGTACTTGTAAAGAAGGGGGCGGGCTCTGGTGCAATGAAGGGTTGTTTTGACCAATCAAGTGAGAAGGATTTGAGCGGATTGGAGCGCAACCTCATTGGTTTAGCGAACGACGGTGGCGGGACTCGCGGAAGGATACAAGCAGGACACATCGTCGCCAACCAACATACATATTAAGAATACTTCTTAATATGTATGTTGAGGAAGAATACTTCAGTATTCTTAATATGTATGTTGAGGAAGAATACTTCAGTCGACTGAAGTATTCTTAATATGTATGTTGGTTGGCGACGATGTGTCCTGCTTGTATCCTTCCGCGAGTCCCGCCACCGTCGTTCGCTAAACCAATGAGGTTGCGCTCCAATCCGCTCAAATCCTTCTCACTTGATTGGTCAAAACAACCCTTCATTGCACCAGAGCCCGCCCCCTTCTTTACAAGTACAAATCAGGCGCTCTACAAGTACAAATTAGTTTTGCTACATTTGTAGCGCAACAATTGGGGCAAAACTCACGTCACAGTACAGCAGCAGAAAACCCACTTGTGACTCCTAGTGGCGACTTCTTTGACTACAAGTTGTCATTTCTACAGGTACAAATCGCAACTTTTACAGATACAAATTTATACTTTTAATACAGGTACAAATTTGTTTTTACAGATACAAATTTGTTTTACACATACACATTTTTTTTTTACAGGTACAAATTTCTTTTACAGACACAAATTTTTTTTTTACAGGCACACATTTTTTTTACAGATACAAATCACGACTTTTACAGATACAAATTTAGACTTTTTTCTACAGGTACAAATTTTTTGCACAAGTTAGTTTTGCACCAAATTTACCTCCATACCCCAGGTGTCCATTTTAGGGAAAGGGCAGCCAAACAACGGTGATGACTGTTGAACAAGGTGTGGATTTTGTTTTACTTTAATTCCAAAGTCTACAGACAACAATGCTATCTATCTAGCTAGCTAGATAGATAGCAAATCATTCACTCTTTTACTGCCATTGTCGCCATTCAAAAATTCATTTGAACTATTTATTAGTTTCACTTTTTTTTTTTCAAGAGTATGAAAACTTAGAACATTTTTTAACTGTACATTTCTAACAGATATAAAATGTGTGATTAGTCGTGAGTTAACCAGTGAAGTCATGTGATTAATTACAATTAAAAATTGTAATCGCCTGATGCCCTTAATAATAAAAAAAAGAAGAAGAAAAGATTATTCAAAATTAGGGGCGTCAGACGATTAAAATGTTAAATTGTAATTAATCGCATGACTTCAATAGTTAACTCACGATTAATCACAAATTTTACATCTGTTCTAAATGTAAAAAAATGTTGGTTTTCATAGTCTTGTTAACAAAAGTGGTAAAAAAGGTGAAACTAATAGAAATAGTTCAAATTATTATTATTTTTTTACGTCTATAGCCGTCAATGGCAGTGAATGAGTTAAAATATGTTTTCAAAATTGTCACCAACATTTTCCGCTGCAGTCTCTGTCATTGTGTTGTGTTATAGTTTTCATGCAGTAAGAGCAATTAAAAAAATTTAAATGTTTTTTTTTTTTGTTTAATCTGCCCCAACTCCTCTCGCCAAGCCCTTTCACTCGAACCTCGTGCGCTGCTGTGTTTTCCCAGCGTCCCTGAAGGCACCACGGTCGTCCACTTGTAGTAGGTTCCCGCTCCGCGCGCTCCGCTCCAGGTTTTACCACCTCCTCCCCTTTTAGTTTTTTAAAAACCACCTCTAGTTACCGTGGAGCTGCTGTGGTTGTGCTGGGGAGGGGAAGAGTAAAAAAAAAAGAGAAAGAAAGTCAGGCAGGCAGGCAGCATCGGAGGCAGGCAGACGACCGGAGCGCCTCAGTCCGCCCTCCCAGATGCAACAAGCATGGGGCGCATCTGAAGCCACGCCGAGCGGATCACGGTGGTGGGCCGAGGCGTGGACCGCGTCCGCGCCCACTTTCGCCGCACTTTTGCCGGATTTACGCCGAGCGACATGCCGTTCTTCAAGCGGCTGGTGGAGCCCCGGTCCCTGTGCCGCGTCGAGGTGGGGGACGGGGACGGGGACGGGGACGGGGGCTCGCCCTTCCACGACCTGCTGTCCGTCAGCCATGTGGCGCTGGCTCGGACCCTCCGCCAGCTGTCCGACCTGGCCAAGCACGCCTGCTCCGTCTTCCACGAGCTGGAGGGCGACCTGGCCGCCACCGGCCACCGGCTCCGCGGGCTGCAGCGGAAGGTCGGACGGCTCCAGGAGACTTGCTGCGAGTTGGACCCCAAGCAGGAGGCAGTCCGTGAGTGCACACCAACTTACGCTACTACTATTACGGACTCGATCTAAAAACGCACATTCACTGAATTTACCTCATTCATATCTTTCATAAAGTCACTTTTTTGTGTTGTTAAAAAAGTCGTTTTGAACCCTTTTCTGTTCGGTTTTTCCGACAAAATGAAATTGACTCAGGCCAAAAATATCTTATGAGATATTTGTATCACGTTCTTTACAGCAATATCACCTAAAATAAATACTTAGCAGAAACATCAAAGGCCCCCCCAAGTGTTCTGTTCTGAGAAAAAAAATCTGAAAATCTCTGTACCAGGTTTTGCCTTTAAATTTGCTTAACAAAAATACAGCCGCACCTGAGGAAAAACAACCAATCAGTGACCGAAAGTCTGACTTGCGCTGTCAGTCATCTTGCACACTTCAAGAGCTTTGATTTGGAGCTCCAAACAACTACGCGTATAAATTCACCAGACATAAACAAAAAAAATTAGGGATGTCCCAAATTAATAAAAAAAAATTGCACCCGAGTCCAAGTGACTTGATTTTGAGTATCTGCCAATGCGGAGTCCTGAAAAAGAAGACCACATTCAAATGGTCTTAATTATCTCATTTATTTATTTATTTTTTTATTGTTTTTAATAGAGGTATCCCAAAATGATACATTTTTATATGGCTGTAAATTAGCAGTAACTCAAATCAAGTAAAGAACTAAAATATGTTTATTCTTATATTTTTTCCAGCCGATTTCGATCATCTGACAATCACATGATCGGCCCCGATTTCCAATCATGCCGATCGGATCGGGACAACCCGACTATAAATCAAGATTCTATTCAAATGTAATACAGATAAAATGTGGAAAAATGTATCTGTATAAAAGCTTAAAAAAAGAAACTGTTCATAATGTATTAAATGTAAAAGTTAAATACAGTTGAACTGTACTTGAGCAGTGATTATTTGTACACTCTAAAAAGAGTTGGGTCAAAAATAACCCAACTATGGGTCAAAAATGGATTGATCTGCTACATGGGTCAATTTGACCCAACTTTTTGGGTTGGGTCAAATTGACCCTTAAAGTCCATTTTTTGATCCATAATTGGGTTACCTTTGACCCAACAGAGTGTTGTATGCACCACAACGGGGAACCCGACTCACCACCTTTTTCCCATATCAAATGATTAACTATAGATCGTAATCAATGTTTCAGAGAAAAGTAGAAGCATTTGGTTGATTTTCTGCCACTAATATGATTTGAAAGTTGTCCTGTCCTGCAATAACACAATGATGTGATGCACTACAGTCATAAGTGTATACGTAGTAATCAATCCGGCGTTGGACGTTATGTGAAAAATCCACCTTTTTTTTTTTTTTCACGTGACTTTTTTTAGAGGCGTGTCCGACCGGCCTTCTCTTATTTGTGGCATTCATGCAAGTAAACAGGTTGAACTCTGCATGGCTGCCGTTTAAGAATTCATGACCCAGATAACACAGCATGTGGTCATGCCTGGCTCTTTTAAAACCAAGCAACCCCCCCCCCCCCACACTAGTGACAGTGAAGGGGAGGGGGCGGGGTCTATGCGAAGGGAGAGTGTATTTATGTTTGGTAAAGCCCACACGCACACAGCGGGAAGCACTTGAGCATCTCTTGGCTTTAGAAAAATACGCAACCACCTGAAATTTCAGGAACTTGCTGGATGCCTCCGAAGTAAAAAAAAAAGTTATTATGGTAATGCTATAGTCAAAAAATAGTTATCAAGCTAATGCTATAGTCAAAAAATAGTTATTAAGCTAATGCTATAGTCAGGGAATCGTTATTAAGCTAATGCTATAGTCAGGAAATAGTTATTAAGCTAATGCTATAGTCGGGAAATAGTTATTAAGCTAATGCTATAGGCGGGAAATAGTTATTAAGCTAATGCTATCGTCACGAAATAGTTATTGAGCTAATGCTATAATCAGGGAATCGTTATTAAGCTAATGCTATAGTCAGGGAATCGTTATTAAGCTAATGCTATAGTCAGGAAATAGTTATTAAGCTAATGCTATAGTCAGGGAATCGTTATTAAGCTAATGCTATAGTCAGGAAATAGTTATTAAGCTAATGCTATAGGCGGGAAATAGTTGTTATGCAAATGCTATAGTCAGGAAATCGTTAATATTATGCTAATGCTATAGTCGGGAAATAGTTAATCTTAGTCAACAGAGGCGAGGGCAACTAATCGAATATTCCACTTTGGCAAGTATAATATGGTGTGCTGGGTTTTGTGGCTGCATCAGAGCCATTTAGCCCTCGCCTATGCTTGTTAGCATTTTTCAGTTTTCAGGCTCCCCTGGTGATGTTTGTGTGATTGTCATGTAAACGATCCAACACCTTTTCCAGGTTTCTTTTGCTTCCATCATGAGCGATTGCAAATTTACTTGTGAAAATTGAGAAAATTCTTGATTTGATTTGATTTGAGTAGCGGAGTGACCGCAAAAGGCTAACACACCGCGGCACATGTTGTTGTGTACGTGCGAGCTTAACCGATAAACGGCTGCAAAAGGTCGCCTAATTAATCTTAATTGTTCCTTTCACATTAATGGTGTCGGGTTGTGTGTGTGTGTGTGCTTGTGCGTGTGTGTGTGCGCTGTCAAAGGTTGATATCCTTAAAAAACAGGGCCGTGCCTCATCTGCATAACAATCGGTGTAAATGAGGGCACGGGGGTTGGGGGACTTTTAGAATTGCGCTTATTTATCCATGGAACTAATGAATAAGGACATATTTGTCATTTTTGTCTGGAATGAAGTGCTTGGATTATTCCTGTTTTTCTTAAATGGTAGAACTCGAAATGCACATACCTGCACTTATGATGCATTTGTGTCTGCTGGTAAATCGGAAAGATCCCACTTATAAGTCAAACTTAAAAACATGACATCCGTCCGCAACATTTTTAACGCGATGGCAGATTTCTTACAGTAATTTGAAGTTGCAAAAATTCCCAGTTCTTTTAAATGCGTTCATAAATTTGGGCGTTTAATAATCAAATATTTAATCTATCAATCGATTATGTATTTTATCATATTATTATTATCATTCACATCCTAGCTTCAAGGCATTTTTCTCAGTTCGAGTTAGAAAATTTCTAAAATCCTAGTCTAGTGAATGCAGCAATTAACATGTTTTATCAATAAATTGTATACTTTAGTAAATTAGCATATTTTTATTAATATTATTATTATTAGGAGTGATAGTATATTGTGCATTTTTCCTCGATTAATGCAGCATTAAGAAGGATGCCAATGAATCGATTATTATTGCTGCGCGCATCCCACAACAGCAAAACTCAGAATTCCCAGTTTTCTCGAATGTGTTTTAACAATTAGTTCATTTGATTATTGAATGATGAGCTTTAACAACCAATTAAGAGATGATTATTATGCACATCGTATATTAGTTAGTTTTAGTTTCCTTACAAAGTGAGCAAGCGAGGCTCTCTTCAAAAAAAAAAAAAAAGGGAAAAAAAAGCTTCCATTTGATTTGAACGAACCTTGAATCGGTCCGCTGGTGTTGGGTCGCATTCCCATGAGGGATTCGGCTCAAATGACACTCCGAGTCCAAAGAAGCTGGAAGAAGGCCGTCTGGCAAACGTCCAATCAGGCACGTGTTTGGACAGACATGCGGACGTTGCGCTGGCCAGACGGCGTCCGTCCGTCCGTCCGTCCCGGGTTTTAGGTTACGTGGCTTTCCCCAAACGGAGCACACGGCTGGCAGCTCAGCACATTCCTGTCCCAAAAGTGAACAGCTTCTCGCATGGGCCGTCGAAATAGAGACGGCAAGGAATATTTGTAACATTCCGAATTGTCATGAAAGTCTGTAAAAAGATTTTTGGTATGCTTTGGATTATTCAGTGTGAAATTAACCCTCGATTAGATAGTATAAAGTAAATTCAGAATGATGCGGAATGCTTTGGCTCGTAGTCCTTTCCAGAGACGGATCTTGGATAGTTTGATGTGGTATGCGTTGGATCGGGATTGTTCTTGCCCATAATAGATACATTTGGGACATTCAGCATGATGTGGTATGCCTTGGATCATGACTTGCGTCATACAATTGATCGGTTATTTTGGAAGAAAAATCTTTACAGAATAACTATATTTACATTTTTGAAATATCTTAACATGAATGTAAATAAAGGAAATTAGCACTCTTAGTACCACCATCGTGGCCAAATTATTTTATTTAAGTACATGAAATATTATTGTAAGACACGAAAAAGATCACTTTATGGTTTACTTATTAATTTTCCCAATTATTAAAAAAATAATAATAATAAAAGATCACTTTATGGTTTACCTGTTAATTTTCCCAATTATAATTTTTTTGGTACAAATTAAATTAAATTACATTTTTTAAAGAGCACTTTATGGTTTACCTATTAATTTTCCCAATTATAAAAAAAAAAAATAATAATAAAATATCACTTTATGGTTTACCTATTAATTTTCCCAATTATTTGAAAAATTTGTACAAATTAAAAAAAAAAGATCATTTTATGGTTTGCTTATTGATTTTTCCAAATTATTAGAAAAATATTATTTATTTTTTAAAGATCACTTTGTGGTTTCCTTATTAATTTTCCCAATTATAATACAAAAAAAAAGATCACTGAATGGTTTATTTATAAATTTTCCCAATTATTAGTTATAGTAATGAGTACACCATAAAATGATCTTTTTTTTGTGTCACACAATAGTATTTCATGTACTTCATCAAATAAAATAATGTTGTCATGATGGTGCTACTTGGAGTGCTAAATCTTTTTCATGGTTGTTGCTTGAGTGTTCTTTTGTTGACGTTCCGTTTGACTCTTGAGGCGACGGTGCGAATCGAAGGCGTTGTCCAGCCTTGGCAGAGGTCTCCCTCTCCGTTCATGTCGTGTGTATGTGCGTGTTACGCAACGTTCCGCATACATTTCTCCGCTGTCTTGAGCGAGCGTGCCGCTTCATTTGTCCCGCTGCGCCGTCGCGACGTTCCCCGCCGCCTTTTCCGGGCCGGGATGACACGGAAGAGGAGGAGTTTTGGCTGCCTGGAAAAGCGTAACTCTGCACAATAAATGTTGAACGTGATGTGGTATGCATTGGATCATAAAGTCTTCCTTTAGGTCTTTTGATTCATTGATAGTGAACATGATGTGGTATGCTTGAGATGGTCCGTTAGAGAAAGATATATGTTGGACATATGATGTGGTATGCTTTGGATTGTTCCGTTTCATAGATGGAGTGATAAATGTTTGACAGACGATGTGGTATGCTTTGGATCATAACTGTTCCTTCCCAGATAGGAATATGTGTGACATATGATGTGGTATGTTTTGGCTTGTGCGATGTTCCTTTTCAGCGATAGATAAATAAATGTTTGACAAATGATGTGGTATGCTTTGGGTCAGGAGTTGTGCATTTCAAAAAAAAAAAAAAATACAAATAATTTGCAAAAAATCATATCCAGGCCTGAAATGTGAATTGATCTCTTTGACCTGTAAGTGTAAATCCGCCCATGAAGACGATACGTTTCAGTCATGGGACACAAAAAATGCTGACAGGCGAACGCACCCTCGGATATCTTGCGCCTTTTTACGACATGCGAGGATCTTTTTCTCTTTCATTATCGCAGGCATATTTCTGCAGGTCCGGACAACCTGCCATTGATTTAGTTAATTACAGAGCGCCTTTCAAAGCCAGCTTCTCCCCACCCCCCCCCCCCTGCCCTTCGTCTTACTTCCCAGACGTTGACTGGGCCCAGACAGCCTTGATACGTGTTTGTATTATTCCACTGATGTCATCGCCGCTTCCTGTGGGATCGTACGCAACATTCTGACAGTGCAGCTTCTCTATTTTTATTTATTTATTTTTTTTTCAGTCACGCCTCTCCATATCGCAAATTTCTTTTGGTTTTGTACAGTAAACACGATAGAGTTATGCGCCTTTAGCGTAGTACCACATTGTGCCACAACGTAGCGGGCAGCACGAGAAGACATGCAGCCTAATTAAGAAACGAGAAGAGGCAGAGAAGGCGTCCAACGAGTACTGGAGTCCCCAACAGCAATTCATGTTGTGCGTTCAGTTTTTGGGTTGCTTGTCCATGTGAAAGTAGAAGTTGTTTGAAGGTTTAGAATTTCCGTAACATTGATGCTATTTTCTGCTAGCCCGTCTATTTTGCTTTTTAAGGTAGCAGACTTTCTTTTAGACAAAAGTTTATGGTCGAGTTGCATCATCACGGTTTAATTCTCTCTATTTGTCTATGCTCTGTTTTTGTGTTCTTGTTCTGTGTGTGAAAGTAGCAGTTGTTTGAAGGTTTAGAATTGTGTAACATTTATGCTAATTGTTGTTAGCCTACCGATGAAAATTTTCATTCTATGTTGGCATTAATTTAAGCGAGCTGACTTTTATTGTCATATAGTTCGGTTGAACATTTTGGTGTTTAACTCATTCACTTCCAGCCATTTTCACTGAAGCAACCCTCTTCGCTCCCGGCTGTTTTACTCGATTTTGACTGATTTTGCAAGGTCCACAGAATATTGTGTTCTTTTGCTATAAAAACATGGAACCTACTAAAAGACAGATTAGAGTCTCTTCTTTCATCGGGAAAAAAAAGTATATTTGTATCTGTTTCCGTTTTGCAGCAATTAGCATTAGAAATATAGCTAAGTTTCCTCATTATTCACAAATGTGGGGAAAAGAGCCATTTTGCAACATGGCCCTGGTTGATCTCTTATACTCTGCTTTGCAACAACTACCACTACCACACACCTTTTAAGCGTTCTCTTCAGTTCAGAGGCTGTATCAAGTTGCTCGAGAATTTTTTTTATACGTTTTTGAGAGCAAATGAGTTGAATGTGTGTTTGACTCTTTGTGTCAGTTTTCCCGTAAACTCTTAACTTGTTGTTATGCGACAAGCGAGAGTTGCGGACGGGCAATAAAGTTTAAAATAGGTTTACACTTAAGCATGTGCGAGTATTGAGGGGCGGAGTAAACACAAGGTCCACGGTATGACCGAGCAAAAAAATCCTCGGCGACCTCTCGAAGTGTTTGCCAGTGAAGCGTTCCTGTCAAGTCAAGCGTTCTCAAAAAAGCCAGTGACCAGAAAACCCCGGGGCGGGTTTCTACTTCAAGGACTTTGCCCTCCTCCACACGTGCTCGCTAAATTTGCAAAGTGCGCTTGTTGTAGAGTTAAAGTGAGGGAGGGGGGGGGGGGGTGTTCCGCTCAAGGCAAGGTTGAAGATTTCAATTGCCCGGTGGGGGGGGATTGGTCGAGAAACGTGTGAGTGATTACTAACATTCCTGCGGCGGGACCCTCCGCCGGAGCAAGTGCTTCCGAGATGGGGCCTGAATCTGGAATCCCTCCCAGAGAGGCTTTTTTTTTTTTGTGTGTGTATATTTTCGACGGTCCAGACTAACATTTGTGTTTTGAAGCGGTCAAGGGACTCTTCGTCGGAATGCAGGTGGGAACAAAAAGCTCCTCCTCCTGGTTCTTCGAAAGAAAGACCACAAAAAAACAAAAACAAAGACAAAAACCAGTGCGGGATAAGAAACCTAGCAAAACCATCTTAGCCTTGAACTGAACTCCCAAGACGCCATTAAATCCGAACGCGCTTTTGATGTGAAGATCGTGGGATGATTGACCTTGAGAGGACTTTTTCTTCATCATCTTCATCTTCATCATCAGCAGCAGCAGCAGAAAATAGATCAAGTGAGTCCAGAATGTGGACGGTTGATTGAAAATTCCAAAGAAAATATGGTCCAAAGTAGGGAGAGGGTCCAGAATTTGGGCAGTCAAACAACTGGCTGACTGACCTGAAATTTTTAAAGGAAAATGGAGTCCAAAAGTAGAGGAAGGGTCCCAAATTTGGGCGGTTGAACAAAAAATTAAAAACAGAACGAGAGTCGGAAATCTGGTCTGTCAAACAATTCAGTAACTGGTCTAAAATACCAATGAAAATGGAGTCCAAAAGCGGAACAAGAGTCCCCAATTTGGGCAGTTGGACGAAAACTCAATAATAGAACGAGTCAGAAATCGGGTCAGCCAAACAATTTCGAAACTCATCCAATATTCTAAACAAAATGTGGTCCAATGTCGGAAAAGAGTCCAGAATTTGGGCAGAAATCAAAATGCTGACGATTTAGACCCAAAACTAGAACTAGTGTCCAATCCCAAATCCCGACCCAGACTTCGTCCAGCTCTTCCGAGGGGGCTCTCAAAACATGATCCGAACCCTGAAGATAAACGTCGTGGCGGATGTGGGCAGTCGCGAACCGGCGCCCGCGTGAGGCGTTTTCACCCCCATGAAAAAAACGTCCAGGTGTGCTTTCGATGCAACGAGGGCGGGATGATTGACGACGAAAGGGCTTTTTCTCGGTCCGCCAGATCCAGGTTCACATTCCAGTCAAATCCCAGTCTAAACACCTGCATGGCGAAGGCCGCAAATTCACACGCGCTTCCTTCCTGTTGAAAAATGCCGGGTGGCATGTTTGCTCGCCGCCGCCGCCGCCGCCCAGCTTGTTCAGCAAAACTTCTCAACTCCCTCAAGACGTTTGAAGACAGAAAGTTTTCTCGGTCTCTCCTTTGGTCTCTTGAGGCCTCCCTGATTTTATGTTTTTTGGATTTGTTGGGGTCTGGATGTTTCTTGGGCTGGGGAGGAGTTCTGGTGGGGGGTGTCTGGTCGGTGCTGGATTTCACCTTCCTTGGTTTTCTTCGGTCCCCTCGGGTCTCCTGGTGTTCGGTTTAGGTGAACGGTATGAGATTTTTTCTAATAGGTTTTCTGGTGAGCTAACAAATACACGCATGCACGCACGCACGCACATACACATACTCACCCACACACACACAAAAAAAAATAAAAAAATAAAATAAAAAAAATATATATATATATATATAAAAAAAAAAGAAAAAAAAAAAAGAGCAATGATGATGACATTTCCGAATGAACAATACTGAGCTCTTAAAAAAAAAAAAATGAAGACAGAAAGTGAAACAAGAAATGGCGAATGATGTCATTGCTCATAAAAACCACTTTACTGCTATTTCTCGAGATGGCGACTCGGCGTTATCATCTCTCACTTCCGCCTAATCTCTCGCCCGCAGATATCCGAGTCATAAAATGGAGCTTTTTCTTATCTTTTCTCTCACCTTTTGCGTCTTTTGTGATCTCCCGGAGGCGGGCGGGTCGATGGTATCGCTTTAAAAGCCGCCTTCCCCGCAGGTGGGCCTGAATTGCTCCCGGCAACAAGCGGCAAGACAAAAAAAAAAAAACAAGCAAAAAAAGGGGCCCCACAATAGTTTTATTGCCCTCCCGAGATGTCAATATTTCCTCAGGTTGCCACGGAAAAGAATGCGAGCGCGGGGGACGTCATAAACGGCGCGCTGCAAGTTTGAGCTGCCAGGCGAGCGAGATCCAAACAAACGCAGGATTTACAAAAGCGGTCGCAGACAAAAAAAGGCTGAAGCCGGGCGACCGCTCCGGAAGATGAAAACATGGCGGACAATGTTGAGCTTTCAGACGAAAGCAAGCGGAAGAGTGTAAATGCAAGAAGACCCTCAGCTGGGTTTGCCAAACGTGTGGTCTTGGTGCAGTTTTCCAGAATATGGACTCGAGTTCTTCTTTTGGGACATCGGTTCTTTGAGGGGTTTTTTTTCTCTCTCCAGATTCTGGACTCCTGTTCTACTTTGAGGCCATGTTTTGCTTTGGATTTTAGGTCTGTTCTCAAGCTGGTCAAGTGGCCAGATTCTGGACTCTTGTTCTACCTTTGGATCATGTTTCAGTTAGAACCTTTGGCTTTTTTTTTTTTACTTGTTCAACTGGCCAGTTTTGTTGACCCTTGTTCCACTTTTGGAACACACGTTCTTTGAGTTTTTTTTCCCAGATTGTGAACTCTTATTCTACTTTGGGGCCAAGTTTGACTTTTAGGATTTTAGGTTTGTTCTCAAGTTGAGTTGCTCAACTGGCCAGTTTTGTTGCCCCTTTGTTCTACTTTTGGGCCATATTCTCCTTGTAAATTTTAGTTTGCCATTTGAGTTGTTTGACTGCCCAGATTCTGGACCTCTTGTTCAACTTTTGGACAGTAGTTTGATTTGGTTTTTGAATACTTGGAGAGGAGCCGACTGACAGATTAACTCCCGGACAATTTGGAGTTTCTCAGTACCGCAACTTGAACAGATCGGAAGTCAAACGCATGAAAAATGGATGATGATCCGTGATCTGAGCAACTGAAGGACTCGGGACGCACCAATGAAAATATGGTCCAAAAGTAGAAAAGTCCAGGATCTTGGAAAGTGACCCAGGAAAATATGGTCAAAAAAGTTTAACAATAGTCCAGAATCTGGGCAGTCGGACAACATCTGAAACTGACCTTAAGTTGCAAGGAAATGATGGTCCAAAAAAGGAGCAAGGGTTGAGAAATCTGGGTCGTCAGGCAAATCTGAAATGGATTTCTGATTCCAAAGAAACGGGACCCCTCGGATTTTCTTGGTGACCTCTGGTTTTCACGCTGCTCTCGAGGTTTTCACGCAGCTACCAGAACATCAAAAAAAAATGAAGCACGAGCTTGTTTAAGTCATTGACTTGACAGTTTAATGATGTGGCCTCTCGCACCGCCATTTGACGCCCCGCTGACCTGTCGGCTATTCACCATCTTGTCAAAGACCAAATCCATTCTAATTGGTCACTCCGCAAGATGGAGGGCGTCCGTGTTTGCTCTTTTGTGTTGTGAAGGGAGGGGGGGTCAGGTCAGAAAGCTTTTGAGGTTGGGGGTCAAGTCATCGTGACAGCTACCCCCCCCCTCCCCCCCCACACCTCTTCATCAAGATGAGGAAGAAGATAGCTTCACATGTAGATAAAGATCCAATGCAGCCAAAAGACAAATGCCAGATTCACATCACAGGACTCGATGTGAAAGTTTGAAATGACCCTAAAATCGCCATTTCGGAACTCAAAATGGCAAACGGCCAGTAGTTACTAGTGATGGCAAAATGAAGCTTCATGAAGCATTTGCGATACTTTTTGACTCCTCTAGATGGTGCTCTTGGTTTAAAGATAAAGGCAAGTGCAATGAAAGTGGATTACATTTGCATTGCATCTTTGAATCATGAGTGCCATCTTGAGGAGTCAAAAAGTATCGCAAGTGCTTCATGACGCTTCATTTTGCCATCACTACCAGTTACCGTGCCTCCTAAATTTCATGCAGTGAATTTGGCTTTGAGGACAACTTTTTCTAAATTGCTGAATTATTAGAATTTCACGTTTTATGGCTTGTCATCAATTCCAGAATGTATTTATTTATTTATTTTCATTACCCATTTGCGTCGTATAAAAGTGTCCGGTTTGTTAGCAATCAGACAAATCACGACAACAAGATTGTCGGAAATGCCCCAAAAGAGCCTCAAATGTACTCATCAGAATAACCCGCGGATGGTTTCCTGTGTATTTTTAAGCATGGCTTCCTGAGACTTTTTTGTTGGTCTACTCATAATGGACATGCCTACCAAATTTCATGTTGCTCAGTGAAACTGGTTTCGGAGGCAGAATTTTCAAACATGTGGAGTAATTCGACTTTATTGTTTTGTGGCAAGTCGTCAAAATGTCCCGCCTTAGGGTACAATTTAGTACCAATTGGATAAAGTCCGACTTTGAAGGATCCCTTGAAGTGGCCAAATGAGTCTTCTCAAACCAAAATGGCTGATTTTCAGGTATCATGATTTTTGTAGGTCTACTCACGCTAGTCACGCCCACCAAAACTCAAAAATAATTTGAGGTATGAGTGTGGTCACCAAACGAACTCAACTCATAAGCCAAGGTTACCACTGTATGTAAAAGCTTTCTACTGACGATAAACATTGTTTTTTTTATGACTATTTAGGGTCCAGTCCTTAATTTTCAGGCCCCTGTCATGGTTGTTATCAGTCGCGTGTTCCTGCTCTTCCTCACTTGTCAGACGAACGCCGGAGTGGGAGTCGAGGCGTGTTTACGCAGCCGCGTCTCAAAGCCGCATACGCACGTTCGGGGGCTCGCTCTGCTTCTCGTCACTGCAGGCAGGCCCAACGGAAGCCTTTGAACGCATCGCGCTTCCAAGGCTTCACGCAATTCACAAGTTTGACAACTCGCCCATAAAACACACAACTTTAGAATCCACCTCTGGCAGTAGAGTGGAAGTTGTTAGATTCAAGTTTTTGCCTGAAATAAGAAAACATCTGGCCAAAAAATGCCGGTTTCACCGAGCAACAAGATATTTGGTAGGCTTGTCATTCATGAGACACACAAACCAAACCCACAAAATAGTAGGGGTGTGCCAAAAAATCGATTCCCATAAGAATCGCGATTCTCATTCAGTACGATTCAGAATCGATTTTAAATGTCCCAAAATCTATTTTATTTAATTAATTTATAATTTAATTTTTTTTTTTATTTTTTTAGTTTTTTTCTATAATTTATAATTTAATTTAATAAGAAATTATTTTATATTGTCTCGCCCTCTTTTGTGTGCGCCTTTATTGGGAGCGCTGCTAATGTTGTACACGATTTGGCCACTTAGGGGCAGTGTGTTTCCGCGCATTCTGATACACTGGTAAGTTGTAGCCGCATTAGAGAGTAGAAGGAAAAAGTCACTATCAAGTTATTACAATAAAAGTTTTTTTTTTTTTTGCAGCGTAGGAAGAGCATATGCCGTGGAGTAACGTTAAGATGCTTCTCTGCATGCCTTCCTGAAACGTTTTGTATGAAAAGCCGTTCTTTGGAGCGATTTAAAAGTGCCGCGAGTTGTGCGCTAATTAGCGTTAGCGAGTCGATGGCACTTTCCATTGTGCGTTAGCCTTAGCTAGCTACGTTCGGGAAACAAGCTAAACAAATCACTGCTTTAATCGTCCACTCTGTAAGGTCAGTGGGAACGGAACAGGGTGAAACGGGTGCCAGCCATTGGACTCATTTTGAGGGAGTGGTCGCTGTCTGCTAAACTAGTCGTCTAGTAAACTCAGTCCGCTCAGGGAGGGCAGAATACTGTATAATGTAAAAGTGAATACAAATTAGCGAGCTACATAGAGTAGCAGTTGCAGACGCTGTTTTTGTGGAGAAAAAAAACGTACTATCCTTACAATTCAAAACTTAATAAATGTTTAATTTAAAAAAAAAAATTTTTTTTAATGTCTCCATTTGTCATTCTGTCTCGCGAACCAGACTGGAGTAGATCATGACGATTCTTTGCACATCTATAAATTGAAACAGAAATCCTTGTCAATGAAATTATTTCAAATCAGAAATTCTGAATCAAATCGCAGACCCAAAAATTGGAATCGAATCGAATTGTGAGACAGTCAAAGATTCCCACCCTTACAAAAAAGCCTCAAGAAGAATTTACATTTTACTTAGTAGGGTCATTTTGCCCGTTTCCACGACTCCTTCAAAGAATTTGTCCGATGGCTACCGAATATTAACGTCAAATACTCGATCTTATGTTGATGATTGTCCTGCTTGAGGGAGCAATAAAAGTTGTGGATTAACCTGAGGTCAGCGCGAGAGGACGCATTTTGGGCTTGTTGTGCAGTGAAGCGCACGCGAGGCGAGGCGGCGGCGCCGCCTTCTACTCGGGCTTTTGTTGCTTCCTTTCCACCCTCCTCCTTCATCTTTTATTCTGCGGGCCCCCTCGGGCATGTTCGTTCCTTTTCTCCGACTGGCGTGCATGCTTTCGGGTCGCTCTTCTTTCTCTTGCTATCCCACTTCTTTTTTTTCATTTTTGGTATTCGGCCAAACCCGCTGGCAGCCCAGGCCCGCTGGGGCGGAGAAAATAATGGATGACCTGCTCGCCATTATGTTCTCATTCAGCCGGATGCTTTGTCGTCGTCTCGCTTGAATCACTTTGGTGTTAATATTTTTGAGAGGAGTTGTGAGGACGAAATGGACAAAAAAAATAATGCCTGCTGTTGTTTTTAGGAAATGTGTAAAAATAGACATTGAGCTCGCCATTCCCGAACTTCTCTGGCGTCTTGCGAGCAATCGAATGTTTACTTTCATTTTCTACGAATGGGAAGATCCAGTTACCGGCGCAAAGGTCGCCCTCGGAGGGAACTTCCACTTGTGACATCCGAGCGATCGGACAAGACGTCTTATTGTCCTTCTCAAAGAACGTGTAGAATGAACTGCAGCTGTAAAGATTGTGAATGGCTGGTGAACTTCTTGTCTCACTGAGACAAACTAGGTTTATGGCCTCAATTTTCCGCGGGGCTTTTTAGGATTATTCAGTTAGCCTGTTTTGGCAATCTCACGAGAGGGACTTTTTTTCTTCTATTTTACAACATGGTGGCGAATCCTCAATGAGCGTTTTCAAAGAGGAAGACCTGGAATTTTCCCACAGTGGCTGCTTTAAACCAAAATGGGCTCAATTTGAGACACGGGGTCTTTGAGACTTGAGAGGTTCTGTTGTGATAAACAAGTCCGCCAAATTTTGTGAGCTTCCAAAAAGGCACATCCACTAAATTGTCCCTCTTTCATGGTGAAGCCTCAAAATGACCATCAAATGCAGACGCCTTGTCAAATTAGCATCCAAGCTTCTTAATTTTGTCTGCCTATCTGTCGAGGATTCTTCTGATTGGGGGTCCTTTGGGCAGATTCCGTAAACAGGAGTTCACTAAAACCGTGGAATTAGCCCAAAACGGCATTTCAAACCAAGATGGCTAACTTCCTGTTCAAAATCCGGCATGGGTCCTTAAGACTTTTTCACGTGTCCTGTTATGATTGACATGTCCACCAAACATCATGTTAATTGCTGAAACTGGTTGAGTGAGAAGCTCGGTCATCCGGGAGGGACTGAGGTGGCTTGGGCATCTGGTTCGGACGCCTCCCTGGACGCCTCCCTGGAGAGGTGTTCCGGGCATGTCCCACTGGTCGACCCGGGACACGCTGGACAGACCATGTCTCTTGGCTGTCCTAGGGATGATCCCCGCCAGAGGATCTGGTTGAAGTGGCCTTGGAGAGGGAAGTCTGGCCCCCCATGACCCAACCCTGGATAATGGGTTAGGGTTAGTCTCCTAGGGGCTCTACTGTGTGACTTCTGTGGGTTAGTATTTGGTCCGCTTACAATCAGGGTGGGGGGTGGGGGGGGGGGGGACATCAAATAAATGCAGTGACTCCGAAAGGGCTCAAACGAAACTTTCTCTGTGTTTCTGTGCTTTTGGGAGCATAACGCATCCCTCGCTGCTGGGATTGTTTACCTTGGAGCCAAGTGAGGAATAAATCCCGCGGGACGGGAAGAAGTTATTCCGGTAGAGTTATGAAGAAGGCTTTGGGGCGGCAGCGAAGAAGCGAAGAAGCGGGGAGGGGATCATCAGCCGTCGCCAAAGAACAAAAGGTGACTTCAATCCCGAGCCGGGATTTGAATAATCCTTTGATGGCACAACACAAAGGTGTATTACGCCTCTTCTCATGAAAAAGTTCTTCCCATAATCCCAAGCATTTGATCTGCAGGATCTTAGTTTTTTGCAATTTTCGTTTTCTGTAAAATCCAGGAGAGTTTGATCTTGTAAAAAAAGCTTTAAAAGGCAAATCATCTGTGGGAAATGTAAGAGAGTAAAGTTGCATCACACAACTAATGGAAGGTCAACGTAGCGTGTAGTCGTGGGGGGGGGGGGGGTATACATCCCCCCCCCCCTCTGGGAGGAAAGTACCTGAATTTGCAGCCAAGCAAGCGGGACCTCCATCTGCTGGCCCCAAACCCGCGGCTGGCTTTCATTACACTTTCACTTTCTGTGCACACAAATACAGCGAAACCCCCAAAGTTTAGCGCCCCAAACACAACTTGGAGTTTGACCAACATTTTCCAAAAAAAAAAAAAAAAAAGCCCGTTTCGTTTGAAACCTTGGGGCAGTTAAGTTATTAGAGTTTCAAGTTTTATGGCGACGCCGGGCTCTGGCCACAAGCAATGAAAAATGAAAATTGAAAATTGCTCCCAATTTATTATTGAATGTCTATCAATCATACGTGGTTCAAGTTTGGTAGCAATCGGGCAAAAATCTCTTCCAGGCCAAGTCCACTTTTAAAGGACCCCCCGGAAAAAGCCTCAATGACCCTTGAATGGACAATTCAAAGCAAATTGACAGACATTCTGTGTCTTTTCAGGCATGTCTTATTAAGACGTTTTTTGTGGTTCCGCTCATGATTGACTTGGCTGCCAAAGTTCACGAGGCTCAAGGAAAAACGGGCTTCAGGGGCAGAATTTGTTTTATTTCAAGCAAGAACGCGACTCTGTAACGAGTCTCGCTGTACTGCCAAAGCGTAACCGGAGCTCGCTAATGATTTCTACTGTACTGTCAAAGTTGTACACAGTTTTGCCGGAGTGTAACCAGACGTCAATAACGATTTCCACTGTAATGTAAGACTTTGGTAACGATTTCTGAAGAGTACACGGCTTTGCCAGAGTGTAAGCAAACATCGGTAACTGCATTGCCAGATTGAAACCGGACGTCCGTAATGACTTTTTGTGCATTTTTTTGTATAACAAGCCCAAGCACCTTGTCCTTTTATTTATTATTATTATTTTTTTTAATATATATATATTTTTTAATATATATTTAAAAAAAAAAAAATTTTTTTTAACATAAGCAGCAATTTTACAAACCTTGCCCGGTCCGCCAATGTTCAGCTCATTGTTTGCTCGATTGGCTCATTTGAAGACGACTACCGCGCTAAATGCTTTCACCAGAGAGGCTCATGTACGGTCAAAATGTCTGCCTGTGGGGGGGGGTGCGTACTTAAGAACCTCAGATTTCAACATGTGTGGTCAGCTTTCGTGTGGTTTCGCCGTCAATCCCGTTCTCGGTGCATTCTTCGTGTATTTAGTACGTGTCATTCCTGAAGGCTTTTTGCTTGTAATCTGATCAGCCAAGTCTGATTTTTAGTCCTCCAGAGCCCCCTTAACACTGGCAAAAAAGGGGGGCCAGAAAAAAAAAAGAAGGAATCTCAAGAGGCAAGACAGACAGACAGACAGACAGACAGACAGACCGGCCGGCCCAACTCAGGCGGATTTCTTTGCGCATGCCAGCTGGCTTGAACTTCTACCGTTGAAAAGTTTTTGTGCTTCTCCATTTACGGACACAAAAAGGCAGAAAGTTCTCTCCTCCTGTTTTTCACCTTCAACGTGAAGCCGAGGCTTTACCTGCTGTGATGGCGACCAGTCGTTTTTGCAGTGCAGTCGCACTTGTAAAAGCCGCCCGTAATTCTTCCCATTCACGTTTCTGTCTGGCGCGTTACCTCGACAGCGCTTTTGTCCAAAAGAAGAAATGTGCCGTTTGGCCGAACATAATGGTGGCCTCTCATTTGGAGTCTTTGACTTCCAAGAGTCCTTACGACGTGTCATTGTCTTGCGTGCTGCTTTTATAGCACTGCTGTTTGTATTGCTGCCAGACTAAATGCCAAGCGTGACAAAAAAAAACAGCCTCATTTATCACAGTGATGACATCTATTAATTCATGCCTTCAATGACCCAAGGCAGTATAGGAAAGCTTCACTTTTGCTTTATTGTATAATATTCGATTTAACTTAAAACAGAACGAACACAATGGGCTTTTTTTTTTTTTTTTTTTATGCTCGAGCATACAGAAGGCTTTGATGCAGCCTCTGAATGGAAGAGAATGCATGAAGCAATGGTAGTTATTCCCAAAAAAAAAGGGCCAGCAGGGGGCAGCAGAGTGTAAGAGATCAACCAGGGCCATGTTGAAAAAAAAGCCGTTTACTGCGCTGTTTAACCAGATTTGTGAATAATGATGAAACTTAGCTATAATCTAATGCTAAGTGCTGCAAAATGGAAACAGATAGAAATACGTTTCTCTCTCATCTTTCTTAGCCATAGAATAACCACAGAACACAATTTTCTGTGAGCCTTGCGAAATCTGTCAAAATCCAGTAAAAAAAACATGTTTTTGCATGTTGTGTGAGTGAACACAGCCAACTTGATTCCCAGCCAATCGAAGCGACTCCCCCTCAGTCCCTTCAACGCAGGAGAAGCTCACAGAATTTATAAATTGATTTCTGCAACGATTCACAGGGTTTGATGCGCGACGATATCAGATTTATGAATGAAATTTGATGACATCCACCACGCACATCATCGCAGCACAGAATCGGACTCCCGGCGCCTGGATCAAATCCGCCATAATTGTTAGCCCACCTTGCGCCGCAACTTAGACCTGAAAGTCTCGTCTACTTTGTCACTAAAATGAGGCGTGTGATAGAAAACGCCCAGCGAGCGAGCGAGCCGCTTCAAATTCTCAAGCACGGTCAACGAAACTTTTTCCCCAGCACAAAAATGAAGACGATACCTTCTGAAGAAATCGAGCTCAACGTGTTCCGTTTGATACGAATTACTGCGCACATCAGCCACTACGTTCTCACAAAAACCGGTTCAATGCGGTTGCTGATTTAATCTCTGACAAGCCAGCAATGAAAATTCCCTAAAACAAAACACATGTGACCGAGATCCAGGTTGTATTTTCGCTATGTGTGAAACACGGCCGCTCTGTTATTACGGATTTAAAAGCATCATAAATACCCGAACGCATACCAAGACGGATTACTCGGACCGACCGGCCGGCCGGCGAAAGCAATTTCTCCTCCTTGGGCTCGGCCTCTCTTCTTCGTGTGTATGCGTGCGTTTTGGATATTTCGTCCGGAATCATCCCGCCGGTGCCGCTGCCATCTGTGACTCCGCAGATGGCTCTGCCGGTTAAAGTGGGACATGGTTGGGACCCCCATCTCCTGTCCGGGATGGGACAATGGAGATTACGAGTGTCTGATCTCTTTAAACGCGTCTGAGGACGAGGGGGAGGGGCCGCGCGGGCTTTGGATCAGCACCACAGAGTCAATGAATCACAAGACTTGAGGCCTTTCGGATGCAGAGTTCTGGTTCTGTCCTGCGTTCGCCATTTTTCTTTACCTCTGCTTGTGTATTTCCTGTCTGCCATTTTCGCCGCAGAACCGGGCTGGACTGGCCATCTGGCGTACAGGGCAGATGCCCGGTGGGCCCGGCTTCTTTTGGGGCAGATGCAGTGCTTTCTAATTATTATTTTCCTACATGTCACCACAAGAAACTGGCCCACAATTTAGAAGGACCGGTCCTTAGGACTACACGTCCTACACGTTCGGCAAGAGTCGGGCTAGCCCGGCTAGCGGGCCTAAGTCAAAATGCCAGGGCCGATTTTTTTTTGTGTGTGCAAGTCTAGCCCTGGCTGCAGAGACAAGAGGTTTAGGCTCGTTCATCGAGTGGCAACGTAAGATGGCCACCGCACGTACAAGTAGTTCACACCAAGATTCCTTGTGAATAGAGCATGCGCAGAACACAAACCAAAGGTACCCCGATACTTGTTTATATGGCCAAAATATTCAGGTTCAAAAAAGGGTAACCCATGGGTCTTATTCACACTCTAAAAACAGTTGGGTCAAAAATAACCCAACTATGGTTAAAAAGTGGACCGATCCTCTACTTGGGTCAATTTAACTAAACTTTGAGTCAAGTAATTGGTCTTTTAGTGTAAAATAACTCGTAAATATTGGTCAGATCCTTTATTTGGGTCAAAAAATTGGGTCATTTTGTATAAAACAATTCAGAAAGTTTGGTCAAATTTCACCCATAAAGTGGATCGGTCCATTTTTGAGTCATTATTGGGTTACTTTTGACCCAACAGTTTTTAGAATGCAGGTTTTGAAAAACCCTAATAATATATATATATATATATATATATATATAATATTTGGAATTTTGCGTGTGTTTACAAGGTCTTTAAAAACTGGAATAATGCAAAAATCTCAAGGGCCCATTGCTGGAAATGTGATGATTATTGTAAGGTTTGGTAATGGAAAAACAGGGTGCGAGGACACGTTCAAAGCTGCTTGATTTCACTCCCTTTGTGTGTGTTATGCTTGCTTGATGGTTGCAAAACACGCTTCTCTGCCAAGAAATCTTTTGTTCAACCTGTTTGGCTTCTTCAACAACAGTACGCTTGTTATTCGCCAATGATTTGGAAAAAAAATGCTTTGCCAGCATCATTTGACTTTTTTTTTTTTTTGTGGGCGTCAGTTACTTAGTTTGCGACACTAATTAAAAAAAATTTGGTGGGGCTTTATGTTTTTTCTTAAAGATCATTTTGCTTAAATTAAGTACTAAATAGTTTTTTTAAGTGGCGTTTTTGAAGTGAAATGTTTGTTGATGACGTACGTTATGACTATCAAAGTAATCAGAGTTGAAGGAAACGGGTCGGCGAGCGTCTCCAAGCCGCAATAAAACGGCCGCACGTGTGCCGTCCGAATCCAGCGCCACGTAAACGCGCGGCACGGCCGACTTTTAATGCTAGTTGGCATTCGGAGTTACGGCGTAATCTTTCCTCTCGTCCTCCCTTCGCTTTTCTTTCAACGACCTCGACGTCGGCGGCCGGAATGCGAGACGTTTGGGAACGGGCCAAGGCGCTCGGCGGCGGATCTGATTTACCGCCGCGGTTAGTTCCTCCTTATCTGCGGAACACCTTGTAATTTATGACGACGCCTCGTCAGAGGGAGGCCAACGGTTTCTTTTGCCGCCAAATGTGAGACACTCGGCCATAAGAATTTATTGGCAATAGCATTAGGCTAATATTTAGTCTCTGTCCTATCACTTATTGGTCTTTTTGCAGAATTGGAGGAGAATTTCGACACTGACATTTTTGAAAATCTGGCCATTCTTTAGTTGTTGTTTTTTTTATGGTTAGAACTATCAACTGTACACTTTCTGTGCCTCGAAATACGAGTGACCCAATCAAAAGGTTTCTCAAGATGCAAGCTGTCGTTTAGCTCATTTTTGTTTTGACATGCAAGCAAAAAATTTGGGATGCGATCGCTGTCGGATATAGAAGTGAACTCGACTCACTTCAACGAACAACAGTTGATAACTAAACATAAAAAAGGAGAGTTGCATGTTGTGTATTTGAAACAACATAACTTTGCCCTAGGAAAGTCCGTTAGCTTAATGCTAACACGATGCTACCTGGTCAAGAACAAGCTTAACTAGAAAATACAAAACAAAAGCTCATGTTATGTTGTTGTGTATGTTATGAAATATGAAAGCGTTAGAGGGTTGCGTTGGTTTAAGTGACAAATAGAAAAACCTTATCTTGATGATGTCATTTCTACGGAGTCGTGTAACTCATTTCTTTCTCATCCTCCAGAGCGTTAAAAAGGTTTTAGGAGCAAGGTTGCGTGTCGATTAAGAGCAGCGATGGCAAATCCAGGTCCAGAAAGTAAAAACCCTGCCACAGTTTGGCTTTAGCCCCAGGTGGTAGCTAGCTAGCTTCCATTGTGCTCGTTTACCTGCTAGGGAGCAAGCTAGCTAGCTAGCTAGCTAGCTATCACCTGGGGCTAAAGCCAAACTGTGGCAGGGTTTTTACTTTCTGGACCTGGATTTGCCACCGCTGGTTACGAGACACAATCATTTCTATTTAAAATATGTATGTGATAAAACTAAAAGTTTTGACAATTACAAGGAAGAAATATCAACAAAATCATACAGAAAAAAAAGTTCAAATTAAAACATATTTTATGTGTGATATTTGATACATAAGCTAGCTTACATGCTAGCTTGCATGTCGGTTAAGAGCAGAAGTGGCAAATCCAGGTCCAGAAAGTTAAAAACCTATCCACAGTTTGGCTTTAGCCCCTGGTGCTAGCTAGCTAGCTAACTCCTTAGCAGGTAAAAAGGAAGACATATCAACAAAATCCTACAGCAAAAAAAGGTGATTTAAAAAGTTACATATGATATCTAACCTAGTTTACATATTTTTAAAAAAGCCTCCAAAATCACCTTTACTACAGCTAGTTATATTTTGTCAATTTACGCAATTAATGTGTGTGTTTGTGTATTTTACATTAGGATTATTTGAAATTTCATCAAATGTCCTCCCAATTCCGAAAACGAACCCTTCCAAACCAGTGAGTACCGTACACACGCACACACTTGTGGCATATTTGCAGCTGGGAATGGCATCTGGTCTAAATCACCGCATTAAAAAAAAACGAGCGTGTGTATATTTTCACAATGGGTCGCTACGGTGGGATTGGCACCCTTGACCCTGGGTCAGGGGCTCTTGCCAATGAGCAACAAAGCCCCTTGGTGGTTCGTGTAGTTTCACAGATGGAGAGCCAGAAAGCAGCTGCCCGTCCGTCGCCTTTGAAAGCAGCATATTTGCATGTAACCGTATTTGTCGCTTTCATGACATCATCGGAATGTTTGGCTGACTTGTTGTTGTTGTTGCCCGTCTCACGTATTGTATCGACACAAGTAAACACAGATTTTGGATGTCTGAAAAGTTGTAAGAAAGATGCCTTTCAACAGCCATGTCTGCCATCTAGTGGTGAATGGTGATATTGCAACTGTTGGCGGTTTGTTCCAATTATTGGTGTGTGTTTACCCCGCTTAAGAAACAAAGTCCATGCACGTCATGACGGTCTTGTTTACAACCGCGGGAATTTGCTTTTGCACGTGGGCTCGAAAGGGAAATCATCTCCCCCCCCCCCCCCCCAAAAAAAAACATTAAAGCGCTCGGTGTTTGAAAATGTTATACTAGCTGGTAACATCTTGAAGAGATTATATAGCAGCATCTGGACGTATAAAGTATGACGATGGAGGCGGAATGTTAACATCCGTACGACGGTTGAGAGGCTTTGAAGTCGGCAGTGAATTTACCGTCGGTGACATGTGCGCTTCTTCGCTTAATATTTATTTCAAGTGCTGATTGGAAAGAACTGCAGTTGGCTGGCAACCAGTCCAGGGTGGACCCCGAATCATGTTCAAAGTCAGCTGGGAGAGGTTGGATGGACATTAACTCATTCACTTCCCAGACATTTTCACTGAAGCAACCCCCTTCGCTCCCGGCTGTGTTACTGGATTTTGACAGATTTTGCAAGGCCCACAGAATATTGTGTTCTATTGCTATAAAAACATGAAACCCATTAAAAGAAAAAATTGAGTCTCTTCTTCCATTTTAGAAAGCATTAGAATATAGCTAAGTTTCATCAATATTCACAAATCTGTTTAAAACAGTGGGGATAATAGCTTTTTTTTGCAACATGGCCCTGGTTGATCTCTTATACTCTGCTGCCACCTGCTGACCGTTTTTGTAATAACTACCATTGATTCAAGCATTCTCTTGAGGCTGCATCAAAGACTTCTGTATAAAGAAAAACATAAAAACGTCTAAATACGTTTTTGGGAACATGGTAATATTTAAAATAGAAAGAGTGTGAATTTAACGTAGCTTCAAAAATAAAATTTGATAGACATATGAGCTCTAACAAAAAAAGTGTCAAAGATACAAGGCGGGAAGTCAGACATTTTGTTTTTTAGAAACCATTTTGAGGGGTATGCCAGTGCTCATACTTTTACCCTGGAATTTGCCAAAAATGAGCCCCAATTGGAAGCTGGTATCACTTACGGTAGAGGTGTCCAAATTAATCGGTTAATCAGCAACTAATCAATTATCAAAATAATCAACAATTATTTTGAGAATTGGCAAACATGGTGCATCAGCATTTAGCTGTTATGCTGCATGCAAATGAATTAAGCTGACAACAAAAGTGACGTTCCACCCAAGCGTAAATGCTTCTAAATCCAAAACAATCAATAAAAAAAAGAAAGAAGTGAAAGCCCTACCAGACTGCTAGATGATACAGAATGACCCATTTTTTAAGACTATACCATTAAATGTGGGCGGAGCATGGCATCAAAATTTGATGATGAGACTTGGAAAGTAAAAAATAAATAAATAAATAAGTAAATCACTCCCTGATGCCAGTTCACAAATCAACGGACGCAGTGAAAAGTCGCCTGAAGTCATTTCCAGATTTGTTTTGCTCGTTTACGTTTCTGCGGCCATCCCACATGGCTAAAACATTGGTCACGGTCCTCGGCGCAGGTCAGGAAAAGATCGGACTGGTGCCGAGGAGACGATCCGTTGGCCAATCGGCCTCGGGGATGCGGGTTTTGTTTGTAGCATTCCGCCGAGCACAGATGTGACCCCAAGATCCATCTGGACTTTTGCCGGCGCAACAAGAGGAAATGTGAGGTGTGACGCCGCCGCGATTCTTGTCGGATGTCGCGCCGCTAATGCGGCCTTTTCACACCCGAGCCAGTGACAAGCGTAAGCGGCAAGCCAGCGGGACCTCATTTCCTTGCGTCAACAAAGTGCGGAGTGATGTGTCTGCACCGACATTACTCATTGTTAACAAATGTGTGCAATGCAGCAACGTGCCATTTACAGGCACACAAACACAACGTGTCAAGTCAGACGCCCGATGACAGCCAGGACAAAACGTCAGCCCCAAAGCATCAATGCTCAAAAACAAAATACTGCAGTTATTTGACAAGCGTGAGCTACACTCGTGTAAATTTTCCGCTTGAGTTTGAATTCTTAATGATCTTGATTCTTATCGATTTCATTCAGACAAAATGAGCATGTACTTGTGTAATATCATAGTAGTAACTGTATGCCATGTGTTATTACATGCTAATAACTAATTTAAACTAACGAAACAACTACTGACACCTTATATTTCACAGCAAATGACAATATGTGTTATTGCATGATAATAACTCCTGAATAATCAAAATATAATTGTAATAACATATTCACACTTGTGTTATAACATGATAATTACTTGGTACTGTATATAGTTTGGTTAGAATCAATAGATTCTAGATGTATACATGTATGCAATTAATTCAAACTACTACTACTACAAACTACTTGATATTCAAATTCTGTGTATTTTTATTTTTACTACATGATAAAAACTATTGAATACAGATTTTAGAACTACATAACTACTGAATACCAAATACATTGTCGTACCAAGGACTGTATTAGTACATTGTAATAACTACTGAACATGTGTGCTATAACATGCTAATAATTGTTGAATATTTAAAATAATGTAGCAAAAATTATTGGATGCATGTGTTATTGCATGATTTGACTGGATACTCAAACCATTGCAGTATTGACCAATGAAAACTTATTTTATTACATGATTAAAATTACTGGGTACACAAAATGGTGCTAACTACTGAACACTTATTTATTATGCAATTACCATTCAATACTCCAAATATTGAAAACTATTGAGCACTTTGCTGCCATAAAAACTACTGAAAATGTTCATTATGACGTGATAATAACTAATTACTTCACAAAACATTGTATTCTATTTACTAAAGGCTTGTGTTATTACCCAACTGTAAAAAAAAGAAAATTGTTATTACACGATAATAACTACTTTGTCATTGAAATATTTACTTTAATATAGTACCAGTAGTTATTACATGTAATTGTGATTACTGAGGGGTGTGTAATGTGGCATAATAATTCCCACCGTGACTGAGCATGAGCAGGTCAAATCGTCACCATGTTGCCCGCTGTCGGTGATGTCATCCCTTGCACGGACATGTAATGCGTATTAATGTCCATGACTGTTGTTATTGTGCAAGCTTTGAGGATGTTTGCCGCTTGGTGAGTGTCACCTGACCCCTTTAATCTGGGTCGTCGCCCCTAATCTGCCGTCCCCACTGTCACTGCTGCCCGACGTAGACAAAGCATGTGTGCAGCCAGCCAGTCCTCCTTATTAATATTCCATCTCAGGCCACGCCCACCCCGCTGACATCTGGCCTGCTGATGTTGCTGACCCCGTATCGCCGTTGTTATTATTATTATGTGCACTTTTATTCCACATGCTCCACTTTAATACGTGCTTCTGTGTTCGGCATCAACTAAATGAATATGGAAATTTAGTTTTCTCAATGGCAGGGTTTGAAATATTTAACGTTGGGCCAGTGGAGTTTAAAGATAAAAGTGTGATTCTGTTCATGGTTTCAACGACTTAAGCCCAAGGGATGGCCGGAGGAAGGCTCGGCTTCTTTGGCAGATAAAAGCAGATAGAACAGGAGGGGTCGGCGGTCGCGCATAACTGGCGACCAATCTGGGGGTCCGTCGCTTACAACCCCCCGCTGAGTCTGAAAGAGGACTTTGGTTAGAGCTGCTTCTATTCAACTGACACTTTGTTCTTGGACGATGGAAAGGAAAGCTCACTAGGTAGCAGTTTACTTCTTGTTGTTAGTGTACTTTTCAAGCAAGTAATCAGTAAGTAAGTCACTATGAAAGTAATTTTTTTATCTAACTTAATTTTAAAACCAAGTAGTCAGTAGTTAAGTTACTTTTTAAAGTAAGTAATCAGGTAACTTTTAAAGTAGCATGTCATCTAACTTAATGACTTTTAAAACCAAGTAATGGGTAATTAAGTTACTTTTTAAAGCAAGTAGTCAGTTAAGTAACGATTAAAGTAACTTGTCATCTAACTTCAATTTAAAACCAAGTAATCAGTTATTAGGTGACTTTTTTTTTAAAGCAAATCAGTCGAATAGTAAAGTAACTTGTAATCTAACTTGATTTTAAAAACAAGTAATGAAGTAATTAGTTAAGTAAGTAAGATGGAACAGAAAGCTCACTAGAAATCAGTTTACTGAGTATCTAATTAGATAGAAAAGCGCTATATAAAACTGATTATTATTATTATTATTATTATTATTGTCAGTTTAAGCAAGTAATCAGTTATGTAACTATTAAAGTAACTTGTAATCTAACTTAATTTGAAAACCAAGTCGTCAGTAATTAAGTTAATTTCTAAAGCAAGTAATCAGGTAACTATTAAAGTAGCTTGCAATCTAATGTAATTACTTTTAAAACCAAGTAATCAGTCATTAAGTTACCTTCTAAAGCAAATAATCAGTTATATAGTAAAGTTACTATTTAAAGCGAGTAATCAGTTAAGTAGCTGAATTACTTAGGTAACTAAACTGGCAACACTCAAAGACAGCCAGTTTCAGTAGAATGTATTTTATTTCATTTGAAAACCTTTATTCAAATCTTGAAAGGTCATCGTGTTCAGTCGTGAAATCAGGGAATGAAAACGTTTCACCTTTCAGCCCCGCGTGTCGGCTCATTTCAGCAAACACCATCAAAGTGTGAAGTTGAAGCGCGGACACGCCCCCCCCCCCCCCCCCCCTGTTGTGTTGAAAGCAACCGCAACTGTTTTACACGTCACGCCGTCTAATGATGCGATTGCAAGTGTTGCCATGTCTCCGCGTGAAAGCGCGCGCCGTGGCGTCGGCATCCCATAAACGCCGTCCATTTACCAACAAATTGCGGGTGTAATCGCAGCCAGATTGTCGTGGCGCTGATGCTACTACTTTCCTGACAACCTGTCTTCGGTTAACTCTGCCTGGTTGGTTAGCTTGGCAGGAGGGAAAACTTCCGGAATGATGCAAACTGCGGTCAGGATTCTCAGAATGGAGTGTGCGCTGTTGACAAAAGTGTGTGCGTGTCTTCCAATATGGACGCAAACGTAACTGGCTTCCACCAGCCTGTTTATTCAACAAATTATATCCCTAAATGGGGAAGGCCAATGAAAAGAGGGCAGACAATGAAATCCCCCACCAGCTCCCCCTCCCCTCCCTCACACAAAGCCGAGCGACGCCATTGGCCGACAGACCACGCACTTGTGTCCAATTACATCCTACCTACTCCAGACTGTGTTTTCATTTAAACACAGATAATGGCTTTTAAAACAACCAACCACGTCGGGCTTTTTTTTTTTTTTTTTTTTGTAGTTTGCCTTTCATGCGCCGCAGCCAATCAGACGGCGGCGTGTTGTTGACGGCGCGTGAATTGTCTTACGTAACGCGGACATGTCAGGGAGAAAGAGGCCGATGACTTCATGGGCTCTCGTCGGAGCGTGTCCACTTCCCCGCTGGGGTATTTTCTTCTTGGAAGCTGCAGCCGTGCGTGAAACCTGAGAGCAGTGCCCGGGTGGGGGAGGGAGGGGGGGATCGAGGAGGTGGGGGTAAAATGTCCTAATTGATTAACATAACGGTCCTTGTTTGCCTTGCAACATCATCTTATTGAAGGGTTCTTTACAAGTTCAAAGCCTACCGGAGAGAAACCCGTGGAGAGAACATTTTGAAGTCCACACACAAAAGCCCCTTTAACATTGACGGCCACTCTTCCCAGTGTCGCTGTTCTGTGTGAAAGGTACCGACTTGGGCTTGGGGGTAGAAGTCAACAATTTCAGATGGAAATGTCTTATTTGATTGTTTTGTTTGACAGGCAGGATAACAAATGTTTCATGCCTGATTGGCAGCTTTTGTTCAACTCTGTAGCCCCTTTCACACTGCCTGCCGATTTTTTTTTTTTACTGTTCTGTGCGGTAAGTACCAGTGTGAAATTGGGGCGGAGTGGGGTCTAAGTTGATCTAATTACCCAGTTTTTGAGAAGTGTACCAGAATTTCGCAAAATTGTCACATCAGAGATCGTACATTTCTCACCTATGTAGCCCCTTTCACACTAACTGCCAAAGGTAGCTTTTTCTCTTGTTGGACCTGGTACAGAATGGGGGTGTCTGAGTCGACCTTTATATTACGAGGTTTCAGAAGCATAACAGAATCAGTATGGCGGTTGTGTTAGAAGTAATGGCAAATAGCTGATGTGGCAATTTTACGGACACTCTAGCCCCTTTCTCACTGCCTGTCAATGGCTGCCATTTCCCTTCTCCTTCTTCTGTTTGAAAAGTAGCAATACAGAACCGGTGTGTTTAAATCAACCTGTCCAGGTGTCAGTGACGTAACCGAGGCGGTATGTTGGCTTTGTGAAAGATAATAGGCCGTGCTGCAGCATGAAACATTCCTTGCTTTTGCTGAGCTCTGTGTGAAAGTCACATGCGAATAAAAAAAACAACTTCTGTTACGTCTCTGATGCAAACGTTTTGCTGGAAAAATCCTGCTTCGCTGTGTTTTTGTGCCAAAGCCACACAAGCCAATGAATGCAAGTTTTTCTAAAAACTCTGCATGAGAGGGGGCAAAGGGTGGGAATTTCTCGCTGTTTTATGTCCGTACTTACTTGAGCACAAACACTGTGAAACGTTTGAAGACGCTGAGAAAGTAATGAAGAAATTCCACTCAGCCTCCAGCAGATGCCCCCTCGTGTAAAGCCCCCCCAGAGGCGTTTTTTTTTCTCTCTCTCTCTCTCTTTCTCAATGCCTGAAGGCACTCGGAGCCTCGGCTCTGGAGGGGGCGTGTCCCCGGAGGGTGAGCCAGGAGGGATGTCCATATATGGTCACGAGGCCGGCACGATGGACAGAAAGGAGCAAAATGAAATGTAAACACCAGCAGGAGGTTCACAGGCGCAGATCCGCTTGACTGTCAACCTGGCAAAATACAACAAACTCAAGTTCTGAAGAAAATAGTAAAGTTGAAGTACTACTACTACATAATAATAATTATAATAATAATGGTAATAGTAATAACAATAACAATAATAATAGTAATAACATTACGTTTCAAGTCTGCATTTTTGTTTTTATAATGTAAAGCGTTTCTCCTAACTCAGGCATCCCTTAACTGTGATGGGATCACTTTGTGGATGGATGAGTTTAGTGTTGTTGGCTTAGTTAATACCAGTAAATTTGTATGATTTTTGTATGTTATTATGTTCGCTTTTTTTTGGTCCTGTTATTATTTTTTAATATTTTTTGTTGTTGTATTATTTAGTTTCAAAATATTGAGGTTTGGTGACCTTTTTTGTATTATTTTAATAATGTGCCCAATTTACTTTAAAAAATATACAATTATTAATATTTTTTTTACATTTATTAAAAATATTTTTAAATGATACATTTACTGGTTATAGTCAGGTATCCTTTCTCTTGAAGTAATGAAGTGTACTGTATTGTAAGTTTTTTCATTATTGCTTATCACATCTAAATTATTTTCTTTTGTACTTTTATTTATTATTTTTAGTTCTGTTTTCTTGTTTTTCCCAGATTTTAAAATATAAAGTTTTAAAAATGTATTCTTATTTTTAATCATTAATAAGTTGAATTTTATTTAAAATGTTGCCCCAAATCCTAAATTTTTACAATAAAATTTCCCCAAAAATTGATATTTTACACAAAATTATTATAAATTTATATATTATATTTTACAGAAACTTCAACATATCAGCAACACAAATAAATCCACAGCATTTCATTTCAGCTTTTCCCCCAAATTTTTTTAAATCAAAAGTTGTTTGACAAAAAATCCCACATTCTTACAACAAAATTTCCAAAATAAGAGATATTTTACACAAAAATATTATAAATTTATATATTATATTTTACAGAAAACTTTAAAATATCAGCAACACAACTAATTCCACAGCATTTCATTTCAGCTTCAGCTTTTTCAAAAAAAAAATTTACATCAAAAGTTGTTGGACAAAAACGGCGGCTCGTTGGCGTGAAAGCTCCTCACTGAGGTGTTGTGATTCGTTTGCGAGGCAGCTGAGGGAAATACGAGCCTTCTGGGAATGGAGCTCATCAGGAAAAGAAAGACAATACGCCGTCTCTCGTTGTCGCACAATGCAGCTGCTCGCGCCCGATTGGCCGGATGACAACTCGTGGGCTTCCTGGGTGACTTTTGGATATTTGGGCCTTCAACCGGGACGCCCGAGGCGACGTTAGAACTCGTAGACATGCACTCGCTAAGACGTTTAGTGCCATCCGGGCTTTGATTTTCTCCAGACAGGAACAAAGTTGATTTAATTTAAGGAGAAATTGACCTTTTTACTTAGCGGGACATGTATGTGACTGTCAGTGAAAGGAAATACCATACTTACTTTGGATGGAATCCAGGGGCAGCAAATTCAATAAAAACAGCAGGGGCCCCAAAATTGACCCCTGTGGAACACCGGAGTGGGACTCGGAGCAAGCAAGGCTATCATACTAACTAATGAATAACCAAACAAAACTAAACTAAACTTTAGTTGTTTCTGAGAAGTGTTTCAGATCTGTGTTGCATGTATTTGAACAGCATCCTACAATTTCTCCGATTTTTTTTTTCCCCCCTTCTCATTGTGTTGTATGTAAACGGCTACGTTAGCTTGCCGCCCTCGCATCCTGAAGGTCTTTTGGTGTTTTTTTACGACTCGTCCGAAACTCCCACAGGTGCTCCGAGCGAACGAGTGCAGCTCGTTTGTTATGATAGCGTCTTCCTGAAACGGAGCCATTGTTTAGCACGTGCGCGTTTTCGACGGGAAATATATGGAAGCGTTTCCACTTGGGAGACTCCGGAACGGCTGATAACAGCCCGCCCCGGCTCAGGGCCGTTTATTATCTCGGAGAAATGTTTTCACCGTGTGATTTATTGGAGTGAAGTTTGCCTCAGTGGGATTTGACTGGTGAGAACGCCACAACTGGGTGGCTCCCCCCACACCCCCCCCGCCCCCTTTTTTTTCCTACAGTGCTATTAGTCTGGTGGGCGTCGGCATAAACTTGTTAAAACAAACTTTTGGAAGTAACCCGTAGTTCTCACTCTTTCTCTTGCACAGCTCTCCGAATGAGAAGCCAAGCGTGTTTGCTTCAAGCATATTCAAAAACTCAAATGTTCCAGCAAATCATATTTGAGCAAAAATCTGCTCGTTTAATGCTAACATTCAAATGTAAAATGTCTTATACAGGCTAATGGAAGTTAGCATTATTGTCACTGTAATTTAAACTTGATTGATTTACACAATTTAAACAAATAAAACTTAATTTAATTAACTTTTATTTTTAATCAAACTTAAATTAAACGTGTTTGAAAATGACTAGGAAGTGTTCTTAGAAAAAAAAATATATATATGTAATTAATTTAATAAATTGGCATTTAATACATTGGCACTATATGACTGTTACTTTATATGAATATCAATTTGATGAAAGTCTTAGCAGCAAAATAAAATAAAAATAGCAATATGTAACACGGCCTTATTATATATACACACTAATACAATAGTACACATTAGCAGTATCAGCAATATTTTGTATATTAATTCATTTAAAACATAAATAAATTAAAAAAACAATCGCATATACTGTGGATTACAACAATTACAACAGAAGAGAATTAAATGAACATTTAAACACCAAAACATTCGGCCAACAAAAGCCCATTAGCATGTAAATTAGCATGTGCGCTATATTGCGTATATTCTTAAGCCTAACCACCCCAAATTTTCAACCAAACTCTGTACTCTAATCTTCTGTGATAAATTGTTGATGTTATCTTTTACTTAGCGGTACGGTTAAGTCTTATTGTCTCGGGCGACGTGATTGGCAGCCATATTGTCATCTCTGGGTCGGATCAATTCCTTTTTAATCATGTTTGCACATTTGGCCAGCGTTGCCGTGTTTTCTTAGGTCACACCCGTTGCCTTTAACGCTGATTTGTGGTACCTTTCAGCCTCATCCGTCTTCGCTGTTTGTTTTTTCTCTGTCGTGTTAACACCAGAGGTTCTTTTCCCACATCTTGTTCTTGGTTTGAGAAAATTATTTTCATGCCTTGTCCCGGGGCCGCTGATTTTGACCGATCACGGTTAATGAACTGAAATGAATCATGGTTGTGACTTGTAAACGCTATGTTGGGTATTTAAGGTCACGATTTGGTTTGGTATAAGAAGGGAAGGCGTCAAACAATCATTTACGTGGCTTGTCTTCTTTTTAGTAAAGTTAAACAAAAGTTTGTCTTCTTTTTTCGGAAAGTACAAGGTCAATAGTTTGTCTTTTTGTAAGGAATTTGCAAAATCTGTAGTTTGTCTTCTTTTGAGGAAACGACAACAAAGTGTTTCTTCTTTTTCAGAAAGTTTAACATTCGCCTTTTTCAAAATAGTTCAACATCAGTAGTTTTCTTTCTTTCGAGGAATGTACATGACAACTCTTCTTTTCAGATAAGCGCAACATCAATCTTTTTTTTTTCTGCAACATCATTGTCTTTTTCAGAAAGTTCTACCAGACTTCAACGTTTTAACTTCTTTTTAGGAAAGTGTGATATTAATAGCTCATGACTTCTTTTTTAAGAAATGAACAGCTTCACAGTTTTATACGAGTTTTTGATGTACTCCCAAAAGCATATCGCGAGCTGCAGCATGCGCCAGCCACAGGCTGAGCTCCACTGGGTTTGTTTACAGACAAAACGTGTCAATAGACAAACTATTGATGTTGCACTTTCCTAAAAAGAGAATACTTTAAGCTATTTTACATAATCTGTGTACATTGTTTAATTTATTAGAGGCTAATAATTTATTTGTGGGAGAATTTACTTCTCTGATTTTTTTTTTTTTTTACATTACAAAAATCGATTCCTGTTTACACCAAAAATCATCAATTTTATGTTTTGCATTTTGTTCCCTCGTAGGGTTGAAAAAAAATAAATATATTTTCTCGTACAGTAGTCGCCACGGGTGGCACGCCATCCCTAATTGTGGCGTTAGCCATCATTACGCCAACATTCCTTAGGCGAGGAAGTCGTGAGGGGCAGGAGAGAGAAAAACAGGAATAGCGAGCGCTTTGGTCTGACCGCTTGCGCTGCGCTCGGACCACACGCCGCCCCGCAGGCCGACTTCCTCCATTTTACTGAGCTCTCTTCAGGGACGGAGACAAGTGAGAAACAATCCAGAACGTGTCCGAGATTAGCAAGAGGTGACGATTTGGGCTTCCGGCCTCGCCGCATATGGAGAAAGATAAGCGCTGTCTTATCGTTAGCCCATTGAAATAATGGCTGAAGGGTTTTTTTCAGTTTTTTTCCAGACAGCGCGAAAAACGGAACCAAATCAAGGGTAGAATTGAATCATCTGTTGAACTGAGGTTGGAGTTGATTTTAGCGGAGGTGCTCAGCGTCCAGAGTGATGTTTAAGGCAACAAAAAAAAAATACTTTGGTCAAAACATGATTTAGACTTGTATTTTAAGAAGGTGACGTTCCCAAGCGTTCCCGAATGTCTTATTGTTTGAGAGCCGCAAAAAAACAACTGCAATTTTTGTTGTTTTTGTATGATTATATGCCCAAACAAACTCAAACAGGAAAGTACAACTGGGGTAGTAAACAACATTTGTGCAACATCAAGAGTGTGTCTTGCGAGTGCAAAGTTGATCGTTTGTCTTCTTTTTAGGAAAGTGGAAAACAAATATTTCTCTACTTGTGTGACATCAATATTGTCAGCTTGTCTTCGTTTTATGAAAGTGTGGCATCGATACTGTCCATTTGTCTTCTTTTTAGAAAAGTGTGACATCAATACCATAGTTTGTCTTCGTTTTAGCAAAGTGTGACATCACTACTGTAGTTTGTCTTGTTTTTAGGAAAGTGTGACATCAATATTGTCAGCTTGTCTTCTTTTTATGAAGTGTGGCATCGATACTGTCCGTTTGTCTTCTTTTTATGAAATGTGGCATTAATGTTTGTCTTCTTTTTAGGAAAGTGAGACATCACTACTGTAGTTTGTCTTGTTTTTAGGAAAGTGTGACATCAATATTGTCAGCTTGTCTTCTTTTTATGAAGTGTGGCATCGATACTGTCCGCTTGTCTTCTTTTTATGAAATGTGGCATTAATGCTTGTCTTCTTTTTAGGAAAGTGAGACATCACTACTGTAGTTTGCCATCTTTTTAACAAAGTGTGACATGAATAGTCAGTCTTGTTTTTATGAAAGTGTGACATCATTACTGTCCGCTTGTCTTCTTTTTAGGAAAATGTGATATCACTACTGTAGTTTGTCATCTTTTTTTTTTTTTGCAAAGTGTCACATCAAAATGCCCGACAGCCACTCCTGCCCTGCCTGGTGCCAAACGTCTACAAAATTGTGATTGTGGTTTATAATGATCAACGCTACAAATGCAGCCGTCTCTACGGTCCGTCCGTCCTCGCCGTCATCCGCCACCTTGTCAAGACCTTTTCTTCCCGTCATGCCGTGGGATATTTGCGCAGCTGAAGAAGACATTCCCACAAGCGGGTCACCGGCCGTGCCCCCGGGCCTGACCGCGGTGTGTTTCATTTATAGCTTCTCCGCCGCTCCAGCTCAAGTTTGCTGGTCATTGTGTCTCTGCGAACCGCAGAGACGTCCTCCCTCGCTCCCTCCCTCGCTCGCTCGCTCGCACGTCGTCTGCATTTTTTTCCTCTGGCTTTCACGCTCCGTCTGCTGGCCCGGCGCAAACCAGCGTCAGACATTTATATATGAGGCCGTCTTCGCTGTCCGTCCGTCCGTCTACCTGAGACACTTTGTTGACACGGAGGCAATCAGTCAAATGTTTCTGTAGGCTCCGTTCGACAAGACAGACTTGTGACCCCCTCACCTATTCAAAAACATTGCGGAACCGCATGATTCTCCCCTTTCACGCGACTGCGCTACCTTGACTTGCAAGTTCAATTCGTTCAAAGCTTTGTAATGCGATAAATCAGCTTTCCTCACCGAAATGTTGTGAATGTGTTCCAGCACCCAAAAAAAAAAAATAAAAAAAAGCACCACCGCTTATTTTTCCGCTTCCACATAAATGCCACACAATGTTTTCACAACAGCCACTTTTCAGTGTACTGCATCCAAAGCCCAAGCGAGCTCGCGGTGGTGTTAATTCCGCCAGCCTCTCCTTTTTCCCCGGAAATGAAAGCTGCCAGTCAGCACAGATGAACAAAGAGCAGCCGCCGTCCAATCACGCGTGGGCCTCGCCAGTTTATTGCAGACGATGACTTGCGTGTTTAGACCACCACACCTAGCGCGGAATGGCCTCACCTTGCCTTCACCTGGAGCTTTGATGTGGGAGAGGAGGTGGGAGCGGCGTTGACCTCTGTCTGCAATGCGATGCTGGGAACTGGAAAAAGGGGGACGGCGGTGGGGCGAGGGGGGGGGGGAGGGGCGGTCTGTCTGACGCCGCCGCAAAGCTGTAATCAAGCAGCGCTTTGCTTCCTCAACACAAGCTACTTCATCACCTGCCTGACAAGTGGAAAAGGGGGACTCGGGCGGGAGTCAAGCGACGGTGCGCTCGGTTCGTTGCTGCTGTTGTCTTGAATGATGCAGTTGAAGTAGAGCGAGGCGATTAAATGACGATTAGTTGAGCTCAGGCTCGTACCAAAGATCCACGTTAGCGCATTCGCTATTCGTATTGATATTAGCCACCAAATGACCGAAACGTTTTTTAGTTTATAATAGTTTACTTTAACCTCTAGAATTCCATGTCGTAAACTTGGCCAATGACTAAACAAAGCATGTTTTTTCTATTTGGTCACACTTTGAATCTACGTTGCTATTAGCTTCATCTTAGCTAGCGCTAAGCTAGTTCAGGTACAGTGTCCCTTTCGTTTGTTGCTAGCGTAATGTTAGCATAGCCAACAGCGAGGTGTGATCCGGCCAAATATTCTCGTTGCTAGGACGATGTTAGCCTGTAGGCTAATAATTGTCATAGTTGTGTTAATCTTTAGCATTTTTTTTTTATTTCCAATTCCAATACTTCATATATTAATAAAATGTTGAAGTACGTACTGTTTAGCATTCAGTACACTGTTTGAAAACTGATGTTTTAAAAATAGTATTAAAAAAACGTAAGTACAATAATTGACATCGGACATCTATTATTATTTTCTTTTTTTTATCCATATCGCCCAATTTGGTTGAAGATTGCTGGTTTGACAGTTTACCATGGTTTAAAAAGTCAAGGTTTCAATAACTGCTTTCGGGGGGCTTTTAAGCAGGGCACAATATAATTGGCTGCTTGTAAAGTTGAGTAAACAAACCGTCTCTTTGAAGGAAACTGAATCAAATTAACTGGTTTTTTTCTCCTTCTCGGTGAGCAGAGGGGCAGGGGCGGGCAGTTACGCATGGAGGAGGAAGAGACGAAGCAAAACGAAAGACATATTGCAAACACTGATTCTCTTTTTGCTTTATGGATTCATATGAATTTTCCTAAATAAATAAATGGTGCAGTGGGTACTAGTTAGCCCCAAGCACAACATGAGTAGCCCAAGTATATGACGATGGGACATCGTGACTTCCTAAGAAGAATTAAAATGTGTTATTTATTTATTTATTTATTTATTTAAACTCAAAATGATACATGTTTCTTCAGTGCCAAATATTCTATATTTTGTACATTAACAATAAAATAGATCACGTCCAATGGGAAAAAATATTGAGACATTTAAAAAAAAAATATATATTTTAGAGCTGTAATTTTTATACCATGATACAAAATTTTTGCTCACAGTTATCATACTGTCCAAATCTAATATCAGCCCATGCTTAATACTCATAACAATCCATAAAAAAAGAGATGGTAAATTTAGATATTTTCCATTTTTTGTTTGACATGTGCCCGCTGCCACGCTTCCGGAACTCCTCATGACGCTCCAGAAAAAGTGTGTGACGCCTGTTTACGCAGCCGCTTCGTATTACGGCCCCCCCGCCGTCCCTGCGTTGACTTTCCGTGGCGAAAACCTCAACTTCGCCGCTCACTTTCTCGCCGACCGGCCAGTTTCTTCCCCCCCTGGAGATTTGGGAAAGACCGCTCCACGGATATGTCATACGACGCCTCGAATCTGTGACACGCTTGGAAACATTTACTTTGTCAAGCGCACATTCCTTCCCTCGAGTGTGTGCGGATGGGAACGCGTGTGTTTAAAAACGCTGTAACACATTCATGCGGCTTTCGCTTTCGCTCACAAACAAGAAGTCGACAAGTGGAAACACATTTGGGTTGCGGTGGATTTGATTAGTACACAATAGTCGAGTGTGTGGAGGGGTGTGTAGAATTAATCTCCTCGCGCGTGCGGTCGTAACTACATCAATATGGGGGATGAAATTTCGACTAGCAATCATAAGAATTTTGATACATGCACAGGACAGGCCAATCATCATCTCACTTTAACGCCGAGCTCCGCCCACATTTGATGGCTAACTTTAATCAAATTTTGATTAAAGTTTGTAAAAGTGCGTAAAATATCTGCCTGACTCCTATTGGCTGTTAATGGCCGCACTTTGCCCGAGCTTCCCACAGGAAACTGGGAAGTCTTGCAAACGGAGTGCCTCAGGGCTCGTATATTGTCCCACTCTTTCTCCCAGGAACTGATTTCACCAGCCTGCAGTCGCGTTCACTGCTGCTGCCTGGGCAGGGGAATTGTGGTCCGTTACGACCGCCAATCATCTACTAAAGCCGCGTGAAAAAGCATTCGCGTGACTTTACACGCACGCCGAACACCCAGACGGGCTCGTAAATATCCGCATGAAGCTATATACTGCACAGATGCGGTAGGAAGGGGGAGCCTTCGCGCCCTTTTATGCAACCTCGTCGCAAAAGAAGTCAAACTGGATGACATCACAATTATCTACATGGGACGAAAAGTTACAGCAACAGGAGTATTAAATCGTTTTCTCATGTTTTAGCTCTCCTGTTGGCGTTCGGGTCAATGTGACCCGTTCACATGTTTAAGCATAACAAAATATCACATAACGCAAATGCAATGTTTTTAATATTTAAAAAACTTAAATTAAAAAAATGAAAGCCAGCAGTCAAAGTTGAACCTAAGTTTTTTTTTTCTTCTAGGGTCAGTTTGACCCGCAACATAACAGGAGGGTTAATTAACATAAAAGCATGTACATTAACTTTAATGAGACAATTAAAGTTTTTAATTAAAAGTTTTGTTTTTTTGTTTTTTCTAGATTCCCCAAACGGGTCAATTTGACCCGCTACGTAACATGAGGTTAATTAACATAATAGCATGTACATGAACTTTAATGAGAACATTTAATTTTTTAATAAAAAAATTCTAAATAATGTTTTAGTAAAAAAATAATAATAATCTAGATTTTCCAAACGGGTCAATTTGACCCACAACATAATTAGTTAATAAACATAATAACATGTAGATGAACTTTAATGAGAAAATGTACGTTTTTAATAAAAAAATTCTAAATAATATTTTAGTATTTATTTTTTTTTAAACTAGATTTTCCAAACGGGTCAATTTGACCCACAACATAATTAGTTAATAAACATAATAACATGTACATGAACTTTAATAAGAAAATGAGGGCGCTTAACGTCGACATAGTTTTCGAGAAGCGATGTTCAGCCTTGACTGGCTCGTCATCATCCTCGATGGGTCGGCTGTGAGCTCAAAGCGGATTAGCGGGTCAGCGGGGTATTATTGTTATTATTCCGCCAGACTCTGCCGCTCTTTGTGTTTCACTAATCAGACCTCCGAAAGACTTTCACTCGTCGCCGCCGCGCTTCGGGAAAAAAAAAAACGAAGTCTGGATGAATATCGTCAATATTTGGTTCGTTAGCGCCTCGGCTCGGGTGAGTCGTCCGTCGTCAGCGTTGCCGTTTAAGCGCATTCGGGCAAGTGACGTATACGCAATTGGATTGCGCAAGATGGCGTCATTTTTGGAGGAAGGAAAGATTTGGCGAAAGCGAATTCATTCGTTTCTTCTGAACATAGTTTTGGCAAACTGCTCATTTTAAGCGCTTTGAGATTTCTCTTGAAATGTAAAGTGCATTACAAATACAATTTATTATTATTATTATTATTATTATTTTAAAAGTTTTTTTTCTGTAACAAAACGTTTTGCATATTAAATATAATTCAATTAAATAAGAATTAACTTGATTAAAATGTATTATTGTTCTGTTAGTATTTATTTTTTAAATTAAAAATAATAATAATAATAAAATACTGTACATAAAGTGTCCCTAAGTAATTCACAGGCTTGAGTTTTGAGAAACGTTCTCCGAAATGTGACGAAAGTTGAACAAATATCAATCTAATGATCATGTTGACACTTGGTCGCATCATTGTGACGGATTCCCGCCGCTAACCAAACCTTTGGTGGTCCTCCGTCGCGGTGCGAGCGCCGTTTGGATTAACTCCTGTAAACAGATTATGGAGGGTGAGGTCGGGGGAGGAGCGGCAGCAGATGTTGAGCATTGTTGAGTTTGGGGGAGGTCACATGGGAGGGGAGGGGCGGGGCGGGGAGGGGGTGGGGGGGCATCCAGCCCAGGAGGTGCACTGGAGTTCAAAGCCGGACTCCGACCTCGAGGTAATTGCGAGGCGCGTACCTCTCATTATTTTTTTCCTGCCAAGACGACATGTTGTGTGCGAGTGTGCGTTTACGCCGAGCGTGGCTCCTTTTTTTTCCCAGGCCGTCAGGCGAAAATTGTCGGTGTGTGACGGTGTCGGGAGGTTTGGCTTGGCGCCCGGCGGAGCAAATTACAAGGCTGAGGCGCAGGCTTGCGTCCCGCCTCCTCCTTGTGGCCTGGAGGTCTCGTCCTGACTTGCTATGCAAATGAGGAGGAGGGGCCAGGATTGGCTGATGGGGTCACGGTGCTGATGATTTGTGACGCATTTCTACAAGTGGGCGAGTGGTTGGCACATACAAAGCACTATTTTTGTCCAAAAAAAGATCCTCAATGCACTTGGACGTACTTGGTACCAAGATGGCAACAAAGCACTACTTTTGTCTAAATGAAGCTCTTCGATTCACTTCAACATACAGTAATTTAGGTCCTTTATACCAGGATGCCATAAGATGGTGGCAAAACACTACTTTTGGCTAATTAAAGCTCTTCAACTGACTTCAACACTAGTTCCTTGATACCAAGATGCCATAAGTTGGTGGCAAAGCACTACTTTTGGCTAAATGAATCTCTTCAACTGACCAACACAGTTCCTTGGTACAAAAATGCCCTAAATTGGTGGCAAAGCACTACTTTTGGCTAAATGAAGCTCTCAATTGACTACAGTGTTAGTTCCTTAATACCAAGATGCCATAAGTTGGTGGCAAAGCACTACTTTTGTCTAAATGAAGATCCTTAATTCACTTCCAAACTCAATGACAAACTGCAAATAAGCATTGTTTACAGTATTATTTTTTTTTAAACAAACTGAATTTGGAATCAGTGGTGATAGAAAATATTCACTCATTCATTCTCTTACGTGACAGATGTGCTGAGTCTGTCCCAGCTGTTTTTGGGCGAGAGGCAGGATACACCCTAAACTGGTCGTAAGGAATTTGGTGTTTGTAATATCTGTCAGAAAGTGAAGAAAATGTGCAATTTTGGCACGTTTCTTTTTAAGCAAGAGACATCTTAATTGCGGTCAAGAGGTCAAGCGGATGATTTGTCGCCAGCACGTTTATTTTAGCCGCCTCCTCCATTTGCTGGAGAACAGCCGACCATAAAAGCTGACAGAAACCTTTCAGGATGTCACGCTTTTCATGACTCACTCGGCTCAACGTTGGACTTTCTGTCAAAGTGGAAGTAAACAGCAACAGGCGCTGCTTGCTTGTTGTGAAAATCGCACACGCCAATCGCCAGAGCGGGGTCAAAAGGTCAAATCCCAGCATAGAGGCCTGCGACTCCGTAACAATAACAACATCACAGGGCTGGTCACGTGGAGCGGTCACATGACGAGTGTTAGTTCAAGTGTCACGCTCGCTTTTACAACACACGAGAAACAAAAACAGGAGACTCAAACCAGCAATTCGCGTAGTTCACACACTGACCTGTTGGAGGCAGTGTTGCACCACTGAGCAGACGGAAAGCCAAATAAAAAATGGCCGTGGTGTGTAACAAGAACCACGGCATTACCTGAACATTTTATTGATCTTATTTGTATTGTTGTTTCTGCAGCTGTGTCTGACCTGGACGTGGAGAGCAAGCTGACGTGTCACTTCCGGTCTCCCTGGCACAAGCAGCGGAATCTCTTGCGCCCGGCCACGCGCCCGCCATGCCTGCAAGACATGCACAAGGACGCCGACCTCTGGCACATGCGCACAGGTAACATTCAATTACAAGGCTCATGAGCAGCTGGTCTTTGGTGCCCCCTAACGGACACGTTGCTGTACAGCTGCCGTTACAAGCCGCTCCAAAAAATAAAATAAAAAAAGCGCATATTTAATGTTGTTGTAAGCCAGTAAACAACATTAGAACTCATTTTAAATATAGAAAATTAAACATACAAAAAAATTATTTAAAATTATGGTTCCATTAAAATGTATTGCATGCAAAAGTTAAATTAAATAATGTTGATTAAAAAATGTAACTAAATACATTTATTTTACAAAAAGTTACTAAAACCGAAATTGTAACGTTAAATCCAATATATATACATTATTTTTGATTTTGTAATACTTGTGTATTTTGTCTTTTATTAATGTATGTCATGCATTTTTGCCTAATTTTGTTATATTGTTGATATTTTTTACATGTTTTCTAATATTTGAGTGGTATTCGTCTAATAGTCTTGTATAATCTTCTAAATTTCTTAATTTTTTTCCCCGTCATTTTTTTTCCTGATATATATATATTATTATTTTTTCCTTGTAATTTGTTTAATATTCTATATTCTTTACTAATGCTTTATGAAATATTTATCAATTTAGTCTCTAACATTAGTGTATTTTGTCTAATAGTTTTTTGTTTAATATTTTGTATTATTTATATTATATATGTTGTAATATTTTTGCCAAATATTTTTTTAACTTTGAATATTTTCTTTTTCAAGTCACTTTTCATAATATTTGTATTGTTTTCCAATATTTTTGTCTAATATTTCAAACTTTTTGTCTATTTCTAAATTTTTTGCTATGTATTTTTCATTAAAAAAAAATACTTTTCTTTTGTCTAACAGTTTCAGGGTTTTTTTTCGAAGACAAAAAGGGAAATTTAATTAGATAATAATGTGATATATGTAACATTTTAATGTAATAATAATAATAAAAACTCATGTGTCTGCAGTATAGAAGGAAAAAGATGATGTTGGGTGCAACCTTCAGTTGTGGCTGCACAAAAATAAATAAACAAACACAAAAGACAAAGAATAAAAAATAAAATCGCTATTTGTTTTGGTGTGTTCATTGTTTGCAGACAGTCAGAGGCGGCGCTCGTCCAGCAGGGAGCGCCGAGTGACCGTCTCCATCTCGGCACTGCCGCCCATGCCCACGTACCCATCCACGCCCAACGCCACCAGGAAAGCAAGGAAGGGGCTGCGCTTGACAGCGGTGAGACCACACACACACACACACCACAAATTTTGTGGGCTCTTCGTTGCCCATTTGTATTCACCTCTATTCCTTTTTTTTTTTTTTTTAAGCTGTGTTAGTGCTCCCTCTGCTGGCTATAGAAAGATTACAGTACAGTGGTGCCTTGACTGACAAAACCACTCTTTAAACGGAAATGAGATGAATTCATTCCAGCCCCCGGAAAACACAGACGATTATTAAATAAATAAATAAATAACGGCTTGTATCTTGAAAAACTTGTAAGTCAATTATATTTAAGTCAAAGTGCCACTGTATAAGGAAAAAAAGTAATTCTTCCAAACCAGCACTTTGTGCAAATGTTAGTTAAGAACTTTCGGCATTAAAAGAAGCAAAAAGTCTTCTAAGTAACCGACAATGGCAATGAACAAGCTGAAAAAAGTGAGCAAAATGCAGCAAGGCCTTTGTGTTCCAATCAGCTCCTCTGTGTTGTCACTTTTTATGTGCGTGTCGTCAAAAATTTTCATTGTCTTCATTTTGTTTTTTTATGTTTGTTTGTACCTCTTTTTTGTTGTTGTTATTGTTGGTTTAATTTAGTACCCCAGCTCCCGCCCGTCCTCCCCCACCGAATGTTGCCACTTCTCCCCTTGGAACAGAAAGGTAACACACAAACACCCCCACCCCCATCCTTGCACCCCTTACTCGCTGTCCTCTCACTTCCTTCCTCATCATCATCATCATCTTCATCATTCTGAATACACTCTCCTAAAAAAAAAGGATTGGAAAAGCCACACCAATTGATTTTTTTGTTGCGCTGAAAATCAGGCACACAAAAAAGAAATCTGATAAATGAGGTAAAAATAAGAAAGAAATGACAGAATTATGACAAAAACAATCTGACAAATTTAGACAAAATTATGCAAACTTGGATAAAATGACAGAAAATGGACTAAACATTGACACGAATGATAAAAACTGATTTTAAAAAGTCACACAAAAACAAACAAATATAACATCTGACAAAATTAAATGAATTGGGGGTAAATGCAGCAGAAAAAAACTGCTAATCTAAAAAAAAAAACTACCAAAAAATCTGACAAAATTTTGAAAACTACTGACACAAACGTGAGCAAAATGACAAAAAAATTGACAAATGACTCAAACTTTCTTTTTTTTAATTAAAAATAAAATCAGGGAAATAACAGCCAAAAACATGACAAAAATACATTTAAAAACCTGCTAATCTAAAAAAAACCTACCAAAAAATCTGACAAGATTTTGAAAAATAATGACACTAACTTGAACAAAATGACCAAAAATGGATTGATGACAAAAACTAAAATGATAATTTTTTTAAATCAGAAAAAAACTGATATATTCTGACCTAAAACCCCTACCAAAAATCTGACGAAATGTTGAAAAATAATTGCACAAAATGACCACAAAGCGATTGATGACAAAAACTAAAAATAATCATTTTTAAAAATCAGGAAAAAACTGCCAAAAGCATGACAAAAAGTATTTTTTTTTAAAAAGAAAAAAATACATAAAAAAAAAAGATATAATCTGACCTAAAAAAAACCCTACCAAAAATCTGACAAAATGTTGAAAAATAATGACACAAAATGACCAAAAATGGATTGATGACAAAAACTAAAATAAGAATAAGAATAAAAATCAGGGGGGAAAAACAGACAAAAGCATGACACAAAGTGAAAAATAAATACATTTAAACAAATCTGATATAATCTGACCTAAAAAAAAACTACACAAATTCTAGGCATTAGGTTTTTGCATGTTTTGGTGCATGTGTTAAGGGAGACAAATATATGGTTGACTATGAAATTTTGTGGCGCACGAAGGCATGCCGGCCGCCCACTTCCTGTCCTCTCTGCTGTCCCTCCTCCTCCTCCTCCTCCTCCTTCATCGTCGTCCAATCGGCCGCAGTCGCTCCCCGTCTGACTTGTTTCCAGTCGGGAGAAGTTTCCAAGGAGATCTTTTGTTGAGTGTGGGGGTTTTGTCCTTTGTGCGTGGGTGTCGTCGGGAAGCGCTGGCATTGAAATCGTGGGGGTGGCGGCCGGACGTGGGCGGGGGGTGGTGGGGGGGGGGGGTAGTGAGAAGCGCTCGGACCCGACGGGACAGCTCCCCACATTGGTTCTCCAGGTAAGCGCTCGGAAATGACAGAAAAGAAGCCTTCTGATTGGCTGGACTGCGAAGGTGCCAGATGGGCACAGCGTGACTGACGTGCTGCCGCAACATATTTCCTTTCCTTTTACAATACTATTTTTGCATTTTAGCCATATATTTTTCTTCTTTTCTTAAAATGTTCTTAACATTTTGTCTATTTGAAAAATATATATATATTCTAGTAGGAGGGAGTTGTGGAATTTCTGGTGGTGTTGCAGATGGTCTTGGTGTGACTAAGACATTCCACAGCTGCATGTTGCCATGACAAATGAGCGTTTGTGGCATGTTGTTAGCGTGTTAGCCAAGGAAGCGTGTTCAACATCCGGCGGACAGACTGCAAATGCTGGCGTTTTCCCATCCACACGTTTGATTCATGTATGAAATCTGTGAAGTGCAGAGTAAAATCTTCATTGTTTGGATTTGGATAAAAGTATAAAAGGAGGGCAACATTCGTCTAAAACACAATGACTTATGCAACCATTCTTTACTTTAATGACACGTGAGGTGTAGGTAGTGATTTACTTTTTTTTTTACATCGTTTTTTCAGGTATTATTTTTGTGGAAATAAATCAATTAATTTCCTCATATTTGTCAATTATGTTTTTGTATTTGTTCTCACATTTTTCTTTTTCATTTAATGTTTGCATATGTTTATTTTGTAATAGTTTTATCTAGCATGTTTATGAAAAATATTTGTATTTTTCAGCTAATATTTTTTCTCATATTTTTAAATGTAATATTTTTGCATTGTTTGTGTAATTTTGTTATTATTTTTTAACTTAGTTTGATAGTTTTTGCTTTAAAAAAAAATCCTTCGTACTTTTAAGCACATTTTAGTTTTTTTGCCCTATTTTTTGTTTTCATTTAATATTTTTGAGTCTGCAATTTGAAAATAATATTTCCCAATATTTGTATCATATATTTAAAATTTTGTCCTATTTGTTTGTTTGTTTTCTTTTACTAATATATATATTTAATTTGAGTGCAAAACATCTTCCTCACTCATGTTGAATTTCCTGTATCTCCTGCTGGACATTTCAAGATGTTTAATATTTGTCCAATCTTTTTGTATTTCACCCTAATATTCGCCCCAAATTTTAATTTATGCATACTTTTCACCCCCAAAATTTTCTCTCACATTTTTTTACGTTTTCCCTTCTAATGTTTTAAATTGTTTAGATTTTCTTGTAATATTGTATTACTTCCCATGTGAGACATTTGTACGTTTGAAGCCAATTGCCCAATTTCCCGTCTTGGGCAGTGGCCATGTTCGACTGAGCAGCCAGAACAGAAACATCAGAAATTCAGACTTTTGAGCTTCCGCTTCTTTCCGATTCTTTCGATTTGTCTGCCGGGCACGCTCGCCGTTTTCGTCTTTTTACTCGACTCCGTTTATGACAACAAACCCCTAAAACTTTATTGACACGCTGTTGTGTTGGCAGGCGACCTCCTCTGACCCCGACTCGGCGGCGTTGGCGTCCCCCGGCCATCGCTCCAAACTGCTGCCCGTCTCCAACACGCCGAGCACCTTGGACAAGCAGACCAACTGGTCGCGAGCGCTGCCGCTGCCCACGCCGGAGGAGCGGATGAAATGCCACTCGCGGGTGGTCGCGTCCGCCGTCATCCCCATTAACGTCACCGGTAAAAAAAAAAAAATTGCTCGTTTTGGTTTTAAAATTCAGCCCTGGCTATCTGCTTCAACCCACGCTTGAAACTGAACAGGAAGTCGGCCATTTTGGTTGAAGCTATCATTTTTGTGTGTGTAGCATGCCGAGGAAAATTGGGGGAAAATAGGTCGACAATGGCCAAAAGTGAAAAGGACGTCGGCCATTTTGATTGCAAGCTATCATTTCTGTTTGTGTGTAGCATGCCGAGGAAAATTGGGGGAAAATAGGTCGACAACGGCCAAAAGTGAAAAGGACGTCGGCCATTTTGATTGCAAGCTGACAGTTTCTCCCTCTCAAGAAGCAGTTTAGCAATTTGGGAAAGTTTCGCATGTGTCCGCTAACAGTCCCATGATGACTTGCGCTGCAAATTCCGCGGTTAAATATAATAATTGCGCCACGCGGGCTGCACCACTTCACAATGCGCTGTCTGTAAACGTCCCCAAACTTGAAAAAAAAAAAAAACAGTTGCACAATTAACTGCGGCAGCGACGGATGAAGTGACGATGAGTCTGAGCTTTTGTGCGAGCTCTCGAGCGCTCGGGGCTCGTCTTTGTGGCGCCACAAAGCGGCGTGATGGCGTGACACCAATGCCAATTAGTTGCATCCAAATGCGGCCGCTTATTGACTCTCACTTGCGCCGATGGGGGACTCGCACCCGCCCCGGCTTGAAAGAATCAACATTGTTAGCAAAGAGGGGGGATCGCCATGGCGCTGGATCACATGATCGCAATCATGACCAAGGGGGAAAGGCGGAAAAAAAACGAAAGAAATTCAGTTGGCTTATTTGGAATTATGCGTGATAAAATTGTTTATTGTTTGGGGCATGTTTTTTTTTTTTTCTTCTACAATGACTGATTTACAAGTATTAAAAAAAATATAATAATTCTGTTTCATATGCATTATATATATATATATATACATATATATATATATATTAATTATGTATTTTTAATTGTTTTTTCTAGATGTTTTTAAAGTTTCTTTAAACTATGACACTTTATTAATATAATATTTAATAATACTGGTTTTGAAATAGTTTTTAAAATAGATATTTATTAAAAAAAATATATATATATTTATATAAATTACATTTGTAGTTTTTTTTTAAAAACATGTTTTATTGTGATTTATTTCTGTATTATTTTACTATGTATTTTTTATCATAAAATGTCTTCTATACACACACATGTATGTATATATTAAATTTTTTACTCAAATTTTTTTTTTATTAAACACAATTACTCGTCCATCCATTTTCTTTTTGCCAAAATGTGATGTTGGCGATCCTGTTGTTTCAATTTCGTCAAGTGAGATGTCACAAACTCTTCTCCTTTTTTTTTAAGTAGACAGCGTGGGAGCGTGTCCCCCTCAACAAAGCCCCCTCACACATCTGCCCCGCCCGTCCTACCCACACCCCCCACCCCCCGACCCCCTCCTGATCCTCCTCCCTCTCTGTTTTTGCAGGCGTGAGTTTCGACAGAGACGCCAGTGTGCGCTGCTCGCTGGTCCACTCGCATTCGCTGCTGCAGCGCAGGAGGAAGCTGAGGAGGCGCAGGACGGTGGCCGGCATCCCCCGGCAGCTGCAGGACTTCGCCTTAGGTATGTTCTCTCGCACGTACGCAACACCTCGATGGCTCATTATGCATTCATTTGACTTTTTAATCCATTGGAGATTGTGGAACAGCTGTTTATAACGGCACATGCGTTCCAGCACAACCCGTGATAAAGACAGTTGATATTTTACTTTATTTGTCATCATTTAATCCACTTTATTTTGATGTATTCAATGAATACTAAATAGAAATTTTAATTTTAGATTTAGTTCTTCTAAAGATTGTACTGTTTATTTTTCCTATTTTTTGTTTTATTTATTAATATAATGTTTTTTTTTTACTTATTTTATCTATAAAACATGATTTTTTTGTAATCAGTTGGTTTTTGAAGTGCATTTTTTTTTTATTAATATTTGCAATTCTTTAATTATATTATAAAACATTGATTGTTTTTAGAAAGGTATTATTTGTTTATTCATTTATTTTATTCCTATGAAACTATTATTCACTCTATAAAATGTTTTTTTTAATTTAATTTTCATTTTATTAATTCCATTTAAATTCTTTACATGACATTTACATACAAAACATAAAATTTTTAGGAAGTATTTTTTAAATTGATATTTTTGTTGTATTATAATGAAAACATTTTAATTATTTTTTTTTTGGGGGGGTTTACCTTTGTCAATTTATTTATTTTTATTATTTTATTATTTCTATTTATTCTTTCTTTTTTATTCAACCATATATTTATTTTTGTGCTTTGTCATTAATCATTAAAAAAAATTAAAGTATCTTTTAACTATAAACTCTCATTTTTATTTTATTTATTTTTTATGCAAATAACATCCAAACAATTTTTTCCCTTAACCTCATCTTTTGGACTTTTTCCACGAAGCGCTTGGTTGTGTGTAATTGTTTGTCGGTTCATTTGTCCCCTCAGACTCTGACGACTCACCCGGCTCCGGCGAACGCAGCGTGATCGTCCACGTCAGCCCGTCCAGCGAGGACCTGGCAAGCCATCTGCTCACCCGAGACTCAGGTTGCCAAACCGAGGACTTCCTGATCTCGGTGGGGCCTTCCAGCAGGAGAATCCGGGCCCAGCGTGGCCACCAGGGGGTGGCGCTGTGCCTCTCTCAGTCAGCGGGCGACATCATCGCCCTGCGGGACTACGGCGCCGACGACGACGACGTGTTCGCCTCCCGGCTGCAGACGCGCAGCCTCCCCCGAGATGGCGGCCGGGCGAGGCCGGACGACGACGAGGATGAGGATGAGGCGGAGCTTTCCACTTTCAACGGCGAGGAGGAGCTGATCCTGAAGGACGAGGAGGAAAGCGCCGACGACCGGGCCGGGTCGGAGCAGCTGTCAAGGACCCCCGAGCGGAGCTGGGTAGAGCGGGCCCGCTCGCAGCTGCCCCGCATGGCCGACATGGGGAGCTGCGACATGTCGTCCAGCTCGGACACGTTCAGCAGCCCCGTGCACTCCGTGTCGGCCGCCGGTGTTTTGGGGGGCGCCGTGGACCACAAGGACGAGCACCAGTCCTCCAGCGGGAACTGGAGCGGCAGCAGCTCCACGTGCCCCTCGCAGACCTCGGAGACCGTCGCCCCGGGCACGTCGCCGCTGGCTCGCTGCGACTCCGAGCTCTCCCTGAACGCCGGCGCCGTGGACCACCCCGGCTTCACGCTGGATCCCTTTGCCGGGCTCCGGACCCAGAGGGCGGGCTCCTTCTCCTCCACGGCTATGGACATCTTAGAGGAAGCGGATGCCCCCGAGGAGGGCGAGTGGAACTACTCGCACCGGGACCCCGCCCGCCGGCCCCAGGACTTCAGCCCCGAGCTCGGCAGGGAGGCCGAGAGCAGCCTGGGCTGCCCGAGCTTCACCAGCATGGCCACGTGCGAGAGCAGCTTCTCCGACAAGCCTCCCTCGGAAAAGGCCGACACGGTCTCGCACTACTCCGAGGACACGGAAGGTTACTACACTTCCATGCACTTTGACTGCGGGCTGAAAGGCAGCAGGAGCTTCACGTACATCTACTCGGACCACGGCACTCTGGGCCGACGCTGTCTTTCTTTGAGGAAACCGAAGGCGAAGCCGTGCCCACCCAGGCGCAGCTCGTCGCTCCGGACCATCCACAACGAGGGCGCCGTCCCAATTCTCAAGGAACCAAAGCTGCCCCCGTCAAAGGAGAAAAACCTGCAGCTGGTTTTGTCCAGCTCGTCGGGTTGCATCACCAAAGAACCCCCCGGTATCTGGGGGGCGGAGGGATCGTTCGAGCTGCCCGATTTGGGCGTCTTCAGCGCCACAGACGCGCATTCCTTTAAAGACGAGGGCGCGGTCCAGGCCGACTACGCGGACCTGTGGCTCCTGAACGACTTGAAATCCAGCGACCCGTACCGCTCTTTGTCCAACTCCAGCACGGCCACCGGCACCACGGTGGTGGAGTGCGTCAAGTCGCAGGACAGCTCCGAGTCGCAGGCGTCCCAGTCGGGCTCCAGGTCCACCACCCCCTCGCTGACCCCGGCCGAGGGCGACTTCAAGCTGGCGGGCCTGGCCAGCCCCTCCAGCGGCTACTCCAGCCAATCAGAGACCCCGACTTCAGTCCCCGCCGCCTTTTTCCCCGGCCCGCTGTCGCCGTCCAACGCAAAGCGGAAACCCAAAGTACCGGAAAGGAAGTCGTCGCTTACCCCCAAGCGGGACCCCGAGTTGCCCATCGCCCCCTCGTCGCACCTGGATTTAAGTGCCTTTCGCCGCGTCGACGACGACTGGGCGCCGATCCAAAACTCGGCCAAAGCCGGGATACCGAACGGACCTTCCCTGAGCATCACCCCCGCCGCGCTGCACGCCGTCCAGCTGCGATCCATCCCCAAAGAACTCGACCCAAGTCCTCATGACGACAACTGTTCCACTGTCGACGCCGGCAACGTAGTTGACACGTTGGAACTTGCCGGGCAACACTCGGATGACCTCCAGCGAGCGCTCCCTTCCAACGAGGAGCTCGTCAACGGTGAGACCACCACAGAGTCGCCGCCGCCGCCGCCGCCGCCAGATGAGGAAGTAGAGGAAGACGCAACGACTTCCTTCCCGCCACCTGCCGAAGATCTCTGCCCCCCAACGCCGAGTCCACCCGTCGGTCTGGACCAAACGCCGGTCGCCAGTTCGGGATGCGATGAAGGAAACCAAGAGGCGGAGTCAGCGGAGAATCCGGCGGGAAAAGAGGAAGAATCCGCCACTGAGGACAACCTGAACAAAGGTACGGGAAAGGTGTTGTATGATTTTAGGCAGGAGAAAATTATATACAATAATCCTACTTAATTTATATTTAAAATACATAAAATATGACTATATATTTGAAAAATATTTTTTAAATGTTACTACTTTTTTCTCAAATATGCATTTCTTATGTAAAATATAGAGAGAATACATACAGATATTTATCAATGTAAAAAAGTACAGTATTTCATTTTTCTTTAGGCCGTTATTCTTTTCAAAAATGTTCTCAGCAAATATTCAACTATTTCTCAAAAATGTACATGACTATATATCTAAAAAAAAATATTTTACTCATTTATTCTCAAATATACATTTATTTTGTAAAATATAGAAAGAATACATAAATATACAGATATTCATCTATTCATCTATTTCTAAAAAATGTACAAATTATCTTAAAAATACACTTTTTTTCCTCTAAAATAAATATTTTTTAAATATCTTGAAAATGTCTCCTTAGTGTTTTGTATTTTTCGTCTCAAATGTTGTAATGTGTTTGAGCAGACTCGGCATCAGCAGCGAACGACGATTCGCACGCGGAGGACGACGGCGTCTTCCTGACCCCCACCAAAAGTCGAACCACCGACGACCTGTTCGCCGTCATCCACAGGTGAGCCACAAATCAAATCGTCAGCCTCTTCAAATAATATTTTGACTAAACGAAAATGTGCAGGATGCAAAATAATGTCATAATTGTGTGGCAATCAAATATAAGTTTTTTCTAGAAATTCTAAATAGCTTCATGCCCGTAATATAAATTTAATCTCGAAGAATATCTGACGACTAACTGGAGATGTTTTTCCGCTCAGGTCGAAGAGGAAAGTGTTGGGCAGGAAGGATTCCGGCGACCTGTCTGCAAGGAACGGCCCGTCGTCCTTTAGCGGCACACCGCCGCCCCCTGGTGGCTCCCCGTGTCCCGCCGGCTCACCCTCGCCGGCGGCGTCACCCTCGGGCCCTCAGAGGGCCCCGGGCCCCATCTACAGGAACGTTAAGAAGTCCAGCACCTCCAACGAGGAATTCAAGCTGCTCCTCCTTAAGAAGGGCAGCCGCTCCGAGTCCGGCTACCGCATGTCGGCCACCGAGATCCTCAAGAGCCCCGTGACCCCCAAAGGTCACGCGGCGGGAGAGGATGAGGCGGCGGCGGAAACGACAGAGGTAACCAGGTCGCCCGACCCAGACTGCTTCTTCTCGCCCAAATCGTGGGCGTCGCCCCAATCCAGGCCGGGCCGCGCCAGGGTCCCGCCGGCCGCAAACAGTAGCCGATACGCCGCCCGCGCCCGCTTCTACTCGACGCCAATGCAGGCCATCTCTGAGGGCGAGGCCGAGAACTCCGACGGGAGCCCCCATGACGACGAGCCGGCCGCGCCGCGTTTCGCCTGACAGGACCGTCTTCGTCCTCCTTTCTTCCTCTCTATGCCAGAAGACGCTTTCTACTCTCGCCTCAAAGGAAATCGCAGTTCGTACCGCCAAAACATGTCAGCTGTTCCATTTTTCTGCTAAAAACAACAAATTGGGGGGGAAAATTGTCCAAGGAAAAAAATCTAAATAATAATAATAAATTATAATATTTTACTGAAAAAAATTATGTTTTCCAGCAATCCAGTATTTTAATAGGAAAGATAATTTCAGACAAGAAAAGTCATCTTTTTTTTGTTGGTTTCTCATTTTCACGGTGTATGAGAATGGAATAGTACAGTATTAGGGGGACACTTTTATGATTTTAAAAGTAGACTTGTATGTTTTTAACAAAAAAAAAGATATTTTTAAGATTTTTTTTTATACTTACAAGAACATAACTTGAATATGTTGGAGAAAAAACAATGACTTTTTTTACATGAAAAAACATTGTCCAGAAACAAATATTATATATTAATATAATAATATATTAATAATAATATATTGATTATATACTAATATTTTCCCGCAAATAGTCAGGTAAAAGATTTTCAAGGAGAAAGAAAAGATTTTCAAGGAAAAGTTGTACAGTATATGTTTGAGCAAAAATTTTGATTGTTTTGTGTAATTTTAATTTTGAGGGGAAAAAATTCTTCCTTTCGGACATATTATTACAACTGATTTCACTGATCACATCATTTCAAGTTCAATATATTCATGAGAAATTTGAATTTTTTTTCCCGAATTATAAACAATCATATTGAAAGTGCATATTTTCTAATTTAAAAAAAGATTGTTTTCTAAGCAAAAGTTGATTTATAAGCAAAATGTTTTATATTTTCAAGAATTTTTGAAAATGTTTTGAAGAAAAGTTCCTTTAAAAAAAACAAAAAAAAACAAAAGCTGACTATTTTCAAGGAAAAAATCTTAATCATTTGAATTTTAAAAATATATTTTTTTTTACAGAAGAAAAAAAAGTTATATAATTTTTTTCCCAACAAATAGTCATATATTTTCAAGGGGGAAAAAGTCTGATATTTTCAGGAAAAAATTTCAATATTTTTAAGAATTAAAATCAGGGATCAGAAATATTTTGAAGATGTTCTTGGACTGTTTAAACATTATTACTAACATTATCCCTTTTCCAGTCAAAATGTATTTTCTACGACTTTACTCACTTCTTTTTTCTTGAAAATATACAGTAGTCTAGTTCATTTTGAAATAATTTCACTTTTTTCACCAGGCATTTTTTTCTTGACAATCCTCAATTTAAAAGCACAAATTTCATATTTCAACTATTTCAACAAAGTGACTCTTTTCTTTATTTTTCACCCCCAAGTGGACCACAATTATTTTCTCATTTTCACATTTGAGTGACTTTGAGCATTGTGAGTGACTCAAAACTGGGAACAACCATCTTGTTTCTCTGAAAAACAAAGAGCAAGAAAATGTTCAACATGTTCTAGTGGGTTGAGGTCATAAAATGTAAGACTTGTTTGTTGAAATATCAAACCGTTCTTTCCCTGAAAATTATATATATAATGTTTGAAAAAGACAACTCACTTAAAAAAAAAGTAAAAAAAAAAGTAAAGTACATTTCCCCCCTAAAATTATAACCTACACAGGACTCTTTTTCTACCTTGTTGCATAATGGTTTTGTTTTTTCTTCTTTGTATCTCAGATATTGGTGTGTGTGTATTCTGTGAATACGTCACAACAAAGTCTGAACGAAAACCACTCGAGATATTTATCGCACAGCGGTAAAAGTGAAAAAAGTCTACGATATGTGCAGAGGTGGAGAGCAGGTATAGTTTTTACGTGAGAAGAAGAAAAAGCGAGGGAGATGTCGAAATGGCGAGAAGCAGATCGATTTTTTTTTTCCATAAAAAAATTTCAAACGTGTTTTTTGTTTTTTTGGGTTTGGTTGACTTGGTGTGTTTTTTAAGAATGTTTGCAAACGGTTGAGTAAGTGTGACGCATGTCGGAGTCAGGTTGGACGCCAATGTGGTGACCCCACCCCCATCCTCGCACCCCCCATTCCACAATGATGCAATAAAATCAAAGAATCTATTTTATCCAGATCTCTATAGTTTTATAAGACAACTGACTTTTTATCGCCCCCCGCCTTCCAAAAATAAGGGACTTTATGCAAATGCTGCCCCTGTCCATCTCCGCTTGGCCTTAAAACCCTCCCTCCCACTAACTGGTCTTGTGTATACAGTATATAAAATAATACACGTTATCGTAGCGAAGATGCTAACAGGGTACACAAAGAATTTTATGTCATTCCAACTTTTGTTTGTTTGTTTGTTTTTAGCACTGACAACGTGATTTTTGTGTACTTCCTCGTACTACAACAGTGACGGGTGCGTTTCGACGTGGTACCGGATCAACTTGGACTACACCGCCACCTTGTGGATGTATTTAGTTTTTGTACAAAGGTGTAAATGGAATTAGCATTAGGTGAATTGTGTACAAAAAAATGTGTTTACATGGACTTTATCATGTTGTACATTTATGAGCTCTGGGTTCGGGAGGGGGGGAACTTTTTGTCTTGTATTTATTTTGTTAGTCAACGACGTGGAGTGCAAACGTGTAGCCTACAAAAGGAGAAATAAAAGTGACTGCTTGGAAAATTAACACGTGTTCATTTTCATGTTGATGCGACCGCAAGTTCAACTTGTTACCACTAGAGGGAGACATATTCTCTGATTATCATTTTTTTATTACAGAATAATTTTTTTGTTCGAGTACGATCTTAATCTTTTATCGAAGCATATCGAGTCATATCTCAAATAAAAGATCTTCCTGAAGGCTGTCCAGAAATGTTGATACTTTGTCAATGTGCTTTTATGGTAACCTACAATTACCAAGAAGATTTTTGGGGGGCAGGGACATGCAACTGCACCACAATCCGCCACCCGGGCAGCACGGAGTGGGGTGGGGGGGTGCACTCATTATAGTGCATTAAAGCACCTCCCCATGGAATAATGTAAGCGCCCCCACCCCTCCCTCGTGAGCCTGGGGCTGCTGGAGACTGATAGGGACCCTGGGGGGATCCCAACCCAACCCATCAATACTGCATATTTTACAAGACAAAAAAAGTTTAATATTCTTAGGAAAACCCATTGGATATATTTCTGGGGGGGGGGGGGGGGTGTAAGTCCAGTCATCTTTATTTATATAGAGGACAGTCACTTATTTTCAAGGGGAAAAAATATTTTCTATTTATAAAAAGGCATATTGCTTGAGCTTCATACGAAATATATATTAATTTTAAATAAAAATAGTAACATTTTAAAGAAAATAAGTAAAATATTTTTGAAGAAATAAGTCAAACCCCCTCCCCTAGCTTGCCCCACAAAACAAAAACGGTAGTATGTTTTAGCAAGGACAAATATTTTTGAGGGAGGGGGAACATGTCTATTTTATGTATTGGGGGAGAGGGGGCGTGGCCAATGTGGAGACTGCGCACGCAAACCCGACGTGGCGTCACTTGGCCAATGAAGAGGAGAGCGAGCCCCGCAATAACGAGATAAGCCATATCTCCTTTTTTTCCGGGGATCTGTTAGTATTAGTATTATTTTTATTTTAGATTTTTAGCAACCTTTAAAAATCACGGAGGCTCATCGTCGCGGGCTGGGCTCGAACTGCTGCCGTCCGCGTGCTTCGCTGTTCTAATGTGCTTGAGGTGAGTACTTGAACATTTTATTTTATTGATGGACCGACGTTAAAGGGAAGATGATGATGACGCAGGCTCGGCTCCGTTTTATCTCATTTTTTAAATAAATATTCGCAATGTTCTGCCTTTATAGCTTCGCGTTGTCGTTCAGATGTCTTGTTTGGATTTGCGTGGCTCGCTGTTGTTGCGCGGCTCGGCTTGTACGAGGCTAGTGAACCTAATGTGGGATTTAGCGCAAGGTTAGCTAGCATGTTAGCAGGCTAGCTAAAGTGTCACTCGCGGTGTCCGTCTTCTGTTCTTATGGCAACCGAGGCGCGCCCCCGTCACGCGCCCCTTCTACGTGCGCGTCACCGCGAACGTCGTCGTCCTTGACGTCAAAAACAAAGGAAAACGTTACTGTTTGTTTTAGGACATAGAGTATGGATTTAAAATATTTATTTTGATCACAAAATAATGAAAATTAATTCTAATTTTTTTAACGTTAACTAATAGCTAACTAATAGCTAAGCAAAATAGTTTATTGTAATAAAAATAGTATTTTTAACCATAGTTGATTAACAATTATTCCGTAAAATAATTTTTTTATGCAAATGTGTATGGAAAACTGCTTAATTCTCATTTTAATGGTATTGTAATGATGAAGCCACACTCCTAGCATGCTTGTAATAGTTGTACTGACAATCCCGAGTTTTTTGTTTCATTAATTTTACTTTTCGGACACATTATTGCAGGTTACCTCGATCACATAATATCATTTGCAACATTGACATCCGAAAGAAAGTTTGACGGGTAGAAGCCGTGGCTTACTGGTAAAAGTATTAGTTTACGTCACAAGTCAAAATAGCGGCCTTACTCGGTGAAATGGCGCTCTCCCCTCATTGAAAAGCCTTGATTTGTGAGAATTATTTTTGATTTCAAAATGTGATGAAATGTCGTTTGGCTACTTTTACAATCTGCTTGGTTTGTATGCCAGTCACAGGCAAAAGCAATACAATCCGCCATTTGTTTTCACCGTATAACGGAAACACATGCATTGCGTTGGATTGCGGAAACATCGGAAAGTCCCTATTGTTTGGAATTGTCAGTATTGTTATAAAGTTCAAAGTTGCTATTTATTTGTTTTGTCACAAGTGTCTTGAGATGGAAGAGCAAATGAGAAGAGATTCAAAGGGACATTTCATCTGTAGAAATCCTTCACAGAACGCGAGGGGACCGTAGCAGAATATGACGAGTCAGGAGGGAGCAGACAACGAGCTCAGCCATAATGTGCCTTTGACCTTCCGGGACGAGCAGACGTTAGCCTTATGGCCCTTCATTGATACCCTGATGGACTGTGAGAGCACATAGTAAGAATTACTGTCTTGGACAAGGAGAAAAAAAAAATCCCAAAACCCATGACGTGCCACGTTTTAGCCAAAACGTGCTGCCAGGTTTATAATGAAAGCATACATTGAGCTTCCTGCCTTTAACATGAGCGTCTGTCACTACGACGTCGTCTATTTGCATGTTGCCGCCCCTCCCCCTCCAGTCATGAATAATTGACCCGCATGTCATCGGATCTTGCACTCGGTCCGGATGGATGAAGCTTGACAGGCGGGACGGGACGATGTGTTGTGGCTACTGGAGATGGTTTTGTTGAGCCACTGAAAGATCTCATGTGTTTTGTGTTTCAGATTTTCCTAGAAGGACAATGTCCGATTGTCGCCACTAGCGCTACATGAAGACCCGAAGCCTTGGAATGATGGAAGCGTCCGACGAATTGTCCCGCGTGGCGGGAGAAGCAGACGTTCCAGAGAAAGCGGACCCAGGTTTAATTCCGTCCGCTTCCCAGGAGTCCTGCGCAGCAGGATTAAGCAAAGTCGACCTGGTGGAGACGGCGGGGTCAGCGGTGGGAGTGGACGTCGGCCCTGCAGCCGGCGGCGTGGCTGTGAAAATGGCCACCGCCGTCTTGCACCCTGTGTGTCTGGGAGAGAACCCGCTAATGCTACCCATACACCTCCAGATGGCGGCGGCCCCCGGGCCCCAACTGGGTCCGATGGGGGCGGCGCCCTACTTGCTGACAGGCCCCAACCAGGTCTCCCTTCCACTGGTCCTGGATCCTGCCGTGATCCCGCAAAACAACATCCTGTGTCCCAATCCGTTGTCCTTTGTGGAGCAGAAGTCCGTAGCGGGACCCACGCAGGACACCAACCTGCTCGCCCTCCTCCAGAATCCCGCCTTTGCCGCAATCCTACAGGATCTTTTCCCGCCCCAGACCGGTCCCGCCGCCTGCCAATCCCCGGGCTCCCCATTCTTCCCGCCCACCTACTCGTCCCCTCTAGCACCACTTGTCCCTCCCGCCACTCTCCTGGTCCCGTACCCCGTCGTCATCCCGCTGCCGGTCCCTTTACCGATCCCGCTACCCATTCCCGTTCCCCAGACGGAGGACTCCAAGAGCAACCTGCCCAAAGCCGTCTGCACGGAAACCAAAAGCACTCAGACTCCCCGAGAACTGGACTCGGTGCAGAAAAGCCCGTCCCCGCAAGTGCTGGACCTGTCCATGCGAGGACCGTGTCCCGTAGAACCCAAACAGGAATACCTCAGTCCACAGCATCAAGACAGCGTGCTGGACTTGTCGGTGCCCGCCGCCCGCAAACACCAAACCCCGTCCCGTGCTCCCAGCCGGTGTCTGGAACGCAGCACCAGTCTTGACTCTAAGATCCTGGGCAGTCTGGCATCTCTGGACTTCAGCCGCCAGCACAAGTGGATGGTGGACGGCGGCGCCGGGGCATCCGCCTCGCTGGGGCCGGTGTCGTCCAACCTGGAGATCGTCGGCGCCTCGCAGACGGCCAAGGTCATCGTCTCGGTCAAGGACGCCATCCCGGCCATCCTGTGCGGGAAGATCAAAGGCCTGTCGGGGGTGTCCACCAAGAACTTCTCCATCAAACGAGACGGCAGCCAGGGGGCGCCACCTCAGCTGTTTGGGATGCAACCGTCCCTGACGCCGCCAGCGTGCCAGAACGGTCCCGACGTAACCCTCAAGAAGGGCCCCAGTAAAAACCGAGCCATTAAGCTGAAGAAAGTCAGCTCGCAGGAGATCCACTTCCTGCCCATCAAAAAGCAGAGACTGGCGGCGCTCTTACCCAGGAAGTAAGCCGGCAAGTCCGCCGGGAGCTCAACAATCACTGGGACACACGAAAGCAGGGTTTGCTCAAGTGCACACGCAAGGGCTTTTTTTCTTCTTCTTTACGTACGCCTTACGTCCATGCTAAAGGGAAAGTCAACCTTAAACATTTCTTGACAATAAAATGTGACCTCACTCGTCTAAACATGACATTCTGATTAATACTACATTTGTGGAAGAAGAGTTTTATGAAGCTAAATCCAGTCATTTTTTATCCATCTCAGGGGGCGGCCATTTTGCCACTTGCTGTCGATTGAAGATGACATCACAGTTGCTCAGGGCTCAGGCAATGACCAATCACAGCTCACGTGTTTTCTGAAGCTGACCTGTGATTGGTTGTTACCTGAGACCTGAGCAACATTGATGTCATCTTCAGTTAACAGCAATTGGCAAAATGGCCGCCCCCTGAGATGGATAAAAATGGCTGGATTTTGCTGCTTAACTCATATTCCACTAACGCAATATTAACAAGAATATCGTATTAAGACTACAGTCGTGGGGCTGCACAGAACATATTATTGCCAACAACAAAACATTGGGTTTAACTTCCCCTTTAACGTAGTGGTGGGAAAATGAAGCTTCATGAACCTCTTGCAATATTTTTTTTTACTCTATATGGTGCTCTTTGTTAAAAGCTAAAGGCTAGTGCAATGGAAATTGATTATTAAATTTTCATTTTATTTGCACCTTTAAACCTTAAAATTTTGCAAGTGCTTCATGAAGCTTCATGAAGCTTCATTTTCCCACCACGACTTTAACGGGCTTTCAGGTGAGATTTCACAATTTCACAAAGGTTATATTTAGTGTTCAGTGTTTTCCAACCTTTATTGCGCCAAGGCACCCCCCCAAAAAAATGCGTACTGAAAATTTGATCATCTCCCAAATTGGCTTCCTTTGATGTAACGTGGGCTTGTCGAGTTGAACACAAATCTTTTAATCTGTTGCATGAATGGCAACAGGTGCAAATAAAATACGTTAATGGAATAGCTTTTTGTTCCAATGTCAATGTATGTCGCTGGCATAAATTGGTCAGTAAAGATGATGTGACCAATTTAAGACTACAAATTGAATTGTTGAATAGTCGGTAGTTGGAAACACACAAATGAATTAAATTAATCCAAAGTGAATATATTAACTTTAATTACGAGTTTATTCAACTTAATATATTCACTTTGGATTAACTTAATTCAAGTCAATATATTAAGTTTAATGAACTAATAATTAATGGGTTGCGGTCAAATCCATAATTTGCGCCTTGACCTTCGTGAAAGCCAAATTGAGATAAACTGTTAGCATGTGGCAGCACCATTGGCCACCATTTTTATTTTATTTTTTAAATCCCGACCAATACAAAAGTTGTACTTTTTTATAGCCTGACTGTTGGTAATCCAAATTTGTACCGTTGCAAAAAGAAAAAGAAAAAAAAGTCTTCTTTAACTTTGACCACAAGTTTGTTTTTGTGTATTCCCGACGCCATTTTGTTTTGGTCAAACTGCGCGCGTACGTATGTGTGTCATGATTAGTGTTAGTGTTAGCAGTGACGCTAACTTGGCTGTTAGTTTGTTTACCTTCCCGAGTGCAATTTGTGGTAGTAGTTTAGTGAACAAGAAGGAAAAAAAAGAAAGAAGGAGACAGGGTTTTGTGCCCGTTGAATTGTGATTATGTTTGTGATGAACAAATGAAAGCCTTACGCACAAGCTCCATATTTATTATTATTATTTATACTGTACATGTTTCTCAGTGTTTGATCTGATCAACTTGGTTAATTTATTGTTTGTAAAAATAAAAATATTTATACAGCGCGTAAACGTAAAATCATGCAAGTGACTCTTTGGCGACCCCTGATGGGACAACGTGAACGTCACAACAACATGTGCACACGAAGCATTATTTTCTCCGGAAAACTTTTAATAAAGTTCTTTACACCTAATCTGTATGTGTGTGCTTGTTTTCCGAACAAGTCAGTTGAAATAAATTAGTGCCTGGATTAATTTTGTTTTCGTTTCACACGAGAAAATTGGGGCATTCGAGTGGACGATCGCGATGACATGTTTACATCCGGGCACCTTCACACTGGCATCTTATACACGCAGTGTGAAAGTGGCTTTAATACTGTTAATGTGGGAAAAAAAGCCGGGTCCGACTCCGAGTCATTCTCCACTTTCTATGTTGGTCAAATTTATGCGGAAGAGTAACACAGGAAAAATATGTTTTGTGAAAGACAGCATTGTGATGCATTAAAATTCACACAAAGATTCATCTCGCCTCTGCAGGAACTAAGAGAATAAAATGCGCTTTGTGTGGAACTTCATTTGCCTCCGCTTCTACTCTCAATACACTTCTCAGTGTAAACATTTGCGCTGAATTGGCGACCATGAAAGGATGCATGTTGCTGGACAATAGAGTTTGTTAGCCTAAAAGCATTGTTACCTAATTGATTTGTTCCAGCACATCGTTATTTTTTTATTGCTCCATAACAGAAGCGGAAATTTGGCCATTATGTTATTAGGCTAGCTATTTGTTTAAGTATTTTTAAGCTTGTAATGACACACTAAATTATTATGCTCACATGATCATCTGATGTAATTAAAGAAAGTCTATTTAAAACTCTTGTTATGTAGAAGGTCAATTTCACCTACATTTAGCCTTCAAAATGCGGGACACACTTCTCTGTCATCCGGTGGAAACGTATGTCCAAATTTGGTCAATTTCCTGATTTTCATCCGGTTAGATATTTTTATTTATTTATTTACATTTTTTAACAAATTGAATGACTCATTTTATAACCCAAAAAGTTTTTGATTTTACCATCTGCATTTTGTCCTTACCAAACGGTAACTTTTTGTAACCTTGTAAAAAATCTATTAAAAAAGAAATAAAGAAATACATAGAAAACAAACTACCGTATTTTTCAGACTTTAGGTCAAACTTTTTTTTTCATAGTTTGGCTGATCCTGCGACTTAATACTCAGGTGCGACTTTTTTCCCCTCATCTTCATGATCCATTTTTAAAACCCGTGGGCAGTATTTTATTTTGAAATGGCTTCCGGGTTCCATACATTAGCGTCGTTTCCGGCCACTGATGGCTGCGTTCCAACACTCGCACCGCCACCCCAACCGCACGTTCCCGCCACACGGCGTCTCAACTCTTTTAAATGCTTCGGACAACTGAGACAGACACACTCGCACCCGTCGACGGGAACGCACAACCGAGGGGCACAAAGGCGGAAGCGCAAGAACTGGGACTCGGCCCACACGTCGCAAACAGGAAACGGAAACAAGGCTGATGTGTGAAAACCAGTAAGTCGAAAGTCTCGCATCCTCCGTGGCATATACCCCATACCACCTCGGGCTAATTAAAACGTATTTTTATTTCTATGTTCAAGGAGGGGGCGCTACTGCACCAAAAGTATTTGACAACCGTCAAAAGGAAGTAGAAGAAGAAATACAAGACGAGTAAGAGCAGTCCGTACGCCGCCGTCATGTGAATTTGTAGAGGAAAGAGGATATAGCATGAAGCTACAAGGATTAGAGCAGCAAGGTGCTAACCCACCAGGATTCACTCTAATGCGATGCAGAATTCTAGTTCAGGTAAGCCATTTGAAACTATTAAAAAAAAGAAAGAAGCTTTTTGTAGTGGAAGTTTCATTCAACCAGAACTTGCGGTCTAAACTGTGTTTACGTGTGTATTTTTTTTCCTAGCGGTAGAGAAAAGAACAAAAATAAGGCCAGCAGAAAATGTATTCTATAAAGTTTTGTGTATTAAAAAACTAACAAAGTTTTTACATGTCAATTAGACCCTCAATGGGATAAGTATAAAATTAAGTCATTATATAAAAAAGGTTTTGTTTTGTATAGAAAAAAAAGTTTCTGCTGGTATTTTTTTTCTTCCTCTTCTTAATATGTTTTAATCATTTACTTTCTAATTGCTCTGTAATGTTGTTCAACAAAAAACAATGATAACCAAAACACTTGTGTATGTTCTTGTGTTACAGTACTTGTTTTTGTGTGTATATGAAAAGTAAATTGGACAACAGCGTAAACACGAGTCATTTATCTAATGCAATGTCATAACAAACGTTTCAAATACAAATTGGCAGAATGAGGAAGCATTGACTGGATGTCATACATCTGTCGAGACAAAATTGAAACCAGAGTACAGTGTAACCCGCTATTCGGGGTTTTTGCATCCCCAAATTCGCAATAAAAAATAAAATAAAAATCGTATCCTTCGTTATGCCTATTTGCTGTTTTTGTGTTCAAATCTCCATAGATGCCACAAAATGGCAACAAAGAATTTTTTTTTTCAATTAGACAAGGTGGCCTGTCTGAATGAGAAATTTCAAAATCATTACTTGGCAACACAATCCCACAAGATGGCGCCAAAGCAATGTTTTAACAGTAGACGTGACCTGAGCACAAAAACAGCAAGCAAGATGAGATTTTTTAATTGAATCAAATCTAATCCTGAATCACAAACTTGTGCGGTTTACTCACTGTACACGTGTTTAAAAAACAAAGGGCGGGCGCTAAAAAACACCACATGGACCTGAGAGATGTCGCATTGGGACAATATTTCATATTTCTCGTCACATATAGCCTAAAAAAATATCATCATTTACAAAATGTACATTCAGCGGCACGGTTATCGTGGTTAAACCCAGGAAACGTGCGCTAACAAATAAGAAGCCAAATATAAAGTTCTTATGACCATGTGGTGAGTACATTGCTAACATCAGGGATGGGCATTTCACCACCTCTTTAATCAATTGATTTTCCTAAATCTTTATATTAGGAAATACTAAGTTAGCATGGCGCTGTGTTGTTCTTCTTCAGGTGTGTTGAGAGGTAAACAACAGCGCCTCTGCTGGTGGCGCACAAGTGCACTCCATTTTGCCTCCATTTGCTGCAGGATGTGATTTAAACCCACAGAAATCCATTATTTCATAATTTATTATTTTAACAATTAAAAATGTAAATGCTATGTAATAAATAGCCTCGCTGTCATGTTCTTCTTTTAAATGCAAATGTTGTGCACTCCATTTGACCTCTTTTCCTTCTTGACAATAAATCAACAGAATTCTTAACAAGCCTTTTTTTTTCTGAAATCATATTTTCAGAAGTAGAGTGCACGCCCCACCATTTGCAGCAGAACACGGAACAAGTCCTGTCACAAATAGTAACAATCCTCTCGTCGTTAACCAGTTAAAGGCAGCAGGGGTTCACTGTAGTTGACGACGGTGCCCATCCCTTGTTAATACGGTGTTAAACTCGACAAGAAGGTGTGTGCACCTAACGGAATGCGTTGGGAGACATTCTTCACTCTCCATGGCGGGACCCTGGATACTATAAAAAGTTATCAAAACACTATGGAGAAGAAACCTCCACCGTCTTTGGGGGAAGTAGGAGGAGAAGGTAAACACTACTGGGGCTGGAGGTCCTCTCGTTGCCCCTTTATGTCAGTCACATGACCTGGTTGCTGCGGGTCACACTTTGCCCTGCTTCAGCCTCTCGATGTGGTGGCACAGCTTGAGGGCGGGCCCCAGTTTGAGGCCCATGTACTTCATAATCATGTCGCTCCGCAGCAGCATCAGCGCCTTGCCGTCAATCTCCTGAGAAAGACGCGCGCAAAACGGAGTTAGCAGGTTAGCATGCTCGTAGTGCAACCAATGCTAACGTGTGTGTTTTAGTAAAAGCTAAAAATAAAAATAAAAACTTGCAACATTCTGGAAGTTGTGAAAGATGTGAGCTTTCCATGAGAATTAATGAGAACTTAAGGTAATAAACCAGCAATTTACAAAATTGAAAGCGGTCTGTTAACTCATTCACTCGCAGCCATTTTCATTGAAGCAACCCCCTTTGCTCCCGGATGTTTTACTGGATTTTGACTGATTTTGCAAGGCCCACAGAATATTATGTTCTATTGCTATATTTCCGTTTTGCAGCAATTAGCATTAAAATATAGCTAAGTTTCGTCATTATTCACATTCCTAGTGAAAACGCTGACAAAAGAGCTGGTTCCAACATGGCCCTGGCTGATCTCTTATATTCTGCTGCCACCTGCTGGCCATTTTTTTTCTATAACTACCATTGCTTGACGCCACCTCTTCATGTCAGAAGCTGCATCAAAACCTTCCTAGCATAAAAAACGTCCTTGGGGCGAGGAGGACAAAGTATTAAAAATGTTTTTACATGTTTTTGGGTTTGAATGAATCAACAGGGAACTAAAATAAAGTTACCAACTTGTATTTTCCAAAAACGGAACCTTTAAAAATAGATAAATAACAAAAGCAAATTTAAAACCACAATGCTACTATAAAATGTGAGTTATCAGCGAATACAATGCTAACTTACATGTTTCCGGAATAATTCTGCATGCGGCGCCAAGGCCGCAGGGTCGGCGTCCCTCACAAACTGCATGACCTCATCGATGGACCATGATGCCGGGTTCTTGGCGGGCATCTGCCACCCTTCCCTCTCCGTGGCGCTGCTCTCTGGACCTGTGGTGGAGCTGGCTGTGGCCCAATAACAACGTTTAGCAGTGAAATTTACATCAGTCACGCTTTACATTTTCTAATTGGCAATCAAAAAAAACTAAAAGTGAAAGATACGCAACGTGAAGCGAGGAAGCTTTTGCCACGCACCTTCGACACGCCGCAGCAACTGCGCCGACACCAACTCGGAGGGATTGGAGGCGAGTCGGCGGGGGGCGGCGGCGGCGCCGGACGGCGAGGAGCGGTACTCCGAATGACTGCGTGCCATCGGCGGCCGAGGTGTCATGGAGTTGGAAGCGGAACCCATGTAGTGCTGCTCCTTCATCAGGACGTTGTCTTCGTTGGGCAGCGTCTCGGCTGGTAAACACGCAAAATGTTTGATCATAGCCAAAGAACAGGAAATAAACACCAAAGTCAATCAGTCAGTTATTGTTATAGCTATTTACTCATTTGTATCACAATAATAATAATAGTAGCTTAGCTTTATAATGCACATTCAAGGGGCCCTAAGGAGACTTAACAACTCATTTGGGTGATTACAATGTTGAGTATGTTGGGAATGCCTTTTATTGTATGTCATGTATAAATAATAGTAAGACTTGTGCTCAAGTGTGTGATTCAAAGCCATTGTTTGCCTTTTTTTTTTAAATTTAACCTTTATTTTACCGGGAATGTCAGAAAGTATTTTTGAAACATGTACATTCATTGAGCACCTCATGCACCATATAAATGTGTTTCCTACGTTTACATTAAAGCAGCATATCGACGCCTTAACTCATTTGCTCCCAAAAACGTTTTATTTTAAATATTACCATGCTCCAAAAGACGCATTTATATGTTTTTTTTTATGCTAGAGCGATTACAGAAGGCTTTGATGCAGCCTCTGAACTGAAGAGAATGTTTGAAGCAATGAAACAAAAACGGCCAGCAGGTGGCAGCAGAGTATAAGAGACCAACCAGGGCCATGTTGAAAAAAGCTCTTTCTCCACTGTTTTAAACAGATTTGTGCATAATGATGAAACTTAGCTGTATTATAATGCTAATTGCTGCAAAACCAAAACGGCTACAAATATACTTTTTTTCCTGATGAAAGAAGAGACTCTAATCTTTATTTTGGTATGTTCCATGTTTTTATAGCAATAGAACACAATATCCTGTGGGCCTTGCCAAATCAGTCAAAATCCAGTAAAACAGCCGGGAGCGAAGAGGGTTGCTTCAGTGAAAATGGCTGGGAGTGAATGAGTTAAAATAATCATAAAAACGATTTTTTTTCAGATTTTTCAGGAAGCACAAAAACTGAACCATTTGCATCATGAGATGGTTTAGGCAAAATAATAATAATAAAAAAAGACTTAGACAATTATTTTAAGAGGGTGACAATATACTGTGTGAAGGTCTCATTGTTTTTATTTCCAGAAGAAATCTTGATGTCATGAGGAGGAGGTTGATAAGTACCTTCCGAAGGGTGTGCGTCTGTGCATACATGTTTGGGCGACAGCGGTGCGGCGTATGGAGGCGAAACCCCAGCCAGGCCTCGCTTGCCTGCCCGGGCCAGCGAAGGCGAGTCCAGCGCCTCCTCTTTCACTGCAAGTAAAAAAATAAAATAAATAAACACAACTTGCGGGAATTATCCTTAACAAGGTTCACTGTTTCCGCGACCATGCTCATAACTCAAATCACTCATATCTCAAATCAATCCTCATACCTCACTGAAATGAACGTAAATGCAATGAGTTTCTTGAAATGTCCAATGTTTTGATTCCTTTCTGAATGCATTGGGGCTATTCCGCGCTTTAATTTTCTCCACTCCATTAAATGAATGAGGCACAGAGTGTCCGTTTACCTGACTTGGCCCTGTCGTAAGAAGCGGCGTAGTGGCTGAACGGCTGGCTGCTGAACAGGTTGTCACACTGCAGGTGGCGGCACACGGTTTCCAAGAAGCGCAGCACAAACGCGGCGCTGGAGGCCGACGGCAACTTGACCATGCGGACACCCCCGTCCGTTCTCACTGGGAACAACACGGACATTTCGATTGCAAGATCATCTTTTCAATACAGCGCAGGGAGCTTGCATTTAGACCCCAGGCTGTATATGTGCCTCGGTTGGTGCTGCTGTTTTGGTTAACAACAGGGTTTGTGAAAATCACATCAAATGAACTAGGGTAGATACATTTAACGCCTGTTTTTTTTCTCTTGAGTCAGAAAAAGAAGGTAGGCATTTATTTGAAGTGGATGACACCACTATTTGAGGAAATATAGTATGTCTTCTTGTTTTGAAGTTTTGGCACGAATCAAAGTTCGGTTGATAAGGAAATCATTGCCTTCTAGATGGTGTTGGTTTCAGCATCAGCATTCAGAGTGCACAGATGCCAGCAAAGTATTGGAGTGGGTTTAAAAGTTTGAAACGCAGCACTTGAGACCCCTAGTGGACTGAGGTGGAAGAGCATGGACATGAACGTCCAGTTCTCGCACACTATTTGTGGGAGAGTCCAAGACCTGCTGAGAATAGCAAAATTACTCAAGTAATTGAGAAAGGTTAATAATAGCCTATGGATGCCACTAGATAGCGGCAAACCACTGCTTCTTCCTAAATAAAGCTCCATAACTCATTCAACATAGTTGCTGGGCAAGTTGTTGTTCTGACTTATGTGGAGATGACCTCATCGTTGGAACGGCACTCTGTCGTAAACCTGGGTACTGCGAATTATAACTCGACCAGTTTTTGAAAATGTGTCTTTTACTAGAGGTGATGACATTTTGTGTGCGTTACCTCTGACTACCTTTCCGCCTCCCGAGTGCGTCTGCAGAGCGCCGAGCAAGACTTGGGGCTGGTGCGCGCAGTCCAAACAGGACTGGACCACCTGCTGGAGCACGGAATTGACGGGTGCCGGACCGAAGTGGTCCGGCAGATGCTGGATCTGCTTGCGGTCCAGGTGCGGGCCGCAGTTTCCGTGTTTGTTGACGTACACGCACGCTGGCGCGGAAATGGAAAGAAAAGTGAGAACGTTGCAATGAAACGTCGGCGTGGGTGTGATGTAAGCACCTGTTGACACCACAGTGGGCAAGCTGGCGGGGCTGCCACGTTGAACCTTGATGGCGGGTGCACCTGGATGTGACAAGCTTTGAAGAAGCTTAGGTTTTCGCTAGAAACACACAGAAAGAGACGCAGATAAATCTTGATGCTTTAATCGCCAAGCCCCCAATCACTTGCATTTTTTGGCGGTCGTGGTCAAGCGCAGTCCTGATCCCCCACTTTTACGAGAGTCTTACCTTGCTTCCGGGTTTCGGGCCTCTCTTCTTGTGCGGCCGAGGCGTGAGCTGTAAGTCCTGTATGGCGGTGCCCGCGTTCTGGGCGGCCGCGGCGGCTTCGGCCACAGCTTTGAGGAGGGCGAGGGTCTCGCTCTTCGGCCGGCGACCGCGTACTCCCTTCCTGACAGGCAGCCGGGGCAGCGGGTTGGGGAGTCTGTAGGGGGCCTGCAGAGGGCGCCTCCTGGGCTTAGAAGGCGATGACGTCAGGGCGGGTGGGTTCTTTGCCAGGGTGACTGCAATGCAAGTGCAACACCAATAGAGTCATAATGTGTATTGTTGTTGACTTTTTGATTTGGTTTTGTTTCATGTTTTGTCATATTTTCCCAGTGTCACTTTTTTCATGTCATGTCTACTAGAAATAGACCGATGTGTTTTTTTCAGGGTTGATACTGATTATTAATAGTCAAGGAGGCCGATAACCGATATTTGAAGCCGATATTCATTTTCAGTGAAAAAAAGGGGGGGGCGGGGGGGATGCCACAATGCTACGAATGCCAATCTAGACTTTGTTGTAATATCTTAAAGCATTATTGCATGTTGAACAATTTTTCAGACTTTCCAATAATGTAGAATTTTTTTTTTATCTTAGACCGTATACTTCATTTAAAATTTCCACACAAAAAAAATATATCATGAAGCTCACAAGGTTATCAGCACATCTTAAAAAGTTAAATGGAAACTGGAAACATATTTCTTTGTTTTAATGTTGAACAGAAACAAAATGTTAAGAAGGTTCCCAGGGTCAGCAGCATTTCTTATAAAGTTAACTGAAAATTTAAAGGGGTTACTTGACTCATTGGGCCATTTTCAGCAGTGAAAAGTTAATATTTTGTCCAGAATTAATTTGATAACTTCATTATTTATCTTGTACAATTAGTATCTCTAAAAACGATTTTTTTTCCACCTGTGCTGAGGAACTAGGCAACGACCAATCATGGCTCAGTTTTCTGACCAAACCCAGAAAACAGCAAGCGGAAAATTTAGTTTTTTTAAGTATTAATTGTAAAATGAAAAATAATGAAGTTATCACATTAATTATAGACAAAATATTAACTATTGACTGCTGAAAATGGCTCAATGAGTAAAGTATCCCTTGAGATAAATAGTTCCCTGAGATTAAAATGATTTTAGCTTTACCTTTTATTGGCCATCAAATTTTGAAAAAAAGCTGATACCGATACTCGTCAAAATGCCAAATATCGGCGCCAAACCCAGAAAACAGGCGAGCGGTCGTTACCTACTTCCTAAGCACAGGTGATTTCATCTTCAGTCGAAAGCACGTGGAAAATTTTGTTTTTAAAGATATTAGTTGTACATGAAAAATAATGAAGTTATCAAATTAATTCTGGACAAAATATTATCCCTAATGTCTACTTCATTTCCACCATTGAGCTCCCTCCACCCACTTGTCTTATCCAGTTGTGCCTTGTTATTTTTTTAAAACTTTCTTTCACTCTTGGTCACCATGTCACCTGTGTGTAAGTGTAATCCAAGCATGGCACTTTACCGCTGTTGCCGGGCGGCTGCAGGCTGTGCTTGGTCAGCGAGCACCAGCCCACGGCGAAGATGTCCCGCGAGTCGTATTTGCACCAGTAGTCGAAGGCGCCTCTCCATCCGTCGAACGTGACGAAGACCTCATCGCCCATCACCTCGCCAATGGTGGCCGGGCAGATGAGGTGCGGGTTCTTCTTGTCCACCGCCTCCAGCTTCATGCCCACTTTGAAACTGTTCTGGGGGGGCGTCTGGGGCTCCTGAAAGTGAGGGTGATGTCATTGCGACAACTGCAGTGACATGTTGGTGCATGCTGGCGGTCTTTGCGCTAAGGAGACCTTCTTGAAGGCCGCCGCTGGAGCCATCTCTGCTCCGTTCAAGGTTCTCAGCAAGAACATCGGCCACGAGGAGGCGTTCATGCGAAATCCTGGAGAATGACAAATATACCATGAAATTGACCTGATTTTCCCACTGCCAGTTGAATTTTATGGTAAAACTAAATTCAAAACAAAGGAATTACTCATTATGTATTTAACCAAACAACATGAATTTTCCTTATTGAAGTCGGCTAGCTTAATGCTAACACATAATGTGAAATGCTGTGGGCAGGCTAATTAAAGTTGGTTATAAACCTTTAAATATCTGAAGTTTCATTATTTTTTGTTGGTGTGTCTTTTTGGGCGCTTTAACGAGTTAATAGCCTTTAACGCCAGGGATGAAAGTTGTGATTAGGGTTATTATAGTTTTGGAATTTTCACCTACATTTTTTTTTGTTTTTATTTTGTTTTGAGTTTTGCTTTTTACATTTAGTTATTTTTAATTTGTTTTCGGGGTGGTTCAGTTAGTATTTATTAGTTTTATTTTATTTTTTTATGCTTAGTTTTAACTTCAGTATTACTTGTGTGCAATATAATAAACAACACCATGGTAAAAAGTAACACATTTCTTACCTAGCGTTGCATTTCAGCCGAGTTAAATGAAAAAGCAGGGAAGCCGAGCAATTGGAGCCAAAAGTCAAGCAGGCAAATTTGTCGCCGACGAGGCAGCGACGTCATCTGAAGGTGCTTTTCTATTGGCTGCTGTTAGATGACATCACTTCTCTGTGACACACTTTCAAACGTCTTTATTCTAGTTAATATTGAAATAAATCTACTTAAAATCACAACGTTTTGTAAACATAAAATATAGTTTCAGATAGTTCTGTTTTTTTGAAGCATTTTTGTTTTTATTTTATTTAGTTAACAAAATTGATTTTTGTGTTTTTTGTTAGTTTTTGTTAACTAAAATAACCTTGGTTATATAATTAATTGTCCGTATTGCAATAAATTAAAACGACAAACTTGAAAAACAATGTCGAAATATGAGCACTTTGAAATATGTGATAAAACATTGAACAGTTGGACATGCGCTTACAATAGTTTAGAGACGGGTTCAACTAAGGTTATCTTACTTTTTTTTTTAGAATTTTGAAATTTCATCCCAAAGCCCAACATCAAGAACTTTTTGTGCGAAGTGTATGTACTATTATGCCCCAAAGTGAACCCAATGTTGGAGGGCGACTCTCTTACCCAGCGGCGGCTGCAGCATGTCTCCGTTCTTCTCGCACGTGCCGATCGGCTGAATGTCGGAGGAATCCACCAGCCTCCAGAAGTCGTTGCTGTTGTCGCTCCCGTCCAGGCGGAGCCGCAGGCGCACCCCCGTCAGGCCCATGACAGTGGCGATGCACACTGAGGTGGAGTTGCGTGGGTCGTGGGCCTCCAGCTTCATGCCAACCTTGAAGTCGTTGGACGGTGGGACATGAGCCTACAGGAAGAAAGAAGAGGTAAGAACCCCGTAACTGCTCTTTTGTTAATCAAAACAGCAGCACCCGGATGGATCTTATTTTCTTATTTTATCTTCTTAAAATATATTTTAAAAGCAGAATTCCCCATATTGTTACTCATTTTAGAGCATTTAAACTGATCTTTCAAGACCCATAGAATGTTGTGTTCTGCAACAAAATAAGCACCAAACCGCTCCCCAAAAAGGGTAGACTTTCTTCTTTCACCAGCTTTTGTTCTTTAGTAATCAGCAGCAGAACATACGCTCGTTCCACCAAAAACATAGATTTCTGACCACGAAATGGTAAAAAACAAAAATTTTCAAGCTAATGTTTTTTTCTTTTTGCTTTGGTGACACCTCAAACTATAAACAATAAAAAGAAGACTGATGAAGGGGTTTTGCGGTGCACGTCAATGAGGATGTGTTCGCCTGTCAAGTATGGACGCCTCTAAGAAGAAAAACAATTGATTTAAAGGGACAAAAAAATGAACCAGACCCAAAACCTCAACTGATCACCCAGCCCTAGTTTTGACTTAAATAAGGTTTTCTTCGGGTACTCCGGTTTCCTCCCACATTCCGAAAAACATGCACGGTAGGTTAATTGGACAGGATGCCCCGCGACCCTCTTGAGGAAAAGCGGTTCGGATAATGGCTGGATGGAAGCAATATAAAAGACATGACTTCACAACGTGATACCTGACGAAAACAACTCTGTGGCGCTGGTAACGATGATGTTTCTTTTAGATATTCTTCCCAGGCGAAAGATTCTGAGGAACAAGACAAATTTAAGTTCACTTCTGTGTTTACTGAATGTACCATACATCTATTTATTTTAATTGAAAACACTTTTTTGTTTGTTTTACAAAACATTTATGTAGGTAAAAACTACCAACAGTAACTTGCCTTTGGTTACTTCTGGTGTTGTCCCCACTGTTGGTTTCTCTTTTTTGCCATCCCTTTGCTCTAAATAGGAATTTAACAAATACATATGAAATCTAAGGCTGGGGGTATATTAGTGTGTTTTTCAAGTATCTTAAATAAATGAACAAGGATTTTATTTGTGTCTCGTTTCTTGCCTTTTATTGGTGTTTTTCCCATGTTGCCTGCCTGGTGTGCGATGGCCAAACTTGATGTGGGGCCACTTGGAACCCGCTAAGCTTTTTCTTCTGCTCGTGTGTTTTTTGTTCTACAAAAAACAAAAGATGAAAATACAATCAGACATGGGAACAAAATGATTGTATTCTTGGAAAATTACATATTGTTGTTTTTCTTTTAATATTTCAACTTTATTATGATAGAATTACAACTTTGCCTTTGTAAAATTACCACCTTTTGTTGTAATATTTTGACTTATGTTACATTTACATTCTCGTATATTTTCATGATATGACTTCATATCAACATTACACTTATAAAATGGGACACTTTCTTGTAATATTAAATCTTCAATCTCACATTTCAACTTAGTTGGTGAAATTTGCCACTTTTTTTTTTGCTGATTTTATTCGTGTAAAATAATTCATTCTCCTAACTAAATTGCAAAATGTAACCTTTTTCTCACAATGTTACAGATTTATTCCCATATTGCAGATTTATTTTCTTGAAATTTCAATCTGTTATTACATCTTTATTCATGTAAATTATGACTCGATTATTATAAAACAAACACTTTCTCTCGCACTAGTATTTCTACAGTACTTTATTTCCATAAATTACCACTGTTACTTGTATTACTGTGATTTATTATTCCAAATATGACAAATTTACAATTTCTTTATTGATTGTATTACATTTTATTTCCATAAATAATAACACTATTGTAAAATTGACACTTCCTTTCATTTTAAATGCTATTCTTGTAAAACCACAAATTTATTTTCGTTGTATATATTGTAATATTGCGACTTTTTTAAAGTGATAAACATGGTATGGTGTGAAACGTACGATTCAGTATACAGTGTAATTATGTAACATTTCAAGCGTTTCTTATGCTGCCGGTTATGTAATGAGAAAATGTACTTATATCTCTTTACATTAGCCAGCTAACGTCCATAGGTAAGTCTAGTGTTGTACACACAGTATAAAATAAATAAATAAACAAACAAACTAACTAACTAAAGTGGCCTAGAGGAGTCCACGAATAATGGGCCGGACACGGCTATGACGTGCACGCATTACGCTATATACAGTCCTGTGCCAGCTAATAGCCGGAGCCCCGTATTGACAAGTTAGCCGCGCTTGCTAATTCGGTTGGCTAGCTGCTCTTTTCTTTTTTTCCCCTTCTTTTTTACACTCAGGAGGGCGATATCTTCCTCACTTCTATCTCGATTAATTTGCCTAACTCCTCTTTTCGTGTTTTATTTAATAGCCGCTCTTAATATGTTTCATTTCGTAAGCAGAGTAAACTTACCGGTGACGACTTTCTTGGGAAAAATCGAGGACAATTTTAAGCACTTGTTTTTCTTTCCCTAATCGCCAGCTGCCATTTTTTCCCCCTCCACTGTTTTGTGTGCGTGTGTGTGCGACACGCATGTAATATGTGCCAAAGATCGGACGCTTACAAACCGAACAAAGATTTGATTGGATGAAAGGTAGACATTGCCAATGATACTTCGGAGATTGACATGAGTAGAGCCAATCAGAATATGTTTTCGTTATCGTTAGCCAATCATATTTCGGACTGAAAGCTGCATTTGGGCTTCCGGAGAGTGAGGGGAGCCGGTTGTCCCGCTTGATACACGGGGTAGTAAAATATTTTTAAATGTCGAAAAAAAGTTATATATATTAATTGTTAAGTATATTTATTTAAACAATCAAATAACCTAATAAGAAACACTAAATTAAATTGTAAGAAATAGGTGAATACTACGCAAAGATGGCGATGTCTAGTTGTTTTTTAAGAAGAGATTGAAAAATTCACTTTGCGGTTTTTCTATTGCACAACTCTTTTTATTAGGAATTTCCCACTGAATGAGTGAAGGTGGGTTTACTCGTACCACTTTTTCTTCTTTTTTTTAAGACTAATACCAGTATGACTACTCCACTCTTGAATAATCATCGATACCAATACCTACTTTTGATGCATAAAGTTTCCCCCCAAATACAGATGATAGATTAGAAAGACCTTTATATAACTCTGTAGCATTTTCCTTAAAATTACATGTAAATTAGTGGAAGTTTTCTATTCTAATTTCTCGTTTGTGGCCGTACAACAGTTTAGTTTAGTTTATTTGGTCGTAACAATAAATAAATATATATATATATATATATATATATATATATATAAGAACAAAGACCAAAAGGTGTAGACTGAAGCCAAAGCAAAGTATTTAATTCCACTTGCACTGTGTTCAGAAGCTCTGTTAAGTCTTTCCTGGAGCAAAGTTAAGTGGTGTCATCCGCAAAGAGTACAGATTTAAATTATTCTGATACTGTACATATATCATTTATATATAAAATAAATAAAATAGGACCAAGGATTGACCCCTGGAAAACTCCACATATTACTTTCATAAATTTTGATTTTACTTCATGTAACTGCACATATTGTTTCTTATATGCAAGATAATCAGTTATCCATGACAAGGCTTTTCCTCTAATTCCATATCTTTCCAATTTTCTTATAAGCAATTTCATGATTAATTGTATCAAAGGCCTTTTTAAGGTCAACGAAGACTCCAATTATAGAATCTTTATTATCAATAGCATTTGCAATTTACTCTGTCAGATTAATCAATACCACGGTAGTTGACCTATTTTGTCTAAAACCATATTGTTGTTCATTCAGTAGATAAAATGAATTATTCTATTATTAGCCCGATATGACCCAAAACTCATTGAATCATGATGAAAGTGTTATCTTGTTTTTGTTTTTTTGTTGTTCTCAAAACATTACAGCAGATGACTTGATTTAATTATGGTCATAGTATTTTAATTTCATTTCTTTGAATTAGAAGTATTTTTTTGTTGTTGGTGAAATTCAAACACAATTGTCATATTTCATAAAATGATGACTATTTCTTGTACAATATGACTATCATCATCATCATCATCATCATCAAATTACCACTTTTTGCTGTAACATTACACATTTATTTTCACAACCTAGTATGAGGAAATTGACTTTGTTTTCCAATCTTCAACTTTAACTATTTATATCCACTTTTTCCTTGTAAAATTCCAACTTTGTTTACATTATTGTGGAAAAAAGTCTTTATTATTCAAGACACAATTTCCTTTTTTTTGCCACTAGAGGACAGTATTATGTGTTAAAAATAAAAACACATTCCATTTGTTGACTCAATCATCATAATAAAATCTGAATTAATTTGTAGGGGCATCATTGCTGTATATACACAAGAGAAAATAAATGCTAAGCACAATAAGATAAAATAAAGCAAAACCACTTATCCCATTGTAGCCAAATGGCAACGGAGAGAGAGCAGGAAGCCATTTGTTGAGCCATACCCTTCACCGAGTGGCTTTGGTCACGGATTTATTTATGAATGGACTAACAATTGGCCTCTTGAAGCCAGAGGGCAGCCATCTTACGTTGCCACCGTTGCAGGCAAATTCCGTTTGGTTTTGGTGCGTGTTTTGCGCAGGATCCGAAGTAATCGAGAGCCTATCAAAGAAACAACTTCACTGTTTGCATCAACCTTTCGGAGTATTAACCTAGTATCAACAATCGTGATTTACGGAGGTTATGAGTACATTTCACAAGATTTTCCCCCTGAATTTCTTTAATTTCATTGTTCATGGTTCTGAAAAAGATACATAGCCTAAATACTTTGAGTATCATTTAGAGGTAAAGGAGAAAATGTATAATTGTATTTTTACAGATAAAATTGGCTTGTAGCGCTCGTAGACTTATTGTTACAACTGTACACCACATGGTTTTGGCTTTACACCACGGATAAGTCAATGTATTCAAGTTAGGCGCACTTAGCGACTGACAACGTAAAATGGCCACCGGTGGCTTCACTTCTCGCTACATCATATATAAATCCGTGCCTTTTGTCTGGTTCTGCTGGAATTGAACTGTTTCTAGGGTCATAGATCGCTAGACATATGATGTGGTATGCTTTGGATCATGATGTTCTTTTCCAGGTAAATAGATGTGGGACATATCATGTGGTATACTTTGGCTCATGAGACCTACTTTCCATGGATATACTAGATTTTGGATATATTCTGTATATGGTTTTGATTTTGATTATGAGCTGTTGAGAGACAGACAGACAGACAGACTGACTGACTGACTGACTAGATATTTGAACTACCCGTGTGCTTGTCCGGAACGTGGCGTGTGATCCTGTGAATTATGTAATTGAGAAATTAGAACAACAATATCCCACTTCGCACTAAACACGCCGCCAGCGCCGCAGCGACGAGAGCCTTTCTTCGATTGGTCCATTTACTTGGAGGCGTCACCCAAGAGAGCGCATCGGCCGCTACGATTCGCTGCGCTTCGCCGCCACTCAAAGACGTTGCCAAGGTGACGGGTAGCTAGCAGCTTGTCAAAAGCGCACTTTAGCCAGTCAGTCGGTGGATTGGAAGCTGCCCGCTGGCCAGTGAAAGAGCTCCTGCGTTAGCCGGTGGATGGACGGGCCCGCTTTGAGCATTTACCTCGTTGATATTGACCGAGTGAGTACTTTTTTTTTTTTGTCTTTTTGGTACGACGTGAACGCGGAGGAGGAGGAGGAGGAGGAGGCGGCGGTGGCGGTGATGAGTGTTTACGGCGCGTCTGGTTGCTGATTCGAGTGTTTACGTAGCAAGGAATAAAACACGCAAATAGCCTCATTTTTTAGCGTCACTTAGTTTATAAATCATTATGGATTCCGTTCTAGTGGTCCACTTCAGGTGAGGGCGTTCGTTGTTGATGTTATGTTGCACTAGTTGGGTGTTTTCAGGTTGGGAGTTGAATGATCCCACGCATTCGCAAATGCACTTACGCCGACCAGGTTTCCCAAACAGAGGTTCGCGGGTCCTTTCTTTCGTGTCCCGCTGTTTGCCCGAGTAAAAATATTTACAGTAGTGTAATGTTTGACAAATTTAAAATGAATCCTTAATGTATCTTTTAGAGAAATTGTAAAGTGTATGTTTACACCACTCATTTTTTTGCTAAATCCATCTATGATCAATTCCTTATGTTTAGGATTTTCCTATGATGTTCACCGTTTTGAAATTTGAAGCGCCCTTAAAAAAATACACACATTTACAGTATGGAATACACAGTTTTAAGATTTCCACCATTAGCATTATTTTTCTTTGATTTAACACACACAGGTAGATCTCAAATCCATTTGACACAGGTGAAATTTACACAGTGTACTCAAGTAAAAAAAAATAAAAACAATTTGTGTACAGTATTTTGAGTCCCTTTAAGGAAAATTTGATAATTTTTAGGCTTTTTGTATTGCTGTCGCTGTCAAAGGATGTCAAAACTGGTTCAAGGGTTAGTATTTTAGTTATTTTCAAGCAAACTCACAATTTCTTGGCAAATGGCTATACTCATATTCATGTGTTTTCTAGTGCTAACATTTTATGTGCCGTAAATGTCAATATTAAATATAGTCAAATGTGAAACTGTATTTCACAAGGAGCAGCCCGCCTTGAACTGATATGTTACCCGCTTAAGACGAATAAACACCTCGCCCAAATAGACGTCCAAAAGGAGAAAAACAAGTGGTAGTAACGAGGATCGTGTTCGTGTAAAGCTATCATTTACATTGTTGAGCATGTTTGTTACCAGCGGAAACAGCAACATCTTGTCAAAAGTTTGATTGCAGCGTGGACCTCAGCTGTTCGCGGAGGACAAGGGCCAGTCCGGCTCCTGTTTTTCTCAATTACAGCAGCAAGGAAATGTAAACCTATCATTAAATGCCAATTATTTTGTTGTTGTTGTTTTGCCCCTCTTAAATGCCCTTTGAGCCAATTTCACCTTGGGAAAAGTGCATTGATGCTATGGGGGGAAAAGGTTAAAAGTAGTGTATATTTTCAGCTCCCCGCACAGACTCCCGTTATCCTCACCACGCATGAGTCACTGTGTTGATAGCGAGAGCGCCAAGAATCCACACAACGATCCGCAGCCCTGCCGTTCCTGTTTTCGGGCCCCGAAGAGGGGAGGGAGTAGACGATTGCTGGTTTGTTTTGGGGAAGGCTCAGAAAGCTCGTGTTGACTATTCATCAATACACAAAGGGCGGTGGTCCGCGCTCAGGTGTTTTGGCACGTCGACAAGCTGGAGAAGATGAATTGGAGTAAAAAGTGGCGTATGGAGACTTGCGTGATTCAATATGTGAAGAAGGGACCAAGGAGGCACTTTGATCACTTAAGTCACAATATATAAGCTACAGTATAACATTAAAAGGGATGTATTCCCATTGCTACAAGTCTCGGAAGACTTGTGTAGCTCGTCTTTTCCAGATTGGGCAAGCAGGTTTGCATTTGGTGAGAAAAAAAAAACGTTGTTGATGCAACAAGGATAGTTTTTTTTAATTTTGGAAATTAGGACAGTATTCCCAGTCCTAATGCATTTTTGTTCTGTATTCCTCTTGCTTCCTGTGATGGAAGAGGTCTGGATGGATCATCTGTTAAAAGGGCTGCGCGATTATGGAAAAAATAATAATTGCAATTATTTTGGCAATAATTAAAATCATGATTTTTGAAACGATTATTTATTTTTTGGTACAAAACAAGAAAATGGTAAGTATTTAAAAATATTAAGAGCAATTAAAAAATAGAAACACAAGTTTCTTTTGGACCAAACAGAATTTATAATAATATATATTTCTAATAATATATATTTATTTATTCATTTATGTTGGCAAAAACTTGACGTTGGAGTGCAGCATGTGCACTGTGCAGTAGGACGATAATTTGTTTTTGGGTACAAAACAAGAAAATGTTTAAATGTACAAAACAAAGAAAAAATATTAAGACAAATACAATTATGTAAGTTCCTTTTGGATGAAACAAAATATGTATCTGTGGTTTGATTAGAGAACCGACTACAATGTTTCTAATGATGATGGCCTAGTTGGTTTGTTTGTTTTTTTGCTTTTTGCATATCATTACTTTTCATTGGTCTGACTGAAATGTGTCAAATTTAAATTTAATTTAAAAGTCATGGAAAACTACTATTTAAAAAAAAAAGAGAGTAAATCCTGTGTTTACTTCATGACTATCACTGACTTTGGCTGTCCTTGCCCACATGTGAGGGCATTACACAACGTTTATTGCTTGATTATAATTTTTTTTTCAAGGTAACATGTACTGAATTTGTGCACAAGCATTACAAAGTCAGTTTTCCATCATATGTCCCCTTTAAGTGAGGTTTTACATGACCGCGTTTGCGTTTCAGATGACGGCCATGCGGCGAGGGGTGCTGCAGTCGACGGGAGCCAGCAGCTGGCCACGCCCCCCCCTGCCCGAGCGCCGTGAGCCTTTGACTCCGTGAAGACCCGCGACGCCGGTGATGTCATGAATAAATTTGAGGTCCTTGGGATTGTGGGTGAAGGTGAGTCCCCCTTGCAGTTGTGAAACCTTTTATTAACTCATTCACTGCCGCGGACATTGATATGCGGCAACCATTTACTGCCACCGACGAATATATTCGTCAAATGTGTAGGCAGGCATGGAAGAGTGTCTCGATCAGCTTGCCATTATGGGGCGTGTCACGGCTTGTCTGGCTGATCATGAACGAGAAAAAATGCCAACATGTTGGAAGTCAGACATGTTTCGGCACCTCACACTTGAAGGGATATATGTATTGTTCAAACAGAGTATGTGTCACGGCAGCTGGTAGAAAATGTTTGTCACCATTGTGAGAAAAGATGACACTTCATGGAGTGAATGAGGAACGCCATGTAAACAAAAAAGTCACTGGCATTCAACTCTAGCCACGTGATGAGTCCGACAAAGAGCACTGCACTGTGTCCAGCGCGGTCATAGATTTTTCCTCCGTCGACTTAAGGTCAGTCAATTGTTGTCAATGGCGCACGCGGATGCGCCATGCACACTATTCGCTGCTTATGTAATTAAGCACTTCATGGGAGCCCATGTGAAGGATAATGACATTCAATTAGTCATCATATTTTTTATGGCAATCCTCAAAATGATCTTCAAATTTTTATGCTGTTGTCCATCTGTCGAGGTTGCTTCTGATTGGAGCTCATTTGGATGCATTTCCTAGGAAGAGTTTGGGAATTTGCCCAAAATGACAGACTTTCTGTGTAATAAAATTTTGGGTACATTTCAGTAGGATTTTTGTCCCGTTATGATAGATGCATCCAAGGTTGGGGAATCCAGGTCCAGAGAGAACAAACCCGGAAACAGTTTGACTTTAGCCACGGGTGCTTCTACTCAACAGGTGCTTTTATGAGCTTGTTTACCTGCCGGTTAAGTAGATGCACCTGTGGCAGGGTTTTAACTTTCTGGACCCGGATTTCCCAACCCTGGACACATCTACCCATTTTTGGGACAGTCAAATGGGGAAACTGGTCTTGTGGACTAATTTTTCAAGGACTTTCCAGGGGGCACTAAGGAGCGACTTTTGAGTGCTCAAAAAACTGTTGTTTTTTGTTATGTTGTGGCCCCTTAAAGCAACACTAAGGAACTTAGTAATAATTTATCATATTAATCAGTGTTGTGGATTCGTCACCCACATGGACCTCGTTCTTATTAAACTTTTATAAAAATTCTTAGCTGTGCTGAAACTGAGCTTTGGATTGAGTCTACCCTGTAATCATTTTGTAGCGCCATTGGAATTTAAAAGGTGCCAATCCTCAATTTAAAGACATCGAGCGAGAGATGAGCTGGCGAAGAAGTGGCGAGCAGAGCTCATTTGCCTGCTCTCTCCAACAATCCATCCTGAGGCCATCGCCCCCACCCTCCTCCAACCCACCCATGGGGGGCGAGCGAAGAACTGCCAGGGTCGATAACATCACAAGAGCAGTAACTCGCCAATTCTCGTGTCCTACTTCCTTAGCCACCTGTCCCTTCTCTAGTGCTAGATACTTTCAGGCAACATTAATAGCCCTTAATAGACCTTTTTCTACCAGCATGATGAAAAATACAGGGAGATTGCCATGAACCCTCCAAAAGTTGCACGGGTTCGAATGATACTTCAATGGATCCCCACAACATGAGCAAGTTATATTATGGCCACTGTAATCCCCCCAAAATTGCTCTGGTTAAAATAAAAGGACCGTAAATCCCCCAAAAGTTGCACTGGTTAAAATGAAACTACCGTAATTCCCTTAAATTGTGCACATTATAATATGACTAACATAACCCCCCCCCCCCCCCCAAGCTGCACAGGTTAAAATAAATACTGCCATAAACTCCCCCAAAGGTTGCACAAGTTAAAATAAAATGAGTGACAAGAACCTCCCCGCCAAAATTGGGTAGGTTAAAATAAAATGACTGTAAATCCACCCAAAACTGATTTGTTAAAATAAGAATACTACAAATCTTTCTGTCTTTCTCTCCTGGACAAAACGTGTGAGCACAATTGAGCTTTCGCCGCGTCATCGCTGAAGAGACGCTTGCAGTTGTATGAGAAAAATGTTTTCTTCTTTTTTTTTTTTTTGCCAGACTCTGTTGGCATGACAACAGCACCAGCAGAAGCAAGGGAGAACACTTTCACATGCACTCGCTGGCCACAACATTAGGCACACCTTCACAGTGTAATTGATAAACAACATGGGGACTTTGCTGCTTTATAATGTGCACCCTTCGCACATTGGTCCAAATAGGAGATGCACTTTTTTGCCCCTTTTCCATTCTACCGGTTCCGCCCTGTGTGTGGTCACTTTTCCATTACACTTTGGGGATGATGGAACACAGGAACAGTTTATCAGAACCTCTTCCAACCTGGCTCTAGAACCCATGCCGAGGTGGGCCGTGAAACATCACTGTCATCTGATTGGCTGACAGATGTAGGTGTTCTGCTGCTTTATAATGTGCACCCTTCGCACATTGGTCCAAATAGGAGATGCACTTTTTTGCCCCTTTTCCATTCTACCGGTTCCGCCCTGTGTGTGGTCACTTTTCCATTACACTTTGGGGATGATGGAACACAGGAACAGTTTATCAGAACCTCTTCCAACCTGGCTCTAGAACCCATGCCGAGGTGGGCCGTGAAACATCACTGTCATCTGATTGGCTGACAGATGTAGGTGTTCCTTTTAAAGCGATTTTAACCACAAGTTTCCTATTTCATCCACAGGTACATATGGAATTATTTGGTGTAGACTTCCTTTACCAGAAAAAAAACTATTTATTATTTGTAGTCTTTTCTGAACATTGGTTGGTTTGACCAAAAACACTGGTTTCTGACCAAAAGCAGAGAAAATTTGCATTTTGTTTGGTGGGGGGGGGGCAAAAACAAGCCTATGAGGGGGCTTAAGCCTATTTGTTGTTTTAAATAATATCAGGAATTACTTTTAAAACACCTCCAACTACATTTGATCTCAGGACAACTATCACAAGAGTGCATATTTGTGTAATCCATGCATGGCAGAAAAATCTCCCAATTCTGTAATGACCCTTTTTTCCTTTCTTCTAGGTGCCTATGGCGTTGTTCTCAAGTGCAGACACAAGGTAAGATCATCCTTATGTTCCCGCAGCATTAAACCTAAAGTATCATTGCACATATTGAGCAGCAGTAAGTGGCTCAGCGACCCACACTACCGCCTCTCGTCTTGCTTGTCATCTCGCTCCATTTAAGGAAAAGGATGAGCTGAGCGTTGACACCAGAATACGGAGGAAGGGGGGGGAAAAAAAAAAGCAAAGAGAAATAGGCTGCCTCCTACCTAATAACAGATCTGCAGTGAACACGCTCTCTGTGTGTGTTTTTTCTTCTTCTTCTTCTTCTTCTTCTTCTTGCATCTTTACAGTAGTGACCTCCACTATAGCCTGCCAGACGCCCGGGCTGCGAGAGTGCTTAGCTGTTCATTGATTAGCTGATGAAGATTCAGCCTCCATCTGCCAGTCAATCACAATGGCGACTAGTCATTATAAAAACTGTGATTAAGACTTTGTATCCCCATTCTGGGCTGTAGAAAATCTTGTGGGGTGGGAGGGGAGGGGAGGGGAGGGGAGGGAAGGGGAGGGGAGGATCAGCTTTTACAGGCACTGCGAAATAAGCGACTCGGGCTACTTCCAAAGTTAGAATACAACATTATTCCCACATCTCAAATCAACGTTCCCCATTGAAATGGATGGAAATGCAAATAATTAATTTCAGCCTTCAAAAAACACTTACAAATGTGTAAGAATTACAACACAAAACAAAAAATACAAAAGAAATAGAGCACTGTGAAGTACTATACTTAGAAATACGAATTGAGCAAATCTGAGTCTATTATTTTACTGCTTGCTTTTAGATCCAATTCCTTATTGACTATCATTGTCTTATCGGTTCTTATTGGGTAAAGGAATGAAAAAATACAAATGATTATATCACTGATGTCATTATATAACCATGTTAGGTGTCAAAATGAGTGCGTTAATTTTGAATTAATTTAAAGTTCCTTTAACGCCACAATTTTTTTTTAAATGCACGATTAATGTAATAATATAAGTAATAATAATGCATGTATTTGTGGAGACTGGGGCCAAGTTATATTTTACGATTTAAAAAATGTGCAGAATTTCACAAATTACTTCATGTTAAAGATTAGATAGCTCTTAATATGAAACGAAAAATGCACTGAGCTGTTACTAACGTCTTACAAATGCAGTTATGCCATCTAGTGGCAGAAATATGACCAACACAAATCAACATCGCACTCGTTTTTTTTTTACAGTACAGCACATCTTTTTAATTTTAGCTACATTTTATGAATTATTATGAAATAACTATCAATGACTAAAATACGCAGTCATATTTCTATTAGCTTAACATTTTTTCCCCCGCTTTTACTTTAACAAGAGTATTAAAACTTAAAATGATTGTACGTTTTTTGTACATTTAGAACAGAACAGATTTAAAATTTGCGATTAATCATGAGTTACCAATTGAATTCCTGCGATTAATTACGATGAAAAATTGTAATCGCTTGACAACCTTAATCGATACATATAATATAAAATCTGATTCTTAACAGTGCTGTGCAATATCACCCCCCCCCCAAAAAAAAAAACTTTGCCTTTGTCGCAGTACAACTTCCAGCTTTTAAAGAAAATATTAAAGGAGCTTCTGATTCTACCACCAAAGCCAGAAATGTTTTCAGTCAGCGTCTTTTATTTATTTATTTTGGTTTGTCTGGCTTTAAGCACCAAGTAGTGCAACACTGCGCCGCTCTCACTCTGCGGGAAAGTCACTAATAGATGCCGTACACATCTTTGATGCGTCTAAATGCGTGGCATGACGCGTGGAGGCACAGCAGGAAGAAAAACTCTGGCCGCTGATCAATGTGGACCGTTGCCATGTGGAAACTATTGTATTGTTGGAGTGAATGGGCCCACACGCAGCTCACGGTTGTGCGCGCCCACCAAAACGTGGCACGGGCGGCGCAGGGGGAGAGCGTGCCGGCTTCAGAAAATGGCGCTTGATGGGTCGCAGCTGCTCAGCGCTCACGCCCACCTCCAAATGAGAAGTACAATAAATGTGTTTAGCAGCCCAATGAATGAGGTCAGAAATAGAATAGAGGAAGGTTTATACAGAACAGCGACATGGGGAACCAAGTCAGAAAAATGGCTGGCTTTTAGCGTGAACATGGCGAGTGATATAAGGGTTGATTTCCTTCCTTGTTCCGTGTCAGTTCGGTTTATACACAACAGCGACACGCATAAAAAGACTGACAGGCAGTGTGAAGGCTTCTGATATGAACAATTTTGTCCCAAGCGGTTAAAGATCTGCATGCCTGGCCGACGCACAATGCGAGCATCTATTTTTCTCATGTGAACCGAAAATATCAGCTTTTACAGGCACTTCTATGTAAGGCTGCAAATTGCGAGGTTAAGCCCCCCCCCCCCCCCCCCCCCATACTTTGTGTTGGTGCTTTTTATAAAGAAAAGCAACAGGGGAATAGCAAAAACGCAGTGTGAAAGGTGTTTGGATGCTCCCTCTGTATTTGTATTGGTGGTGATAAAAGCATTTATGTAGTAAAGACCCTTGTGATATATTCCTGTTCCACTTTGTTTGCCGTTTGATCGTGTCAGCACGAGCAGGATTAGCAGTGTGGAACCTGCCCCCGTTTTTGCGTGTGGGAGACCGAGAGTTGCCGGCACGTTTGACGTTTTTTAGATTCTGGATATAATTAGCATTTTTTGTTTCTTTTAACATTCCAAAATAAAGTGATAACTTGACGTGGGAGTGCGTCAACATATGAGATGAGAACCAAAGCAATTCATAAAAAAAAGTTTTTATTTTTATTTTGTTAACATTGCGTGTTGTTACTGCTTACTTTTATGAAGAAAAAAAAATCAAGAGGAAGCCAACCCCCAAAACTGTCTTGACAATAATCTGTCCCACGAATCTAAATATGGTATTCTGGTTAATATCCAGCAGTTTTTATCAATATCAAAAGGCGGCCATTTTGCCACATGCTGTCGACTGAAGATGACATCAATGTTGCTCAGGTCTCAGGTAACAACCAATCACAGCTCAGCTTCACAAAACAGATGAGCTGTGTTTGGCCGTTGCCTGAGTCCTGAGCAACTGTGATGTCATCTTGAGTCAACAGCAAGTGGCAAAATGGCCGCCCCCTGAGATGGATAAAAACGGCAGAATTTTTGCTGCTTCACTCATCTTCCACAAACGTAATATTAATCAGAATTTCCTGTTTAGACTAGTGAGGTCACGTATAACTTATTATTGTCAAGAAATGTTTAAGGCTGACTTCCACTTTAAAGGTCTGTAAAAGATTAATGGCATTTCCATTCATTTCAATGGAGAAAGTTGACTTGAGAAACAAGAGGTTCAAGCCAATGCGTTTATAAATAGGCAAGCATGTCACTCTCTAGGAACATAGCACGCTAGCACATTAAAAGCAGCTTGAAACGAGATGTTATGGTGCTTATATACATCGGCTTTATGTCACATTTGGCGATACTTTGCCATTGACTGTGAGTGGGCTGCACCAGCTGCCCTTTTATTGTTTATTTTAAGCCCTTAACAAATCCCACTGACAGCCAGCCAGCGCTTGCTAATGTGGGAGCGGAAACCAGCCCGGGTGAATGATTGTTTACTACGAGCGACACCAAAGATAATCGTAGCCAGGAAGGAGGCATCTGGATAAAGGTGCATATTTTGTACAGGAATTTGAGTCTCTACGTTATCAATGGAACAATCCACCCCCCCTAATTAGTGTTAGCGTAGCATCTGACGTGGTCACTCCCCAATGTTGTTGACATTACAGGAGCTAAGCTACTTATTTACGTGGTGTGTTTTTTATAGCCTATTATGTACATAAAGGATAGTATTGTCGATGTTGATTTTAATGCCACTGGTACGAGGCACAACGCAGTCTGTCAAATTCCCCAAAACGGAAAACTAGACTTGCCCTGGCACAAAAATGGGCCCTTAATGTTGCACTTTCCTAATACAAAGACAAGCTCTTGATGCTGTGTATTGTTAAAAAGAAGAAAAACAATATGTTGCACTTTCCCCAAAATAAGACAAACTGTTGATGTTACACTTTCTTAAAAGAAAAACAAAACTGATGGTGCATGTTCATAAAAAAACATGCATGTTTTTTTTGAGACAGCAATGATCAGATTTAGGTCACATTAAGAGAGAGATGCGAACATTCTCACTTCCAACGTAGTCGAGCATTTCTGCTCGAGCGCTCCAAGTCAAGGTGACCCATTTAAGTCCTCTTTTTCCTCTCCTGTCCTACTTTTTCCTCACGGGCCTACATAAATAACCATTCCTTCAAAAAAAGGGGGCGGACAGATTATTATACTTTTTTTTTCTCTTTCCCACCACTCGACAGCCGCTCTGTAGTTTGATTGTGAAAGAAATGGATTGCATTGTCCGTGTTACGCAAGCCAGAAGAGTCAGAAAATAAAAGACGGGAGCCGTCTCTGATCAACATCAGATGTTCACGCTGACTCACTCCACAATGGCAGTCATTTAATTTGCACTTTGGAAGTAATTGCATTCACTTATTGGATTATCCTACTATGTACAGTGTGGACATGAGCACATCAGCAGATGTTCAGTATTTAACACGTTAATAGCATCTAAGTAATTGATAAACACATCTAATGTCGACCAATTGTATTGTGCCACATAACAATGAACACATATTTAACTTATTTGCTCCCCAAAACGTATAAAAACGTTCTATTTTAAATATTGCCTTGGTTCCAAAAATGTATTTATACGTTTTCTTTAATTTAATTTAAAAATTTTTTAATGCTAGAGCGTACAGAATTCTTTGACGCAGCCTCTGACCTGAAGGGGTCGCTTAAAGCAATGGTAGTTATTACAAAAAAACGGCCAGCAGGTGGCAGCAGAGTATAAGAGATCAGCCAGGGCCATGTTGCAACAAGCTTATTTCCCCAGTGTTTTAAACAGATTTGTCAATAATAATGAAACTTAGCTATATTCTAATGCTAATTGCTGCAAAACAGAAACAGATACAATATACTTTTTTTTTTTCCTGAAGAAAGAGACTCTAATTGTTTTCCTTTGGCAGGTACCCTGTTTTTATAGCAATAGAACACAATATTCTGGGCCTTGCAAAATTGGTCAAAATCCAGTAAAGGCATGTCACTGGGGCAGTCCCTCAAGGGTACACCGTACCCCTTAAACAGTGCACATATTGGGACCCCTTGTAAGTTGTACAATTTGTTGGCAAATATGTAGCTTAGGGTACATGTTTGTACCCTTTTGTAGGGTTCTGTCTAGTTTAGAGATGGGCAACTTTATAAATAAACATGATTCCCCTACATGGGTTTTAAGTTGTAATAACACCATTCACCAGTAGATGGCAGACATCACTTAGTTTTGCTAACATCGGTTCATCTCCATTGAGAAACCTAGAGATGCTGATTTTGTGGCATTTTAGGGTCACTGAAGGGAACCAAAGAGTAGCTGGTACCTAGAAGGTCAATTGCAAACTCTATAGGGTACATCACAAAGAAATTGTACCTTGGAGAACAAATATGGACCCCGTTTTTTCTGTAAGTGTACCAACACTGTAGTTTGAATGTTTGAAGTGTCAGTCGAAAAGATGTAAAGTAAGATAAAGAAAAATGGAAGCGGAACACCAGTGGTAATTGTTGATTTAAAAATTCAGACATAGTTGATATGATCATCGAGGGGTTGGCTAATTAATTGACTTTACCATTGCTTGGATTCATGGCATCATCATTAACATCTAAAGGGGGCCCTGATAAAATAATCAAAAACTGCACACATTTTGAGGATCTTTCTTTGGGAAGATGGATGAGAGGAGTCAGAGCCGAGGCGCTGTTAATGTTTTACTAGTGTGTAGACACGGGGACTCGTGGAACGATAAGCCCATTCAGGGGTGCATTCCTGCACTCCGCGCTTAAATCAATAGTGAGCACAGCTATGTTTACCCTCTCGTCTCTCTTGACGCACTTTAGCCAGCAGTAATAGATTTGGATCGCAACAACAACAAACAAGTATTTTCTTTTGTTTTCATTTGGAGCCGACGCTTACTAATCATATGCTAATAGGATTCAATACAAAAGCTCCACACGGTAATGGTAAATATTCATTTTTCAGGGCTTTACCACATTCAAAACCTCACCAAATTCTGCAGCCATTTTCGATTATTTTGGGGTGTTTCCAAGGGTCTTAAAAACCAAGCTCCTCATGGATTTGTTTCTCTTTTTTTTAAATATACCACCCAATGCCGTTTTTTGGTAGGCATGTCAATGATGAGTTGCTGCACAAATAAGCAACAGGAAGTCTGCCATTTTGGTTTGGAGCAGCCATTTTAGGGTCGTCTTGACCATTACCAGACGGTCTTCCAAGACAGACTCAATCTAGCGATTTTGTCAGATTGCTACCAAATTTGACTGAAGCATAAAAAACAGTTTGCTTTTTCTTTCCACAACATCTAATTTGGGTGTGAGAATGGCGTCCATTTTTGATGGCATGTCAAGCAATTTGGCCCCGAAAATGTGTGTGCGTGTGGGCCGGATCTATTTTGTTTTTATTGTTTGGCAGTTAATATGCGAACATTCTACAATTGAAGTTGCATTCAATGTAACGCGCATACCACAGCGTGCCTCAGTTATTCTCCACTTGATGGCAAATAAATGCCTCCCTCAATTAAATGGCTCGTCGTTACTTCCCACCAGGAAATACAAACTGTGGTAAGTAATAGGCGCACACACGCTCTATTGCTGTGGAGACTATTTGAGGAAATACAGTATGTTATGATCAATAAATCAGTTTTGCACACTCTTACGCTGATGATCATTTACCGTGTTTGGCAGAGCAGTTTATAGGCTGTCATCTCTCTTTTTTTCCCCACCATGTTGCTGCCTTCAGCACAGCTCCAAGCACAAATGCCAGCGGGCCTCGCAAATAGGGCATGAAAAGAAGAGTGAGCGTCTTGTAAAAAAAATAAAAAATAAAAAAAAATAAAAATAAAAATAAAAATAAATAAAAATTAACTGATAAATGTGTTCTCGGTTTATACTGTTGCCCTCATTATGCACCTTTTTGAAAGTAGATAATGGAGAAGGGAACAGGAGCCACACGGTCACCAAGTGGGGTTTTACCAAATTTTCAGAACTGTTAAGAGTCTACATTAAAGTGATTCACATTGCTGGATGATCTCCTTGTTTTTACGACAGGAGCTCTCTTAAATGTGTGACGTGCATGAAGATATTCTGTGTTTTTCTTGCAGGACACCAACGAAATTGTGGCTATAAAGAAATTCAAGGACAGCGAAGGTAAAATGACTTTTTAGCTACTAATTATACATATTCGTTTTTTTTGTGGGATTTACATTAGTGTTATTTTAATTTGAGCAACTTTATTGAGAGTTAAAGTAGTGTTATTTTAAACTGCACATTTTTTTATGAGATTTAGGGTAGTTTCATTTTGGGGTTTTTAAGGAACTCAAATTTTTTAGTAATTATGTTTGTCTTAATTTAGCCTCTGCAACTCTTAGAGGAATTTATGATAGTCTTATTTGACCAGAGATTTATTATAGTTCCTTTTTGAAGCTTTATATTTTTATAATCTTTATCATCTAAGCCTGTTTTCAAACTTTTTTTTTTTTCAGTTGGTTTATTTTAACTTGTGCAACTTTTGGGGGATTTATAATTCTTTTAACCAATGCAACGTTTTGGAGATTTACAAAACTTGCATTTTTGGGAGATTTAGGGTAGTCATTTTTTAATCTGAACAATTCGGGGGATTTACGGTATATCGTACTGCTTTATGGCTTTATTGTCTTATTTCAAGTAATCAAGGATTTACTGTAGTCATTTAACCTCCGCAATTTTGGCGGGGCGTGATGGTAATCTTAGTACAACCCACGTAATGTTTTGGAGATTTATTTCACCACAACTTTTTGGAGATTTAAAAAATCCCGATACTGTAGTGGGCATTCCTACCTCTTTCAAATGTAATAATTTGAAATTCATTTAGCGGTTCATAAAAACTGTACACGCTCACCAAAATGATCTGATACCTTCCTGGCAAAGTTATGTCTCACAAGGCACCTGTTTTTCCTCAGAAAATGAAGAGGTCAAAGAAACGACACTGCGGGAGCTCAAGATGCTGCGCACTCTCAAACAGGAGAACATCGTGGAGCTCAAAGAGGCCTTCCGCCGGCGAGGGAAGCTCTACCTGGTCTTTGAGTACGTGGAGAAGGTGAGTTGCCTTCCTTCTGCAGCAAACCTTGATGAACTTCAATTTCGTTTTCTTTTATTCAACGTGTTATTTCTTTTTTTTCCTCTCTAGAACATGCTGGAGCTGCTGGAGGAGCTCCCCAACGGCGTGCCGGCCGAGAAGGCGCGGAGTTACATCTACCAGCTGATCAAGGCCATCCACTGGTGCCACAAGCATGACATCGTTCACCGGGGTAAACGTTTCACACAATCACGTTTCATCAGAGGTGGCAAAAAAGTGCTCACGGTCTATTTAAGGAGAGATACAAGAATTGAAATGTTGAAAAAAGAAATGAAAGAAATAAAAGAAAAACCTGACACGTGAGCTTTTGGTGGACAAGCGGGAAGCCAGATGGCATTCGGCCGTCCAAATGGCCGCTGGGATCTCCCCGCGCTCTCGTACGACTCCTTCTGCTTCCTTGGGTTTGTCCTTAATGAATAAGTCATGCTTTTTCCCCACTTTACAATCTGTGAATTTTCATGTTTTTTTAATTGCTGGATCTTTTTAGTTGTTATCCCTAAGGGCATTTGGACACAGTGAAGTTGCAAAAATAGATGACATGCGGGGCAGCAAGCCAACAAATGGATTGGTGGGGTGATGCTGAACTTAAAGCAGACCTGTTATATGGAATAATAAAAAAATCTTCTTTTAATGTGCACAATTTTTGAGGAATTTTGGTTAATTTTGGGGCGGGTTTACGGTAGTCGTATTTTAACAAGTGCAACTTTTAGCAGTGTTAAAGTAGTTTTCTATTAACTTGTGCAACTGTTGGAGGATTTGTCAGTTTTAACCCGCGGCACTTTTGGTGGATTGATAGAACTATTATTTCATCCTGTGCAACTTTTTTGGAATTTACGGCATTCTTTTTTTTTTAAACTTGTTTCTTTTTTAGTAAAGTTATGGTAATGCTAGTTAACCACTGCAACTTTTTACAGTTATTCAGTAGCCCTATTTTAACCTTCTGTTGGATTTCAACTTGGAGAACTTTGGTGAGATTTGCATTTTTTGCATTCTTTTTTTATGGTTGTGTTAGTTTGGCCTGAGCAAGTTTTGTGTGCTTGACGGTTGTCCTAATTTCACCTATGCAACTTTTGAGGATTTGTGGTAGTCTTAATTAGATTTTTGTGTGTGGATGATATTCAAGTATTATTTTAACCATATTAATGTTTTTGGCATTCAATCTTGAGACGTGTCTCCTCGTGAAATGTAATAAGGGTTGGGCATTATATCGGAAAAATATTGATATTGTGATATTGCCCCACGCAATATGCATATCGCAAAGACATGCGATATATTTAATCTGGAATTGTAAGTTTGTATCTGAATTTGACCAGTCAGACACAAACTTAAATGTGCATCACCATCTAATAGTTGAACATTATATACATTTAATTGACTAAGAATACATTAGGCTTGCTTATTTTGCCCCATGGAATTGTTTTTAATTCTTTCTTTAGATAATAATTTTTTTATTTCTTTAGGTACATGTTAAATATCACAATAATATCACAATATTCAACAACCATATCGCATATCGCATGTTGTTTCCAATATTGGATAACTCTGATAAGCCTTTTCTTTCACCCACCTTTTGTTTTTGTTCTGTTTAATGATGTCATAATGTTCAATGTTGTGTGCTCATTCTTCAGACATCAAGCCGGAGAACCTTCTCATCAGCTCTGATGACATCCTCAAGTTGTGCGATTTTGGTGAGCTGCCAGTCAAGCTGCGATACAGCTGGAGATTTATTTTAGCACTGAAACTATATTTGGATGATACCAGCACATCCGGTTATCTACCAAGCTCCACGTGCGGCCCACTCTCTCACTTCTTATCCTTGCTTCAATCGCAAGCATTTATTGCACATTCTTCAGATCCAGTTGAAAGTACTTGTACATTCTTTGTCCACTGTAGTGAGACAATTTAGTCCATGGACCTTAATAACCAAGGATGTCGAATAAATGGTTATCCATACGCTTCAGTTCATGAAGCATGTCGCGTTTTGATCCAATCTGGCAACCGAACGAGGGACGGGATATGGGGGACGGAAAAACATCATGCGGGCAATCTGCTGTGGGAGACGGGAGGCCGTGTTTGCCATGGAACACATACAGGCCAAGCAGATGCCAGTTTATAGTAGGTACTAAGGCTGGGTGGTATGCCCTTGAAATTCAATCTTTCATTTTGTTTTCCTAAAAAAAAGTGATTTTAATAGATTTTCTTCATCCTCTGTTATATCAAGTCTCAAATGAATGTCTCGCAAAACAAGTCCAGATTTTTTTTCTTTCCGGGATTTTCTTTATTTGTCCTGATGTCAAACAAGCACTGAAACATTTTTTTGCATTCTTATTTTTTAAATTAAATTTGTTAGCCGAGACAGTGCTGTGTTAGAACGCAGGCACGAGAGGGCCACAAGTTATTCTTTTTCAATTGGAGAAGGCTATGGCCAAAATAAAAGTCATAATTTTGCACGTGGCGTGGCCTCAGCATGATCAAAGCGAATCGGTGAGGTATTTTTTTTCTTTTTTTCCTTTTTTTTTTCTTCTATCTTAAAGAATCGGTGAGGTTAACGAGTAATTTCCTCTAAAAAAGCAACAACAACAAATTCTGCATATTCTGCATATTCACAAATTCTGACCCACAAATATGTGGGGGTTCACTGTATGGATATTGTGCAGAAAACTTGAAATAATTGATAAAATGGCTGCATCGCACAGCCCTATAGGCTTACTGTGTTTCTCCAACGCTCTGACCCATTTTATCTTTTTAATGAGGACACTGTGTTCCGGACTGGTCGCCGCTATCTGGACTCATCTTGTCTTCTCTTGCCAGGCTTCGCACGTAATCTCTCTGAGGGAACGGACGCCAACTACACCGAGTATGTGGCCACCAGGTGGTACCGTTCTCCGGAGCTTCTGCTCGGGTATGTCTGTCAAGAAACACCCATAAAAGCGTTTACCAACTTTAATACATAAAAAAAAGTTGAGTTGAGATACCAGTCCTGATATTTTTTTAAATATTCAAGATTAGGGTTGTGCCAAAAAATCGATTCTCATAACAATCGCGATTTTCATTTAGTACGATTCACAATTGATTTTAAATGTCCCAACATCGATTTTATTTAAATTATTTTATACCGTCTTGCCCTTGTTTGTGTTATTGGGAGCGCTGTTCATGTTGTACATGATTTAGCCACTTAGGGGCAGTGTGGTTCCGCGCGTTCTGATACACTGTTAAATTGTAGCCACACTAGAGATTAGAAGGAAAAAGTCACAATCAAGTTATGCATAAAAGTTGTTTTTTTTGCAGCGTAGGAAGAGCATATGCCGGTGAGTAATGTTAAGATGCTTCCCTGTATACATTCCTGAAGTGTTTTGTATGAATAGCCGTTCTTTTGAGTGATAAAGGCGTCGCGATTAGCGCGCTGATTAGCATTAGCGAGTCAAACTGGAGTGGTTCATGACGATTCGTTGTACATCTATAAATTGAAGCAGAAATCATTGTCAATCAAATCGTTTTGAATCCAAAATGGATTCTGAATCGAATCGCAGACCCAAAAATTGGAATTGAATTGAATCAAATCGAATCGTGAGACGGTCAAAGATTCCCACCCCTATTCAAGATGGATGAATCTCAAATGGGCACTAGCTGTATGCAATAGATGCCGAAATATTTGTTACTTAAAAAAAATAATAATAATCCAGGGCCAGTATCTTCTATACAGATATTGATATACTATGATAATAATTCATGCGTCTTGTCCTCCCCTTACCCGCTTTTTCAGGGCTCCGTACGGCAAGGCGGTGGATATGTGGTCGGTGGGCTGCATCCTGGGAGAGCTAAGCGACGGACAGCCCCTCTTCCCGGGCGAGAGCGAAATCGACCAGCTCTTTACCATCCAGAAAGTTCTCGGGCCTCTTCCTCCGGAGCAGATGAAGCTCTTCTACAGCAACCCTCGCTTCCACGGGCTGCGGGTAAAAAAGAAAAAAGAAAAAAAAAGAACGCATGCCGTCTCGCCTCCGTCTTCCATCACTCCTCCTCTTCTCTCTGTCTTGCTCCTCACACACTCTGCTGGTTTTATTTAAAAAAAAAAATGTTCTTCTTCTGGCTGTGCTGTGACTGATTGCATGGCGGTGACTCATGGTGTATCGTGTCCTGGAAGCCGGGTCGTCTTTCCTTTTCTTTTTACATGCCCACGCCTAAGGGATGCATAATGATCACTTTACAAATTGCTCCCTTTTGTACTGATATGTATTTTTTAATATAAGGTGGTTGCATCAACAAATTGCTAGCAGAGTTTGGTATAATTAACGAGAAACAGGGCCAGTATCATAATATGGTTGCCAGTATGAAGTACTTTCTTTATACTGGTGTGTATCTCATTTATCTTGTTGATTTTTTTTTCTTAGTTCCCTACTGTAAACCACCCACAAACATTGGAGCGCCGATACCTGGGAATCATCGGCGGAGCCCTGCTGGACCTGTTGAAGGTACTTTGTATGATGACGGCGGTGAGTCAGTCGAGCGCAACTTGTCTCTTTTGCGCATTCCAGAGCCTTCTTTTACTCAACCCCGCCGAGCGCTTCCTGACGGAGCAGGGCCTCAACCACCACGCCTTCCAGTCCCTGAGGCTGGCAGAGCGGCCCGGGCCCCCCACGCCTACGCTGGTGCGCTCCTCCAAGAGGAAACCCCACCATGGCGACACCACACCCAGCAGGTCAGTCCCACATTTACGCCTCCTTTCCTCCCATCCAGTGACAAAAAAGGGAAGTAAAATGGTAAATGGACTGCTTTATATACAGGAGAGCGCTTATTTTTATTTTTATTATATTTATTTATTTATTTTTATTTTTTATTTTTTTTTATTTTTTTTAAAGAGCTCAGTAATGTTCATTCGGAAATGTCATCATCATTGCTCTTTATTTTATTTTATTTTTATTTTTATTATTTTTTTTATTTATATACAGTAGAGCGCTTTATCTACACCATGGGTGTCAAACTCATATTAGCTAAGAGGCCACATGGAGGAAAATATATTACCAAGTGGGCCGGATCAGTAAAATCATTGTATATAATAAAAAAAATTATAATTGCCGTCATTTATACGCTGATTTTTGCTATTTGAGGGGTGCAACTGTAAATATATTGTCCCAAAAACTAACACTAATGCAAATGAAACACTTAGTTACTTTTACTCCTACTTACTGTGTTTTGTCTTCTGCAGGAGTCACGGCCTGAAGAGCTCGGGCAGCCATCGCTCCAGCCTGCGCGACTGCTCCAGCTTGCCTCGCCACGAGGACCTGCACCCCAACAGCAACAGCGCCGAGAGCGGCGGAGGCGGCGGCGGCGGCGGCGGGGGGTTCCTCAACGGCAACCTGCCGGCACCAATCAACCTCAGTCCCACGCTGCACCCCAAGAGCTACCCGGCGCAGATGTTCAACCACTCGGCCTCGTGCGGCGTGGAGCTACCCCACCTGCTCAGCCCCGCCGAGGCCAACAAGGGCGACTTTGACGTCAAGAGCTCCGACGGCCCCGGAGCTAAGTACCTCAAGTCCAACTTCCGCTCGCAGCAGCACCGCCACTCCTTCGTGGAGGGCAAGACAAGCACCCTCCAGTCGACGGAGAAGCACGGCCGCCATAGCTACATGGAGGCACCCGCGCCCAAGTTCTCCTACCTGAACCTGTCCAAGAGCTACGGCACGCTCAGCGACGCCAAGTCTGTGGGTAACCTGAATGACGTGCACCTGTACGCCGACGAGCCCACCGCCCGCTACTTCCCCTCCAGCTGCCTGGACTTAACGGCGCCCAGCAGCCCGGCTGTGCGGCGCTCGGACCGACGGGGGAGCACGCGCACCGAGCGTGAGAGCAACACCCTGGACTCGTCTTACCGACGCTCGTCCGCCCGCCATAAGGACTCTCCAGACGGCCTGGACCCGAACGACGGCGCCGGCGGGGGCGGGGGCGGGGATCGGAGCCACGCGCACTCGTTGTCGGCCCCGCATGAGCCCTACGCTCAGGGGTACAGCAGCCCCTTCTCATCACAGCAGAGGCCGCACCGCCACTCCATGTACGTGCGGCGGGATCACCAGAGGACTCACGGGGGAGACGAGGGGCTGCAGGTGGGGCAGGGGGTGCCCACCCGGGCCAGCAGCCTGCAGCTGCTGTCGCCGCAGCTGCAGCACCGCACGCTGCCTCACCACTCGGCCTCCAGGGAGGAAGACATGAGCCGGGTCAGTCTATCCCTCCAGTCAAATCAGTTATGGGGATCCCTATGTTTATCACGGGGGACGTTACAGAGAGCAGACCCACTCGCGATTGGTGAAAATCTACGATATGGAGACCGCTTTTTTTTTTTTTTAAATACGGTAGTTTTACCACCCCTACATATTTTAAAAAACCTTTAAACTTACATGAAACATGGTTAGGGCTGGATTTATCCAAATAGCAGGTGCTAAATTGCGTGTTCCACCATATTTAAAAGAGGATTTTGCACTTGTTGATGGTTTTCATCTCAGAGAATTTGAGGAAGCTCAGCAAGCACAAAATGAAAGCTGAAGTGATGGAATTGGAAGTGTTAGTGGAAGAGGCTAACAAATGATTAATTATGAAGAAAATAAATCTATCGCTCTAATAATTGTTGGGAAACTAGCTGCTACATAAAAGCCATCATTTGTTTTATTCAACTTTCCCGTAGTGCGCGTAAATTGGGAGAATCTGGCCAATGACCATCCTGCACAACATGATGATACCCCAAAAAACTGCACTGGCAGCACCACTTAATGAACCAAAACCAAAATGGAAAGTTGATGCAGTGTTTTGTCATTGGCGATATGGCATGACTCCTTCTTGTGATTGGCTTAAAGTTAGCCCTTGAATTATTCACAAGCTCCACAATTATATTGCTGAATAAACAATATGTCGTCTTGGACATTTTTGTTTTAAAAAATGTATATAGTGGAAAAGATCCATCCTCACATCACCTTTCATTTTTCCTATGCTTCATAATCGCCACAATCACTGCAGTCATGGTTACGCAGCAAACGAGTTGACAGTTTGCTGTAATTATGAGTTGGAACTTTTATTTGGAAAGTAATTTTGACAGGCATGCATCAGAAACGTTATTACTTGGTGATGTAAACACAACTTACAGCGCTATTTAAACAGCCCCTCGCATCAAAAAGGTCATTGGCGTATTTATAGCACAACAAGTCGGACTGTTAAAACTGTTCGAGTGCTTTGGTCTGAATCCTTTGTTTCCTCAAAAGTAGAGATCAGTGCAAGATGTTCATTTTTGTACTCATTTTTATTAATAAGCTACTCTGAAAGGCACCGAATAGGATAAGCGCTACAAGCTATTGTTGAGCAATACATGTTATTTATTGTGCTTCACTTCTGTACAAGTGGGTTGCAAGAATAGAAAAATGCCGGTCCCACGGTGACAACAGTTGAAACTGATGCACAACTAATAAGCACAGCTGTTGGTTGTACCGTACGCTCCTCTATGCTCCTGCGGGCTTTTGCATTGTGTCGCGCATGTGGCTGTTTGTCGTGTGTCGTTGTGCGCTTCCTGTTGTTGATGTGAAGCTGCCGTACGTGTGTTATGTCCAGAGCGATCAGGCCCCCACTGAGGCGGCCCCCCACACCAGACCCCCAATCAGGGACTCCACCAGGGACAACTTTCACACACAGAGGCAAAAAAGCGAGGTCCATCCCTCTTTCTTGCTTATGACCTCTCTCTCGCTCATTCTCTCCCTTTCTCTACCTCTGCCTTCTCCCTCCTTCCTTTTCTATCCCTTTCTCCCCATCCTTTAACCTCTTTCTTTCTTTCTCTTTCCTCTTTCTCTCTCTCTCTCTCTTTCTCTCGCTCTCCCTAACTCATTTTCTATCCCTTTCTTACTCACTCACTCACTCTCTCTCTCAACTTACTCTCTCTCTTATTGTCTTTCTCTCTCTCACGCCGTCTCTCACTCTGTCTGTCTGTCTGTTTCCATGTTTCTCCCATTCTCTCTCTTGTTTTCCATCTCACTCCCTCCTTTTCTATCCCTTTCTCCCCATCCTTTAACCTCTCTCTCCCTACCTCATTTTCTATCCCTTTCTCACTCTCTCTCTCTATCTCTCTCTCTCTCATATTACTCTCTCTTTTTGTCTTCCTCTCTCACTCTGTCTCTCTCTCTCTCTCTCCATGTTTCTCCCACTCTCTCTCTAGTTTTCCATCCCCCTCCCTCCTTTTCTATCCTTTCTCCACATCCTTTAACCTCTCTCTTTCGTCTTTCTTTCTTTCTCTCTCTTTCTCTCTCTTTCTCTCGCTCTCCCTAACTCATTTTCTATCCCTTTCTTACTCACTCATTCACTCTCTCTCACCTTACTCTCTCTCTTATTGTCTTTCTCTCTCTCACACTGTCTCTCACTCTGTCTGTCTGTCTGTTTCCATGTTTCTCCCATTCTCTCTCTTGTTTTCCATCTCACTCCCTCTTTTTCTATCCCTTTCTCCACATCCTTTAACCTCTCTCTCTCTCTCTCTCTGTCTCTGCCTGCTTTGCTGCTGCGCTAATGTGACAGTTAAAGCCTTGTTTAGATTGCCTTATTATTATTATTATTATTATTATTGTTACAAATAGGGTATGCAAGAACTGCTGCGTGTTGACTGCATTTGTGTCTCAGGTGGGCCTATACCACGAGTCTCAGGCCGAAGATGGCGGCGCCTCCTCCAAAGAGAACCGCAACATCTACAGCGAGTCCATGCCCCGCAAGGTCGGAAGCTTCTACCGAGGTGGGTTGATTGGACGTACGGTGTGGCATGCTTTGGATCGTAACATGTTGCTTTTTTTTTTAAAGGGGAAGTCAACCCCCAAAAATATTTTTTGCAATAAAATGTTCTATGCAGCCCCAGGGGCGGCCATTTTGCCACTTGCTGTCGACTGAAGATGACATCAATGTTGCTCAGTTCTCAGATAACAACCAATCACAGCGCAGCTTCAGAAAACAGGTGAGCTGTGATTGGTCGTTGCCTTAGCTCTGAGCAACTGTGATGCCATCTTCAGTTGACAGCAAGTGGCAAAATGGCTGCCCCTGAGATGGATAAAAATGGCTGGATTTTGCTTCATAACTCTTTTTCCACAAATGTAATATTAATCAGAATGTCATGTTTAGACTAGTGAGGTCACATATTATTGTCAAGTTGACTTCCACTTGAAATAACCAGATGTTGAAAATATGATGTGGTATGCTTTGGATCATGAAATTTGCTTTCCATTGATAGCTCAGTGTTTGACATACTGTTTGATGCTGTATGCTTTGGACCCTGAGGTGTTTCTTTACATAGATAGATAAATACTGGACATCTGATGTGGTATGCTTTGGATCATAGTACGTGTGTGTTCTTGTGTTGTGTTGTGCTTAAAAGGCAAATGATGGTCTCTGTGGTGTTTGTTGAACAGTCCCTTCTCCTCGGCCAGACAATTCCTTCCACGACGGCCGCTCTCAGGGGCGAGGCTCGGGTATGACAGGCGACACCGGCAACCTGGCCAACCACTCCAAACGCCAGACCGCCTTCGATCACTGGTAAGTGCCACGTCCTCGGCATTAAAACCCCAAGCTGTGTTGCGCCATCCCTGCCCTAACGCGCTGGCTTCCCCTCCGAGGACGGGCCCGGACACCGTGGTGCTGAATACCGCCGAGCCGTCCAAGGAGAAAGAGAAGCAGGGTTTCTTCAGAGCAATAAAGAAGAAAAAGAAAAAGCCTCAGATGGTGAGTTGGTGACTCACTCCCACGCAGGTGAAATGCGTTATCGGCACAGCAAGGTTATCTTTTTTCTAGTTGCCTATTCCTGACGGAAGGCCCATTGTCATAAAGAAATGTTTTTATTTTTATTTTTTTTGTACCTGCCTTTAACCCAGAGAATAGAAAAAATGCTGTTTATTGTCAGCCTCACGTGATGTTTACTGTCAAACGTAAAATGTAATATAAAGAGTATAACATTTTTGTACATCGCTTCAGCTAACATGTCCGTTTAGCTTAATGCTAACAAATAATGCAGTACGTCATAGATAGGCTAACAAATAGCATGGGTGTCAAACCAATGCTAGAGCAACACTATTACAATAACATAGGCATATATTCTTTATTCTCTGCAAAGAACCGATAGAATTACTGTGGCTTACTGACTGTCTCACTTTATCTTTACGTTTGTATTATACTGCTCCCTGGTGGCAAAAACAGTACAGTAAATTAAACAAAAGTGTCTCAATACAAACTTTGAAAAGTATACAGTCAAGCCCGGGTTTTTGTAGTAGATAAGGACCAAGCCGTATCGCAAAAATATTGATGGAGGCGAGGAGAGAAAAGTGTCTTGATATTGCCACAGGAATTTGAAATGCAACGACAAGCATGTACAGTTCATGAACAGATGTGTGAAAGGGGCTCTTTTTCTTTTTTGGCTGCTGCTTTGTTGTCAAGTTAGGGCGAGGAGGCAAATAAACCCAATCTGCCCAGCAGGAAGCAGCCGGGCGTATTTTTAGCTTCTCATTTTCTGCCTCTGTGTGACACACACTCACAAACACACAAAACACTTCGTCAGAGCGAGAAGCTGCTAGAATGATGCTCTGGATGCTGGTCATGTTCACATTAGAAATACATCTAAAATTGTCTTATAAAACTAGTGTATTTATTTACATTCTGTTTTTTTATGCAATACCGTTACATTAAAAATGTAACAAAAAATATCTTATTTTTGCTGGTATGAACGAATGGCATTTTAAATCATTTCAATGGGGAAAATTTGATGTTTGAATTTTTTTTTGACAGGTCCCCAGCGAGGAGGCGGTCCTGCAGAAGTCGGCGCGCTCCCACCAGAGCGGTCGCCACCGGAGCCGCGACAAAAGCCGAGAGCGGGAGCGCGAGCGGGACAAGGAGTGGGCCGACAAGATGGCTGACTCGCACTCGCCGGTATGGCCGGTCTGTCTAGACTAGGATTTGACGAAACACAATCAGAAGCGCTTATTTACATTTACAACCTAATTCTAATATTTGTCTCATGAGTTTGAATTGTTTTATTCCCAACAATGTATTCTCTTTACTGCACATTAATTTGTTTTTGTCCAATCAGATTTCATCCTCTTTGTGTTACCATGTCAACATGTCCCATGTCATTTAGACAGGGTTGTGCCCTGTCTAAAGGAATCTCCTCTTCTCATGGCCTTGGCCTTCTGCAAATAATGGTGGATGGGTTCCCACAAAATTCAGCAAATTGGTGAATTAGCAAATGCTAAACATGAATTTGTATCGGGGGTCACATAATTTTATTTAAAAGTTTTCTTAGGGGTGTCAGGTGATTATTATTTTTTATTGTAATTAATCGCTTGACTTCAATAGTCAACTCACGATTAATCGCAAATTTTATATCTGTTCTAAAGTTAGTCTGTACAAAAAATGTTTTCATACTCTTGTTAACATAAAAGTGAAAAATAATAACTAATATTAATATGGCTGCATCTTTTAGACAGTATTTTCATAATTCATAAAATTTAGTTACATTTTTTATTTTTTTACTGTACTGTAAAAACAAGTGTTGATTTGTATTGAGGTAATTTCACTGCCACTAGATGGCATAATTGCATTTGTAAGACATTGGTGACAACTGTATTTTTATTTTCATATTAGGAGCTATTTAATCTTTAACATAAAGTAACTTGTGAAATTCTGCACATTTTTACAATTGTAAAATACAACTTGACCCCAGTCTCCACAAATATATGCATTATTATTAAATTTATTACTGCTGAATTTTGATGTGGACAAGTCTGCTGCGTTGGGACTGGAATTCCCCCAGTACAGGCGTTCCAAGTAAGGGTCGGCCATTAATCTTGTGTTAAAGAAATTAGTGGCGTTAAAGGAACTTTAAATTAAGTCAAAATTCACACACTCATTTTGCCACCTCTAGTTTTTTATAGGTAGGTCCATTCATTTCAATGAGGAATATTATTAAGGTGGATTAATTCTGTTAAGTCCCCACTAAATGCACGGCCCGCCACTGTTACATCAAGCCTCTTATTCTGCAAAATCCCTCGTCACACATTTTATTTCGTCCTCCCAGAGCCAACCACTGAAGTCACTGCGCAAACTCCTGCACCTCTCCTCATCCTCGTCCAATCAGACGGCGGCGTCCGACATGCGCTACCAACCGCTGCCAAGCCCCGCCTCCGCCCCCCAGGGAGCCTTCTCCGACGGTCGCGGCCACTCGGGGGTCAACACCCCGCAGATGAAGAGCAGGCAGTCGGCCTACCCGCAGCTGGAACCCAGCTGGCACGCGGGCAACCCGTATCCCGAGCAGATGGCCGTCAAAGGGGGCCAGAACGGGCATGGCTTCGGGCGCCCCTCCAGGTCCCGCATGGCCAACCTCAACGACCTGAAAGAGACGGCGCTGTGAACCAAGATCAGAAAGGAAGTACTGAACTCACTCACGCTTCTGGGGTGGACTCCCCAACACCTCCCAAAACTGCCAAAATTAAAAATAAATAAATTACTAAATAAATAAATAAAAGTGAAAATAAAAACGGATATAAAAAAATATAAATCCGAAATTAAATCCTAAATATTCAATATAAATGGGGAAAAAAATAAGAAAAATATATATATACCTTAACTAAAAGTTGAAATAAATACAAAAATGAAAAATGAGATTCAAAAAATATCAATCAATAAATAAAAATGTTCTTCTCTCACATTTATTAATTTCATGCTGCAGACGCTCTGTTTGGTGGAAATGTTCTTCAAATGAGTGTCTTAGTTTGGGCTCCGCCTTTGCAAACTGCCTTTCAGTGGTCGAGTGAGCGGGTCTCGCCGACTTGCATGGAGAGCTCCAGCAATGGACGACTATCTTGTCCACTGTCACCAACTCAAGACATGTTTAGGACCGTCCCCTCATTTGAATAACATTTCGACTTGCACAAAATAAATAAATGTGAGAGTGTTTTTTTTTATTGATTGATATTTAATTTTATTTATACATTTATTTTTGTATTTATTTCAACATTTATTTTTAGTTTTAGAATCTCGTTTTTTATTTTTGTATTTATATTTACTTTTATTTATTTATTTAGGGATACATATTTGTTGTTGTTTATTTTGATTCATATATATATATTTTTTTTAATTATATTTTTTATATTGTTTTTTTATTTTCACTTTGATTCACTTATTTATTTATTTATTTTTAGTTTTGTCAGTTTTGGTCCTCCATACTCCTACACACACAAACACATACATATAGAGTATATACAGTACATGCACACAAAAATGAATCCATGTCCTAAATTTTTCCAAATATTTGTTTTCATGGGACCAGAAAATAAGTCACCACAAGCAATGATATCTAAACTGCTGGCAACAAACCCCGCAAGATCTAATCAAATATTTACAAAAATGTGAGGTGTGGACTCGCTTTTGTGAGATGCTGAACACGCACGCACGCACGCACGCACGCACGCACGCACGCACACACATACACACACATTGCAAAGGGTTGAAAAATGAGCATTGTCGTGTTGATCAGACAGAATGTTCACATGAAGAACACGCACACACACACGCAAAGTGCACCGCTTGCAAACTGGAGGCCAAAAGCCTTCTTGTGTCTTAATGTTTTTTTAAAGGCTTCCAATGTTTGATAGACTTTATAAGAGGCTTCACTTGTATTGTATTATAAAGTATATATATTACAAATGGAATATTTAAATATATATATATATATATATATAGCTAGATTAAAGTGTGTTTTAGTTTGAATTGAGTAGGAGAATTATATTTAGTTGTAAAATGCGTGGTATTTCTTTTTCCCGTCGGCACGGTAACGTCACATGACATCATTGTAACGCTACGCACACAAATGCGCGCACACACATCAGCTGAGTTGACAATCGATTACAACTACTTTTGTTTTGTCCTCATTTTTAGCACATTACTGTACAGTTACTGCGCTCTTAGTTATTATTATTATCATCAAAAACAACAACATTGTCAAGTAGCTTAGCGGGCACTAAAATCGGGTCTACTCGGTAAAATCTACCCGGCGACAAGATGTGTTGGAACAAGCGCGTGTATTATATTAATACTACTAATATGGGAGCCTTTGTCGTCTGCTACTTCCTCACACACACACACACACACACACACACACACACACACACACACACACACACACACACACACACACACACGCTTGTTTGTTTACGGGCGGGCCAAAGCACACAGTGTTACATTTGGGATTTTGTTACATACACATTTGTAGCGTAGTCCATCATGGTTTTTTCCTCCCCCTGCGACAAACAAATGTGTAATATTCATGTTTACATATGTAACACTAAAGCTCAAATAAATTGCAAACTGGTTTCATTTGACACATGTGCACATTGTATTTTTTTCGGGAATATGAAATATTTCAATATCATTACGGGGTTTTTTTTCTCTTGAGGAAAAACATGTCATGATGGAACGTGAGTGGATGAGGGATGGTGGACCCAAATGCAGGGAAACCCGAAATCAAGTGCAATGTGTGGTACTTTTATTAAACATGGGGAGAAAGATGAGCAGACAAGCATGACTGGACGGAATGCGAGTAGGCCGGTCACCATGATTGAACGGGACGTGAGTAGACAACTTGGCAGTGATGAGGACGACTTGACAGTGACGAGGACGACTTGACTGTGACAAAGACGACTTGACTGTGACGAAGACAACTTGGCAGTGATGAGGATGACTTGGCAGTGACGAGGACGGCTTGACTGTGACAAAGACGACTTGACTGTGACGAAGACAACTTGACTGTGACGAAGACAACTTGACTGTGACGAGGACGACTTGACTGTGACGAGGACGACTTGACTGCGACAAAGACAACTTGACTGTGACGAGGACAACTTGACAGTGACGAGGGCTTAGCTTTGACAAGACAAGACGAGACGCACAAACTTCTACACATAACGTCAACAATGCTCCCACACCAACTGGACAAACGCAACAGACTAAATACACCAACACTATTGAGACACACCTGGGTAAACACAAGTGACTAAGGGCTACACACTGGGAATCGAAGAGACACACAGATGGACGTGGTTGGCCATAACGAGACAAGGGAAGAAACCAGGAACACAAAGAAAAACCCAACCCCCACAGAACCGAAACATGACGAAAGGGGTAAAATCATGAGATTATTATGCATTTTTGGGAGAAATTTGTAACAATCTTACAGGAAAAAAAAAAATCATATGAAATACTTTCATCTCATAACAATACAGTACAAATTATTATTTTTTTTAAGTACAATTTTCTCATAATATTAGTCATTTTTTTCTAGGAAAAGTATACCTTTTATTTTCACAAACTTCTAGAACGAATTGTCCTTTGCAGTATAGAATCAAAAGAGATGACAACACAAAAAGTTCAACATTTATTTATCATTTTGTTATCGTATACTGAATGTTTTCCTATAAACCCAAAAATTTAAATATTTCAATATGCAACGACAATCGACAATTGAAAATGCAAATCTTTCGTATGTAGCTGTATATGATCAAGTTATCATTTTGTTGTTGATAATTTCATGAACTTCCTCCCTCGAGAAGAACGAGTGTTGAGTTTAGGGAGCGTGTTTTCCCGGCAGGTCCCTCACACGCACTTTCCCATGCACATGAGCAGCTCCATGCGAATGGCGATTCGGGTGTGCCAGCCCAGAGGCAGCAGGCGGATGTAGCGCGCCACGATGGGCGGGCGCAGAAGGTTCTGCACCGTGGACGAGCGGTCCGAATTCCCATAGAAGACCTGAAAGAAAGACAGCCAACGTGACATCAATTGTGAGGAATTAAATAATTGATTCATTGACAGCCCAGTTAAAATGGATTTTTGACGTATATAGCCGTCAATGGCACTCAATGATTGTCTGTCAAAAAATTACAGATTTTTTTATTTTTGGGTTTATGGGATATATAAACATAAACATATTACAAGTATAAAAGAAAGAGAAGAATTTGTCAATAATATCACTGTTTACAGTCTACATGGAGTAGGAAGAAGGTTTGTAAAAACATTCACATGTTTTGCCTGTGATCTGTATTTTATAAGTTATTTAATTAATTATTTATATTAGGGGTGTCAAAAAAAATAAAATAATTCTGTGACCCAATACAAATTTGCGTATAGAAAATATTTTTGGGGTAAATTTTTTGTATATTTAGAACAGATATAAAATTTGTGATTAATCGTAAGTTTAATTATGATTAAAAAAAATTATTGCCTGACACCCCTAATATATATATGTATGTATATGTATATATATATATATATATATATATATATATATGTATGTATATGTATATATATATATATATATATATGTATGTATATATATATATAATTTTTTATTTTTAAACTAGTATTAATCGGTAGTCTGATACTGACATCAGCCTTAAAAAAAATCCATATTGTAATCCTGCCATATCCACTATCTCCGTGCTGCGTTTGCGTGCGTACTCTGTTGTTTCCCGTCTGGTCTTTGTAGTAGACCCAGTTGAGCGTTTCCATCGTGCGGTACTGGACGCTGTACTTGGTGATCCACTCGTCCGAGTCACAGCGGCCCTGCATCAGGATGCCCGACACCACGCCCACTTCCTGCAGGTCGATCTGCAGCCACTGGTGCAGGTCGTTGTACTTGGACAGCCACGCGCACCTGATACACGTGCGGATGGTTGGTTGTCTCGGTGCCGTGTGATTGTCTCGCTACCAGTGAATTGGGGTGCTGAGGGGCCCTACCCGAAGCCCTGGTTGTTGAGTCGTGCCTTGTTGGGGACCCAGGAGGTGTACCAGCTGCTGTACTGATCCTGATGGGAGCAGCTGATCTGGTCCGACATCACCGAGCCGGACTCGAAGCCCAGGGCTCTGTGGTACGGACACTCTGGGTGGACGAGACCAGCACAACAACAAACGCTTGATGCATCTCTAGTAGGTATAGACCGATTATTGACCGAGCCGATAATCGGTGCTGATATTTGGCATTTTGACTAATATCAGCAAATATCGGCATCGGCCTTTTTCCTCATCTGATGGCCGATAAAGCTGTGGAATGCTGGCGAACTTAGGGTTTTCATCAGGATTTGTAAGATGTTCACAGACCGTTTTTACTTTTCACTAAACCATTTTGAACATATTCTGACAATTTTGACTGTCTTTTGACACCTTTTATGAATCCTGACGAAAACTCTAAATTGGCTGCTTTGGCATGCATTTGTCGCTCAGGAAACTTTTCATTTATGGATTTATTTAAATTTCCACTTTATAACGAAAACATTATGCTGACACTGGGAACTCCCTACACTTTTTACTAAAAAAAACTAAAACTAAACTATTTTTGTTGGAATTTTTAAACAAAGCTGTCAATTATTTGTATGTTTAAGATTAAAAGAAAAAGTAATTAATTTTTTTTACGGAAAAGGAATATCGGCTTGAAATATCAGTTAACGGTGTCATCCGCTCTAAAAACAGTTAGGTCAAAAGTAACCCAAATATGGATCAAAAATGGACCGATCCAATTTATGGGTCAATTTGACCCAACTTTCTGGGTTATTTTATACAAAATTACCCAATTTTTTGACCAAAATAAAGGATCTGACCAATATTTTTACACTAAAAGACCCATTTATTGACTCAAAGTTGGATCAAATTGAACCAAGTAGACGATTGGTTCATTTTTGTATCCACAGTTGGGTTATTTTTGACTCAACTGTTTTTAGAGTGTGGATTACCAATAATCAGTATCTGTATCGGCCTTGAAAAACCCATATCGGTCTATCACTAATCCCTGCTTCTCTTCTCAGGCACCACGAAACTGCGATTACGCAAACCACCCGCGTGGAAGCTAAAAGCGTGTGACGTGACCTCACCTGGCATGCAAGTCAGCGGTTGGCCTTGAGATGGCTCTGGCGCCGAGGTGGGCCTGACGGCGTCGGGGAAGCTGGTGGGCGCGATGGCCTCGCAGTCGCACGTACACGCTTTCACGTTCCTGGCGGTCCACGTCTCTTGGATCTTCTGATCCTCCTCCTGCAATTCCTCCTCCACTTGCAGGATCTCCTCTTCCTGCACTCCGCGGACAAAATGGGAAAGAGTTGGGAATACCATTTTTTATAGTGTTTGGAAACAACAGGTGCCAGGGTACTTGTGGGTGGCACGAAAAATCTCTATTAGTAAGAAAAAGTCAGACATTTTTATTTATTTTTTTACCTCCTGAGAGTGAACTGCAGTCAGGGCTGTAGCACATCCATGCATGCATGGAACATAAAAAGACATCTCTAAAGGTTTTATAGACAATAGTTAAATATGGTTCAGTGGAACCGCCAAAGTTCAACAAACACAGAAGTGGATCAATTTGGTCTTTAAGTCGTGCTTGTTACCCCAAAGATGAACTAGTATTTACTGTCAATAGACAAAACTGGTGTTGGGGGCTCTTTTTTTTTTCTCCCTAAAATGGCCAAGTCAAACCAATATGGCCGACTTCCTGTTCAATTTTTAACCTGGGTCCTTGAGACTTTTTCCTGCGTCCTGTTATGATGGACATGTCCACCGAATTCTGTGACAATCAGTCAAAGCATTGCTGGCTGCTCATTTTTTTTTCAACTTTCCAGCCTTGGAATTTGCCCCAAAATTGCTACGTCAAACCAACATGGCCGACTTCCTGTTCAATTTTTGGCCTGGGTCCTTGAGACTTTTTCCTGCATCTTGTTATGATGGACATGTCCACCGAATTTCGTGGCAATCAGTCAAAGCACTGCTGTCTGCTCCTTTTTTTTCAACTTTCCATCCCCAGAATTTGCCCCAAAATGGCTACTTCAAACCAAAATGGCTGACTTCCTGTTCAGGTTTGGATGTCATTCCTTGAGATGTTTTCATGTGTCCTGTTGTGGCAGACATGTCTACCCAATTTTGTGTCCATTAATGAATCTTGTGTTGGGGGGTAATTTTGTTTTAGGCTAATTGGGACCACTTTGGACATTTCCATTTATGGATGTACGCACTTTTGATGCTAGCAGTTAAGCATTAATGGCCGCATTGACATACAGTATTTCAAAGACACGTGTCTTCACGTATAACTGTACATAGTTATACAAAGCAAAGTATTTGTTAATTTTTGGCTCATATGAAAATATGAAATCAAACATTAAAAAAATTATTGAGCTACTCCACATAATTTCCTCTGGGAAACACGATTAACCAAATGGCTTGTCGTCACTTTCAGAGGTTCCACTGTGCATTTTGCCTGAATAAAAATGACAATTTTTTTTTATACTTCTAATGTCAATTAGCTTTGTAGACTTACCCTGCAAGAGGACAAAGAGGAAGAAGAGCGCGGCCCAACGAACGCTGGCCTCCATCTCGCTGCTCGGCCGTGCTGGAAATGGGATGCGAGCCGTGCGGCGGATCGGGATTGAGATTACACTAATCCAATGCAGTAAAGCGTGCGGGCTTCATCTAATACGCATTATTGGCTCACTAAATAAACGAGAGACTCTTCCTGCTTTCTCTACAGCCATTGTATACAAGCAACAGAAAGAAAAATAAGATTTAAAGGTCAAATCTCTTGTTTGGTTGTCATTATGCAGTAGTCGTATTTATTTTCTTGAAAATGTGCAGGCATTTCATGTATCACTAGTTCATATTTTTTTTATATTTAAGGTCCTAATTTTTTTTATGACATTGGCATATGCAGTTTATAAATTTTAATTTAAAATAACATTTATTAATTACTGTTGGATTATTGTATTTTATTATAATGTAATTGTTGTTCTATAAATTAAGCACCATTGCTATGTTTTCATTTGATCTTTTTATTAAACAATGTTATTTTGAAAAATACACCATGTTTTATTTTGTCATTACAGTTTAAAGTACTGTTCTTGTATTGCTTAAATATTGTTAAACAATACAAAATATGGCTTATTTTGTACAGATACTATTTAAAAAAAAATGTAGGATGTATTTTTATTTTATTACTGTACTGTTAAATAAGCTATATAAATAAAGATGGCTTGACTTGACTTATAGTAAATACTGTTAGATTGTGTTATTTTATGATATTCCATATGGTTTAATTTTTTATTGAAAAATAAGATGTTTACTTTCTCTGAGAAGATATTTTATCTATAATAAGGTATCACTAATTATATTTCACCGTAAAAATGTGAAGTTCTGTAGGCTTATTTAATCGTCCAATCAGCTTCTCCGTAGTTTGATCGACGTCTATGCAAGCCATTCAGCGTGTTAGAGCCCCCGCGAAAGGCGGAAGTAAACCCAAAGACCAATGAGCGTCGACCTGCCGGCGGCTCTGGCCAATCGCAAGCTTGACTGCGCCTGGCATCCGCAGCTTCTGAGCGAGTGTGCTGCTGAGTGCTGATGGGTGGCTGATTTTTTTCCTCTTCTTCGGAGCTGTGTCCAAATTCAAGGTAATAAGTTGGCAATGTTTGTTTTTGTTGACGTTTAAAGTTGGCTCGGGGCGTGCGTGTCGTTTTTGTGAGAAGTAGTCGCCGAATAAATGACGGTGTTATCTGTATGCTACTGTTACTTCCCGTTAGCTTGTGTTGTGCTCTACCGCTACTTTTACTATTTGGATAAGCGGGTTACTAACAAGTGGCAGGAGCAGATGAAATAGAGTATTATAAAGCTGTATCTTTTATTATTATTATTTTTAGAAAGAACGTTTTATGTAGATTATTAGTCTGACCACTATATGCCATTTATCATGTAATAATTGTAATAATTTCCTCAACCTCTTGTTGTGTGCCAATCATTCTGATGATGAAATCCTTTCATTTCAGATGCAGTTCATGCTTCTGTTCAGCAGACAGGGCAAGCTGCGGCTGCAGAAGTGGTACGTGCCCCTGTCGGACAAGGAGAAGAAGAAGATCACCAGGGATCTGGTGCAGACCATCCTGGCCCGCAAGGCCAAAATGTGCAGCTTCCTGGAGTGGAGAGACCTCAAGATTGTCTACAAGAGGTGAGCAGGACTTCAGTCTGTGGCAGTTAAAACAGAAAAACTCTCTGCAATTGGCTGGTAACCAATCCATGGTGTATCTATTGCTTCCTGCCACCGGAATCAACTGTGATAGACCATCTCATGAAAGAGAGCAAAAGCTCAAGCATTCTTTTGGTAAAAGAAAAAAAAAACGTTGGTGTCATTTCACCAAGTTTCTGTTGAAAAGATGATCTTATGTGATGTAATTTTCTCGCAAAGCAGACTGAATACTGACCGTAATATACATTTCAGTGCTAGCATTTACAGGCAGTTTTAAAGGGGCTTCAGGTATACCAACAAAGCTAGAAAATTGCCAGGTCTACTTTGTCCGCCCGTTCCGTGTCAGTGCTATTATTCATACATTAAAAAAAAAAGGCAGAAAATGTTGTCTTTTACAGGCTGTTTGAAAGAGGCTTTGCATACTACCTCTGAAGGTGGAAAATTACCACGTTGATGTCTTCCTCCATTCCGTGTCTTTATAGAGAATTGACCAGCCAGTGTGAAAGGCACTTTTGATACTCCACCCAAAGTCGAAATATTGCCAGGTAGACTTCTTCTCAAACAGAACAGAACTGCAACATGGGTAAAAGTAGGCCTTAGGTACTACCTCCAAATGCGGAACATTGTCAGGCCGATTTTGTGCGACCGTTCTTTGTTGGAGCTGGCTTAATGTGAAATTGTTGCTTAAAATACAAAAAAGATGCATAATGAGGGATCGAGAAGTCTCTTGACTGTTGTCCTCTATCTGTTTTATTAAGCAAGGTGTAATATTTGTCTTGGCTTCCTGTTTTTATTAGCCAGTGGTCACATGTTTTAAGAGCGCGTGAGGGATTATCCCGGATAAAGGAGTCCCCTGCTGGGCGGCAGGAAGAAGCTTAACTTCAGAACGTGCAGGCCAACGGATCACCTGCAGGTCCTCTCATAAGGCAAAATTGCCGCATCAGCGTCATGAATTTGACTCTGTTAATTGCACCTGAGAGGACAAAGTGGCGAGTGGGAGTTTTTTTCCATCTTGGTGGTGATTGATGAAGTTACTCTTGAAACTCATCAAAGCATGCTACTCGGAATTATTATTTTTTATATAGTGTTAGGGCTGCTCGATTATGAAGACAATATTAATCATGATTAATAGGGCTGTGCAATTAATCGAAATTCAATTACTATTTCAATTATTACTCTCCATAATTACAAAATCAGCGTAATCTTAAAAAATGATTATTAATACTAATTTTTGAGTTGTTTAAATTTACACATTTGCACCTTTTTAATTAAAAAATAATAATTTAGGAAATTTTGTTTAATCCGAAAGGAACTTGCATAATTATAGTGTTTCAAATCATTTTATTTGTCTTAATATTTTGTTTTTGTTTTTTACCAAAAAAATAAATAATCGTCCTACTGCACAGTGCACATGCTGCACTCCACCTTCAAGTTTTTGCCAACATAAATAAATAAATAAATATATTATTATAAATTCAGTTTGGTCCAAAAGGAACTTAGATAATTATAGTGTTTAATTTTTTTTGTAATTGTTCTTGATATTTTTAAACTTTTAAAAATGTTCTTGTTTTGTACACAAAAATAAATAATCATTTGAATAATTGTGATTTCAATTATTTCCAAAATAATCGTGATTATTATTTTTTCCATAATCCTAATGATTAATTTGGCAATAAGTGAAATCACGATTAGGATGATCATTTGTTTTTTGCCGCAAAAAAATAAAATGTTTAAACGTAAAAAAATCTTAAGACTAATACATTTTGTTGAAACACTATAATTAAGTTTATTTTGTACCAAACAAGATTTGTATTACATTTTTCATTTAAAAATTAAAAAAATCTACACATTTAAACAACTCAAAATTGGTATTAATAATCTTTTATTTTTGTTTGCTTTTGTTATGCCAATTTTGTAATTGTGGAGTGTATTAAAAATTGTAATTGCATTTCTATTAATTGCACAGACCTATATAGTGTACAATTGTTTAAAATTCCAACAAGCGTGATTGTTTGTTTAGAAGAAAAAAAAGGAGTAGAGATATCTTAGAAATATTTGAATGAGTTGCTTTCAGATTAATTTATTACACTGCATAGTCACCTCATTGTATTAATTATTATGTCAATTAATTATTATGTCACTCATGGCTCTAAGACCTTTGGAAAAGGGCTTGGGAAGATGATGTAACTTTAGTTGTTTGGTGAAGTTGTTCCTTTGGGTCGGGTCAGGGGAAAGTTCGAACGTTCCTGGTCTGAAGCTTCAACCCGAAAGTACCATGACGACTGTGTGTAATGTCTCTCGGCAGATACGCCAGCTTGTACTTCTGCTGCGCCATCGAGGAGCAGGACAACGAGCTGATCACGCTGGAGATCATCCACAGATACGTGGAGCTGCTGGACAAATACTTTGGCAGCGTGAGTGGGACGGCTGGCGGCTTACCGCGGTTACCGCTTACACACTTAATCTCCAGGTAACGCTTCCGTTCCGTCCTCCCCCCCAAAAAACATGAAAGGTGTGCGAGCTGGACATCATCTTCAACTTTGAGAAAGCCTACTTCATCCTGGACGAGTTCCTGCTGGGCGGCGAAGCCCAGGAGACGTCCAAGAAGAACGTGCTTAAGGCTATCGAGCAGGGCGACCTGCTGCAAGAGGTGAGGAACTCGCCGTTTTCACATAAACACAAAGGTCATGCTCGTTCAGGGAAAAAAATCTGGAATTTTCAAAGTTGTAAACTTCTCATGGTAAGAAGCCAGGAGTTTACAAAATAGGAGTAGGAACAGTGATACTGATTTTATCAATCCAATATCTTTTCTTATCTCATGGAAAGTTTCCACTTTGGAATATTTCCAAAATTCCACATCTTAACTTCAACAGACTTTTTTAGGAAATTTTCCACCCCTTTGCCATCCTGTGTTCCACTTACTGCTCGCCACGATTATCAATGTGGAATTTCACTCCACGACAGTAGGGGGAGCCCTGGAGCAGAACACCGGAAGACAACTCAAATGAAAATCAATGTTTTTAAAATAAATGAGATGGCTAATGTTTTTGTCACTTGCATTTATAGTGGTACCTTGATTTACGAGTGCCACAATTTCCAACAACACCACATTAATTAGACTTTATAAATTAAATTAAATTATTTTTGTTTTTATTCAATACATTTTTATTTATTAAAAACAAATAATAATTCTGTTGGTTTGGGGGGAATTGAAACCGATGAATGGCTAAATCAAGGTACTGCTGTATTTTAATGATCTATAATCTGCATGCTTGCCTTCCTTCTTTCTTTACCTTCTTGTGATTTTTATTTTCTTAATCATGTGTCTTTTCTCTTTGCTTTTGTGTATTCTTTTACCTTTTGTGATTTGCAGAACATAGACTCTCAGACGCGCATGTTTGCAGGTACACTTTGTTTAGTTCTACTAGTGTTAGATCACTAGCTAGTCCAGTAGTAGTTTTGGCAGTTTAGTTTGGAAAAGACCAATAAATTTACCGAATGACTATTTGACATTTGCTCTTTGGGGAAGTACAGTGTGGAAATAGGATACAGACAACTTATATTAGAGTAATTGCGCGACGTGATTGTGTAATACCGCTGTTAAAATGTCATTTTTCCTAGTGATGGGAAAATGAAGCTTCATGAAGCACTTGCGATATTTTTTTGACTCCTCGAGATGGTGTTCTTGGTTTAAAGATGAAGGCTAGTGAAATGGAAACGATTACATTTCCACTGCATGTTTAAACCAAGAGTGCCATATAGAGGAGTCAAAAATATCGCAAGTGCTTCATGAAGCTTCATTTTCTCATCAGTCGTTTTCCCCGTAAGAGACGTATTTTCAAGATGATAAAACAGTTTTTTTAAAGTTGAAAACTATTTTAAAAATAAATAAATAAATAAAACTATTCAATAGGCTAATTCCCTACTATGCATTGGACGTGTTAAAAAAGCAACAAAAAAAATAGTAAAAATAATCAAAGATTTTTTATTTTTGTGATTAAAATTCTTTAAATTCTAAAGTGATATAAATTAAAATAATATAATCTATATTTGAATGGAAATATAATCAAAGCTATTTTTCTATTAAAATTAAACAATATATAATTAACAGACAAAATGCATAAGTGTGCTGTATAGAAAGTGAAAATAAAAAATACGCATTTTAATGACTACAAAATCACTTATTTTCAAAATAATAAATAAATAGTCAAATGAAAATTTGTCAAAATAAATGTTTTTTTTTTTTTTAATAAAATGAGAATAAATGTTCAAATGTGTAAAAATATATACCAAATAGTATTACCACTTTTTGTACAGTAAAAAGTTTTCATAATACACTGATATATAACCTAATCTACTCGTTAATTTTATTCTAGTACAGTATACTAAACTACCATAGTTTTAGTTGCTTGAAAGTGTGATGATGTAGAAACTAAAGGGAACACAATTTTTTCCAATATTCAAACAATAAGGAAATGAAATAATACGCCATTACTAAAAGTGAGCCAAGATATTTTTTTAAATAATAGACAAGTTGTACAATTTAGTTGAAATAAAAATTTGAAGAATGTATTTTAACAGCATAGATAGCAAGTTCTAAATCTTCTGTCCATTAAATAAATTGAAAAATCCGTTAAGTGTGCTCCATGGTAAATTAATATCTGTTTAAATACTGATATTGATATGGCTGCTTTCTTCTTGCAAACTGTAATTTTCTGTTGTTCACTAATGTTAAACGGGCCTTTTTTATTACGTTATTGACAACGTGAAAAATATTGCCAGCCAAAACACACATTTTTTGAAGTCCGGAAACCAAAGAAGGTAGGGACGTACTCTAGTCATCTGAGGTAAGTCCTAAAATAATGTGCAATAAAGTTAAAAATCAATCATAAGGTGATCCAAAGTTGTTCCCAAGACAAGCGGGCCTGTTGCCAATTTCCTGGACCAGGTGTCGAGCAATGATTTACGTTTGCCACATAAAACATGCAGACTTTTGCTTCTAAATATAAACTCTCCCTCCAGCGACCGACTGTCTTATTCATGTCGCGTAATTACGGTCGCTTAAAGTCTCCTCCGAGGACCCGGGCGTCCTCGGACACTCGGGAGCTCTCTGATTGGCTGGCTTGTCTATTCATAGAACCAGAGTGACGACTGGGGAGGTTTGCCCAGTGACGAGCTGTTGTAACGCGCCGCCTACCTCACGTGGGTAAATACTGCACGGATGGGTGGTGTGAAAACGCCGCCGTGCACCTGCATGCTTGACGGGCATGAGTTGCTCGGAAACGTCGCTACTCACGAAAAAGAAAGTTTGGCATATTTGGCTTTCCCGGTTTCATTCCAGGATGAACCTAAAATGCACTTAAACCTTGAAAGGTGAACTTAATTTGACCTTTTGTGAACTCTTGGAATGGAATTGTTTATTCTCTAACAAAGAGCCGAACGTCAATATTCACAACAGGTGTTTCCAACGATGTCCATCTCTTTCTGTGACTCTTCCAGTCTCTCTGCATCTATTTTGACGACATTATAAACTCATTGGACGCTTTCTGTTTGAAATCTTGCAGTGGCACAAAGCTATTGCTTAATTATTTGGCGTTGACTTGCTCACGTGATGTCAAAATGTGTAAAGACCCTTTCACTATGATGTGACGCCTACTTCCTGGTGGCAAAAGACAGAGCTTTCTCCAATGTCACTATCGGCAGTGGGAAAAAACAACAACAAAAAACTATTGATTTTAGTCTTTAACACTCTAGTTTGAATATTTGAAGTGTCAGTCAAACAAAATTCTCCGTACGGAAGAGGATAGGGGCCAGTGAAGGAAAAATAAAAGTGTTGGCAGGATTCTGACTTTAAAGTGAGAATTCTGACTTTATTCTCAGAATTTTGATTTAAAAATGAGAAGCCTGACTTTACTCAGAATTCTCACACTATCACTTAAATCTCAGATTTTAATCTCAGAATTCTCACTTTTAAATCAGAATTCTCATTTTAATTACAGTCTGACTTTATTCTTAGAATTCTGACTTTAAAGTGAGAATCCTGACTTTAATCCCAGAATTCCCCATTTTATCACTTTAATCTCAGGATTCTGACTTCAAAGTGAGAATTCTGACTTTATTCTCAGAATTCTGATTTAAAAGTGAGAATCCTGACTTTACTCTCAGAATTCTCACTTTAAAGTCAGAATTCTGACTTTAATCACAGTCTGACTTTATTCTTAGAATTCTGACTTTAAAGTGAGAATCCTGACTTTAATCCCTGAATTCTCACTTTATCACTTTAATCTCAGAATTCTGTGACGTAGAGCTATGAATTGCGGGGGGAAATCAGAAAGTCAGAATTCTAAGATTGAACTCTGAATCCTGCCAACCTTTTTTTTTCTCCCCTCTTCACTGGCCCTAATCCTCTTCCGTCGTTACGTGGGGAGATGCTAACCATACCTTACATTACGACAGGTAAATTGACTTAAAAAAAAAGTGACGTGGTCAAAACGTGGACATAAATGTTTGCAAACATTATAAAAATAACGACAAGCCTGGTTGTTCCTATGCTTTTATAACTATGCTACTACTACTATATTACTGTAGTGCATTCTAGTCCAAAGTTGTGACTGCATCATACTGAAAGCTGGTTTTAATGTTTATTTTAATACCTTAAATGTTTTCTCCACAAGGTTGAGTAGAGCATTAGTGGTTCACACTGTGCTGTAATTACACCGCTGACATACCTCTGCGGATTTAGACAAAGCTATTTTTCATAATAAGCCCTCAATGGCACATTTGTCAGGCGCGTGGTCATTAGTTTGGTGCCAGCAAGCAGATCTTTGTTTGGAATAATGACGCCCCACAAGGGTTCCCTGCACAGATGATGAAGACTCAGTGGATGCATCCATCGTCTTGCTTATTTTTTTATCAACAACTTGTTTGACTCCCAGGTATAACAGTTCCTAATGTGACTTCAGAGACTTCTGGACTGTTCCAAAACTTGATACGCTGAGGTGAATACTGTCTGTGGATTTACTGTGTAGGTCACCAATGCTTGTACTAGTACAGCCCTCTAGTGGCAAGTCTTTTTAATGTATTTTGTCTGTCTGGTTTCATGTCTACCACTGTCTGGTTCTTGAGTCAGTGCTCCTCATGTGGTTCCTGTTCTAGTCTAGTTTCTCCCATCTAGTTTTTCCAGTCGACTTTATGTCTACTACTCGTGTTTCTTGGTTCTTGTCTAGGTTTTCCCAGTCTTCTTCGTGTACTGGTTCTTGTCATGATCTGTTTCCAGGTACAGAGCTCTGGATTTGGTCACTGCTCAAGTGTGACTGGTCTAATTTTTGATGCAGTGTTCATTGTGTGGGTCTGGGTCAAGTGTTTCAGTCCTGGTTCCTCTTCCAGTGATCCTGATCTGGTTCTTGTTCCAGTGCTTCTGGTCTCTTGTCTGGGTATAGTGCTCCGGATCGGGTTCCTGATGCAGGGTGGCTGGTATAATTCTGGGCCTACAGATCATTGTCTGGAACTGGGTAAAGAATCTTTGTCTTGTATCTGGTCCATTGTTCCTAGACTTGGGTGGCAGGTCTAGTGCGCCTGATCGAGCACTTCTGGCCTGGTTCTGTGTGTGACACTAGTTTGGGGTTAAGCATTCCTGTTCAGCTTCCAGTGCTCATTCTCTGGTTCCAGAAAACTGTACCAGTCCAACGGTCCTGGTCTGGATCCTGATCAGCTGTCTTGGGACAAGTTCTGGGTGCCCCTAATCTGAATCTGAATCTTGTGGTCCTAGTCTAGTGTTCTGGTCCAGCACTCTTGGTCTGGTCTGAAAGCAGACTAAGAGCACCTAGGTCTTTTTTCTTGGCCTTTCGTCTTGCAGGTACAGTGCTCCGGATCAGGTTCCTGATGCAGGGTGGCTAATATATTTCTGGGTCTGCTGATTGGTGGACTCCGAAAACTGTACCACCAATGTACCAGTCCAATGGTTTTGGTCTGGACCCTGTTCAGCTTTCTTGGAACGAGTTCTGGGTGCCCCTAGTCTGAATCTGGTGCTCGTCGTCCTCGTCTGGTGTTCTGATCTGGCGTTCAGGGCCAGCACTTTTGCTCTGGTCTGAAAGTAGACTAAGAGCACCTGAGTCTGGCTCTGGTTCCTGTTCCAAATTCTTCTGGTTTTTGGTCCTGCCCCATTCTAACTTTGTGTCAACACCAGCAGATATTAAGATGTTGTTGTGTGTCACATTGTGTTGAGTGTTTTCGTTGCATTAACGCAAAATGTCCACTACATACAGCGCCTTGACTTATGAGTTTCATTTGTTCTGTGGTAATGCTTATAACTCAAAGCGTAAATTTTATAGTCTGTTCTAGCACCGCGAAAAACGTTAATTTTTTTCTCCATAAGATGATTTTAACATTCATAGTTTTTTTTTTCCTTCCTATTTTGACCAAACTTTTGCTACTCATAAGTCAAGGTTCCACTTTCTTTGTTCCCTGCAAAGCATCTCTTTACACACCGCCTACAGGTCCGACACGGCATCTGTAAAGCTGAATGCTATGGTGGAGTTGAAAGAGAAAGTCCGGCCTCCTGGCTGCGTGTTGTTGTGTTCTAAAAGCTTTCTCTCTCTCCCTCAGCCCCGTCATGAGTACTTTAATGTGCCTGTGTACTGACTGGCTGCTCTGCCGCCGCTGCTCTGCCGCCGCCCCCCCGCTGCTGCTGCCGCCGCCGCCACCATGCCTGCCCCATGCATGCCCAACACCTTTCGCTCCGCACCCTGTCCTTGTGCCTTGTCGCTACCCCGACTGTTCACCGCAGGCTTGATACACGACAACTGTATTAGGGGTACCTCGCAACTCAGTCAAATTGTTTAGTGGTACCTTGACTTGCGAGTTGAAGTTGTCGTGCAGTATACTGCTTGCTTTGACTTTTTTTTTTGTGTGTGTGTCCAACCTCAGCTTCCTAAGTATTTTTTTTCTTGCATGTCGTTCATGCATGTGTTTCCTTTTCTTTTATCTTGTCAATTTGTAGTTATCCAATTGTTTGTATTTATGAGGACAATCTTTACAAGCAAACTTTATGTTCATATTTTTAGTGTGGTATTAATTAGTGGTAGGAAAATCAAGCTTCATGAACCAATTGCAGTATTTTTTTATTCCTCTAGATGGTGCTCTTAAAGATAAAGGCTAGTGCAATGGAAATTGATAACATTTCCAAAGCGCCATCTAGAGACATCAAAACATATTGCAAGTGGTTCATGAAGCTTCATTTTCCCACCACTGGTATTAATATGACAAGTGTCTTTGCTATTTTTACACCAATTTTGAATCAAAGGCCTCTTCGGCCTTCCACGTGATTATAAGTATTATTCAAATGAAGCTTTATGTAATAAGCTGATAGATGGGCACAAGCTGTGTTTGCAATCTGACTAATGAGGCACAGTTTTTGTAACGACTCATGATAGAGTGCAATAGTTTGATCAAATGTAGGTTTATAAATAATAAATATTTTCTGGTTCTTGTTCAGCGCCCTGGTGTTTTTCTTAAATGGACTTACATTTTCTTTGTTGTTGCGTCTGCTGCCTTAAAGTGTCATGTTTGCATGTGGCTCTAATCAAATGTGTTGTTCTCTTGACTTTGTGTCCACGCTGCTGTTAGGATTTAAAAGTAAGTGCTGCTACTCTGCTGCCTTAGAGCATTTATTGAAAAGATAAAAAGATGATAATATCAAAACACATTTCTTATAATTGCTATCGTTTTCATTGCATCATTACAGTAGTTGTATTTATACTTTATTGGCATAAACGGTACGTTACGTGAGGGGGAAAATAAACATTATTATTATTATTATTGCAATGACAGTTCCGCTTTAATATTTGTTCATGCCTAACATTTTACTGTAAAGATTATTATTTTTATTTATTTATTTTTAACATATTGAACTCGAAAATGCACTCATATTTTGGTTAAGAAGATTATTTGCATTAATATTACACTGGCCAAAAATGGTAAAACAGGATGTTCTCAAATATTTGCCTTTTAAAATTTTGTTTTTTGAAAATTGCTTTTAGACAAAACGTAATAATAGGTGTATTTATTATATTGTTACATTTGTATTTTATTTTTAAAAACAACTAGTCTTTTGAATTTTTATTATATCAGTTTTACTCTTTTCCTACATTATCAAAAGTTTTGAAAAGTCTGTTTTAAATTTAAAACCTATGTGTGTGTCCCATAATGATGACATCATCAAAGTGTGCATATTCGTCCTGTATATACTGTATAGTGTTTGTTTTTGCAGGATGGAGAGACACCACGAAGCGTTCTGGAGGAAATAGGACTGACATAAAGAAAACCAAAAACAAATCCCCATGCACAAGCCACACCCCCTTCAGAATAACTTGACATTTTCCCAGCAACAATAGTTTTTTTTCTTTTCTAAAATGATGTAGCACTCTTTTTATATGCAATTCTTGACTATTGCAGAGGAGATAATTTTCATGCATAACCAAAGCTGGCACATCCACTGTAATGAATAATATATATTGTGTGTATGAAAAAGGGACGTCAGAAGTATTACAATAACAGAACCAAAGAGTTGTTTTTTTCTTTTTGATACTCTTACTTTACACTGGAAGGCACTGCTGTAGTTTACAAAGTGGTAACGTCACTCTGGCCATTAAATATTACACTGGACGTGTTCATTAAAATAAGACATTACAATACCAAGCTGTTGTGTCGTTCATTTGCATACTAATTATATGTAAAAAAATAATTAATAAATTGCTGTATTCCCTCGCTATATTGATGCCAGGCTTTAGAGTTGCTCACCTTCAGTGTAGTACCGCATTGTGCCACAACATGCCAAGCAGCACTAAGCTCCACTAACATATGCAGCGTCATTAACAGCAACAAAATTAAATCGATTATGTAAGTATCTTCCAGTTAAGGAAAATAAACATAAGCCTTTGACTGTTGCTGCTTGATGGAGCTTCAAGAAGCAAATGTTTTTAAAATGCATATTCACCGTAACACTAATGCTAAATTCCCATTAGCCTTTTGCATTGTATTTGAGCATTTAGAGAGGTTAAATTATAGGTTTGATTGAACAGTTTGTTTTGAAGTATCGCTGTTTAACTTGTGTTTTCTTGTATGCACTATTTGTATATTATCTTGCTGCTCATCTTCTAGTTATTTATCTACGTTTTTTTTTTATTTGATCAATCACATTTTAGATTAAAAACTGCACTTTTGGGAGGGCAATGAGTGACGTCGTCATTTTTGCATCCTCTGATTGGTTGATCGCAGCTGCTCCAAACGGTTTCAAATTTTCAGGCAGGTGACTGCAGGAAGGGACAAATGCCGGACATTTATTAAAAGTTCATTTTTTTAGGTGAACTGTTCAACTAAAACTTGACATTGGGAGGATAGGTCGGCCAAATTATTGATTTATTTTCCCCTCCCAAAGAAGCAACATCTAGCTAGCTCCGACTAGCCAACACAGCTAGCTAGAGAATCCTGTGTCTATTTAAAAAAAATCTGGTAAGTACAAAACATTTTATTTGGTTGTGTTTTGTCATGTTATTAGATAAATATTGATGATATTATTTTGAAACATGCTCACAGTCCGTCGCAATGTAAAGGCATAAATAAATGCAGCTACAGTTGTCGTCCACAAGAGAGTGCCAATGAACGCATTGACGTGCAGAAAACAGAATGTGCGTTTTATGTTTGAGCTCTTGCTGTGAGGCGTAATCACAACACAATTAAGATAATTTGCCAGCGACGGCTGGTGGCAAGAAAAGTAATTTGGTCGCCCGTAATTTGTAATGTGACGCGTGGCTGTCAGATGAAGATACAACAGCTGATTGTGACCCAATTGTCGCAGCTAAATAACTCTTTGGAGAGACATCTGGGGGCCTCAGGGCCTGATTTTGGCCCCTCTGAGCTTGTCCACTTTAGATACACTTGAGTTTTTGATTATTTTTTTTAAACTTCTTATTTTTTTCTTTTCTTTTTTAAACTCATCTTCGTGTTTTCAGGAACTTAAAGAGGATGCTTGACTGATTTAGCCATTTTCAGCTGTGGGTAGTTAATATTTTGTCTATAATTAATTTGATAACTTCATTCTTTTGTTCATGTGCAAGTAATACTTAAAAAAAAAAACACTTGCCACTTGCTGTGGACAGAAAATGACATCACAGGTGCTCAGAGCTCAAGTCATGACCAATCACGGCTCACCTGCTGTGTTTGGTCATGTGACATTCGCAAACTAGGCCATGATTGGTCATTACCTGATCCCTGAGCACACGTGATGTCATTTTCAGTCGACAGCAGGTGGCCAAATGTGTTTTTAAAGGTATTAATTGTACATGAAAAATAATGAAATTATCAAATTAATTACTGACAACATATTTACTTGAGTCCATGTATAATCATTTTACACTGAAAACATACTAAAAAGTATATTACGGCAAATACGCTAGTAGAAAAATACACACGTTACAAATATTATGACAAAATAAAATAAATATACCCAAAATAAACAATATATGAAAATATTTAAATATTAAGGGACAAAAATAGGAATTAGAAAATGGTTAGAAAAAAAGTAATTGTGGAAAAATAAATTTAATTAAATGGTATTATATTTAATTTATTAAAAACATACTAATTCAATTGTAGACGTCTATTGTTGTTTCATCCACTAGATGGCAGTGACACACTTCAGCAATTGCTGATGTCTTCCTCTCGTCAAGTGCTCGCCTGCATCATCTTTCACTCTTTCAATGGCTTTTGATTCCACTGAGTGACTGATTAGCATGAGTCAATGTATTGTCATTCCAAGAGCCACTTGAGAACTCTGCTATTAAAGAAAAAAAATATCTATCTATCTATCTATCTATCTATCTATCTATCTATCTATCTATCTATCTATCTATCTATCTATCTATCTATCTATCTATCTATCTATCTATCTATCTATCTAATAATAGTAATCAAGTTACATTATTTGAAAATGTATGGTACTCAGATTACATTATGAGTAACTACGTTTTTACAGGTAACTAGGAAATGTTTTGAGAAAGTATTTGTTAGATATAGAGTAATTGCAAATGTATTTCCCCCCCCCCCAATAAAAGACGTTTGTTATATTTGCTTGTTTGTTTGTAATGTCAGCCACATGAAGGGTTCGAGAGGCGATAGAGAAGTGACAATCTTCAGCCATGATCCTCGTTCTTGACCCTTGTCATCCGGTGGCATCATGTGACAGCGGCAGCGAGGAGGATGACATGTCGCCCTTTCGTGTTGGCTGTCAGGCGAGTCGCAGTATTTGTGGCACCGTGGGCCGCCGCTCGCTTTTGGAGACGGAGCTGTGGTTACTCGGGCCGGATTGAGGGCAAATCTCCAGCGTGGGCGGCGATAAGTCTTATCTGCTGTCGGAGGCGCTGCAGAGAGGAGAAGAAGAATGTCACTCAGGTGAGAGTGCACACACCTCCATGACTTCACACACACACTCGTACACGCGTCGTGGTTTCTGTGTGTCGTGGGGACTGGAGAGGCTCTTTAGCGCTCTCTGGTGAACAATGGTTGTAATGCTTTTGTTTGTTTTTATTTTAGTTTTTTCACGCCCTGCGTTGCTTGGGGTGGGCGGGGGTCATCGCAAAGTCCCTGAGCAAATGGAACTGTGGATGGGATGGATATTTTATCACCAGTAGAGTTTTTTAGCTTGTTCTAGCTTTTTAAAAAAAAAAATTTTTTTATCCGGGCTTGGGACCAACAGTGGTTGGCAATCGGCAAATAGTGGGGCTGGGTTTAAAACAAATCTAATAATTATTATTATTATTATCATTATTTTATATTCCCTCCCTCCCATAAATTCTCAAAAATATATAATTTTAAAGGCCATTTTTAAAAGTGTTATCTAATAGTTTTTTTTTTCAATTTACTGTTCACATGAATTTAAAAGTATTTTTCTCACATTTATAAAGACCTGACTTATTGCACTTTAAGACAATTCAGAATCTTTTAAATTTATATTTACAATTATTGAATTACATTATGAAACTATTTCCTCTTATCCTTGCATATGTCAATGTTTGTGTAGCACTTGAGTGATTATAACACGTGTAACTTTAATTAATAAACTAAATCATTTGGCCAGTTACTGCCACACCAACATTTAACTCATTCACTGGATTTTGACTGATTTTGCAAGGCCCACAGAATATTGTGTTTTATTGCGATAAAAACATGGACCCTACTCAAGGAAAGATTAGAGTCTCTTCTTTCATCGGGAATCATTTAAAAACATTTTTTTTATCTGTTTCCATTTTGCAGCAATTAGCATGAGAATATAGCTAAGTTTCATCATTATGCACAAATCTGTTTAAAATTGTGGGAAAATAGCTTTTTTTGCAACATGGCCCTGGTTGATCTCGTATACTCTGCTGCCACCCGTATTTGTAATAACTACTATTGCTTTAAGCATTCTCTTCAGTTCAGAATCTACCTCAAAGCCTTCTGTATGCTCTAGCATTAAAAAAAACATACAAAATGTATAAAAACGTCTTTGGGGCCATATTTAAAGTGGAACATTTTTATACGTTTTTGGGAGCAAATGAGTTCAAAAGAATTGATGTGCCGTAATTAATCGATATCGGATCGAAGTGAATCAAATCGAAACGATTGAGGAAATTAGAATCGATACCCAGCCCTAGCAAATAGCGTAGTAGTTATGTTTAATCGGCGATAGTATTCTGTGGGGGGTCCTTGGAAAAAGATCTGCCCCGTACCCACAAAGTTAGAGAGAGCCTGTTTTTAAAGCAGATCATTTATCCTTGATGTCCTCGCCCTTGGCGGTGTCCTCCCTGTGAGTCGCACATACGCACGGCAAACTTTTTGCAACATTTTGCAAAGGCAACTTTTCTTTTTTACTTTGGACTTTTTACGAGAGCAACTCCATTGTCAGGCACAAAAAGCGTCTAATAAAAGGCGCGATTCAGCCGCTTTCATGTGGCTTCGTCTTGTGTTTGTTGCGAGCGCTCCAAGGTCCCTCAAGTAGACGTGAATGGGCGGATTGTTTGATGTCCATTGTGGCGTTATTCCCCTGGCCAGGTATCGTTGAGAATGGCGCTTTTCTTTCTCGCCGTTCTTGATCCACAATATTGGCAAACGCTCCTTAATTCCCGTCCCTAACTTGGACTTGGAAGTCTTTGACGGGTTCCGGGGCTGAATGGCGGCCCAGTGTTGTCGCGCCGCGACAGACTCAATAAACGCTGGTGATTTATTCAAGGGAGAGACGTGGGACACACCAGTGTATTTTTTTTTTTTTTTTACCAAGGACGCTTTATTTTTCCGCCACACAAGGCAAAACACATTTGCGGCCGCTCACTTCTTTGTGTACGCACAAAAGAAAGTCAATTGGTGTATTACAAGAGTACGTTTCAATTCATGCATTCAACTTAACTTCATTATTTGCATTCGCATAATACCATGGAAGTTACTTTTGAAAACGTTAATCTTCAGATTCTCACATTTAAAAGTTTCTTTAGTAAAAGCTAAAGTTAATATGAATCCAAACCGTACCCTCCCTATGCTAACTAATTTCACTTTTGCACATTCCTTTATTAACCATAACCCTAACTTTATAATGCTAACCTAAACCTAACCCAAACAAGTAGACTCAGTAGTTTGCAATAAAAAAAAACTATACTACTAATATACATCCAATTTCATTGTTATGAAAACTACCCTGCTTTGCCAAAACTGATACGAAATATCTATCTACTTAAAATAATAATTAAAAAAAAATTAAAAAAGAATAGAAAACAGAAGCTAAGTCAAGGGACCTCAGGCACCTGATAATTAGCGTTTAAATTAGCATTTAGTTTTTTTTTTTTATTAACTGGTGTGTTTATCCCTTCTTGTCGATTTTTAACAATGATTGTACGTTACGAAAAAACCAGAACTTCAAACTGCTAACATTTAGAGTTCTCGTAACGTTTCATTACGAAAAAGTCATGCTAGCCATCCTAGCAGCTAAGCTAATGTCAACTTGTTCACAGTGCTGATGCTAGCTTAGTTTTGCTAGCACTGCTGGATGTGCGTTTTCTGTGATCATTTCAATCAATCAAACTTCCTTTATATAGCACTTTACTTGCATTGAGATGCAACTAAAGGTGCTGAACCATGAAAAGAAAACCCACAATTACACACTTTTTGGTCAGAGGGTCGAGGTTTGGGAAAAGATTTGCAAAATGAGACAACTGTACATTCAAATCTTGGTAACATTTTTAACACCGCAAACTCCTTTTAATTTCATGCTTGGTGGGTGGGCAGGTCATTGCAGACATACACGTTTTTATACAACGTTTAAAAAGTCAAGTTTGCACAATATGTCCCCTTTCAAATCAATCTTTTTCAATGGTGTTGTTTGTTTGCTGAGCGCTGACGTTTGACGGCTGTCAGGCCTCGTTCGGGATTAAGGGCAGCATCAGACAGACGTGTCCTTTCTTGCTTTTGTGCCCCCCCCCATTTATATATATATATATATATATATATAGATAGATATATATATATTTTTGTTATCACCGTCTGAAATATAATTTTTATCGGACTGACAGTTTCCTCAAAGTCGCGGCGCGCCGCATGGGGATATTCATTACTTTTTGTGGACCTGCCGTCAAGTCATCTCCCGTCATATCTCATCTCTCTCAGAAAAGCACTTTTTATTTATTTTTTATTTATTTTTCTCACAATCCCACCGCCACCTCGCCACCCCCCTGCTTTTACTTTGCTATGACCTTCCCGCTTAAATTGCTTGGCTTGTGTTATTCAGCGTTTGAGATTTACCCGGGTGAGAATATTGCGGTTGAGGATTTCCCGCCCTCTTAGCTGCCCAATAACTTGTGACAGGAATTCCGCCATGCAGGCGCTTGTTTGTATTCCCGCAGCTTAGGTGCAGATGATGGGAGGCTGGACTGTACGACGCACGTTCTGTAACCTCTCGTGCGGAAAAGTACTCGGGGAAAGTGTTCCCCCGATATTGACATGCGGCGTATGCCTTACGGTACAGTACGCCAATCAATATTTTCAATGAGGGTAAATAAATCAATAAACATTTCAAATATAAACGGCCAGTATGTGGAGACAGTCTATCTTTAATGTATTAATTTATTTTTAGTAGGAGTGTCAGGCGATTACATTTTTTAATCGTAATTAATCACATGACTTCAATAGTTAACTCACAATTAATCACAAATTTTACATCTATTCTAAATGTATTGACAATAAAATTAGAGCTGTCAAACGATTAATTTTTTTTAATCAGCTAAAAGATCATCTGCGGTCAAAATTAATAGTGAGATCAATCTGCGTTAATACATGATTAATGCGATATTTGTTTTATGATAAGTTAACGCTTTAACTTTGACTGCACTAGTTTTTTACTCTCGTTAACATAAAAGTGGACAAAAATGTTAAACTAATAGAAATATGGCAGTAATGTCATAATTCATAAAAGTGAGTTACAATTAAAAAGATGTACTGTGAAAAAAACAAATGTGATATTCATTTGTGTTGAGGTCTTTTTTCTGCCACTAGATGGCATAATTGCATTTTTAAGACATTTATGTCAGTTCAGTGCATTTTTCTTTTCACATTCACAGCTAATCTTTAACATGAAGTAACTTGTGAAATTATGCAAAAAAATGTTTTATTGTAAAATACAACTTGACCCCAGTCTCCACAAATATATGCGTTATTATTAAATTAATTACTGCTAAATTTTGATGTGGACGTGTCTGCTGCTGCGACGTGAATTCCCCCAGTACAGGCTTTACTAGTATATATAGAATAAAGAAATATAATACCATAAAAATTTGTGGCCTCAAAATTTACGCACTAATTTTGACACACCTAATTTTTAGTATGACCGTATTGTAAATGGAGTTAATCGCACATCGTAGTTTATATAAATCAAATCGTACGCGCGCACACTCTGTCACTCTTTTGCGCTTTGTCATATTTTACATTCAAGTGGAGGTCATGACCCACCAGGCTGGCCCCGCCCACTAATGTCTCAATGAAATTTCCGCATTAATAGCCCTTTTGGGCCTCATTCAAAGCACTTCACCTCTTGTCTTGTCAAATGTGCAACGCGTGCGCCTGCCGTAATAGTCCCGATAATCATCGTCAGTGTGGCACTGCTTGTCCATTTGCAGCCTTTAATCTTTCTTCATTAGTTCCCAATTTGGCAGAAATTTGCTCATAATGTCTCTCCGCCTCTCCCCAATGGAACTCTTTGACTCCCTCCCCGACCCTCGCCGCCGCTTTCATCTGGCAGGCGGGAGGGTAATTGGGTGCGTAAACACGCAGGTCACGGACAGACGGGGCGTCTGTCCGGGATGCCGTCGCCAGACGGCGCCTTGGTAGGCAAATCTGCGCATTTGTGTTATTCGCCGGAACGACGGGAATTGACCCGGTCGGGCCACACTTGCCAAATGTAATTGTGCCGAGTCTTTGGGGGTCAGGCTACGCCCGCCTGTTGTGCAATTTATTTGGATGTCTTACATGAAACGTTTCGCCCCAGCTGTAATTCTGTTTGTAGCATTTGACAAAACTTTGCTGGGAAATTGGCCATGTGGCGGATGGGTGGGGCTGTGCGGTGTTTGTGACCGTTGCAAATGAAGGGGAATACAACTTTACAACTTGCCTTGTCAGGAAAACTTACGATTTTTATTGGTCTATTTTTTTTTCAATTATTTTGGTATTCATGTGTAATTTCATATTTTCTATCATGTACTTCATTTACCTTATTTTAAATTTAGTATTTTTTCAAATATTGATGAATTTTTCATCTTTTATTTTTTGCAATTTTTTGGTAATTTTCTACCCTACCTTTGTCCATTTTTTTCTGTTACAAACTTTAGTTTTTGTTATTATTAATATCATTAAAACGGGAACTTTTGAAAAATTCAGGCCCCCAAGCCAGTTTTCCTGAGCAATATTGATTTTGGTAGACATCTCTATCATGAGCAAACCCACACAAAAAAAGCTCCAAGAAGCCATGTCTTAAAAAGACGCAGGAAATCAGCCATTTTGGTTTGGTCATTTCCAAAGCTCCCTTCCTCCAGAATATATATTTTTTACTTTTAACCCCTGACCTACGTGTCATTTGGAAAAATGAAATTTGGTAGACAAAAAGTCGCAAGAAACCATGCTTGAAAAAGAACAGGGAATCAGCCATTTTGGTTTGAAGCAACCATTTTAACTCATTTCCAGATATCCCTGCTGGAATTTTACAATTAAAAATTCAGCCCCTGAAGTGTGTGTTACTTAGCAACATAAAATTTGTTAGGTATATCTAATCATGAGTAGATCCGCCAAAAAGTCTCAAGAATCTGAAGAATCTCATGACCTAAAAGACACAGTAGGGCAGCCATTTTGCTTTGAAGCAACCATTTTGAAGGTCACTTCCGAGGTCTCTGCTCAATGGAATAATTTGTTTAAAAAGCCCTTATGTACCGTAAATTTGGATTTTTTTGGTCATGTCTGTGATGTGTTTTTTGTTGTTGTGTGTGTTTTTTTTTTTTTAAATGTTGCTATTGTCCCAAAAACGTATTGATATGTTTTTTTATGCTAGAGCATACAGAAGGCTTTGACGCAGCCTCTGAACTGCAGAGAACGGGTGAAGCAATGGTAGTAATTACAAAAACGGCCAGCAGGTGGCAGCAGAGCAAAAGAGATCAACCGCGGCCATGTAGAAAAAAGCTAATTTACTCACATTTCTAAATAGATTTGTGAATAATGATGAAACTTTGCTATATTCAAATGCTAATTTCTGCAAAACGGAAACAGATAGAAATATCCTTTTTTTTTCCTGATGAAGGAAGAGACTCTAATCTTTCTTTTGGTCGGTTCCATGTTTTTATAGCAATAGAACACAGTATTGTGTGGGCCTTGCAAAATCTGTCAAAATCCAGTAAAACAGTCGGGCGTAAAGGGGGTTGCTTCAGTGAATATGGCTGGGAGTAAATTAGTTAATGTAAGAAAATGCTTTTAAATTCATGTGAACAATAAATTTCAAGAAAACAGTAAGATACAAAAAAATTGCCTTAAATTCTATTTTCTTATGGATTTATGGGAAAGAAGGGATATTTAAAAAATGGATTCATGATTTTATGAATCACATCAGGCTAAAAAAAAACGAAAATCGAATCTATTCGATATCGATTATTCGATCTTTTTCGTCTATCATCAGTAGACCTATCAAAAATTCTCAAGAATCTTTCGATAAACTCGTCCTGAGATTTTGTCCGATTGTGACCAAATTTGGAACCACGTCATGCACTCGATAGATGCGCTACTAAAATAAATGCAGCATGCATTTTAGTCATTGTGTTAGTCACGGATACCTCTCAGCCTTAAATTGGTACACCGTCGTATCGGCGAGGAAGTGCGTGGTATCGCTAATGAAAAGTGATGGCAGGCAGACGGCAAGAACGAGGAGGAACTGTTTGGAATTAAGCATTCAAACGAAGAAAAGGGAGCAAGCCAGGAAAAAAAGCGGCGAATATGTCTTCCCGGGTCCTAATCTTTTCGCTGGGAGCGGCGCACACTGGCTTAAGCTTGGCGTTATTGCGCTGACAGGTCCCCCACCTGGACAAGCTTGGACAATGTCTGGGCCGTGTCTGGCTTCTTGTGGGAACACTGGCTTAATCAGACGGGCCAAGCAAAGGCACCTGCCCTATCTGCCTCTCCATTTGCCGGGGAAAATCTGAGAAAAGAGGCTAAAGCTCACTTTCATGCTTGTCTTTCATTCACGGCCTGCACGAGAGCTTATCGAAGACGACCCCCCCCCCATGCTAACCCCCCCCACCCCCAAGCCGCCATCTTCCCTCCTACAAGCATTTCTTTTTTTTTCTTGCGAGGATGCTCGACGTAAGTACAGCCCATCTGGCTAAATAGGAATCTCTCCTCGCTGTCACCGCTGCCACATTATGCCCCTGAGGGAACATTCTCTTCATAATATCATAAGCTGCTTAGCGGTGTGCTTCTATTTAAGGCATACATATTAATAGCTATAAGCAAATCATATTGGAAGTCTTCTCTGACTGTGTCTCGCTGCCTTTTGCTGCTGTTGTGCTGGCTGGCTGTAAGAAGGTGCTAATAACTGCAAGGCCCCTCACACACTGGACCATCTAATCCCGATAAGCGCTCCTCCACGTGGCGGGGGAGGGGGGACGGATCACAAGACACCCCGCCCACCCCTAAAAAAAAAAAATAGAAGACCACGACTCCCCTTTTCCTTTCCTTTTTCAAATTGTTGTAATCCGTCTTCCGAGAATTCCAGTTCAACTTCTTGTCATGTGTGTGTGCAGGAAATCGAGAAGAACATCTTACTCCTTTTGTTTGGTATCCTTGTATGCATTTTTGGGGGGGGATTAAATATGAATTTTATGCAATATAGTCAAGATGCACCCATGCCATTTTTTTTAAGTACTTACATTTGAATACTACCGGGCATCGATACTTCATAGTGATATTATGACTTGTAATTATGATGGAAATGTTTTATTTGAACCAAATATTGTTCAAAAGCACAATACATAAACTGTACTTGAGTACAAGTTACAGTACTGGTATCGGTGCATCCTTAATACACAGTATATGAAAATATTACATATTTTTTCATCATTTTTATTTGTGCATGTTTTATAGTCTACTTTTATTTTTCATTATATATTTTTGTGCTACCTATGTATTTTTTACTTTAATTGCGCTTTATTTTTGTGTATTTTTAAATTATATATATATTTTAAATTATGGCATTATATTTCTTTATTCTATATATACTAGTTTTTATTTTCTGTACTTTTAAACTTACCAATAGTATTTATGTTTTTATTTATAGTTTTCATATTTGCTCAAAATATGTCAATTACTCAATTGTTGAAATCGGAAATTATACAATAGTCCTAAATGCATGTTTCTATAAAATAATATTGACGAATGAAGTATTCATTTCATCGTTTTAAACTAATCTAAATGTGTGCAGAACAATTTTAAAACTGTGCTCATCATATTACATTACTCACACTAGCAATTGTAATTACTGATTTCACATTTTCGCCAAGTGTGAAAAGTTCTGAATGCAAGTTGATATATAATATATAATGCATGTTGATATTTACACAAATGACCACTTTTGTTTTAAAACATGACACTTGCATGATAAAAAAATCCCTGTTATGATGTTGCATAAATGCCAGTTATGCTCTCAGTGAATCCCATAAACGCGATACAGTACAGCGCATTTGCATTTTGACGCGATGCTTTTGGAGGTTTTTTGCAGTACTCCTGGCGTGCAGTAGGGGGTGCTACTGCCTTGCAAGGCCGCCTTTTTGTGTGTATGTCGCTAAGGTAGCAGCAGCATCAGACTGAGCCTCGATGAGTGCTTCAATTGTGGGGATATTTTCCCCCTCTAAGCCTCGCGCTTGACAGCAACACAGTGCACTTATTTAAAGCAATTTCAAACATGTCTTGTCTGACAAGTTTTAAATCCCGCTTAACAGCCCGTAACAGCCAGCAGTTTACTGTCACAATTAAAGAAGAGCCGGCGTGCTCAAAAGAGGCGAGGCAGGGGGGCTGAAGGGTTGGGGTATGCGATTGGGAGGGGGGCGGGGGTAGATCACTTTCACTTTGTTCGGCGAGCTTGTTTAGACAAGGCGTGCCGCACGGCTGCGTTTACCTGACCAATTTCATCGTCATCGTTATTGTTGTCGTGTTAGTCTGTTAATTGGACCTTTTTTAAGGTAATTGTTCTATTTTAGAGATTCGTTATTGCATTTTATTTAATGTCTTTTTTTATATAATTTTATTGTACTGTTACCCCCCCCCCCTTTTTTTTTCTTTTTTTTTTAAATGTGTGTATTATGTTTAGTTTCAGTGCCTCCAAAAACTTAACTTCATCGTAAGTTAGAGAAAATAAATTAGCAAAAACATTAGTTTGTTTATAAGATAGCACTATTATACAGAGAGGATGTGTGCACCATTTATTACTTGGTTGGTTAGTTAATTGGGTTGTAGGTTAGTTGGTTAGTAAACTAGCTATAATGGACAGAAAAGGTTGGGGCAGCATTATTTAGTTTGGTTAGTCGATTGTGTCGTGGTTTAGTTAGCAAGTTAGCAATGTTAATACAGAAACGCTACAGGCATAATTGTAGGCAGTTACCTAGTTGGCTAGTGAACTGGCAGCCATGTGCAGAAAGGAGACCGGTGACGTTATTTAACGAATTTGCTCCCATAAACGTATAAATATGTTCTATTTTAAATGTTTTAAGTGTCCCAAAGATGTATTTATATTTATATTTTTTTATGCGGGTGAAGCAATGTTAATAATTACAAAAACGGCAAGCAGGTGGCAGAGAGATCAACCAGGGTCATGTTACAAACAAGCTGATTTCTCCACAGTTCTAAGCAGATTTGTGAATAAGGACGAAACTTATCTATATTCTAATGCTAATTACTGCAAAATGGAAACAGATAAAAATATATATTTGTTTCCCTGATGAAAGAAGAAACTCTAATCTTTCTTTTGGTAGGTTCCATGTTTTTATAGCAATCGAACACAATATTCTGTGGGCCTCGCAAAATCTGTCAAAATACAGTAAAACAGCCAGGAGCGAAGGGGGTTGCTTCAGTGAATATGGCTGCAAGTGAATGAGTTAATTGGTGACTGAGTCATAAGTTAGTCGGTTAGTAAACTAGGAGTATTATACATAAAAAAAAAGAGACATTTATAGTTAGTTTGATTGTCAGTTAGTCAGCTATACAGAGACAATACTGGCATTGTTAGTTAGCTAAGTAGGTAGTAAGTTATCAGAATTATAATTTGAGAAAAAAGTAAAGGCATCATCTGTTGGTAGGTTGATGGTTGGTTAATCAATTAGGTAGATAAGTGACATTATGAAAATGTCGCCACAATGTAGCTGATTTTCACATGGTATACACAAATACAGTGTTGGGGTAGAGCGCTGCCGCAGATGGCGAAAATGAAGAAATAATTGACAAACCCACCTAAAAAGCCTTGTAATTTCCGATAGATTCCACAAGATGACAGCAAAGTACTTAATGTATGTGAAAATGAAACTACTCACTCACTTCAACATAGTTCTTTGACAACAAACAGCTAGCTAGCTAGTTAGCTCCCAAGCAGGTAAATGAGCACCATGGGAGCTAGCTAGGGAGCTAGCTAGCTAGTACCCGGGGCTAAAGTCAAACTGTGGCAGGATTTTTACTTTCTGGACCTGAATTTGCCACCTCTGCCAACAAGATGCCACCAGATGGCGATCAAGCAATTCTGTTATTGCACAATAGCACTTAATAGGCTATTTTTTCCCGGCAAATACGGTAGGGTTAGGTTAAAAAAAAAGAAAAAAAAAAGAAAAAGGGACAAGTTTGCAAATACCAAACTGTGCATAAGCGTGGGTCCACTGACAGTTTACTCTTCTTTTATTTGAAGGATTTTCTCTCCAAACTTGATCATGATTTGATTGCGATGGTTGATGGCATTTTTTTTCTTTCAACGCGGGCCTGCCTTCCTGCCTTTTTGCGCTGGCGACCCGCACAGATGGACTCCCCCCCTCCCACCACCCACCCCTGTGCTCGGATTCCTGGTGCGTTATCGCAGCCCCAAAGAAGAAAACAACAAACCAGCAAATGTAACAATCTGGGCCCTGTCCTCCTTGGGCGGCGATAAGCGCAGCGCTACGTGTTGTTGCTGTGTGAAAGACACCCTTTATCGGCTCATGCCTCGGCCGCGTGCTTAGTCTAGTCAGCCGGGGAAATATGACGGGAATCTTGATAGGGAAGCGGGCTCCCATCTCACCGTCATCCGTGTTTATGCGCCGCCTTTCTCGGGGGGCCAAACATGTCAACAGTGTCGCGGGAAGCGAGAGGTGTCGTCTCGCGCAAACAACACAATGCGGCAGGATGGCTCGCGGCGGGAAAAACATCAAGAATGTACAGTGCTGACTTGCTGCACTGCTGTTGACATGCGGTAAAAGTGGAAATGGTATTTCATCAGTTAGTCATTCAGCAGAAAGAAAACTGCAGCAGAATTATTTAAAACATATGAACACAATGATCATTTTAATTGGCCACATTACACAAACACAATATCCAGAATCGTATCTAGCTAGTAGTACTATGGAAAAAAACAACTATATCCTAGTATATATATATATATATATAACTAGTCAGCTGCATAGGAAAAAATACTAGGCTTATCCACAATTTTATTTAGTCAGCAGTAATAAGCTAAAACTAAATCCACAAGTTATTTAGGTCAGAACGTAACACAAATGAGTTGGTTTGCTGTAAGCTAACAAAATGTAAGCTAGCAAAACCTTTAGCCACAATGTTAAGTCAACAGTACTGTACAAAAAAACATAGCCACATCGTTATTTAGTCAGTAGTATTTTACAAAAACGATGTACAATGTTTTTTTTAGTCTGTTGTGCTAAACATATCTATGCCAGTCAACAGTATTACGCAAAAATGACATCAGCAATGTTAATAGACAGAAGTACAGTAGGACTGGGATTGAGCCTTGCTGCGAAAAATTTACATTTCCCAAAAAGGTTTGTAATTGTCCCAAAATGGCAACAGGGCTGTACTATGATTAAATGCAGCTCCTCCCCTCACTTCAACATAGGTACCAAAGCAATACTTTTATATTAGACATGCTAGCGAGCTATAAGCTACTTAGTTAGCAGCGTGATATAAACAACAATGGCTGACTACCACAAAACTTTCCAAGTACCACACACACACAAACAAAGCCCCAGTGAGTTACATATGGAGCGCTTTGTGACTTCCAGGTTCTTACCAAGTCTGTCACCGATCCCTGGAGGAGGTCTTATTTTGCCACCATCTGGCTTTAGAAGCCGAGCGAGCGGCGATGCGGGTATTTGTAGGCAGGATAAAGGAGATGCTATCCCGGCTAAATGAGGGAAGCTTCACGCGGCATAATGAAGGGTAGCTGATGCGTATCTAAAGGAAAAGGGCCGGGTATATAGTGTTTATCATCCGCTGCGAGCACGAGGCCCCACATGAGGGCCCCGTGGCTATCGGGGACATCGCTTTTGATTCTTGTTTTATCTGCAAGCGTTGAGGAAAAATGTGACACATTGCATTCCAGTGCACACATCATAATAGATGCACAACCAAGACAAGAGAAGACGACACTTTGCAAAAAGACGAGTTTACCTTAGTCTATAGAATCGTATCGTATCGTATGGTGTTATATAAATAAGCCCTACTGGACACTTTTATATAATATCAATAAAATCTGTATTTTTTTAGGGGCATAGTGTTTGCTGCCTTTCCACATGGTAAGCAGTGTACATTGAGAAAAGTATTTTGTGGCGTAAGTGCGTCGGTAGTGCGCGATTGGCCGATGCGGATGTTTATCGCGATGGCCGGTGACTGCTTTGTGAGTGTTTTGCAGTGTCTTCACAATGGGCCGGGCCGCGTCGCGCTACCTGACGCTGGGCTGAAATTATATTCTCTTCATGGCTGGCTGGCCTGCAGCTCACAAACAAGCCGCTTACGGAAGCCTCGCCGCAGATCGACGATAATAGAAGCTTCACATCCAGTTGACACTTTGTTCCCACCTTCCCCCTCCTCCTCCCCCTCCTCCCCCTCCTCCTCCTCCTGCGTAACCAATAGCTCAATTGCCCAAGTGACAATCTCGGTCCAAGGCTAGGCCTCCTCGGAAGCCCTGATTTCCAGAGGCTCCGACGGGGGATTGGCTGGATCCTATTCCATATTTATGCCTGTCACTTCCACGCCGCTTTGTGTCCGCTGGAATTCCAGCCGGGGCCGAAAGTCAGCAGTAAACTACTGTGACATGGTACATTGAACATAGACATGGAATGTACTGCAGTGTCACATTTTGGCGCATTGAATCATATTATATTGTCATGTCAATATAGTGCCAAACTATCGTTTTAGGTTATGTGCTCCCTCCTACGTGTTCCAGTTAAAAGGCAAGCAGCAGCATTAGTGTTTATTTTGTCAACGAAAACACATTTTTCACCGGACCGGAAAATCGATGGACATTTTATTGATGAACAAAAATGACATGAAAATGATAGAGCTTTTTCACGGTGAGAAGTAAAATTGTAATTATAACGTAACATTAATCCTTACGACTATAACGATCCAACAACGTTATTCCGACCGCTAACTAATACTAGCTACTTTGCTAGCTTGTAGCATGACACCATAGTAGCCACTTGCCAATATACTGTAATTGTATGTGAAGTTGTTTTTCATCAAAAAGATTGGAGCATTTTATGTGAAAAAGTTTTAGATCCGAAACGTTCATTATCTGCTGCCCCAAAAATATATACGGGGTAAAATTATCATCCTGACTAAAACGTTAACCGTTTTTGTTGACTAAAACTAGATGAATAAAATGATGTTTTCTTGGAGTAAAATAAAGCTAAAATGCTAGATTTTGTATTTGACAAAAAGTGGACTATAAAAATAGGATGAGGTTGACTAAGTGACAAAAACTAACAAACGTGATTTTAAACTAGACTAAAACTGAGACTAAATTTAAAATGCAGGATAAAATTAACACTTGAGCAGAATTTTGGACCAACTGGAGACATTAGTGGGTGGATGCCATGCTAACGCCATGCTAGAAACTACTTGAAAGGTTATTAGCAAACTTGGATGCTGGAACTGAAAAACAACCTAGCTTAATGTTAGCTCGGATGAGGCTACTTAGTAGCGGCTTCGATGGGTTTAAAATAGGGACCAAAGAGAAACGACATCCTTTGTTCTGCCAATGGCCAAGGTACGACACAGGATCCTGGAGAACAAAGTAAGTTATTTTCAACTAAAAGGTTAATCTTTCTGTGTGTTGATGCGCGAGTATAGGCTACAATCGGATATGTTTGAATGAAATAGATGAATATGGCTTTGTAAACATATGATCCAATGACATAAGTGCACTCCATTTTACGGATTGATCAAATTTGATTTTTTTGTTTTGTTGGACCTAAATTGGTGTTTTTCAGCAAAAGTACATTGAATAACCGGTTCGAGTTGATTTGGTCATTCACAGGCTAATGTCAATACGAATAGCTAATGCAGATCTTTGGTGTCCTGTGGTCTTGTCAATTTGTGTGGTGACATAAGATAATGCCATGTCAGGAAGATAAATATAATTCCAATTAAGATTAAAGATCTTTTCATATTCTTGGAGAAGTGAAGAAAATGTCGCAAAATGCCTGGTTGCGCTAGCGTGCCGGTTAGCGCCTGCTATTTTTGGAATTTCACGGTTATGGATGACAAAAGGAAAAACATGGGAATAATTCCTGCCGTCCAGCTGAGCAGAGCAGAGCAGGCACGGCACGTGTGAGTGTTTTGTGTCACACCGTTGCTGACGAAGCTTTTTGATGAAGGCCACAGACAAAACAAGAGCGTTCCCGCCGCTTCCTGGATGTTTCAAGTATCACTCGCAGCTGTCCGTGGCTGTGTCGTCTGACGCGTGGGCGGCCACAAAAGAGGCGGATGATTGTAGCCACAATACTGATGCCATCTGGGCCTCTTCATCTCCCCTCGTCATCTTCGCACGACGAGGAAGGTGAAGAATGTGCCAAGAAAGGTGGGGAGAGTCCAACGATTGGACTGCAGTGGCTGAATGGGGGGGTTAGCAGCCAGGCATGGGTGGAGTTGGAATATTGGAATTTAGGAGGCATCTATTTGGGCCAACCCTCACCCTAGAGAGGTCTTTATTTGTATTTTGGGAATTAACCCTAAAACGCTTACACTAGCCTTGACCATTGAATAAAATGTCCTAACCCTGTACTTGACCTGTAACCCTTGCCCTAAATTTAACCCTAATCCCTGACCATACACCCTAACACTTTATCTTCTTATCTTGACCCTAAATCTAACCTTTAACCCTTTAACCAAAGCACCCCAATCGCCCTAATTCCTTGCCCATTACAGTAAAACTCAAATCTAACCCCAATCCCGAAAACAGTAACTCAAAAATTAAGTGGACAAATTAATCTGTTTGTAAAAGGAGACCATGGAATATGACTTTCTTGAACCCCCACTGCGTGCTTAATTTCACAGTTTTTCAAAAAATATATTTGTTTTGGATATTATACTTCCCGTCATCCTGAGCATGTGCCACAGTGTGGGTATTGTGTTTTGACCTATTATAACCTTAAACGTAACCCGCAATCCCTTAACCAGTCACCGTACCATAACTCCTTGAATCACTCTTGTCCCACAACAACCCTTCCAAATTTCTGACCCCCTAACCACATTAAAGGCCCCAACATCCTGATGGTCTATCCATTAGTTTAGGGGAACTTTATTAAGGTGTACTTAGCTCTCATTTAATGTTAACATTTGATTTTAACGCCTAAGTTTATTCCCAAACCTAAACCTAATTCCCTCGCCAAATGTTAATACCACCATTTAGAAGGAAGACACACTATTGCGGTTACCTTTTTCCTAAAATGAAGTTGAGCTAAAATGTTCAGAAAACGTAGACAAACTATTGACGTTGCACTAAATGTCATTTTCCCCATGAAAATGAATTGAAATGCCATTACTTCGGTCTAGCCTCCAAAAAAAAAAAACGGCAACATTTTTTGGGGTTATCTTTTTAATCAATTCAAATGTTGCTGTGTAGTGTAAAAATACAATAAACCATGATGGAGAACGTATAAATAAATGTTTTTAAAGTGTCATTAGGTACTGTGAGTAGATGGATGATCCACACTATAATGCAAAACATACGCATGAGAAACATCCTCTCACACAGTGTTGAAAAGTGGAAATCTCAAAAACAAAGTCAGCTTCACACACGTGTGAGCGAGTCGGACACTGCGGGCACGTTTTCGGAAGAGACGATTCGTCCTTCGACGCGGCGGTGCTTTGTTTCTGAGGTTCACGCGAGGCCAGTGTCTTTTTTTGACTTTTTTTTTTTTTTTATCCCACTACGATTGTTGAGATAAAGCGGGGCAGTACAAGGATAGAAGAAGAAATTTAAAAAAAAAAGAAGCTTCACATTGTGAAGCCATGTGGGGCAGAAGAATGCTGCCCTGCTGGAGGAAAGCAAACGGCAACGGGCGCTTAATTAACCTCTCCTACCTTAAACGCCTTCCGCCTTTAATGCGCTAGCGACCTTGCTGTCGGGAAGAAGCAGTCCGTGATTTAATTAAGGGAACGCGTGCGTTTAATAGTACGCCGTTGCCACGACGCGACTGCCGCACGACCGCTGATATCATTACGTGGACGCACGCGCCACGTAATTAAACAGGAAAAGGCAGGGCAAGCAGTTGGGGTTCAGGTTTCAAGTCGGACTTCAGACACGATCAGGATTTTGGAGCCGATCAACAGGAAAAAAACAAAATGATTGATAACAAATCATTGGATAAATTGCTCCATTTTGTTCTGCTTTTTTTGATCAATCTATTTAAACGTGTTCATTTACTGTACATTCGACCCCCACGATTCGCAGAGGATTTGACCGGACCGGCCCATGAATAGGCAATATTCTCGTATAATTGACGCTCATTGAAATGCATTTGAAAAAATAATAAAATGCTCCCGAGGTATTCTCCTAAAAAAGCTGAAAAATATTGCCTGAAAAGTCAGCCATTCTGGTTGGAAATTAACATGTTGACTTCAACCATAAAAGCAATTTTAAAATGAGCAGTTTTTGCTCAAATTCTAGTTTTAGAAAGTGAGCAGCCTGCCTTGGCGGAGGCTGTACAAGCGCGCGCCCCGAGCTTCTTGAAAAGCGGCGCTATCGTTTTCTGAGCGGAGGATCATAATATTCAAATCCGTCTTTAACCTTTCAAGGCAGAAGGATTATGCGTCAAAGTCTCCATTCCGAGCGCTTCGGCGGCCCCCCGACTCGCCTGCCGTAATAACGATGATTATCGTCATTGTGCTCCGAGAGGATTAGCACGTCCTGCTATGAAAACCGCCGGCCTGCTCCGATTAGGACGCACCGGCGACCTTTCACTGTGGCGCAGGTGACCGCCCAGCTCCAACCTCAACATGGACGCACGCAAGACCAAGACCGGACTGACATTCGTAACTTTATTCATTCCTTCACTTGAAACGCTAACCAGGCTGGCGACCCTAATTTGAAGCGCTAACTCTGACTTGTGTTCCTTATTAGAAACCCTGAAATAAATTTGGGATCGTAATCTCTGAATTGAAACCCAAAGCTGCCTGAGACACTACCGTTCTTTGAAACCCTACCCATTGTTTGAAATGACTTGAAGCCCTAATTTAAAACGCGAACCCTATCTAGAAACCTTATTCTGTATCTCTATCTTCATCTGGAAATCCCAAATCTGTCCTAAAACCATACTTTAAAAACCTAATTGTGATTTAAGATCCTTATATCAAACCATAATCCTTCTTTAAAACTGAGCCATGACTTGGAAACTCCAACCCTTGCTTGAACCCTTAACCTTCGCTTGAAACCCTAATTTGAAATTCCAACCCTGACTTGAAATGCTACTTTGAAATCTTAATTTCACACCCCAACTCCGGCTTGGAACCCTAAACCTGTCTTGAAACTCCAACTTCAAACCTTAACCCTGTTTTGAAACCCTAACTTGTAAACTCTAACCGTGTCTTAAACCCCCTTACTTGAAATTCAAATTCTGGTTTAAAACCTTAACTGGAACCCCAACTCAACAATTGCAACCCTTATCCTGTCTTCAAAAACTCAACCCTGCCTTTAAACCCTCAGGCGAAACTCTAATCCTGGCTTGAAACCCAAACTTGAAAAGCTTCACAATGGCTTAAAACCCTACTTTAGTTTAACCCTGTCTGGAAACTGTAACACCGGCTTGAAACCAAACCCTTCTTAAATCCCTAGCACGAAACCCCAAATACCAAAACCTTAACATGAAACTCTAACCCTGTCTTGAAACCCTGGCCCTTTTTGAAGCTCCTCTCCTGTGTTTGTGTTTTTGTCTTTTGTAAAGTGTGAAGATGTGCATTGGCTCTCATTAGATGTTGCATTTGAATAGCGCTTGCGAATAATACGGACAAAGCTGCGTGCGCCTCGGTCACAATGGCGTTCGCACCGCATAGAAGAGCAAATGGACTCCCCATTGACGAGTTATTCATAGTCCTTGTTATTCCACTTCCGCCATCTCTAATGTGTGATTTCTTCCTCCCCACAATGCCAAGCAAACGTGGCACTTTGATGGCAGCTTTTGTCTGCCTCCTTCTCCCTCCATTATCGGCCGGCGCCGAGGAAGAGGAAGTCAGATTAAAGCGCTCTTCCTCGCCTAATCAGCCCGGCAGATTTTAATTGTGAGAGAGAAGAAGAGAGCGGCTGGCTCGGCTTCTTGTTTTTGTGCCTGACAAAAATCTGACAGTGGCTTTGCATGGCAAACCTGTTTAATGAATGACTAATCCCGCCAGAGCGCATTATGGCGAGCTGTCACATGCGCATTGTGGCAATATTAACTTGAATTTACATTATCATCCGCTGGTAATGCCGCAATATTTAGATTCCCATTAATGCGTGGCCCTGCAAAGAAGAAGAAGAAGAAGAAGAAGAAGAAGCAGGCACGTTGAACTCAATCTGTTTTGCGCCGCTCCTGATTGGCTCTCGCGCACAGCAGCTTTTTCTTTTTTATTATTATTATTATCATTATGACAGCTCGCAGGCTTTCGCGCCATCAAGCCGGCAAACAAAAGGCCCGCCCGCATTACTCCTCGAGCTCCAAAGACAAACTCTTATTACACAGCCGGGACGGCGCTGTAAATCAGACGGGACAAAAGAGGAAGCGGCACAATCGGGACGCCCCGACGCCGTCGTCTCTTTACAACACAGAGCTGAGGGACAATGAGGAAAGGACTACTTTATTTATCGCTTATTTATCCTCCTTAGTCTTTGTTTTTGTTTGTTTTTCCTGACACTTAGCTTAGTGACGATCGCTCGCGGCACCAAACATGACTCAATTCCTCTGAACAGGAACAATTGTTGGCGAAGAACGTGCTTATCCTCCTGCTAGCCTTTTGTTTTTGTCTTTCTGACACGCTAGCCGTCGCGTTGACATGTAGCTTAGTTATGTTAGCACCTAGCACCGAACATGACTCTATTTCTCCAAACAGGAACTAATGTTGTGAAATAACTTACTTATTCACCCTCCAGATAAAGTTTAGTTTTTCGGTTTTTTTTTTACACTACATCCACATGTTGACATGTAGCTTAGCATTGTTAGCTTTTCGTACCAAACATGACTCAGTTCCCCTAAAAATGAACAGATGTTGGCAAAAAAAACTTATTTAATCCTTCAGGTAGGCATTTGTTTTATTTAAAACACTATAATTGTTGTTGGCACACAGTGTAGCGGTTTTAGCTGTCAGTGCCAAATAATTTGGTAATTAAAGGATTACATGTAGACGAAGAACGTGTTTATCTAACTGCTAGCCTTTTGTTTTGTTTTGTTTTCTAACATGGCAGAGGCTATGTTAATACATAGTTTAGCATCGTTAGCTCCGAGCATCAAACATGACTCAATTCCTCTGAACAGGAACATATGTTGGCGAAAACGTATCTTTCTTGTCACCTTTTGTTTTTGTATTTTTTTTAGACACTACAATTACCACGTTGACCCTTAGCATAGCATCGTTAGATCCCAACACCTGACTCATTTTCTTCAGACTAAAACAGCCATTGCTAAAAAACAAAACAAAAAACAATTAGCAATCGTTGGTATAACAAAGGTAGCCTTTTGGTTTTGTTCTTCCTTTTACCATTTTTATTCCAAGCGGGCAGTTTGGGTCCTTTCAACCAAATCCAGGTGTTCCTCAAAGACAAACTTGTCCTCCACATTTTGTCCTGTTGTTACCAAATTAATAATGGGTATACTACACAGATAGAAAAAAAAAATACATTTGATAATTATGTGTAGGTGGCTGTGAAGATTGACATCTTGTTAAAAATCATTAATCATTAATGTGTGCACGAATGCTAATAAAATACAAGGTAAAATACAGAAAAACCAAAGCAGCAAGTTTGCATTATTCCTGAGCCAGCAAGTGGGAAAATGCAAAGCGCAACACGGGGGGAAAAACGGGAATGAATGCTTTCTTAGCCCCGGAAATCCTTTCACCCTCTCGCATTGAGCAGATCAGATTAAGAGAGCGCTTTAAGAAGATTCCGACACGCACTAGGGGGAAAAAAACGAGCGAGCTGTGGGAGGGGAGAATCTTGGGTGTTGGTGAGCACTTTGTAATTCTTGGGGGCTTCGGGCCATTCATCAGCCCAATGGAGTTTTTCCCAATGCAGCATCCTGACGATCCCTTTTTTTGCCCCGTCAACAATTTCATACACCGCGATGGGAACGGCATCGGGGGTAAATTTTGGGCGCCCTCTTTCTTTGACATTTCACATGCATACGGGTCCGTAGAACAGGAAGTTGTGTGTTGTCTGTCCCTTCACTACATAAGCAATAACATTTATGAAACATCACTAGGCTTTATTTATTACAGCAATACCTATAAAACACCACTAGGTGGCAGTGTTGCACCGCTAACAACCATTGTGTTTCGGGCCGACCCCTTCAAATACGTATATATCCGCAAAGTACCATTTTCAGCGGGGTAGGTGTGGAAGGGGGTCTCGCACCGTTAAATCATGCATGAACTGTACAGCTAATAAAGATTTTATGATGCGAGTAGTTTTACTACTTCTATTTTAGTTCAATTACCTTGTAGTTGTGTCACAGAAACATCAGTGCAGTAATTTTGAGTTAATTTAAAGTTCCCTTTACCGCCACAGACTTTTTTTTTTTTTAAACGCGCGATTAACGACCGCACCTTACTTGGAAAGCCTGTATTGAGGGAATTCCAGTCGCAACGCAGCAGACACGTCCATGTCAAAATTAAAACTTTTTTTTTTTTAAATGTGCAGTATTTCACAAGTTATTTGATGTTAAAGATTAAATAGCTCTTAATGAAGATATGAAAAGAAAGATGCACTGAGCTGTCACCGTCTTACAAATGCAATTATGCCATCTAGTGGCAGAGAAATGACCAACACAAATCAATACCACATAAAAAAATTTTGTACATTACATCTTTTTAATTTTAACCCAATTTTATGAATTATTAAATTACTGTATGACTAAAAGATGCAGCAAATTTCAAGTTTAACATTTATTTCCACTTTCATGTTGAGTATGAAAACTTAGAAAAATAATATTGTACATTTTATTGTACATTTAGAACAGATATAAAATTTGCGATTAATCGTGAGTTAACTATTGATGTCGTGATTAATTACGTTTAAAAATGTTCATTGCCTAACACCCTTAAAATTAAAATGCTTCTAAAAGGTGCTTAAAACATCTCATTTCAAAACATTTCATTGTGTATATGCTTGAATGTTTTTTTTCACTTCATAAAGTTTGCAAGGCGTACCACAGAGCAGTATCACGGGGCTTCTTCTAATTCCGTTTCAATCCGTCACGTTCGTCTGAGGAGTGGGAAGCGTTGGCCTCGTAAAAACGACAACAAAAGGGCAAAGTTTGTTTAATGGCGAGCGTCGTAAACACTCCATACATCCTCCCTCTTGTCACGCCACGGGGGAAAAAAGCGATTGGTCTCCGGAGAGTTGTCGCCGTCGTAAAGACAAGGCCACGTCCGTGCCATGATTGCTCTCATTGAGGGCGACACTTTGGGCCTTTTCCCGACCTTTAATCTGCCGCGCCGACGCACGCCCGGGATGTAGCCTTGTCAACCCGTCGAGGTTTTTTTTTTTTCTCCCCGCCTCCTCTCGGCATTTATCTGACATCGCTTTTTAAATTTTGATTTATTTTACAGTTTTATAATTTCATACACATTAATGTCCAAATATGATTTTAAACACATTTTTAAAGTCAAGTTGTGCTAAATAATCCTCATTCACTTGCGACGTAAATTTGTGTTCCCGCGCCAACAAAACGCTTGACAAATAAAGCGAGCGTTTGTTTGCTTTTGACTGACACTTATTGTTATTCATGGCAGAGCAGCGTTTAGTTATTAATCAGCGGGGTCATATGCTGAGTGCTGTCAGCGCTCAAATAGCTTTAATATGGACTGCCCCTGTGGGACCCGCGTGGTCATTAACTCCACTGCCATTTTCTGCTACACAACACACCAATGCAACACCACCCACCGCAAGACCCCCCTCCCACACCGCCCGCTTCCCTTCATTGATTCCAAAAAAACAGCGAGGCAAAACGACTCCCAAGACGACGCTGGGAATCCAAAGACTGAACCGGAGGACATCACCAATTTGTGGCTCGTTAGGAGGCGGGGGTGGGGGTGTGGGGGGGGGGTGTTTCGGGGGTGAAGGGCACCCACGGAGAGACGGGCAGATGAAGACGAGGGGGAGCGCAGATGTGACATGTTTAAACATGGCGATCGATTCGGCATTCTCCCACTTGGAGCATCAGTGGCTAAATGTGGCTATTATTGCATTTGCTCGTCAATATGTTGACCGTCCGCATCGATTGGAAGGAATCTCTATGAAGGGATATTAACCACAAAATTAAGTACGAAAAGATACTGGAGATTAACGTCGGGGCTGGTGTGTGTGTCGGAAGTCGACGTTAAACATTTCTTGACAAAAATATCTTATATGTGACCTCACTCGTCTCAACATGACATTCGGATGCTTATTACATTTAAGAATATGAGCTATGCAGCAAAATCCAGCTGTTTTTATCACTATCAGAAGGCGGCCGTTTTGCCACTTGCCGTCGACTGAAGATGACATCACAGTTGCTCACGGCTCAGGCAATGACCAATCACAGTTCAGCTGTTTTCTGAAGCTGCGCTATGATTGGTTGTTACCTGAGACCCGAGCAACTGTGATGTTTTTCACTTGTGGCAAAATGGCCGCCTTCTGATAAAACGGCTGGATTTTGCTGCTTAACTCGTATTCCATTAACACTATGTTAACCAGTATACCGTATTTAGACTATATATTTTTTGGGGTTGACAGCTACTTTAATGGTTGTATTTTTTTATTTTTTGTCATTTGCTTTTGACTTCACTTACAATTTTTTTTTCTCAATTGTTGACTTTACAAGAAATTCTTATCACTTGAATTACTATTAACATAAGACTTTGCTCTTAATTCGTGGCTTCACATGCACGTACGACTTTTGCAGTTAGTTTCAAAGTTCTCATTAACATACCAGTGTAAAAATCACAATTTTGTCCGTTACAGTTTTTGTTAGAAAGCGTAAAGTTGCCTATTGAAGAAAAGCTTAAAAGTCGTTCATTGACAGACCGCCAAGAACTGAACAGATTCATGACTCTTAAGATGACTTTTTCACAACTTTTTCATGTTGACATACAAAACTTCACGTTAACGTACGACTTATGTTCTAAACTCTTGATTTATTGTTAATTTACAACTTTTGTTCATAGCGCTTGACTTTTGTCTAACGTCTCACTTTTTAGCTCTTGATTTCATGTCCAACTTTAGTTCTCGTCTTGGATTCAAACTCGCACATTGATTTTCCCCAAGCGAAACCCAGCTGGGTGACTTTCAGGCGTGCCGGGAGCTGAAAGACTGAAAGGGGGCGGGACTTGAAACAGAAAGGTGAATCCCAACCAGGCAATGACAAAAAAAAATAAAAAATAAAAATCGTAAATAAACCAGGAAGCGTCTGCTGATGTTGAAGAAACGAATATGAGCGTTGGCCTCAGCTGTTGTCTATTAATTAGATGTCCTTGAGAGATAGGTCGCCTCGGCGAGCAACAATAGATCTTTTCATCATGCTTCTCTGGCTCGTCTATTCAGGCCTTTTTTTCTCTCTCCCTCCAGCAGACCGTTCAAGGCAACCGACTGCTGGCTCCTCTTCTTCTCCTTTTTTTTGCTATCGTTTAGAGTCAATGTTATCTCTCTGTGGATATTTCAATTACATGCCTTCTTTAGCACAATGTGTTCCATTCAATCGCCGCTTTGGATCACTAATGGTCGTGTGCGGCGTCCTATAACCCCCCACCCCCCACCCCCTCCTCCCAGGACTGCGTGTGCTCTTTACAATATTATAGAGCATGTGGGCACATGCGTCAAAAAGTATTATAAACATATTAGAAGACGTAACTATTGAATTAAAAGGAAGCCCTTTTATAGAGATACAAAGACATCAAAAAGTGTAATGAAAAAAAAATGTGAATATGGATCTGAGGGATAAAAAGACATCATACTTATATTGATTATGCAGATGGGAAATTACATAGAAGTATTACAACAACAATTTGAAACTATTAAGCCCAATACATGTATTAGTAATATCAACAATAATATCCATTTACTACAGCTTATTATTATTATTATTATTATTATTATTATTATTGTGGGAATGCTGAAAGCAATCAGCTTTATACTGAAGTATTCACTACAATTCCATACAATGTCATGGCTTCTTCTATGGCTGAAGTGGTCCAGTGGTTAAGGGACTGGACTGATTTGAATCCCGCTTCAATCACTCTTTAGTACAATGGCAATTCTGAATAATAGTCAAGACAGTTTGATGTCATTCGTCACGATTACGTTTTTATTACGTTCTATATTCAAATTCAAGCGTTTAGTATGTACTGACATATTCACTACGATCATAGACAATGTCACAGGTTCCTCTTCAGCACCATTGGTTGGGTGGTTAGCACGATTGCCTGACACCAAGGAGGACCTGGGTTCAAACCCCGCTTGGGCAACTCTTCAGCTATTGCAGCGGAGATTTGACTGGTAAAACAGGAAGTGATGGTTCGAATCCCACCTTTAAACAGATTGCAGTTCAAATGTTCTTTTTATTCATTTATCTTTCAACTACACTTAATACTCTGTTATTTTCACATAATTTATCTTTCAATTTACTTCATAAGCATTCAGTTTAGCATTCACCTTAGCATTCAGTTTTCAGCATTCCCATTCAAATTTGGCAGAAATTGCACTTAATCTAGTTATTATTATTATTATTATTATTATTATTTGCTCAACAATAATAGAAAAAAAAACGGGGTACCAATACTAGTACAAGTATTCACTCTTGAGTCCCGATACCTCTAGGATTTTTTATATATATATATATATATATATATATATATATATATATATATATATATATATATATATATATATAACATTTAATCAGAAATTGTTACCAGAAAAATGTCTTTCTGATGCAGATGATGATTCATCGATGTGTCAAAGACATTATAAAAGTGTACTCTTCTTCAAAACATGCTTTTTTTACCAGTCTCGGCAGAAATAAACCACATGCAGTATAAACACTTCCAACAACAAAAACATAAAAGGCATTATTGCAAATAAAACATGAATGGCATTTGCAATAGAAAAAAATAAAGCGGCTGAAGAATCGCACGCGTGTGCTGTGATGTCTTCATTCAGCACACACATGCACTTTACATGTCAAGCACGTGTCAAGCATGTTTGCGCGTGTGTGTGAACAACTTTGTCATGACTGCAGTGCACTGAGCCCCCCCCCCCCCCTCCATGTCCCCAGTTAGCATGTTAGCACGTTAGCAGGCGCTAAGCATACATTCAAAGTTTTCCCCCAGGAGGGAAAGAGGCTTTATCAGGTTTCAGTTTCATCCTTGTGTTCTTTGTTAACACAAAGGGGTCACCTCCTCATGAAAGAATAACAAAGACCCCATCACTAGCACCACTCCTCCCTGCACCCCCCCCCCCCCCCCGCCTCGCTATCATCTCTCTCTTTCTCTCTTGTGCTCTCTCGCTCTTGCACTCTCTCGGTTTCTTTCTCTCTTGGACAGGGCAGATCCTGGTTGGGATTGCACCTTTTCCTTGTTGTGGCTGCAGAAAAATAAAACAATAAAATAGCTTTATTTGCCAAATTTTCACTTGAAATACCTGAAAATGTCAGATTTTGATTTAACATATTAAAAAAAAAATTAAGTATATTAAAACAAATGGATGTAAAAAAAATATTTTAAATAAACCTGACTGAAATTCCCACTGCCTGAAAATTTGATAATTAGATTTTGTTAAAAAATTTTTTTTTTACAAATCTGAAATAAATCATGTTTGGAATAAAGTAATTTAAAAAATAAAAAATGTTATTATTATTATTTTTTTTATATCATTCCAAAATGAATTAGAAAACTAAACCTGATTGACATTCCCACTGCCTAAAAATCTGATAGTTAGATTTTGTTAAATAAATGTTTTACAAATCTGAAATAAATCATATGTTTGGAATAAAGTAATTTAAATAAAAAAAAAATATATATATATATTATTATTATTTTTAAATCACTCCAAAATGAATTAGAAAACTAAACCTGACTGACATTCCCACTGCCTGAAATACTAAAAATTGTATATCACAAATTTTATAATAAATTCTCAAGACATTTAATAAATAATGTATTTCCTGAAAAAAAAAAATCATTGCTTGAAAACGGCAGCACCATAGAATTGTCGGCGGCAGCTCCTAAAAGGAAAGAAGCCCTCACGGCTGCCTCCCAACATGCCTGTTGAGAAAAAGGCAGCAAGTTGAAGCAGTTTGTAATCAGGCAAAACGCACGCGTGCAAAGACAGCTCGGCCCGCCGCTGATAAATTCCTATCGCTTATTTGCATACGGTGGAAGCTCCCCTTTAATCACCGCCTCTAATCCCTGACGGTATTAATGATTTTTTTTCCCCGGCAGCCTCCTCCTCCTCCTCCTCTTCTTCTTCTTCTTCTTCCGCGTCGGTATCATGTTTGCTAATTCCAAAGTGATCAGCTTCCTTGTGTGCATGCTGCTTTCTCTCCCCCCCCCCCCTCCCTTTTTTTTTTTTTGTGCGGCGGCATAATGGCCGAGTAGAGAACTTGTGTTATCCTACTCGGGCACATAATTAGGACGACAAAAGGACGACAAATGGCTCTGAATGGGACTCATAAAGAAGATATCCCTTCTTCTTCTTCTTTGATTTCTTTCTTGGAGACTTTTGGACGCCAAATAAAACAACACAATGAAATTTCCCCGCGCAATTATGCCTCACACGTCTGTGACTAACAGCACTACGCTCGATTGGTCGACAAAAATGTCAACAGATTTGATTTGCAACTCTTAAATTAGTATTAGTATTTTCCTTCAGACCATTTATTTGCTAGCAATGGAAAAAATGGTCAAAATACCCCAAAAAGTCTTCTACATTTTGTACTTTAGGTTGTTAATTGTGTAGGAATTTATTTTTATTTTTATTTTTTACTCTTATTTTTTTTCCATTGTTTTTATTCTTGAATTGTTTCAACTATAAAATAGCAGACATCAATAATACATCATACCCAACATACACACTCAGAGAGAGAGGGGGGGGGGGGGTGGTCTAGGGGGACCGACCATTCGTAAAAGACCAACATGCCATTCTTATTTTGCTAACTTGAATCCTGCTTCTGACACCAAATCCCTATCAAAGCCTTCTGGGAATAATACATTTTACATGATGCAATATTTTCACTAAAATAATGAATCCTGACATGAATAAGAGGACCTCCATTTTGGTTCCCATGTCACTGGAATCCCTCTTCTGTCGCCAATCTTCACGTATGCAGAAGAACAAATTTTACATGAGAACATGAACAATTACCACTTAAATAATGCATGTTGATATGAATACAATAATTAACTGGGTTTTGGAATCTTAACTGGATCCCATGTTCTGACACCAAATCTTCACTCAAGCCTTCTAGTAATGGGATAATTCATCTTCTTTTTTTTAAATAGCAAACAAACAACAAAAACACAATATTTCCACTAGAATAACAAATGTTGACATGAATGAGGGTCCCACCATTTTTGCTCCCACATCACTGGAACCTGGAACCCATACTCTGACACCAAATGTGCACTGAAGCATTGTAAAAAAAGAGCATTCCACTTTCCATGGGATTTGAGCGCGCAATACTTTTGCTAAAATAATGAATATGGACATGAGCAAGAAACCTCCATTTTGGCTCTCATGTCACTGGAACCCATGTTCTGACGCCAAATCTTCACTCAAGTGAAATTGACCATTGAATTAAACGGCTCGTGGCCAAAAAGTTAAATAAATAACCATGTTCGGGGGTCCAATAGCTTGCGTGTAAGCGTCGGATTAGAAATGAAAGGAGGAGGGGTGGGGGCACGGGTGGTGGTGTTGTGTGTGTGGGGGGGGGGGGGGGGTGATCACTGAGCAGAATGTCAAGGAGGTGCGACAGTGACAGCTGATTTATACAATTCATTTGGGCCATTACTTTTCATTAAAGATCAAATGCAATGGGTACTTACTTACTAAGAGGCCTTTGGGGAGCTGAATGGCGACGGCGAAGAAAGAAGATTAAACTTTACATTCAGCCCCAAATTTAATTCAGAAGTAATCAATCGCATAATGGGGCCGAGCGACTGTAGGCCCCGGCTTGATTGAAATGAAATTACCATATTTTTAATCTTAATTTTCCACACTGTTTATCTGACAGTGTCAATATAAAACACAAACAGATAATGAAACGGCATTATATTGACACTACAATCATCTCTCCAGCAGCCCTGTGTGATTAAACCGCTGGAATGTTTGATTACATTTTGTTGGCTGACATTACAAATGACACGGATGCTTCGCCCAGACTCGCTGCCGGCCGCGAAATGAGCCCATCCATCACGCCGGGGCTGGCAGCCGCTCCCTCGCCGAGTCGATCCGGCACTACCCTCCCCTCGCGCGCGCCGTCACGCCGTTTAGCTAGCTCACCAGCGAGAGGGCGGAGGGGAGGGTGTCGCTCTTTTCTCCCGGTGATTCACGACGCCTCGCCGCCGCTAATGATACAAAAGCAAAAAAGAGGAGGGAGAAAAATGGACCCGCGGCACGTATCGCCCGCGCAGGCCCGTTCTCGGGGCGTTCCGGAAGAGCCACCATAAAGCTGGCCCTCAATGGGACCCCCCCCCCACTCCTCACAGGGTGACGGCCATCAGCCTCGGCCAGCATCAGATGCCAGGATGACTTTTTAAGAGGCTCATCAATTACCGGCTCATTCAAACAAGTTGAGCCAAAGCCGTAACAAGCAACTTGACTCACTTTGTGGATGACTTCCCGTCATTGTGTGTTTTTCTATCGGGCAAAGTGGCCATTAGCATTCATAGCTAGCAAGGGACGAGCAAATTACAGGACAGCGGTGCCTTCGGATACCAGTGAACCGACTTAGGTGCGCTTCGAGACATGAGTGGTTGGGCTGTCTAATTGCTTTGACTCGTGAGCAAACATTTGACATTTGAGCTGAAGTTTTGTGTCAAACTAAAACGTAAAACAAAGTGAATCACACGCATATTTAAAATATGGCAAGGATGCAAAAATAAAAATAAAAATGGCTCGCCACGATTCACAGTTTCAAAAAAAGGAAATAGATTTGCTGAGTAATCAACAGCAGAGGTGGCAAGTCCAGGTCCAGAAAGTAAAAACCCTGTCACAGTTTGGCTTTAGCCCCCGATGCTTTGTTTAAAAAAATTGTTTAAAAATCGTTTACGCTGCATATAGAATCAGTTCGAGAATTGTGCACTGTAAGATCGCAATATATTGCCGAATCAATTTTTTTTTTAACACCCCTAGTTTTTACTTTCTGGACCAGGACTATTATGATATTATTACATTAATATATATATTACCAATATTACTGTGTTGCCTACTGAGTCACCTACAGTAGTTGTGAAACTCTTCTTCATTTGTGTCTACATAACTGTATTATAATGCCCCCTGGTGGCCAAGCCACTCATAACAGAAAGATCTGCAAGGTTCTTTATCATGATGGTGAATCATGACTACATTATGAATGATGAAATTGGTCATCAATAATTATATGCCACACGTGCATTGCGCTTGTCTGCGTTTTGGATTATTTGGATTATCATCAGTCGCTCTGCTTATTTTTCTTGTGCAAGTTGGCGGTTAGCATGCTACTTCATCCCAATGCTGCTTCATCATTGCCATAGCAGAGCCAATAAATTGTTTGTTCGAACTTCAGTAATAGAAACTCTGACAGATAGTTTTCCATTCCCTGGAAATAGTAAAAAAAAACAAAAACTGCAAAAACCATCAGAGGTCACAAACAGACACGCGTTTCAAACAATTCCAACAAACGGCGGCAGCAGAGAAGAAGGACTGTCGCAATTGTAGCATCACAAACTTATCGGCAGCCTTGAAGGTCACGCCGATAACACCCTGGGATTTCCGCCTCAGAATTGCATTGTGCCGCGACCTTGAGACCCCCGAAGTTGATCAAAAGCAGCCAGTTCACACAGATCGAGGATCAGCCCACCGGCCCGGAATCATCCGCTCGCAAGCCCCTGGAAAAAACACACGAGGGACACTTTCACACCGAGATCCAGCCAAACTGGAACATCAAAGATGACGTTTTGGTCACCTTTCGCGTTTTGTACGGAACTTAGCCAAGTCACAGAAATGGACAAAATTCCAATTCGTACATTTTCGATGATTGCTTACGAAGTAAATTGAAAAGATAAATTATGTGAAGTATTTATTGTGGTTGAAAGATAAATGAATAAAAAGAACACTTGAACCCGGGGCGCACATTTTTTAAGCATTTATATGAAAAAGTGCGATCTGAAAGAACCTTCCATTCATTTAGATGGGAAAAGTGGAACTCGTGAGATCCAACATTGGGAAAAAAAAACACTCAATGCTTTCAGCATTCCCACAATAAATGAGGAAGTTAAATTCAAGTTGTTATACATTCTCAAGAAATTTGAATGCATTATTTAATTTATTTAATTTATAATAAATTTATGGGCCGGCAAAAAAGACTCCCCACGTCATTGAAATGAACTTCTACTCCAATCCTGTAGATGGCAGCAACACGTGTAACAGTACACCATAGCTCCCTCTGCTGGATCTTGTGGGTCACTGCCACATTTGGCCACAACGCAAGCAGACTGTAAACTGTTTATTGCTTAACGTGAAAACAAATTCCCCAAAAGGATGCGCGTTGCAACAGAGCCGTTGATAGAGAAAATGTGGCCAACTCTGTTTCAGCAGGGTAACAACATGGCGTCCATATGTCATGTGACCAGCAGTTGACCGATCACAGTACTGTGATTGAATCACGGCTCTGTTTTACAATGCACTACAGCTCCCTCTGCTGTCCCTAGCGGGTCACTACATCATTGGCCCCAATGCACGTGGACTGTAATTGCGAAAAACTGATTTGTCCTCTTTTATCTTCCATTTAGCTCGAACTCACTTCCCTTTAGCGTTTGTGCTAGCGTTATCACATTTGCTGAGATGAATGAATAAAAAAAAAATAAAAATGTCAAGTCACTTGGCATAGCATCTTGAATTTAGCATAGCGTAGCACCACTGGCGGGTCGCTGCCCCACAATGGAACTGCTAAATATGAAACAGAAATATCTTCTTTCTTTTTTTTTTATGCGTTTGTTTTAAACAAAGTCTTCCGAACTAACTAACAAACTGTAATCAGAACAGTGCATCTGGCCTTGGCGGAGGTAACAAAGCGCAACACACAGAATGTGAGCGTGTGTCACAGCCAAGCAGTTTTGTAATTTCCTAAATGAAGTTGGGGCACATTCAGAGCCGCTTGGCACGACGTGGGAGCAATATGGCGTGGTGAGGGCACGGCGCTGGGGGTGGCAAGGGGGCACGCCGGGTCGAGGATTAACAATCAAACCTTGACGAGGTTAGGGAGGGGGATGGCGGGAAGGTCTGCGCCACTACCCCCGCCCGCCCTGGCAGAGAGGGGGCGGCTTGCCAAGTGGCGACCCTGAACTGCGACGACGCTGCCCGGCTGCCAGCGTGCCGTGAATTATCAAGGGGGGGGGGGGTCATTCGACGGCCGGCAGCTGCCGTTTCGTGCTACCCGGTACCCCTCAGTGCCCCCCCACCCTCCCCCCACCAATGCCCTCGCTTTTATGAAGTGCCTCCCTGACGCCTCCGATAGTGCAATCAGGGCCGCCGCAGAGCCCAGGCAATTTCTCCTCGGCGTTGTGATAACCTCGCTCGCTCGCTCGGCGCGGCGCGGCGCGGCGCGGCGGAAGCCAACAGCAACAACGGCTCAATTGGAAGAGTGGCGGCATTCTGAAGAGGCGGCAGAAAGGTTACGCCTCTGGGCGGGAGACCACTCGTCTGGTTTGAAAAGGCTCTTTGTCGGCCAACAGGTGGCGTCGCTCCAAAGCCGTCGTCCTCTCTTCGCGGACTTGTTTTGTTGAGGGATAAAACGCGCAGGAAGTTCACTTCCCTTAGCACCTTATAGCACATCAGCGTAAAAGTGCAACAGTTCATCGATTCATCGACAACTAATCGATTCTCAAATTACTATTTTCATTGAGGGTTGTTTGATACCACTTTTTTTCCCCCGCAGACCGATACCTGTACGAGTACTCAATTCTTGATTAGTCACAGATACCGAAGAAAGACCTATAATATCCCAATATCGCATTTTCCTTAAAATTTCATGGAATTAATGGCAATTAGAGCTGCCAAAGTTAATCGATTAATCGACACGTTAACGATTCTCATAATGATCAACAAGTATTTCTCCGGGTCAGCAGACAGGGCATCAAACTCGGGAACCTGAATAGCAAAATGTGAACGATTCCGGGAGAATTGGAATGTTGGTCCCGATTCTAATCAATTCTCAAGACTTGATCCCCAACCCGAGCCTTGGTGGAGGTTTGTGCCACTCTAGTTAGTTGCACATCAACTAGAGCTGTCAAAATTTATCGCGTAATCGACTATTTTAATAATTGAGTAGTTATTTGGAGCCACTTTTAATAAAAAAAAATTCCAAATCCTCTGATTTCAGCATATCAACAGTAATTGTTCACCGATTTCTTTAGTCCTTCATCGATCGTCTTCTGTGTTTAATCAAAATAAGAATTTGCAAACACCTGTTTTTACTTTGACCTTTTTTAAAAATCCCTATACGAATATGAAGTACGAAATAAACCACTGGTTAGTAAAAAGTAATTGGCCAAAAAATGTTTTTTTAATACATTTTAAATGCAAAATGACAACAAATCCGATAAGTTAATTAATCGATTGAATAATCGATCGATTAATCGAATCTAAAAATATGTGTTAACCAAGTGCTGCAGAATTGAAAAGACTGCAGAGTTTTGGCTGGTTTACGCCGATGCTCATCACAATGCGGCGAGTAAATACTCGTTGTAAGCACATATTTAGATGTTAATATAAGCCGCCATCTGGGAGGGACGAGGGGGTGCGCTCCGAGGGGGTGCGATTATGTGACACGCTCGTAAATCTCAACTCTTCATCTCCAATTGCAAGCTCAAGTTTATTACCCTCAATAAAAGCCTTGATTTGTTGTGCTCTCAAGTGTTTGCTTGATAAGGTCGGAACGCCGCCATCGCCCCCCCCCCCCCCTCCCGCCACCAATGCAGTCAACCAGCACGTCAAATGAAATTAAAGCTGTCATCAGCACTGAACGGGCTGCTCGCGATCACTTTTTTTCATGGCCGTTTAGCATCGGCCATCTGTCGAGGGGACCCGCTTCCTACTGGGCCTCATTTGGGTGAATTCCCAAGTACCGGCCCCTGACACTTCAAACCAACATGGCCGACTTCCTGTTAAATTTTCGGCCATGGGTCTTTGAGACTTTTTGGTGATTTGGTGACTGATTTATTCTTTTTTTTTTATATATTTTTTCGTCAAGTTGCGTGTCGTTTTTCAGGGTGAATTCTCCCAATGATCATGAAAACGTAATTGATGACGCAGGACAAAAAGTTTTGCAATTTACTGTCACCCAAATGATGAGTATACCTGCTTGAGATCAGCATTTTTTTGGGGGAGTGAATTTTGTGAATTCCCTCGCAGGAGTTCTAAAATACAAAACACGAGGCCTTAAATTCGTCTCAAAATGTCTGCTTCAAGCTAAGCTGGCCAATTGGTTCTTGAGTTTTGAGCATGGGTTCTTGAGACTTTTTCATGCGTTCTAAAATGACAAATATGTCCACCAAGTTTGGTGTCAATACATAAAACTGGTGTTGGGGGCTAATTTTTTTCTCCTCAATTTCAAGTATTTGAATTTGGCCCAAAATGGCTTCTTCAAACAAACTTTTCACTTCCCAGCATGGGGCCATGAGACTTTTTTTTGTGCGTCGACGGTCTTGTCACTGGGTGAAACGCTTGTTGGGGGGGTGGGGGGGGGGCAATTATTATTTTTATTTTTTAATCTTTTGATCCCAAATTTGTGAATCTATTGAATCGTGTCTGTGATACTTTTTTTGTGAACCATTTATTTTGTAATGTTTACTTCCAAGCCCAGGAATTCAAAGCAAAATGGCCGACCCCTTATGCAATTTCATTTATGAGTTCTTGAGACTTTTTTTCTGTGTTATTATTATTCTCGACTTGACCAACGGAGTTTCGTGTTGTTCAGTAGTGGAGTTTCCATTTGTGAATTTTCAAGAAACGTGAAAATAAAACTGAATGGAAATGCAAGAAATTCACAAAATTGGCTTAAAAATTTCGAATCATTTGGATGGAAACCTGACTTGTGAAACTGGTGTCTGGGGCAAAAACAAAAAAAAAAGTTCTGCCCCCCGGGTATGGGAATTGGCTGGAGAAATGACGTATAGTTATGAATATCCTCAATGCAGAGGAATTGCTTTTTTTTTTTTTTACAAAAGCCCAAAAAGGTCACATGATACCGCCGAGTGGCTTCTAAATCGGATGAATCTCACATTTATTCCATCGTATTTTAAACCTCATGGCAATAGGAAATGGTTTGTAATCGTTCACTAACTTTTTTTTTTTCCCGTTAATGAGGCGGACACGAGTGCGGTAATTGATGGACGCGATTCACCCGTGAGACCCGTTGAATGTCCAGAGGAACTTACGCGGGCGGACGTTGTGTTAAAGCATGCTAAAAGATTTCTGCCAAGGTTCCATGTGGCTCACCTGGACGTCAGGGGGATGCTTCATCCCAGGTGCAATTACAAATTACTTTACTTTTGCTTTATTTAATTAAAAAAAAAAAATTATAATGAAAAAAATAAAAAATAATATATGTACATTAAAAAAAAACATTTAAATGTAATAAAATTAATTAATAATTTTGAAAATTCTGAACCTGAATACATTTGGGAAAAAACCAAAACCAAAACCAGTGTCATTTGTAATTATGCATTGGTTGAAAACGACAAAATAAACGTCAGCCTTTGCCTGTTGCAGTATTTGTCGTACATTTAATGACAATAAATTCAACATTAACAGCTAACATGTCACCTGCTTCATTTGATCAAAAAAGACCCCCCGCCCACCGTTCCCCCTGTCCCACTGGGAGACGCGTGGGGGGCTGATTTTTTTATTTTTTATTTTTTTTTATTTGTCTGAGGGGGGGGGGGGGGAGGTCCCTCTCGGGGGACCCAGCGGAGGTTAATGATCATCTCGCCACCTCTGCTTGAATAAATAAACGCATAAATCTCTCTTTAGCAAGCACCAGTTGCTAATGGGTGTTTTGTTAACCCCCCCCCCCCCCACGTGCTGCCTGAAAGGGGCGAAGTGGAGGGGGGATGAGTGTGTGTGGTTGAGACACTGATGAGTTTACACACACAATAATGTTTTTTGTCAGGGGAGATTAAAGGTCTTCTGGGTGATGACTGTGTGTGTGTGTGTGTGTGTGTGGGGGGGGGGGGGGGGGGGTCAAATCAAGAGTGACGCCGCTAGTTGCTTTTTTGTGTTTACGGCCCTGCTGATTGTAAAACACGCAAGGGAGTGGAGGGGTAGGGGCAAGCGGGGGTCTCTCATGGTTCGACAATGTCTGGTCTCTTTCTATCATCTGGCGAAGCGTCATCAAATAAAATAAATGTAATGCTAATAATGATCAATTATAACAGCTTCATAATCAGCTTGAATATGTACCACATATTGTCATGTAAGTGTAGGTTGCATTTATATTATTATTTATCATTTAATGTTACCTTTAAGATTATTTTAATTGAGCGGCATATCAGTTTAAAATGTGTTTCAGTTTTCCCAATTTAAATCAATATTTCATACTTTAAATTTATATTTGTAAAAAAATAAGCATTTTTATTTTGCATTTTTATTTTGCTTTCAATTCTGTGTCAATGGCGGTAGCTTTACAGTTGTCACCCCCCCCAAAAAAAATAATCCAATATTTTCAATAATATCAACCATGCTACTCCCAGTTGGCACTAAACAAGAAGTAACTACCTTCAGCCAAGTCAATCGACTAATCGACTGCTAATCAATGAAGCCATTCACAACTAATTAGGACAGTCAATTAGTCAAATGTAAAGAGATATAAAGATGGAGTGCAGACAAAACAGGCCAGAAATTGGCCACTTGTTGTTGTCATTATTTGTTATTTGTTGACGGCCGTACCTTATTCAGACGGTTTGTTTTCTGTAAACAATTTGCATCTTCATCTTTAGTTCAAAGAGAAACAGAGAACAGATGATATCAGACATATAAATATCAGAGGTCCAATTATAATAATGTATTGCTAACATGAAAATTGTATTTAATATTTATAAAATAAATTATTTTCACATAAAAAGAATTAAAATAAATCCCATTTATTTTTAATTTATCTTATTATTCTTACAAATATATTAAGTTGTATATGTTCCAAATGAATATAAATGGTAATTTTAAAGTAAATGTTTTTTAAATAAAATGTAAGAAACTAATAATTACATAAAATTATTTATAATACATTTAAATTAGTATTTTAAATTCCTCTAATTAACAATTTCTTGTAAATTAGAACACATTTTTCAATACAAATAAAATGGAGCAAAAAAATTGATTTCAAAAGTATGTTAAATTTATGTCAGTTATGTTAAATTTGTAGTCAATAATCAATTTAAAATGAATTAAAATGAATGTTTTTGTAATGATATTTTTCAATGCAAAATAAAATACAATGACATTAAAATAAAAATGATTTTCAATTTAATAAAAAAAAAAATCAAAACTCATTCAAATAGCCTTTTTTAAATAAATTTAGTCAAAATTTCCTTTAATGAAAAATTTTTCATTTACATACAGTACAGTATGTATATCATATGTGTATGTACATTATTTGTTTCATAATAAAAGTTCCACCCAAAAAATGAATCCCAAATCGTTTATTATGGTGATGATGATATTACTGTATTGCAATATTTGGGTTTGCGAACGCACGCTTTCAACTCGTCCTCTGTGGGAAGAAAGCGCCTTTTTCTTCATCTTTATTTCAAGGTGAAACGGAAGAGAGCAGATTATAGATGAAATCGCAAATGTGTTGACTTTATTTATTTCACAAAAATGGCAGCCAGCACAACAAAGCCAATAAATAAATAAAGTCATTACCACAGCTTATAGAACACAGGCGCCGATTTGCTCTTTTATCCCGCCACAACAAAAAAAGAGGAAGAAGACAGAGGAGGAGGAGGAGGAGGAGGAGGAGGTGGAAGAAATAACAAAAAAGGAGAATATTGCACCAAGGCTTTCTTTTTTTTTTTCTCTTTCTTTCTCTCTTGAAAATGCTGCATTAGGTCTTTTTTTTCTTCTTTTTTTTCCTCGCAGTCACTTTTCATAGTTCAAAGCTGGCAGTTCAATAAATAACTGCAACCGGCACATCTCTGTTCTCGCGCAAAGAAATCAATGTTAATCCTATTACCGCCAGTTATCACCTCGCCCAGAAACGTGAGGGGAAGAGAAGAAGGAGGGGAAAAAACTGAGATGTCAAAGCGGGCGAGAGAGGCAGACTGTGCGAGAGAGAGCGAGTCACCCTTCATTCACTTTCAAACACACTTTTGATAATTTACTTCTGTGGCAGAAGGAAGGTGCCGCGCGTGTGTGTGCGTGTGTGTAGCGACTGATGTATTCGCACATAATGCCGGGATCAGACCCTGCTGGTGTAAGCAAGATGTTTGAGGCACAAAAAAAAAATTTTTTTTTAAAAGGAAGAAAAATATTCCCATTGGAAAATCTTTGCCCTCCATTTGAGCCTCCCTGGCGGCCTCCCCCAAGGTGATGGCCGTCTCTCTGTCCATACGCAGAAATTGGACTTCATTTCAAAAGCAGACTTAAAAGGAGGTCAAGTGTGTACGGTTTATGTGTCACTGGTGTTAGGGTCCTTGAACGCCTCGCGGTTGTGCTTGAACTATTATAGCACGACACGTCAATGAGCCTCCAGACCAGCAGGTGGCGGCGGCGGCTTGAGGTTGCCACTCAAAAGTGGCGACACGTACCAATCGAAAATGATCATTGGCATAACGCAAAAAATCTGTGCTGGGTATGTAAGCTGGTAAGGATGTTTTGGGTGGGTTTGTCTAATTTTTCATTGAAACATTTTCAAACCAATTTAGTTTTTTCAATTGCATTAATTGAATTGTGCCAATCAACAATCTAAAAAACATAAGCTGACCCAACTTTCTTGGTTGTTTTGTACCAAAATAACCCAACTTTTTTTTTTTCACGACCCGATTTCTTTCTTATTTTAAACAAAATGTCTCAATTTTTTTGTGGTTATGTGCAAAACAAATTAGGCGTTGGGTCAAATGAACCCAAGTAGTGAATCGGTTAATTTTTTACCCAAATTGGGTTATTTCAAATTGTTTAGTGTAGCCTAACCCTAACCCAGTGAAAATAGAATTCCGTAAGATTTATTTACAGTCGTCCTTCATTATGTTGCATCTCACTTTCTGCAGCTTTACTGAATCGCAAATGTATTTTATTTTCATTTTTTTTTAAACATACTTATATCACTGGATTTTGTCGTGATTATTTTTCCGCCTGGGCTGTTACTGCAGACTCGTGTTAGCAATAAGCACGAACCAGGATGAAACTGCGCAAAAAAAAAAAGAATATTCAAAGTTTGGAATAATTTCACACTTAAAGCTTATTTTGAAATAAATGCCCATAAATAACTTCACTTTTTAAAATCGAATTTTTTTTGTATAACATAACTACCCAGAAAAAGGTATTGTTTAAATTAAATAAAAAAAATGTTGCTTTTCATTTTTTGCTTAATCAGAATTATCAAAACCATTTATATAATTTTTTTTAATGAAAACATTTTTTTAATTTTGTAAAAATTAAGTAGTAGAAGAGCATCACTTGCATTTGCGTCCTCAACGTTTGGAAAACAAAGGGAGTTTTGTGACACGCGCGCCACCTCGCGGCGTTTTGTCGCCATGACTCCAGTAGGATGTTTGACTGTGCAAAACGAGTGTTTGGAAGACGGAGTTGACCCTCCAGAGTGACGACTTGATGTTGAATGTCAACGTGAGATACAAGATGGCGGATTGTGTTGCACACAATGCGAGTAAAAAGTGTGCGTTGGCGCACAAAGCGTCAGCTTAGACGTCGGCGTCACTGTCACCACAAAGCCGGCGGATTAAGTCTTCTCCTGTTGTTCTCGTGCGTATTGTTCCGCCGCACAAATAATTACACGGGAATCTCGTCAAAGCCAATTCAACTCTTGCCGGCTTCGCTTTTTTGTTTTTTGCCTTTTTTGTTGTTTCTTTTTTTCTTTTTTTTTACCTCCGCCAAGTGCAAAAGCACACAGGCAAGATGTTTTGTTTTGATTGTCCTTTGTTACTGAGTAGGATTACACAACAACTACACAAGGAGCCAAAGAAGTACACGTTACAATTTGGTGAAGATAAAGACATTTATTTTCACTTTTCATCCTTTTTTGAGTGGGACTTCTTTCAAACTGCAACACTAACTATAACACCGTGACACTAAACCCTTACGCCCCACCCCGATCATTAACCCCATTTGTCCCCGACGGTAGTTTGGGAAGCTTCATGATAGTCGCGCTGCTCCAATATGGAGTAAAAGTTGGTAAACAGGATCTGTTTTGACAAGCCGCACCGATGAGAAGTAATGAACTCCTACAGCAGGCGTTCCCGCAAAGCCAGGGGACGTCGACCCAGTGGGTTGGCACTAGAACTAAGCATCAACAAGAGCCTGATCTCGCAGATGCGTTGAAAATTGGTAAACCTTTAGCCGTACCGATTTCAGGTCGTCGAGCATCATAATCTTGAGGCCGTTTTTTTTTTTTCCCGCCTGGTCTAGGAGTTCTGTGTTTTCATCAGTAGGTTGGAGCAAGCTTTCCGTTGTGTGGTTTGTCAAGAACAGATCCTGTTTTGCTATAGGTAGCATGAATTGTACTCCACGTTGGAGTTTTGCGATGGCCATCAAGCTGGTACTGAACTCCATAAGCGAATGAAAACATCGCCTTTGTTAACATCCTTGCCAAGGTTTTATTGTTGTGACAAAAAAAACGCACGCTGGGACTTGTTGACCTTGAATCCACTGACGTTGCTTGATGTATTTTTTCTTTCCTATTGCTTGACCTCATTCTCTAATAATAAATTAGACGGGCGACGGCGGGGTTTTAACATGTAAAATAGCGGTGACATGCTAAATAATGAGGCATTGCCAGAATTACGGCTCAGGCTCTGGGGGGGCATTCCCAGGCCTCTAAGCAGCCCGGACCTTCTCTCAAGGAGGGGGCAGGACGGTTATGAATCTGAATAGGAAACGAGAGAATACAATTTCTGTGGAAATAGAGCTGAGTGATGACCTGAAATGCTGTAGAATGAAATGAAATGTAGGAAAATTCTATACTCATAAAAACGGCTAATATATGCTATAGCAAGAAGGGTCAAGAAATGTGGAATATAAATTTAGAAAAATGTCTCCCTTAGTTTGGAAATGCAAAATGTAGAATATTGAAAAATGTGTGACTATTGGAAATAATTAGTCCAATAGATGTGTTGAAGGAATGGAACGGTTTCAAGATAGAATGGTTAGAATTTGTCAAAAGATGTGGACGGATTTGGGTAAATATGTAAAATGCCTCCATTACTTTGAAAATCAAGTCGTGTCAACTTTACCGCTTATACGTAGATCCTCGTTGAGTTCAATATTTATCCGTTGGTATACTTTGAATCGGTCGAGAAATGTGGAAGTCTTAGAACAACAAATAGATTCTCTCCAGCCTTGACACAATGATTGCAGCGTGTGACAATGTTTTGGCGGCACCCGCCTCATGTTTTTTGACTGGCGACAAACACTGGCAGCTTTTATCCATGCTGGAAAATTGTTGTTTTTACGACTCCCGGGTGGCATGCGAGCCGCATTCGGCTGTTGTGTTTGTTTTGATTGAAGTGGGTCATTTGAAGCGTAATGGCGGCATCATTTCGCGCCGGTTTGGGCGCCTTTTTTTGGGGTGGGGGGGTGGGGGGTGACTGATGGCAGCGATAAAGACGCGACCGGCTCGGGATGGGTCGCACAATGACTTTGTCTGCGTTTTTGAGCAACATGGTGAAAACACTCTCAACGCAACCTTGAAAGCTCGCTGGTGAACTCGGCAGTTTTACGGTCGCCGGACAGATTTACCAGCCGAGTTTGTTTGCGGGAAAAATTGCTTGTAAAGCTGCTTTACAACCCGCCCGCCATGTTTTTTTTGTCCAGAGGGGGGATTAGGTGATGAGCGCCGCGCGTCCTTCAGGTGACTGGGCGCCTGCACGGCGGTTTATGGCCGCCGTTCTGCAGTGACTGATGAGCATCGCTCTGGCTGTTTTCTAAAAAAGAAAATGCAGCATCCTTTTCTCTACAAAAGACTTCTGCTACGAGCAGCAACACAAAAGGTGCTTTGGGATTTGTTACCTCTGCCAAGGACAACAGCACAGATGTCTCTTACGCAGTTTTGCTAGTTGTTGAGCAATACAATTTGGTAATTTGGTTGACTTTCTCCATTCAATTATTTTTAAGTCCAACCCCAAAATAACATGAACAGTCTTATTTTCCCCTAATGTTAACTTATGTAATCCAAACCTTAACCAGCCATTAACCATCAAACCCCAAAATCTTACCCCTAACCACTCTAAGCCGAGCTACCTTTTATACAAAACCAAATTTTAACCCTCATCCCAAATTCAAACTCCAACTTAAACCCTACCCTGATCCTAGACAAAGGAAGCCCAACCCTAAACCGAATCCAACCCCCCTACCCGAGTCCCTACCTTTAACCCCTAACACGATCATACCCTTAACCCCTATCGTGATTGTAATCCCTAACCCACGTTCATTACCACACCCGCTAAATGCTACCTTTAAATAACTCCAACCCAAATCCCACTACTTAAGCGCCTAACTTTGAACCCTAACCCCACGGTAAATCCTAACCAAAACCTACTACCCCTACCCCAACCTAGGCCGTTCTAGCCCTAATCTTTACCCTCCCCCTAAAAGAACCCAACCTAAACCACTCTAACCCTAACCTTACTTCACAGCTCCCCTAATCCTAACCCAAACTACCCAAACCCATATCCCCTAACCATACCATAACTACCAAAACCATAACTCCTATAACCTATCCGAGCCACTTTAACCCTAAAACCGAACCTTAGCCACTTACCTAGATCTTACTCCGCTATCCCAGTTTTTCTGCATGGACATATTTTCATGTTTCCGGCTCAAAATTGGAGAAGAAAAGTCAATCTGGATAGAAATGAAAGCACCTTTTGCAATCTTTCATCCAAACTTGATTAATTTCCACACTTTATTTACAATATAAAAAAAAATATATGTCAATGTTTTCCTCCAAAATGTAAACTTTTGGTTATGTGTCGTCACTAAGCCAAGCAGGTTAACGTGCCACAGAAAAGCAGGTTTTGTGTACTTCAACAAGGTCGTTTAAGCGATGAAGTAGGAATGTCATTCTTTCGGCCTTTTTCGCCTCAAACTTGGCCAGTCTCGCGGTTTAATTTGGACCCAGAATTCAAAAGTGATGACTGTATCTTAGGTCGCGTGCAGTTCAATTGCGTCCAATTCGACGGCGGCGCGAACGCGAGCCGAAAGCCGGCGGTCTTTGAGGGAAGGTGCGCTGCCGCTGAATGAGGAGCTATTTGGCCATTAACACAGCTCATCGCTCGCATTCAGCTCGGCACAACGGGTCCGGTTAACAATCGCCGGCGGGGAGAAAAGGACGGAACCTTCAGAATGCGCCGATCTCACCTCGCTTTAGGCGGCCCTGCGTGAAATTAAATAAGCGTGGATGTTTTCTTCTCAAAGGACGAATGAAAGCGCTAATGTGTGAGAGTGCACGGGGGGGGGGGGGGGGGGGGGCTCCGAAAGTAAAGATAAACGAGGCGAGAATGAGGAAGATCTAATATAATGGCGCGTCACACAGAGACCTTGGCTATTTTGTTTCTGAATGGCGAGCCCACATGAATGGCCGCTATTCAGCGCGCTGCCTTTTATCTCCAGAAAGGATTTAATTGATTTTTTACAAGGCGGCTTTTCAGAATGGTGTGCCCTCACTTTATTCCTAATTGTCCGGTGAAAGGAGGCGGGCGCGCGAGGCCTGCGCTGTGTCAAGTTCACGGCGGCACAGACGGCGCAAGTGGCCGATCGGGGCTTTGTGGCTAATTTCAATGACGTCAGGACAAAGTAGCAACGCCGTCACGTTAACTTCCGATAACTGTGTGTCGGTCCAGGTTGCTAAAAAAAAGTGAGCCTGTTGACTTGTTTTAACCAAACACTGCTTCCCGTTCTGACATGAGCTAACAAATCACCCATATCTCAAACCCCAAAACCCTCAAACCCCATCCATTGACCTCCCGATCTCCACACTTTTACAATTAGCGCCCTAACCTCTAAACCAGGGGTGCTCAAGTTCGGTCCTCGAGAGCCCATATCCAGCCTGTTTTCCATGTTTCCCTCCTGCAGCACAGCTGAATCGAATGATCGGCTAATCAGCAAGCTTTGCAGAAGCCTGATAACGATCCTGATCATGAATCAGGTGTGTTAGTGGAGAGAAACATGGAAAACAGGCTGGATAGGGGCTCTCGAGGACCCAACTTGAGCACCCCTGCTCTAAACCCACCAACCCTCGCACTTTAATCCACACTAAACACTCTAACCCCTCGCCTGCCTAACTCAACCCTGACCACCCTAATCCCGATTAACTAGCACTTAAAAGAGGAGTTTGCAATTTTGAAAATTTGCCAGTAGTAGTAGTAGTAGATAAATACAATGGTCTGGGGGAGGTGGGAGGTTTTGGAGATCTTCCCTCCTGGCCCATCTTGTACTACTCATTTGAGTTTTACAGAACCAGTGCCAATCAGAAACAGGAAGTCTGACCAACAAAGCGTCAATCATGCACTCACTTTGACTTGTGTCCTTGGGCTCGACGAGCTTTTCTGAAATGCGGATATCCGCTTCGGTTTAGCAAAAAGTTCATAAAAAACTGGTCAGATTGTGAGACTAAACGGGGTCGAGTGAATATAGAAGCTGTCGTTCAGAGGGCGGAGGAGCAGCAGGCAACTGAAAAGTTTGAAAAATGAGGTGGAATTCTGTCCGAGAGCTAAATTTATGTGTCTCAAGATGTGGGATGTAGCTTTGGTCAAAGACTCCAAAAAATCTTAGTAGCAGTTTTTGAAAATTGAAAACACTCCTTTAAACCGCTATCATAATTGCCTGGTGAAAGATGTCCTGCCATGTAGCAATGTGGCATCAAGTGTATGCTAACCCACGTAGCACGGGGGGCAACTCTTCAAGTGGTTGGGTCAGGATCGCGAGCTCGGCTAATTCCAACGACGGCCATTTGTGGCACCGTCAGGCCAGAGTGGCCCCCGGCGTCACATTAACTCCCAATAACTGCATTTAAGTCCGGCGCTAATCCGCCCGGCGTTCGTGTCGCCCGGCCGAGCTGCCCGCCTATCAGCGGCGGCTTCAACAGACTTACGGCATCAGGACGCTAATAAGCACTTAGCGCTCAGATAGGCTGCTAATATCTGCTGGTCCAGGTAGTCGGGAGTTTAAGCTATAAAAATGTCATTTTAACGGTGTAATCCCGTCGATTAGTCAGAGGTTTTAGGGGTCTACTTGTCGCAGCAGACAAATTAAACATGTTCACACGCCACATGACTTTATTAGGGAATCAAACATTTGGACGGCCTTTGAACTGCAGATCATTCGGTTTTATTTCTTCTTCTTTTTTTTTTCTCTCTAAACAGATGACAACGTTGACTTGCGAAAGCAGTGAAATATGCAAATGCGTGGATGTGAGTTTAGAATTTGATCCATCACGTTGACGAGGCGCTCTGCCGAGGTCCTGATGAACTTTCCCATGCAGAACATTCTAACTAACAGTTTACAAAACCCAAGTAGCAAAATGAGGAATAATAATAAGAACCCATCCATTTACTATGCTAACCCTTTTTCTATTCAACAGATGATGAATTATCTGAATGGCTGACAGACTACCAGACTCTAAAAATAACTGATTAACTGGCCTACTGTCAGACTGACTTAGTTATGAATAATTAACTAACTCACCTATCAACCGACTGACAGTCAAACCGACTCACTTCTCGGCTAATTGACAATCAAACAAGCAAAACAGTATACCAAACCAGCTAACAGATTGACTAAGTATCCAACTAACCGACTAACTTGCTAACTCAACTTGACCTGCTAACAGGCCGACAATCTAACTGACTGACTACCTAACCTGGAGCGTAAATAACAAATAGAAGATCTCACCGGCTAACGGACTAACTGACTACCTGATTATCTCACTGACTAAAAGACACTCTAACCGTTAGATTATCAGTCTTTTAGTCATGAGTTAATCAGGTCGTTGGACTCTTAACGGATAAACAATCTCAACTGATTTGATGACATTTATTTGTACTTCAAACTCGAGGTTCATAAAAATACATGGCTAAAATTAGTAAAATAAATAACATCTACTTATACTATACAGTGCAAATGATCACGTTAATTGTGACAACTGTGATAAAACCAACTAACTGAATAATTAGATAACAAAAGGATTATCTGTCTGACTGATAGACTAGCTAAGAAATTCAAAAACTGTCACTAAAAACAAAACCTCTCTCCTTAATAACCCTCTTTTGTGTTGTTGTTTTTTTACACTTACAATTCACACCTGTAGGTGGCGCCTGTGACCAATCATTTGCCTTGAGCATTCTTAGAAAATAAGAACTGCTGATCTTAAACCTGCTGACTAAAAAAAAAAAAAAGAAGACAAATCAATTTTCGGCCCGTTAGCTGTCTCTAGGGACGATTCTTCCAAAAAATCTGCTTGAGAAACTGTAACCGGGTAAATATAGCACGTTGCTACCCACCATTTCTTCCTCGGAGCTCTCATGGCAATTTTATGTGACATTGCCTTGAAAGCGTCGATGTCATTTAAAAGCTGTGCGACATGCAGCGCATATCATTTTACAGTCCTAGTGAAGCCCAACGCTGCCGGGTCGGTGTCAGCGGCTGATAGCTTCCCACATGGCTCGTCCTGCTTTCACCGCTTAAGTGCCACTAATAAGCGGCGATGGCAAGTTTGCGCCGGGACGAAGGCAGTTCCGGTGCAGGGTTTGTGTCCAGATAAATGTGGAAACCCCTTCGCCTTTGGGCGGCCGCTTGGAGAGTTGATATTATTTATTTTGTATTTTCTTCTTCTTCTTTTTTTTTTTTTTTATCATTGTGAGGGCCTCACAATGGTCGCAACTCAATTCCTCCTCCTTCTCACCTCCTCTGCGGGCCCTCCCTATGTTTATCAAGGTTTGGAGGTGTGGGGGTAGCGGGTGAGGGAGGGGGGGGGGCGCACTGTATTTTGATGTCAATAAGCAATTTTTCCTGCCTGCTCTCCTGCCTGACCCCTTTAATCCATCAATATATTATTAGAGATAAAGTTTGGCGGACGCCTGCTGCAGTCACAAGATAAATGACATCTCTGAAGTCGCGCATTAAAGACGAGATTAAGGCCCCGGCGACTGTGTCTTGGCCGCTCATCCGGGCGCCTGTGTGCGACCCATCACGCTAAGTGACAAGAAAGAAAAATAATGAAGTGAGGCAGAAGAAGCAAAGAGATATTTCTTTCACACGCGCAGCCGGCGTCTGTCTTGAGCGCGGATTAGGACGCATTAGACGGCCGGCGAGAGGAGAGGCGGCGAGGGAGCGCGGACGTTTGTCTCGCCTCAAAGACCGCAAGACAATTTGGGCTCTTTCGGTTTTGTCTGCAACAATGACGCTTTCTTTTTGGGGCCTTTTTTTATCCTCCGGATTGTTTCAAGCACACTGTAGACTTTTTATACTGTGTTACAAAGTGAGGGAGCGTTTGGAAGTGTCTGACAAAAGCTTCGTAACTCTGGAACAGAGATTGACAAACTGTGGTGGGGATTATGTATTAAATTACAAATGGTTAAAATATCAGTATTTCCTCCATAACCAGAGGTGGGCACTTTACAAAATGTCATCTGTCATTTTTTTCAAGCCGAACCAAACTGTAATCATCCGTCTGTCATTTTATTTTCACCGTATTTTTCCGTCATCACTTCGTCACCGACAGGCAGAGGCGGGCATTCCGTCATTCATCAGGCGTCAACAAAACAGGCGCCCGAATCGGTGGAAGCTGTTGTCTGTGCTTCATCCATCCTTCCTTCCTTTCCTCAGTCTCTCATTTTGGTCTCTTGAGGCCTCCCTAATTTGTTGGAATTTAGATGTTTCTGGGGTTGGTGAAAGACTCTGGTTGGTAACCCGGTGGGTAGTAGGTGATGTCTGGTCGGTGCTGGATTTCATTTTCCTTTCTTTTCTTTGATCCTTCCTCGGGTCTCCTGACAACCTCACGACTCTAGCTGGATTCTGAAGTATTCGGTTTAGGTGAACGGTATGGGATTTTTAATAGGTTTTAGGTGAATTAATGAGTACACACTCACATGCGCACACACATACACACGCACATACAAAATAAAAAAATAAAATACAAAATAAAAAAAGAGAGAGAGTAGAGAGAGCAATGATGATGACATGTCAAATCGGTAAAATTACTGAATGAACAATACTGAGCTCTCTCCAAAAAACAAAAAACAAAAAAAACAGGCGTCCGTCAGTGACGGACTGAGACGTCCGTCTGTACTTAACCTGGTTAGTGACCAAGATGAAAACGCACTTCCGTCAGTGTTTTAGCCATCTTTTTTTCTCTTCTTTTTCTTCTTCTCGTGATTCGTCAACAAAACAGGCGTCTGTAATTTTTCAGTCAGTTGGTCACTCGATTAGACTTTGCTTATGTGAGTCATTCATTGGTTAGTTACTCAAGTAATTTGTCAGTTACTTTCGTAGTTGCTCAGTCGGTAGGTTACTCATTTGTCACGTTTGTCTCGAGTAGTGTTCATTTTGTACGACATTTTTAAATGTAGTCTGCTTTAGTCACGCTTGTTAGTTTTGATCATAATTCGTCAACCTCGTCCCGTTTTTATTTAGTCCATTTTTTTTTTAGTCGACTACGAATCTAGCATTTGAGTCTTTATTTTAGTCAAAGAAAACATACATTTATTCGTCAAATTTTAATCAACGTTTCAGTCTGGTTTCTGTCAGGACAATGATTTTACCTCTGTATATTTTTGGTCAGCAGATTATGTTGAACATTACGGATGTGAAACTATTTCACATAACATTTTCTCTCATCTTTTTGATGAAAAACAACACACAATTACAGTATATCAACAAGTGGATACTATGGCTCCATGCTATGAGCTAGTATGTTAGCCAGCATTAGCTAGTGGTCGGATAAAGACTATTGTTGGAACGTAACAGCCGTTGGATTAATGTTACGTTATAACTATAATTTACTTCTTTTTTTTTGTACTCGCTAGCTGCAGATTTGAAAGGGGGTGTGCCATTGTGTGTCACATGACAGTGACAGTAAGAGATTAGCAGAGACAAGATTTTACAAAATATAAATGTCATCTCGTTTTTGTGCATGAACTAACATTTCCATAGATTTTAGTCCAGTTTTTATTAAGTCAACTACATTTTCGTCTCATCTTCATTAGTCGACGAAAATGCATATACAGATTTAGTCCCAGTTATTGTTTATTAATGAGGGTTTTAGACTAAGCTAGTCTAGTTTTAGTCTGGTGAAAAATGTGCATTGAGGAAATTATTTTTGTTTAGTTTTCGTTGACGAAATTAACAATAGGCTTAAGTTAGCTATTCAGTCACTTATTTGTCAATGGTTTAGTCCGGTAGCTAGTCGGTTTAGTTTGTTGGCTAGTCAGGTACACTATTAGTCCTTGGTCAGTTACTCAGTTACTCAGTTACTCAGTTACTCAGTTACTCTGCAGTTGGCTATTCAGTAACTTAGACAGCTCGTCGCTTATCAGGATGCCACCAAGCTTTTTTTGTCGGAAAAAAAGTCAGGGAAGAACCAATCGTTTGGCTCTGAATGATTTGAAATTGGAACTGTGTAAGGTTGACTTCTTGATCGAAATATTTTTCACGCATGGCCTCACAGTTGAAGAGCTAAGGATTCGAATCTCGGTTACTTCTCCGATTGGACACCAGTTTCCCAAATCAGGCATGTTAGATCAATTAAAGACTCGAGATTGCCTGTCCGTGCCCTGCGATTGACTGCCAACCAATCGGGCTCCTCCAGGACACTCTCCAATTCTTAAACGGGAGAGTTCAACTTGAAGAGTCCTCCTGAAAGCTCAGATTTAGTTTCATCGAAATCCCCGCCCCCCCCCCCCCCCCCCCCCCCCCCCCCCCGTTGAAAAGGTCAAAGATCTCGAAGTTATTAATATTCTCAAAAGGGGATCAAAGCTTTGGTGTAAACATCCAAACTGAGCATCCGGCCTGAATTCTTCCATTCACACGTTTTTATGTACCGATGACAAAAAAAAAAGACATTTCCCTGCCAGAGAGGCTAACAAAGAAACTTTTGGAGAGTTTGTCGCGAGCTCTTCCAACCGGGCTTCTATTTCCACAAGGAGATGCCTCGGAAAAGGTATGAAATCCCGTTAAGTGTGCCGCTTTTTAACTTTTTTTTGAAACTCACACACACAAGCGTGTGCATTGTGCGTCTAAAAGCAGCCAACACCTTGACCGCACTGCCAATTCCCGGCACGCCATTGCCGGAAAAGTCCTTAATTACCACCATGGCGCTTCTTACGATGGATTGCGATAAAGCGGCAGGCTTACACGTATTTCCCCCCCCCCAACCCCCTTCGTCTTTTGCGTGAAAACCCGCGTTTGGAGTCGGCCGCAATCCCAAATCGAGTCAATTCTCACCCTTTCACAGCCTGCAACATGAATGCACTTTACTATTACAAGATAAAGCTACAGGGACGTATTACGGCCCCCGGCATATCTCACTGGGCCGTAATAGCACAGAGTCAGCATTCAATAAAAGACATTTGCAAGCAGGCATTTCTCACAACAACAACACTTGTGGCCGAGATTTAAACGCCGCTAAATTAGGAGCCGCTCCCGCTGCAAAGGTGCCGGCTAAGCAGCGCCGCGCTTACTTCCAGAGTTGTTTATGACGGAGTGGGTGGGGGCAAGCGGGCGGGCGCTTTGCAAGGGGAGCACTTTGCGAGCGCTTAGCTTCCGACGGCGGCGTCCGGCGACAATCAGCGCACATAACTCACGTCGGCCTCGGCCTCGCCGGCTGCCGCTTTGGGGGGCGACGCGGCGGCCATGAATAGCGATGTCGGGCCGATGAATCACACGCCGGCGCTTTTGCTGACGCTCCGGTTCGCGGCGGGATCGGTAAGTTTCACAAACAAACGGCAAACATTCGTGTGTCAGGAGAACTTTCTCCGTAGAAAGGGATGGAAGTGACATTAATCAATTTTAAAAGTTGTTTTTAAAAGAAAAGAAAAATACAAGTCTGCTGTATATTATTGCATTGTATAAAAATATAAATCATATATAAAAAATTATTATTATAAAAATTAGTGCTTTCATTTTAAATTAATTTCAAGTTCTTTTAAAGCCACACATTTTGTTAATGCGCCATTAATGACCGCCCCTTACTTGGAAAGCCTGTACTGGGGGAATTCCAGTCGCAACGCAGCAGACACGTCCAAAATTTAGCAGTAATAAATGTAATAATAATAATGCATGTATTTGTGGAGACTTGGGGTCAAGTTGTATTTTACAATTTTAAAAATGTGCACAATTTCACAAGTTACTTCATGTTAAAGATTAGATAGCTCTTAACATGAAAAGAAAATGCACTGAGCTATCACCGTCTTACGAATGCAATCATGCCATCTAGTGGCAGAAAAAGGACCAACACAAATCAATATCACATTTTACAGTACAGTATATCTTTTTAATTTTAACTCAATTTTATGAATTATGAAATTACTGTATCAGTGACTAAAAGATACAACCATATTTCTATTAGTTTAACATTTTTTCCCCCACTTTTATGTTAACTAGAGTATGAAAACTTTTTTTTTAATTGAAAAAAATCAGCTGATTTGAAAATGTGCTGTGATGGCTACCCCCCCCCCCCCCAAATAAAAAAAGTACAGTTAAATTAAATTGGAAGTCAACCATAAAAATTTCTTGACAATAATATGTTATATGTGACCTCGCTAGTCTAAACATGACATTCTGATTAATATTCCATTTGTGGAATAAGAGTTATGAAGCAAAATCCAGCCGTTTTTATCCATCTGAGGGGGCGGCCGCTTTCGTATGAATCTAATCAGGACGGCTATCAACAATACCAACATTCCCACCGCTAATTTTGGCCTGTTTGTTGCCGATTGATTGTTTAGTTGTAGTCGAACTCTGATGACGACTCAGCATAAGTTAAGAAGCCCCCCCCGGCCCCTTTGCGTGATGGATCTTCCGCGATGACTTAAACGCACCTTGATGATAAACTAATGAATCAAGCGCCGCATTCATCATCACGCCGCCGCCCGCAGACAAATGGAGATGCTAACGTTGCGCGCTAATGATAAACTAGCAGCGGTTAGCATGCCAATAGGGGTGTGGGGTGCACTGGTGGGGGTTTAAATTACACAGCGGGCTTTCATGCATAATCTCAGCAGATATTAATATCCCACCCTGGCCGCCTTCGCCAACATAATCACATTTCATTAGCGGCCAAAAGCCGCGTGATTAAACGTCGTGCACTGCCAGTTCATTGCCCGCCACTCAAACGGGCACCGCCCTCCTCATCGCTCTCCAACTCGCGCCCCGGGTCCCGGACCATGCGTCGTCGATGCTCGCGCCGTATGTCAGTCACGCAGGTCCCCGGAGAGACGGCCACATGGCGGCCATCGGAAACACTTTGGTGTGGGATGACTTTCTTTTATAATCTGAAGATCGGTCTTTTCAAAATGTATTTATAGCCTGGCTGACATTAAAATGGAAAAAAATATCAATGTTACTAACTGCGTCATAGGTTGACGATGTATGATCATTTTTCTGCTGTTTTACTCTTTTACTATTTTGAGATTGAAGTCCAACAGATGTTTGGGAAAATGCACAAATGCGGTGGGAACACAGACAGTTCTTGGCACTGCCCATCATCCGTCCATCCGTCCATGCTTAAAGCCTTAAACCCTATTTAAAAATGTAACTTTTGTTTGAAACCCTAACTCTGGTTTTAAATCCTAACTTGAAACATCAACCCTATCTTGAAACCCTAAAGTTGAAATCCTAGACAAGCCTTGAAACCAATTTTGAAACTCTAATCCTGGCTTTAAACCATAATTTTGAAAAATCCAATCCCTCACTTGAATTTAAAACCTTAACTCTGATTTAAAACACCAATTTTGAATAACCCTAACTTCATCATTTTTATTTAAATGTTTTTAAAATTGTCATTTAAAATGTTAAACCGTCTTGGGCCTGAAGCCCTAATTTTAACCTATAACCTTCATTTCCAACTCTAATTTTAAACCCCAATCCTGTCTTGAAACCCAAATTTGAGGCCTGAAATCCTAAATTGAAACTCAAACCCAACCATCTGAAATTTGGTTTGAAAGCTAAATTTGAAAACACAACACTTGTTTTAAACCTTGATTTAAAACCCTACCCACAGGCTTGAAACCTCAGATTAAGGCTCGACCCATGCTTTGGAACCCTCATTTCAAACCTTAACCCTCATTTAAAAATGGAACCCTGCTTTGAAACCTTAAACCCTGTTTAAAACCATAATTTGGTCTTGAAATCCCAGTTTGAGATTCAACCCCTAATTTCAAACCGTAATCTAAATTTTCACCCTCATTTGTAACCTTAACCCAGGCTTGAAGAAACAAAAAATTTGACACCCATTCCTGCCTTGAAACCCCAATTCTAATTTGAAAACATTGCCCTGGTTTGAAACCCTCATTTCAAACCCTACCCAATGATTGAAACCAACATTTGAGACTCCGGCATGAAACCTTAACCCACTTGTAAAACATCATGTGACGTCATTGCATTACGAAGGATGACTATTCTCTTCGCGCCTTACCACTCGCACGCGCTCTCGACGTCCATCCTTTTTTTTGGTCCACCTCTGGCGACCGCTCTTTCCTTTCCCGCGCGTCCGTTCATTAGTCGTCGATCACGCGCGTGCCAACACGTGACAGCGGCTCGTTTCCCTTCCCCGTTAACTGTCATTTCCTTTTCTATCTCCCGTATGACTTGTTAATCCGTGTGAATGCGCGGCCGATAATGTTTTTTGGGCCAAATAACACGAGAGGAGAGATAGACTCCCAAGGACCAAATATCTTTATTGCTGGGAGGATAAACGGATTATGTCAGCCATTTTGCACCGCTGACAGCTTTTCTTATTAAGCGTTTCTTTTTTTTTCTTTTTTTCTTTTTTAATCTGCCACTGGAAGAAATGCGGGTTTTATGTCACAATAAAACGCTGGTCACATCTAATGCTGCCCTCAAACAAACAGATTGCTCAAAGCCGGGATAGGAAATAACTTTAAAAAGAGGAGGGGGGGGGAAGGGATGGAGGGGGGGTTATTGGGGGCTTCATCCACAATCAAGTGAGGAGGAAAAGGATTTCAAGTCCTTCACACAACTGCTGTCTTCCTTTAAATGTGAATTCTTCTTTCTTTTTCTTTTTTCTTTTTTTCATTGTAGCTGCTGTGTGTGTGCGCGCGTGTGCGTGCGTGTGCGTGTGTGTGGTCGTATAGTCACTATAGCACTACAGTATACCAAAAATGGCCAACTGGTGGTCCGTGGGCCACATGCGGTCTGTGCCTGAACTTGGAGTGGTCCCTCGATTCATTTAAATAACATTTTGAAAAAATTGGGGCATTTTATTTTATCCGCCCTTGCATAATTTTTTTTTTTCCCTTTTAAATTTTTGGATGGATTTTTTTTCGTGGAAAATGCATATTGATGGTTTGACTTTGACTTGCGCTAAAAGTTTTTTTTCACGGCCCAAAAATATTGAATAAGGGGTGGATATACCACCATTAAGGCTTTCCCATGAAAAATGCAGTTGCTTCCCCCCAAAAAAACTGGTGGGAAAAAATCTGCGAATATTTAAATCCACAATTGCGGAAATGACAAATAAACACGGATTCTATTCAATGTAATGTCATAAATTTCACTTGTTTGAGACCCAGTTTTTTTCAAACTTCAAACCCAACACTAATTTAAAACCTGACTGAGCTGTAAAATACTGATTGTAGAAACTCTAACTCTTGTTTGAAACCCTAAATGAGGCTCGTGAAACTCCAAAAGAAAACCTAACCCTGTCTTGAAACCCGACTTTGGATTCATATGCTACGCCATTAGCCTTTAGCATTCATCAAAAGGAGGATTTATTTAGTGGAAAGAAGACGCCATCATAATGTGATAAGTCAGGCAGCTATGTTGAGGACTTGCACTTATTATTATCATTATTATTAAAATCTTTTTTTATATATTCATTATTCCACATTTTTTAATATTTATACAATTGTTGACCGTGCGAAATAAACAGATTTTATGAGCTAATATATTCCCCTGCCATATTTTTCACTTAACCTGTGTGACCAAAAAAAAAAGAGTATAAGTAAATAAATAAAAAATACAATATAGAGTTAGATTATATTTTTCCTTGCAGGTTTGTAAATGGATTTTGGCTTGTACACAAACTGTAGCGGCTGATGTTTATTCAGGGAGGTATGATTGAGCACGATAGCGCGCGCGCGCGTGCGTGTGTGCGTGTGCGCGCGTGTGTGCGTGCGTCAAAGAGCGAAAATAGTGACATCAGTGCAGATACGGAGGCAGACACCTGGATGCTGTTGCATGTCATTAAAGCATCCCAATATACAACAAAAATAAATGAAATAAACAAACAGGACATCTTGCTGTCACAGGCAAGTAAATAACCTTGTATTATAAATTGTATCTTTATGCATCATTATACAATATATTCATTCTTATGCATCACTATGAAGCAATGCATCACGAGACAATATATTCTTGTGTATCTTTATACAAGCTTATGCATCATTCCACAGTTTATTCTTGGGGCCGCGCCATGCATCATGTTGTATCTTTACGCAGTTGAACGCATGCTTATGTATCTTTATGAAATATGAGGCATCCTCATACCGCCTCATGCAACCGTATGCACCCTTTATGGGAACGTGTGTGCATTCAGGACGATAGAACCTTAAGGAGGCCAAATAGCAGTCAGTCGGTCTTTGAAGGACATCTCAGGAAAAAAAAAAAGCCGAAATGACCAATTGCCACTAAGCGCCACTCATACTAATGACAACAACTTTTGTATTTCATATTTCATGGTCACCCATCTGTGCGGGTTGGTTGGTGGTTCGAATTGGGAGACGTTGAAGGACACCATAAAACTCCAAATGAATGGTTGGCAAACTTCTCTCATTGCATGAAATGCTTTATTTGGTTGTGATACTGTTGTATTTACCCAGCACCCCCCCCCCACCCCCGACCCCCCCATATGGCTTGTTTATTTGCAGCAGGGTTATGAAAGTGATTAAAGCAAGCGATCAGTCTTATCTATGAAAAGGAAACATCAAGAATTAGCGCCAGTCGCTATCATTAATAACAATCCGGCTTGTTTTCTCATCACCTTTTTTTTTTTTTTTTGCATAACATTTGCGTGTCTGCTAATTGGTGAAGTTGGCGGCCATATGTTGATTTCCGTAATCATCGGGGCGTCAGAGGGCGAGGGGGGGGGGCGCTCGTTGATTGCATCTCGCCCCAACTTTGCCCGTTTTTTTTCCCGGCGACCTTTTAATCTAGCGCTCGCAGAACGTCGCCATCTATCATGCTTGTCACTTTGAAGTGCCTAATCTCGCCTGAAAAGTCTTTACAAGTGCGCGTGGATTACTCGTGCGATAATTAATCACGTTTGCGTGAAAACAAATTTTTGTTTACGTGTTTTTCTTCTCTTTCTTCCCACCCTGTCGCCACCCTCCAGAAAAAAAAAAAGAGCAAGGAGAGGAAGGTGAGCGGGCTCATCTCCATAACGTTTACATTAATAAACAGGCAGGAACATCATTTCATTTTTCACTCGAGTGATATTCGGGTTTTTATCTCGATTGTTTTATGTCTTCAAGGCAGTGGTTAATTTGATTCGCCAAGATGTGCGACTCTTTCATCGGGGAAAAAAAGTATATTTGCATCTATTTCCGTTTTGCAGCAATGAGCATTGGAATATAGCTAAGTTTCTTGATTATTCACAAACCTGTTGAAAACACTGGCAAAGTATATTATTTGGGTCAAATACATTAAAAGGCAGATTCACCCTGGACTGGTCGCCAGGGGGATTTATGTCCGGCAAGTGTAGCACTACTTCATTATGGGCATATCTGGAATGGATTAATTGGATTTACATTATTTCTGATGGGAAATACTGATTTGGTTTTCGTTCATTTCAGTCTTAATCAGACTTTTTGGAATCTAGCTTCCACATATAAAATTGAAACATGTATTGGGGTGTAGGTTGAAGTGCTGTACTATACTTGGAAATCAAAGATATTTTATTCATTTATTTAATTAAGAAATTATAATTAAAAAAAATTGTGGCTGTAGATTATATTATTCACCACCGTTTAATTAAAAATAATTCATCTTTATTTATATTATTATTTTTTAAATACAATTTGAATAATAATGTTTTGTTTTTTTGTTTTTTCCCCAAAATATTTTCTTTTTTATTTAACTAAAAATCTAAAAAAACATACAGTGGTACCTCGGAGTTTGAACGTAATTCGTTCCTGCGTTTTGTGCGAATTGTTCAACCTCCGAAACATTTTTTCCCATAGGAAATAATGTAAATTCAATTAATCTGTTCCCAAGCGCCAAACACAGAAAATTCCTATTTTAATTTCTATTTATGTTTTTTACATTTACAATGCTTTACCTTACCTGTTGTGGTTTGATGGCATCAGTGGATGATAAATGCTATGTTAATGCTAGCTTTAGTTCAGTGCTGAGTTTGTGTATTTTACATTGGGCATATTGCTAGACTACTAAGCGGTCTTTGCGTGTGTTGTTTAACGTCAGGCACGTTGTTGAACAACTAAGGGCGGTCCTCGTGCCAGTATTTACGTATGGTTTTTTTCTTTGCTGCCACTGGCGCTGTTGTCTTTCTTTGGGCCCATGGCGAAGAAAATGGTCATGGAAAAATCAAAATGCACTCGCGAGTACGGAGCAAACTGAGGTTTCACTGTATTTGTAACCATTTAATTGAAACATTGTATTATTCAATTTGTCGTCATGATGATGTCATGTCATGAGAACTGTTCCTAATATTTTGCTCCCTTCGTTCAAGACGTTTGAGGGCCGAAATGTTCCAAGTAGCTTTCAGTATGATGACAGGACCTCCTCAAAGTGGAAAAACGAGGAATAATAATAGAATATATTTCGTCTCCCTCCCCCGAAGAGCCACTCTGCATGAAACACACACACACAGCCGCCCATTGAAAATCATTCAGCGACCATTCAGACAATGAAGAAAGGGAGCTCCTCCGAGCTTTATTAGATATGAAGATGGACAATCAAAATCAATTTCTGCCCCCTTTTATGCACTTTAAATGACAAAGCGGGCGGCGGCCATTCAGCCATTGTGAGCGGCAAAGTGATTGGGCGGCGGAGACGGGCGGGACGAGCGGCGTCGCCACTTTGTGACCCGCCGGGGCGGATTGGAATGGGATGCCGAGCGGACGGATAATAGACGGCCACTTAATAGCGCCTGTTGAGGAGAGCGCAAAAAAACAAGTTATCTCATCTCGTCTGTCGGCGAGATGATGGGTCGACGGTTCAAGCTGTTTCTCCGGCGAGAATACTAAGCAGACGAAGGATCGGCTGGATGGGAATTTTGCAGTTTTTCTGATTGGCAAAACTACAATACACTCGCTGTCAGTTCAACTGATTGGTCGCCAGCAAATTGCAGTGAACATATGCGTTAAGTGGACTGGTCGCCGGTCAAATGACAGGGAACCCTTGGGGCTCAATTGTCATAGACACAATTTGGTGACGCAAAGTAGACTAGACTTTAGACCAAGTAAAAGAAGGTCTAAATTGTGGCGCAGGTGGTGTAACCATTTGGGATTTGATCGACGCGCAGGCAGACTCCACATTCTGAGCTCCGTGGATATGTTTGGTGGATGTCATTGTAATTTATTAATAAATATGATCAATCATTGTGGATATCAACTCATTGAATGCATCATAAATGTTTAGGATTATACAACACATACATAATTGAATTTAGAATAGGAATATAAATACATTTACTAGGACTAGTATTTCTAGCCTTTTTTCTAATAAAAACTATGTATTTATTCACTTATGCTATATTTTTGAATAATTTTAAAATGCACAACCCATGAGTGAATTTAATAATATTTTTTTTAATTAGAATTAAAAAACAACAACCAAGTTTTGTATTTTTATTCGATAAAAAATTTATAATATATTTTTTAAATATTATATTTGCACATATAAAAAAATATATTATTTAGTGAATAAATTCAGTTACATATTTTCAACGAATGTAATAAAAGTTTATATATTTTGACATGATTAAATACAATATGACATTATTATTAAATACAATTTATTTGTTTGGAAAAAATAAAAAAAATTATATTGCATGTCATTCATTAAATTAAAGTAAATGAAAATTATTTGTATGCACAGTTCATGTTCGGCAAAATTGTATTTGGGGTTAATCAAAGTCAAAGTTTGCAGGTGTGTGCTGACCCCCCCTTTTGACATGAGCGTGAATGTGATTGGTTAGTTCTGAGCACAGCTCCAGCCCCAGTTGTGAGGGTGTGTACACTTTTGCAACCACATTATGTCAGTTGTCTTTCTTTACTTCTCCTCTAGAATATATTTATTTTTTACATATGTGTGTATTTAAGGTTGAATGGAGTTTAACCTATTCGTAATAAATATGAATATGATTGGAAATGGGTATTTCCATGTTTTTTTTTTTTTGGTGTGCTTCTATTGCTGTTGTGTGATTGCGTCCTCTTGTGCCCTTCTGTCAATTTGTACGCCTCACAACTCGGCTAAAATGGCAGAATGCAAACTCAATCTGCATGAATTAGTGTCCGCAGCTAATTGTCTTCCCAAATAATCCTTTTAGTCTTTTTTTTTTTTGGGCTTAAAAAATGCTTAATAAATAAATAAGTGAATAAATAAATGGAGGGCGTTGTGAAGGAGGTGTCGGGGGAGATGTAGTGCAAAGGCGCGATAGCGGCTAAGCTAGCTTATGACATCTTTGTTTCCGCGCGGACGTCTCCGGAGCCGCCGGAGGATTTCTGGCAGCCATCGTTTTTTTTTTTTTTTTTTTTTTTTTCTCTCTCTCCCTGTTGGTGTTGTTTTTACACAATTGGAGAAGTCACCACCTGGAGGCGTGGCTCACTATCGGAGCATCAGAGGAGCCGCAGAACAAAAACGAGCCGTCGGAGGTGGAGGAAGGCCGCGCTGGCGTTCCCCGCGGACGCCGCAGCCAAAACAAGAACAAATGTTTGTTGTTTCACGCACGTTAGTTCCACATTTCAGGCCTTGAATGCCACGCGACCGCTGGCAAGTTCTCCTAGCCGGGAATTTATTGATGCCGCCGCAGCCCGCTTTGACACACACAGAACACTTTGGGGCCTTGAGGGCTCATTTCAAATCTACATGGGACCGGTCCCCGGACAATCCCATGGTATGAATAGGAAGACAATGGACTTAGTTGACAGTCACTCCCTTGCCAAGTAAAAAAATTAAATAAAAAATAAAAAAGTTGGACTTAATCTCATGGCACTTGTAAATAAACATGGGACTGGTCGCTAGAGAGTCCCATGGCACACATCGACAATTTGGGTAGTTTAAATTCGTTTTTAGAGACGGTTTATTTTTATTTAGTCAAAAATGCTTTGTTGTTTTGTTTTTTAGGTAATTTTATATATGTAAAATATGTAACTTTTGTTTTTGTTTTTTTTATATTTAGATTTAGTCAAATAATGAACTGGTCGCAATTCAACCAACGGATTAAGTCGGTAGTAAGTTGAGACAAACAAACAATTGCTCGAGTGGCCACAAGGCACATTACGAAAAACAAATGGACTGGTCGCCAGTCAATCGCAGGGCTCTTTTGGAGGGAATTGAATGACCGAAAAAAATAACTGGTCATTCAATCGCAGGGTTTATACAGACAGACAGTTGATTGGTCACCCGTTACTCACATAGCACGGATAGACAAACACTGGACTTGTTGACAGTCAGTCCTGTGGAAAATATAGCCTAGCCATCGACTGGTTTGTTGCCACTTGCCAGGCACTTACAGACAAACAATGGACTGGTCGCCATGGCGCATAGAGACAAGCAATGGGCTGGACTGGTCGCAGCAGCTGACTGTGAATCTATTGATTGACAGCAATAAACGATATTGGGACCTTAAAGTCCCCCACGACTTCCCGTTAGCACGGCAGCGTGAAACAATCGGTCGCCGGAGGAAGGAGCAGGAAGATATTTATCTTCTGCCATTCATCCATCTTGGTGTGTGTGTGAATGAACAAACAAGTCCTTTTCATCAGCGCCCGATCATCCGTCTTGCGTCAGTGGCGGAAGATGACCTTCCATCACCCAAGGTAGAACACATCGACAGTGACCAATCAAAAGCATGTTGCTCCACTTTACAAGCAGTTGTCCACATGTAGCAGGAGATTGACTGGCGACCAGTCCAGAGTCTTTCTGGATTTTCCCTGTGATTTACTGACATTCTGATGCTTCCGGAAGCGGCTTCCGAAAAAACTGCCGTTCGTTCCCAGCAGCTTCCACGGCCAGGCCAGTCGTCCGCCTGGAGAGAGAGAGAGAGAGAGAGAGAGAGCGGGCGGGCGAGTGTGAATCAAAGAGGGTATTAGGCAAGCGGGGTTATTCCCCGCACTTTGCTGCAGGCTGCCGCTAATCTGTGCGCCTTTCTGGAGAAACGAGGTTAGTTAAGCATTTTAATGGCCCCTCGCCCTGTGATAATTAGGCCTGCCCCGGGGGGGGGCCCCACTTGAGCCACTCGGGCCTTGAAATCGAGCCCGGCATGCGCACACACACAATGATCCTGAACTAATTCCCCGAGTAAATATTTTCTCCCGCTCCCTCTGCGGCCTCTTTCTCCTCAAACTTGTCTTTTTTTCTACTCCTTCCCCTCCTCCTCTGCTTTTATTTCCATAAGCGCCACCGGTTCAGGCAAGATGACAAGCGGACGGTACGACAAGTCCTCCAACATAAAACGACCATATTGGTCGTTTTCCCGTGCGCCAAAATTGGACCAAGTGTTAGCGTAGTTTAGCGACCTCTATCGGCCATCTTTTATAGGACTCGAACTCGAATTTTGACAGTTCTACAAAAGTGGCTTGAATATTTCCCACTTCGTCTGCACTTTTCTAAGTCACAACAACAAGGCACTCTAAAGTGGCCATGCCAGTGTGAAGGCCCTTCCACACAAAATTGCCACATTGAACATTTCTTGTGTGCACTCATGGCCAACAACGAGGCACTCATGCCAGCCCAAATACCGGTCGACACAGTAGCTGCCGTCGCATCAGACTTTTACAAAAAAAAAAATATTTTTTCATCTTCTTGCTCTTCGACCTTTCTCTGCATAAGGCTGACAAGGTGCACCAAAGCACCCGCGAAAAAATGTCCAAATGTTCAAAAAGTAAGGTGTATTTATGTGGTGGAGCTATCTAGGTAACTGCATGCCGAAATTTATAAATGTTTAATACTTTATCTTTCACGCCCAAAAACGTATTTATATATTTTTTTGTTTTTTTTTAATGCTAAAGCATACACAAGGGTTTGAGGCAGATTGACATGAAGAGGTCACTTAAAGCAATGTAGTTATTATGAAAACGGCCAACAGGTGGCAGCAGATTATAAGAGATCAACCAGGGCTGTTGCAACAAGCTCTTTTTGCCAGTGTTTTCAACAGGTTTATGAATAATCATGAAACGTAGCTATATTCTAATGCGCAAAACGGAAACAGATACAAATAAAGTTCATTTTCCTGATGCAAGAAGAGACTAATCTTTCTTTTGGTATGTTCATGCTTTTATAGAAATAGAACACAGTATGCTATGGTCTTGCAAAATCAGTCAAGGGGCAAGGGTGGTTACTTCAGTGAAAATGGCTGGAGTGAATGAGTTAACTCCGAGTGACTCATGCCGGAGTCCAAAGTGTGTTGTTTTAGTCACAACCAAAAAAAATTACAAAATCTGAAATTGTTAAAAACAGTTTAACGTTATACATCAACAACTGAGTACAAAATTCTAAATTCCCTTAAAGGGTCCGTCACTTCCTGGTTTAGGCAGAATGACCGAATACAAGGAGACTGCACCAGTTTTTCAAATTTTGAAGACAAAGCACCAAAAATGTACCAAAAACAAACTGTTGGTGTCTCATTTCTGTGTTTGCTTGTCCATCCTGTACGAATTTTCCTACTTCTTGGTTTCTACGTTTATTCGGATCCTCAACAAAACGGTTCCTCCTTTTCTGTTGACAAGCAGCACTCTGCCCGGATTTCCATTTTCCTCCTTTTCTCTTTGAGATAAAAGCGACATGACACAGCTTTTAACATTTTCCCTCACAATCGCTCAACACTTTGTGTCTTGTCTGACTGGCGTGACCCTTGACCCCGGGATCCCGCATAGGGACCCCCGTGACTGACGGAGGCTGCGGCCCTGGAGGGGATGGGGAAGTGTCGGAAACATTGTGGGGCGTCGCAGGAACCCCCCCCCCGAGCTGGCAGCTGGCATTGTTCATCGCCACAAAAGACAGACGCCGCCTTGGAAGTGCGCCGCATCCACTTGAACTCGCTTGATTGGTCTTTGTGGACGCCGCTGTCAAAAGACAACCACGACGGAGCGTCATCAAATATTCATGAATGTGCGCCTTGTACGAGAGACCACCTCAATGGATCCCACTGGAACGTCTGCCATTGTTAGTGAGACGTTTTCAATGGCTTCTATTCTATTGCTGCTTGGGACGATTGGCAGGTAAACTGACCAATGGCGCGGTATGAAGACTGGGTCACATGATCGATCGTCACTGTTTTACCGTCCTCCTTCTTCCAGACATTTCCGACTTATATTAATTACCGTAGCCGCTAAGCTAACAGGAAGGAGTGTTTTTTACTGTATTTCGAAACAAAGGTGGCAAATCCAGGTCCAGAAAGTAAAAACCCTGCCACAGTTTGCCTTTAGCCCCAGGTGCTAGCTAGCTAGCTAGCTAGCTAGCTCCCATGGTGCTCGTTTACCTGCTGGGGAGATAGTTAGCTAGCTAACTAGCAAAAGCCTAACTGTGGCAGGGTTTTTACTTTCTGGACCTGGACCTGGAAGAAGAGAGGTGCGCTCAACCGCGCCATCAATCACACGCCGGCCCGCAAATGTTTTGCTATTAACGTCTAATTACTCCGTGCTGATAAAGGAGCAAATAAATCAAGTTCTCCCGGTTGACGAACTGCAAAGTGTTGATAAGTCACATATTGAAATGCGGCTTTTATGTTAACATCCCGCCACAGACATTCAGACCATCCATCAAAGGGCGCGCGCACGTGTCCTCAATGTTGGGAAAACATCCGTCTTCTCGGTGGGAGGCTCGTCCTTGGATTTCGTAAACACACACACACACACACGCACACTCCAGACAGCCTCAGTGTCAGAGATAAATGACGGCTGACACCGCAGCCCGGAGAGACGGCGTGGAGATACTTCCCGCAAAAGGTTCCCGCAGCGAAACAAGCGCTGACGTGTGGGGAAAGCAGGATGACTTGACTCGCGTGTCAACGAAAACGTCCTCCAAACAAACACCGTCGCTATGAAGACTTGACGACGACGGGACGCCAGACCGGATTGAGCTTTCTTCTATTTCCACGCCACCGTTTTAAAATCATCAGAGAGTCGGCATCGTTTTTTTTTTTCTCCTGCACTTTCACTTGGGTTTCTGTCATGTGACTGGTCGGTCAACATGTCAACCGTTGATCTCCATATGGTTCTGTAAAAGTCTCCTAAAATGTCCTCTTTTTGCAGGACATTTGCATCCAGGATTTTGTTACGTTAGCATGAATTCTTTCGCTGCGCTTTGATTTGCAGTCCTCTTAAAGAGGAACTCAAGGCCACAAAATCTGAATAAGAATTAAGATGATGCCTTTACCACCCTCTGCTGCCAAAGGAAATTGTCGTCAACATGCCCTCGGGCTCGCATTGCCGACGCCACATGACCGAACCCAAAAAACAGGTAAACTGTGATGTCAGCAATGCGAGCACGAGGACATGAGTCAGCCAACATGTCAATCTATTTTTGGTGGGATTACGTGGTTCTGGGAACAGTAACAGAAAATATATAAATAAGTCTGCATTTAACCAACCATTTTAAAAATACTATTGGGAGTAGGGACATGTCGCAACAAGCTCTTTTTGCCAGTGTTTTCAACAGGTTTGTGAATAATGATTGAAACTTCGCTATATTCTAATGCTAATTGCTGCGAAACCAAAACAGATACAAATATACGTTTCTTGATGAAAGAAGAGACTCTGATCTTTCTTTTGGTAGGTTCCATATTTTTATAGCAATAGAACACAATATTCTTTGGGCCTCTCAAAATCGGTCAAAATCCAGTAAAACAGCCGGGAGCGAAGGGGGTTGCTTCAGTGAAAATGGCTGGGAACGAATAAGAAAAAAACCCATCATTTGCAGTTTTAACCTCATCTACACCAAATAACGTGTTCAGTGGAAGTCATTTAAAACATTTTTTTAATCCTTCCAACACACACAACGAGCTAGCGCGTTAGCCTCACCTATGGCCCCGCCTGCATTCACGTCCTTTATCCGGCGCCGTGTTACTCCCAGCCCGTCCTCGGCGCTCCGTCTTTTTGTCCCGTCTCAAGGCCACGCGACCCGCCCTCATCCCTCAGAGTCAATCCCTCTCCCCCACCCCGCCCCCCTCAACACCCACCCACCCATGCTCCGAGGCGGGCGTCTACTGACCCTTTGTGGCACCTTTATCACACGGACTTCCTCACCGTGGGCTATTTAAGCGCGGCGCTAACTGCGAGTCCTGCGGGTCCTGCGAGTGTGTGTGTGATTGTGCTCCGCATTGAGCGCCGAGATGAGGATTAACACCGACACTCGATAAAGGGGTCAGAGGTGTGCGCTGATTATTTTTGTGTGTGTGTGAGGGTGGTGGGTGCAGGTGGGAAAAGGGGGTCTTGGGGGGACATGGCTGCAAGGTTGAGGTGAAATAGATGGATAAGGTTAGCCAAGTTATCAGACAGGAGCATCACAATCAAGCTGTCAGCTCAATGCCTTCTCTCTCTCTCTCTCTCTTTCTCTCTCGCCCGCTCGCTGCTCTTCCTTTTGATAAACACGGGAATAGGATTACAATTGGGAGTGGTCCTGGGGCAGCACGTCTGACCCACCAAAGAGATTCTACATACTAGTGTATTATAGAAACGTAAAATATGATCGCATCGTGTGATTTCCCAATCGTCAAAGGAAAAGCAAAAATATGTCTTGCCAGGCTTATGATGGCCGATTGTCAATAGAATTCAAACTAGCTTTCATGCAACGTCCGTAATCGGACTTTCATTCCTGCGGGACCTCAAAAAGTGACGACATAAACCAGGAAGTAGACTAGGTTTGAAAGTGATGATGTCAGAGATGCCGTTTTCTGTATTTTATTATGAAGAAATCACTACTTTCGACACAGCGACGTACTGCTCGCTCATGGGCAGCGTAAGCTAGCAGACGAGTCCGACGTTAGCTGAAAGCTAACAATTTGAGGCTAATCCCGATCAACACTTAGCCCTAATACATTTGATTTTGTCATAAAGTTACGTTTCATCACCTGGTTATGCCCGTTCACGTGCAGACAACACATTGCTAACGACAACTTTATTCATCGTAGAAAAACAAACGCCGTGACTCAGCACTGTTACTTTCATAATTGATCAATTAATACCTGTTGGAATCGGGCAAATGGCCACGGCTCGTTTAAGTGTAGCTAATGCTGTGATTTATTTGACCAATTTAATTTACTTATGACTGTTTTTATTGTCTTTGCTCTGATTGGCTCGCTGAAACGACACGCTCGTCTTAAAAATTTAAACCTCATTTTTGCTCATTGTTTTTCTCAGGCGAGCAAAGGAGACAAAACGCACACACAAATTAATTAGCATAGTTGTCATAGCGGTCGATTATCATATGTATGTACTTGTTCTTTTGTGTCTGGGAGGTGCAAACTTGTTTTGGCTGCGAGCGCTCATTGTCTCGCCGCAATAGGATCAGGAACGGGAAGAGAACAAGTAACAACAAGTGCAAACACCGACACACTCATCTCGCCGCCATTCTTCCCCTCGAACCCAAATCCCTTCTTTCCCTCTGAGCCCCAGCCGCCATGTTGCCGGCTGGTCCAGCCAGGAATCCTGCCGGATAAAAAAAGGAAGGCGCCGCCACGATGGCCAACGCCAGAGAGCGAAGCCAAGGCAAATTGCTCAGGGAGACGTGGGTCCAATTGGACGGCGTCCCTCGCTGTGTAATTCCCACGCTGGCAATGGCCATGAACGCCTCAATCAGGTATTGGGGGGCTGAGTGGAAGCGACCCGGCTCATTTGCATGTCCAAGTATGAGGGGGAATTCCTCTAAGGGAGCAGACTGGCTTTGATGTCGGCATTCCCACTTGGATTTATGGCACTGAAATAGATGGTAATGGATCAATCATCGTCCGACCCGCCGTCACCTTCTAAACCGTGCTGAGCTTCAAAGAGACCTTCAAGAACCTTTTTTTCATTCACTGATAGAGACCACAAAGTGATGTCGTAGACCAGAAGCAATCACCAGGAGGTGATGGTCTCGAAAAAAAAAAACGATGACGTTGACTTGGAAGTGATGACCAGGGGCGGTAAGATGCAGATTTAAAGATGATGACATGTTGGTGCCGACTGGAAAGTGACTAAGAACCGATGGCCCGCCATGTGATTATGTAGATCCGGAAACGATGACCAGGAAGTGATTCATGTCGACTAGGTAGTGATGACCAAATCAGGATGGGATGAACCAGGAATAGACAACAGACCAGGAAGTGAGGTCCTACTGTGGATCCGGTCATAACGTAAACCAGGAAGTGACAACGTATGCTGCAAATTAATAAACAGGATGTGATGATTTCAAATCCAGCAGTGAATGATGAGAAAGAGAATGATGTCGACGAGGCAAGTGTTGAGCAAGAAGTGATGACCTAGATCCGTGACAAAAGTAGACTTGGCACTCTTTTAGACCAGAAAACAAAACTGATGACCAGGATTTGATAGCAGATGAGGTAGACCACGACATGAAGACCTGGGAGTGATGAAGGTGAAAATGATGACGTAGACCAGGAAGTGATCAGCAGGTAGTGAAGACATGGACCAGGAAATGTTGCTGTAAACAAGGAAGTCATGTTGCCAACTTTATAGCGATGGCATAGAACAGGAAGCGAGGATGAAGACCAGGAAGTGACTGATGTAGACCAGGAAGTGATAACCAAATCAGGAACTGATGACCAGAAAGAGACAACAGTGAGGACCGAGATCAGTCAATGACGATAACCTAAACCAGGAGGTGATGACCAGAAAGTGTTGACCCACATCAAGAAGTTACAACGTAGACTAGGACGTAATGACCAGGATGTCATGACTTGATCCAGCAGTGAATGATCAGGAAGACATTGAGCAGGAAATTTTGCTGTAAACAAGGAAGTCATGTTGCCAACTTTATAGCGATGGCATAGAACAGGAAGTGAGGATGAAGACCAGGAAGTGATCATGTAGACCTCTAAATGATGCTGTAAACCGGAACGTGAGGACCAGGAACGAGGTAGGAGAGGCACGGGTTAAAATTCCCAACCCAGTTTTTACATTGTACTTTGGAGGTTCCACTTCCTCGCGCCAGTGGCTGACTCCTCGCGTCGGCCATCTTTGTTGATACGAGAAGCACTTGCCGAAGAGTTGCAGGTGAGCGACGAGAGGACACTCGCAAGAAGGAGAAGGAGCCACGAGGGGATGAATAAAAAAAAGATAAAGAGTTTGACCTTATGTTTCTGCCAATTTCCACCCTCCTTTTTTCCCTCTTAGCCTCGTCTCTTCCTTTGCGCCCTCAGCCCTGTGTCGGACCAATCCTTTTTGCCGGGATAAATAGCGGCGGTGCGCTTTGATAGCCTCAGTCCCAAACAGCCGCTCGCCATAAATAAAAGGAACTTTCCCCATTTTTTTTTTTTTTATCTGTGCCGAAGAGAGAGAGAGAGAGAGCGAGCGAGAGAGAGAGAGAGAGAGAGAGAGAAGTTCCTATTAGGGTCCCGGTAGCCTGGGGCGTCTTCCTTCCGCTTTGTAGATTGCCTGCTCGCTTTAAGGTGCTATTGAGCGTTCACCAGGACAATTACATGCCGGGACCCCCACTCCCCCCCCTCCCCCTCTTCCCCCCCAAAAAACCCTGAAGGGAATGTCCCGTCCTGTGCCAGCATTGCATGAGATGTTGGGCCACGATACAGGCCCGTCCTGTAATTGTGCGCGTACGACAGAGTCCCCCCCCCCCCCTCCCTTTTCTCCAATGTGGACCGAGGGGGTCCGCGGTGATAATGGCTCTCTGAATGGAGAGTATCATTGCTCAGCGCCTGGAGTCAGACACTGATGCTAATGCAAATGGTTTTTACCCCCCCCCCCCCCCCCCTCCACCAGACCCCCACGCCTGCTATAATGATAGCCCTCCAAACTGTATGTAGGAAGAAACAGAGCGGAGGAAGTGTATAAATAAACACACACACACCTCAGTGGAAAATGACTTTTTGTTGCCTTCGGGGGGGGAACTCAAGTCGCCACCTTCCTTTAACACTCTCCCTTCGGGGCCTCCTCTATTCCCTCTTGATATTTTTTTTTTCATCATTTGATAACATAAAATAGAGATCCCCCCCCCCCCCCCAATAAAAAAAAAATATCCGTTTTTTTTTTTTTTAAAGACTTGGCCCCGCAGACCAGACGTGTCAATCTCATTTCCCGCAGCCTCGCAACATCAACACAAAGCGATGGTGGGGGGGGGGCAACACCACGTGTGGGGTGCACGGGTTCAAGGCTCAACCTTTACAAGACACCGATAGTGGGCGGCGGGAGGAAACCGTTTTTTGTCTTTGGGCTAAAGCGGCTGTCTCCGAGGAGAAGAGGCCATAAATCTTCGGGCGCACAGGGAGGCGGGCTGGAAGGCTGATCCGGGATCTTGGATGGGGGGACCCTCAAACTCTTTTTGAGGACTTTGAGATCACTTTTTCAAAGTCATTGCCGATTGTCTGATGCTTTATTTTTTGTTTGTCTATGGTTAGTTTGTCCAGTTGTTGATTTGTGGTTAGCTGCTTCGTTCCCAATGTGTTCATCGTTAGTTAGCTAGCTAGCTAGTCGTGGTCAAGTCATTGGCCAAGTTTGCCGTTAGTTAGCTAGTTGGGTCATCAGATTAGTCTTTCATTGTTCATTTGTGATTTGTTAGTTAGCTCGTTTGTCCTTCATATTTGGTTCGTGATTCCGTTCGCCATTTGTGTGACATTTGTCTGTTCATAAATAGTTTGTTTTTTTGTTTTACCCGTATTATTTTTGTGGTTAGTTTATTACTTGGTTTGTCATTTGTTAGTTTGTTCATCTGTCCTTTGTGGTTAGTCACTTCAGTCAGTCCTTCTTTTTTGTTAGCTTGTTTGTCATTTTTTGTTGTTGTTCATTGCTCGTTAGTTCGTTCGTGGTTAGTTTCCTTTGTAGGTGGTTAATTTGGTACTGAGTTTTGTTTGTCTGTAGCTTTTCATTTGTGGTGAGTTTGTTAGTTGGAGTTTAGCTTGTTTGTCATCACTATCATGAGTTTGTCCAAGATTATTTTATTCATTCCTGATTATTTTTTTTTTGTGCTTGGTGTGTTTATTTCTTGCTACTTTTTATTTCATTCCTCCGCCATTAGTTAATTTGTCCGTGCTTAATTTGCTCATGTTGAATTTGTTCCATCGTTAATTTTGTTCTTGGTTACTTCTTTCCACGCTTGTTCATTAGTTGGTTCACGGCGAGTTAGTTTGGCCTTATTTGTGGTCTGTCCTTGCTCTACCTTCGCGATTATTTTGTTCATGGTTAGCCCGTTCGTAGTGGGTTGTTTGCTAGTGTCTGTTTGTCCTTTGTGGATTATTTGTGTCTTGTTTGCTCATCCTTTTTTTTATTTGTCCTTCATTGCATCTCTGTCTTTGTTGCGGTTCGTTCAGGACCATGTTGTCTTCCGGCTAAGTGGCGTTTCTGAGCGGAGGAGGCCATAAATCTTACGCCACACCGGGAGGCTGATCTGGGATCGGGGACGGATACAACTGCTTGACATGATGGACCTGCTGCCGGAGGCCTCGAACCCTCTTAGAGGACACACGGACATTTCGTCGTCGGTTTGGTTAAATCGCTGTTAGTTTGTTTGCCATTTACTTCATTTGTCCTTTTTTTGTGGTTTGATTATGACGAGTTCAGGAGTTCATGCTTCGTTTCTTCATTCTTTGTTTTAGTTTGGTGATGTTTTCGCTAGTTTGTTGTCTTTGAGATTCGTTTGTTGTTAGTTTGTCGTTGGTTTGTTCGTCGTCAGCAAGGAAGCTGTAAAAAGCGCACTTTTCTTCCCTCTTGACTCGATGGCGCAGGTGAAAAAAAGGTCCCTGCCTGCTCCCGCCAACATTAAAGGACGACTATAAAGGGCCCGCGCGTCCCACAATGCCTTTTGTCACGTATGCGGCGCGCGCTAATATGTGGCCAAAGTTTCACGCCGCCGCCGCCTTTTAGCTAAGTGCTCTTAGCCGTCAGGTTGCGGCGATAGCGGCTCTCCGGCGGCCCTCCCTTCCTCCCTCGGGCGGCGAGGCGGGAGAAACGGGAATAAAAGAGGAGAAAAGGGAGGGCTAAAAAAAAAAAAAGGAAAAAAAAGACGGGAGTGGGAATTGACAGCCGGCTTGGAGAGCAGCCAGCGCAAGGCCTCCGATGTACGAGCGGGGATTTATTTAACCGGCGAGAAGAGAGGACGGCTTCACAAGCGACAGATTAATTCCCGCTTTTTATTCTCAAAATAAAAGCCACTTTGAATTATTAAGAGATAGCGGGATTAGAGGGCCTCTCTCTTTTTCCCGGGCCCAATCGACGCCTCCTTTTAATTTCCGCTTTATTGGAATTCTTTTTGAAGTGTGTTTTTTTTTCCCCGCGCGGACAAAAGGCGAGAAGAAGAGCGAGAGAAAAGCGGGCAAATATTAAATATCAGTTAAAGTGCCGGGAACATAAGCCGCCATTCTCCCACTGACGCCTCGCAATTATCGACGTTCACTCGCCGATGAGGCGGCTTCTGAATACTCAACGCCACGGAGAACTACAAACACGGCCGCATGGGCCAGGGTGAGGTGGGGGGCACGGGAAGCGATTGCCTCGGGGGGGGGGGGGGGCAGTCTGGGTGTTCAACAGCAAAAGGGGGTGAGGGTGGTAAACCATCTTTGACAAGTGCTTTCCATTGGGGCCTATTATAAATCATATTTTTCTATGCGCAACATGATGCTCATTATCGCCATCTACAGGACCGGAGGTCTTCTAAATGCGTGTTTTGTTTGTTAAGGCAGATTGCAATTTGAGAAAAAATTTATATAATTGTGACAACACTGCAAATGTGCTTTTTCTTCAGGTTCTTATTCTGATTCCTGTTGTAGCTCTTTTGGGTCCACTTTTTCTGACCCTTGTTAATCTTCTGTTTTGCCTTGTTCCAGTTCTTCGAGTTCTGCAGTACTTCTCAACTGGGTCTTCAGTCTTCTCCCAGTTTTTTTGACTAGTTATTGTTCTGATACGTATTTTTTTCTTCTTCTAGTTTTACTTCCTTTAGAACCTGCTAAGGTTAGTCTTGTTCAAGTTTCTCTGGTTCACGTTCTGGTTGTACTTCTTTTGGCTCAGTTGGTTCTTTTCTCATAATTCAACTGTCGCTTAGTCGGATTCTTATTCTGGTTTCTTCTATTTGTTCTATCTTCTGAATTTTCTACTTTTACTTCCTCTGGTTTTGGTCTGTTAAGTCTTGTTCTGGTTCTTTTCATGGATTTATGTCTTCTGGTTGACCTGGTTCTTCTTATGATTCTTTTAATTATGTTTTGATTGATTTTATTCTTCTTGATCTTCTTTTAGTCGTTCTCCTCGTCTACTTTTCTGGTCTTGTCCTGGTTCTGCTGGATCTTGTTCTGGTTCTTGTCATGGCTATACGTATTTTGGGTAACTTGTTTGTTATGATTATTCTATTTTTGTTTGTTTGTTTGTTTGTTTTTTATTGGTTCTATCTTTGTCTTTGAGTTTTTCCAGTCTAATTTTCATGTTGTGGTTGTTGTCATTCTTGTTCTGGTTGATCTGTTTGTTCTTTTGGACCTTGGTCTGGTTCTACCTCTTTTGGTTGTAATGATAATTGTTGTAGTTCTTGTTTTACTTTACGGGCTGAACCTTTTTTTTTGTGATTATTCTGAAACTCCAGATTCTTCTCTGAGGTCTACTTCCTGTTGTGGTTTGTCTCGTTCTGATTCTTTTTTTGGTTGTTCTGGTTCTACTTCTTCTGGTTCTTCCTCTACTTCGAGTTATTTTTACTATGTTCTCATTGTTCTTTTTAGAGTTCTGGTTCTACTTCAGATATTGGTTTCACATCAGCTATTTCACGGTTTGTAATGATCATTACTGCCACCTGCAGGCTCGGAGTGGAATCACACATGATCACCATTGTGCAGCATTAGCGAATACCCATTTACGGACTGTCTTTTCGAGATGTTTTGGCGCCACCTGTTGTTGCATTGCTCACACTGCATGAGATATTTTCACCGGGAAGACAGAGTTGTTTTGCTTCTTCTCTTGACCTCAGAGGGTGTCAAAAATGTTTTTAAATAATGCGGACATATAGCTTAACACATAACACGCTTCACGGCGTATTTGCTAGCCCGGCGAGCATCAGGGCCCCGGCGGTTCGGTTCGGTCCCGCGCCGCCCGACTGAGCGCGCGCGCGTGCGGGGCCCCTCTCCAAATCTCGGCAGCCGTAGGAATTTGATTGTGCCGGAGGATTCTCCCGCTGTCAGGCGAGCGCGGCGTAATCTCCGGCGAGTCTTTGTGCGGGAGGATTACCCGCCAAAGTGTTAGCACATATTTACAAGTACGCAGCTAACTCTCAACAGGCTCTCTCCTCCCGCATCCGTCGGGCCCGGACGCCGCCAAGCCGGCGAGCTAAGCTAAGCCTCGCTTAACATCGCAAATCAAGCTGAGATTTAGGACATCTCCAGCCAAATCTCAGGAAGAAGCGCGGGTGGGTTTTCCCCCCCCCCCCTCTGACGTGCAAGGATTACCTGGGAAAACACACACGTACACACACACACACACACACACAGGCACACGCACACACACTTGACATGGTGTTCCCCAGGGATGGATCAGTGTCCCCACAATAAACACAGAAGTCATTGAAGGGAACATCATGTCTGTGTTTGTTTGTGTGTATACCGACAGACAAAAAGCTGTCAAATTGCGATTTTTTTTTTTCTCGTATTATCTCCTGTGTTGAGAGTCCGCCATTATTCTGCTCTCGAACGCTTTGAGCCATCCATTAAAACGATACGTATTAATTCTAATTAATCACAGAGGGGAATTCTGTAGGACGGATTTACTCTTATTCTTCTTTCTCTTAATCTTTCTCACCCTTCGTTCTATTTTTGTCCTCAATCAGTCTTCTTCTTTCTTACTCTTATTCCTATTCTTATTTTAATCTCACTCCTTTTTATTCATATTTTCTTACTCTTATTTCTTCGTCTTCCTGTAATTCTTTCTGTCACTCTTATGATTCTGAATATATTCTTTCTTATTCTTATTCCTTGTATTGTGTTTTATTAGCCATTTTGATTCTTCCTCTTTATACTATTCTTCTTCCTCTTTGTCCTAATTTTTCTCTCATTTCTATTTGTCTCACGTTATTCTTGCTTTTATTCTGGTTTACTCTGGTGAATTTATTGTTTCTTGTTTACTCTTAGACTTTATCTAGCCTATGTTATACTTCCTATTTCTTATTCTTACCCTTTTGTTACTCGTCATCTTTTGTGCTTGCACTCTTACTCTTTCCTATTTTTACTCTGTGTTACTTATATTCTTTGGTAACGTTAAACTTATTCCACATCCTCTTATTTTTGTTTTCTTGTTCGACCTCTCGATGTTACTCTTCATATTGTTTCCTGTTTGTATGCTTACCCTTCCTTATTCTTCATTACTCTTACTCTTTCTCATGCTTATTTTCATTTTTATTAATCATTCAGAGTCTTACAATCGTTCTTATTCTTGTTTCTTGCCCTTGATTTTTCACATTCTTGCTTATCCTTAATATTTCACGATTATTCACGTTCTTTCTTGCTCTCGATGTGCTCAGAATCAGAACTTATTATGATTGTTATGCTCAGTTATGGAGATTTCAATGATATGCTTAAACTTGACTTTTTAGAGCCATTCAAGGCCCCCCCCCCCCCCCCATCAATTGTCATACAAGGGCAAACATTTAAAAAAAAAGTTCCGGTCATTGTGTATGAGTGGTGGATTGGCGGCGTTCCTTGTTGCGTATCCTCGTCGCCCCCCCCCCCCCCCCGCCCCCCGTCCCCCCGTCCCCACCCCAACAGCATCTGCGGCGTCTTATCGCTCCATCGGAAGCCAAGTGTTTCATTCAGCAACGCAGCAGATAGGCCGCGTGTCGGCCTCTTGTTATTGAAATCAAGCAAACTGCCCCCCCCCCCGGCTGTGCACCCTACTCCCCACCCGACTCGCTGCCCCCTTGTCTGTCCTCAACAAATGTATCTGCAAAAACACGCCAGCTTGTTATGTTAATGAACACCCCCCCTGCACCCCCCCCCCCCCCTTCCAATCCTCTCTCCTGCACATGCTGGTTCAACCTTTTATATGGGATAGTTAAAAAATGTTCATAATGGCATTTTTGCTGTTTAGGAACACATTTTACTCAAACTTCTGTCTGTGCAGAAAGAAGACGTTAAAAAAAAAAAAATGCAAACGCACACACCAACACACGCACATATAAAGCAAACTATTATGTCAGCCAAACGGGTGGCATATTTAAGATCTTATTTCCATCATAACACACACACACACACACGAATATAAAAAAAAAAAATGGCGGCCCGCAAGCTGACAAGCATAACCGCTGCGGCGCGAAAATGGAAATCAGCCGCTATCTGATGCCAACAACAGTCGGGCGGCCGAGGAAAAGTGACGGGAGAAATCCCCGGGAAATAATCTGCGCTGGATGGACAAACACGCACACACACACGCACACACACACAAACACACACCATAATTAAAATGACCCATTCGGATGACATAATGGCGTCAAGCACATGATTTCTACTCTTGCTCTTCTTTTTTTTTGTATTCTTACTCTTTCCCAAATTCTTTCGTAAATACATTTTGCTGCCATTTTTTTCTGGCTTTTAATCTCAATCTTATACTTGATTGTTGTTGCTTTTTGTTTTATAGTCTTTCTTACTCTCACACTGACTCTAGTACGTTCCTTTATTTTTTTTCTTATTCTTTATCTTTGTTAATCTTATGCTTCCCGTCAGTCTTGTTTCTTACTCACGTTCTTATTATTTCTGTGTTCACACTATTATTCTTATTCTTAGGGATGGGCAAGTCTCGACGCCAGGTATCGGCATTGGACAGATACCCGGCCTTATTTTAAGTTATCAGTACTTGTGACGATGGCCGATACGAGGATCAGCTGCCACCTTGTGGCCATTTTACAACCAGGAAGTAGATATTAGATCATTAATAATATTATAATATATTATAATATTAATTATGTTGGTATTTCTTTAAAATGACATGTCATTGTTTCTTGGCGGGAGGCAATTTTATGTATCAAAAGTACTTGTGGTATCGGTGCTTGGTATCGGTAGTTGAGTACTTGTATCGAACATCGCTGCTTATTTTTATGTAATTATTTGCATTATTCTTTCCCCCGTACAAACCTCACTTGCTTTTATTCTTCCTTGTGTTTAAATGTCTTGCTCTCATGCTCCTAAAAATGATTTGATGGGTCAGGATCTTGTTTAAAAAAAGCCAACCAGTGTGCAAATAAGCAGCATGATGTAAATGGAGACAAATGGCCTAAAGTGCGCGATAGCGATCGTCCATTTAGACAAACGCGGCGCTCCGGCGCGCTGCAACCTTTCATACATAAAATATGTGCTGTCACTGATATTGCACCTTATCAGCGGCGAGGCCAAATTTGCGGGGGCCCTCGCACCCGGGCGATAGAGGCCCAGAGCTGGAGATGCTCGCCGCCGATAGCAGCCGTCTGTCTGTCTGTCAGCCCACGGGGGAGAAAGTGGGTGGGTGTTGTTCGTATTGGGAGGGGGTGTGGGGGCGGTAGATTCAAGCCACGCCGGTAGGATGTGTTCCCGGCGGAGCGTGAAGTCAACAGGCAAGCGGCGACAAATCCGGGTCGGCTGGAGTTGGACTGCCTTTATCGCACCCCCCCTTCTCCACCCCTCTCCCCACCACCTGACCCCCGCCCGCCTGTGACCTACCTCGGTTTTGGTGGTGGTGATGGATGAACACGCCGGAAGGGAAGCCAAGGCCGCGGTGGGAGTCTTGCATGTAAACGGTAATCCCTCCGTGCATTCCTGGTTCACTATTCACAAATTCACCTGCGCTGCTGTAGCATCATTCACTAACACCCCCCCCCGCAAAAAAATGAATATTTTTCTGGCAACTCAATCACTGATCACTATTGAATTAGCGCTGCCATTTTGTTATTACAGCAAAACACAAATTGAGGTCAAAGTGCCTTCGGGCTCGCATTGCAAGCGTCACGGCTCACCTGTTTTCAGAGTGTAGTCACGTTAGCTAACACTCTGGGGAAAATTTGAAATTTGATTGGTTAAAGAAACCGTCCCATTCGGCCAGCACTGCTGATCGGCGTCAAAACAGACGCATTTTTATTTTCATGCCAGGGCGCGTCTTTGACCATATCTGGGAATTCGGCAGACTGCACTACGCCTTGATTGGCGTTCCGGCAGACCGAGTGTTTTTTTTTTGTACACGTCCCCGGCACACCTGACAATTTAGTGGCATAATAGACTATACTTTACCAGGTCTAATTTGTGGTGCAGGTGACGTAACGGGATTTTGGTGGATTCAAAAAAAAATAAAAAAATTATTGACAAAAAAAAATAGGTTTACCAATCATACCATCATATCATCGTTTTGTTTTTTGTTTTTATAAATTGAACCCCAACAGAACTCAAAAATGCAATGCCATGACTTTTGAGAAACAACCACATGGATTTTATCACTGAATGATTTGGGTTTTAAATGCTTTTAAAAAAAAATGCTAATTGAATATAAACCCAGTAGGGCTCTGAGGTCTGTGGAGCCCAGAGTTCAAAGCAAACATGGTGAAGCGGCATTTAGCTGTTATGATGCATGCAAAATAAATACGCTGCCAACAGAAATGAAGTCAGCCCCGAGCTATAATCTAGCTAAAAAAAAAAAAAAACTAGCCCCCCCCCCTGTACCTTCAATTATTAAATGTCAGAATTAATATTTTAAAGACAGGTGAGTGCTTTGGATGCCTTGGATGGAACATGAAATTGTCCAAACACACGACAGTGTTGTGCACTGAGCATGCAGTCACATTAGCCGGCATTTAACACGCATGTACAAGCGCTCGTTCCCGATACCTGGGCCCTCCGCGTTCAAGCGGGCAGGATATTTAGGCGGGATTATCTGCACAAATAAGTCGGCTGAGATGCGAGATGCCGCCGCGCCGGGAAAATTCCATTTGTCAGCTCACTGGCTTTCATGAATACTTAAGAACCAATCGAGTGGCGAGTGTTTGTGGGACTAATTACACCGGTAGCACATAAATAAATAAATGCATGCCAAAATGCACCGCGCGGTGCTGTCCATCCGCCATTTTTGTGTCTATTGTTCCTCCAAATACAAATCGTCGATATTCATCCAATTTCTTCCATAAAAAATCCTGTTTTGAGTCTAAAATTGAAGTGGAAGAGTGTGAAAAGAGAACACAACAAAGTGCGGCGCATTGATGAGACCTTGCCATGACATTCATACATTTTACACTTTTACTCGGAGGAGTAAAAAATACAACAACATTGAAGATTAATAAGATGAGATACGAGAGTAATGCAAACAACTGCCTTAAAAATCAATAAGAACCCCAGTGAATAATTACGTTTGTGATTAGTATTGATCAGCGCTTCCACTGTGGCAACTCTCAATTTTTATTACTAAGAATGTGAATTCATACATTCCATTGCTTCAATCTTATTAAAAGATGCTTTTTTTTTTTACACACCGCTCATTTGCTTTATTCCACCTGTTTTGTTTTGTTGTTGTTTTTAGCACGGGAGGAGCATACAAGAAGCATGCAGGAAAGAAAAAAAAGGACGCCATGTTGAAAGGGCAACATGCCAACATCCATAGGAGGGATGGAAGGCAGATGAAGGTAAGGATGCTGGAAGGATGGAAGAAGGACACAGGAAGGACGTAGGACAGATGTAAGGAGGGTGTGTAAAGGGCGTTGGAAGGATTTAGAGCATGTGTGGCGCATAGAAAAAGTCTACACACCCCGTTTCAATGCAAGATGCATCGTTGCACATTCAAACTCGTGTTCAATGGGAGTCTGCAAAACGCCTGCAACCCACTAAAGTGCCACTGATTAACCTTAAATAAAGTTCACTTGTTCTAGTAGGCTTTTCCTGACACTTTTTTTTTCTCTCACAGTAAGTAGCCTGAGGGTTTTGGGCTAACATCAACTGCTATTTCCAGCTGTTTAGAATTCCTTATAAATTGTGTAAGGCCCCACCCAGTTCAAGCTGGAAAAAGAACAGCCCCAAGCAGGATGCTGCCACTACTGTTCTTCACTGTGTTCTTTAGTTGATGAGCAGTGTTTACAGAAAAAAAAAAAAGTTCCTTGTTCCTAAATGTCATGAAAAGGCACCTAGAACAACCAAAATGTATTTAAGGTAAATTAGAGGCACTTAAAATGGCGGCAGGTGTGTTTGAGTGTGATTGGTCAGATCCGAACACGGCCGCATCCCTACTTAGGAGAGGGTGTGCACACTTTTGCAACCACATCAACTGTCATTTTTTATTCTGCTCTGTTTTTCCATTATTTTTTTACATCACAAAAAGAGGGGTGTGTAGACTTTTTATATCTGCTAAGGAGGTAGGAAGGATGATAGCTTTAAGAGTCAATATGCTATCAAGCCAGCACACGAAACACATTGAGTCGCTATTATCAATTATTACGTGCACTACTATTCCTCTTGACGTTTTTGTTCATACTCGAAACAATGAAGGCACTTACAACAGCTCATTAAAACTCACTGCCGCGTTTGTTTTGTTTTTCATGAGGATTCTGCCATTAAAGGGCCACTCGTGCTTCTTATTGACTGTGAAGTGTCTTTTTGTTTTTTTTTATTTTAGTGCGGATTAAATGGGAGATAGCGAGCGCACTCACACACGCAAACGGAGTTCCTAATAACGCAGCCGAGTGTGAATGAGGAGGCGAAAGCGCGTTTTGTGGCGATTGTCGGGAGATGCGTTGGCGGGTGGCGGGTTGTGTTGCAAGGGCCCCCAGGACGCTGATAGAAAGCGGCAGTTTGCTGGGCGGCGGGAGGTGATTTATGGGTAGCGGGCGCGCTGATAAGGCGCCTGCCTTCATTTAACGCCTTATCGGCAGTGTTAAAGAGAGGCCGCAATTTGCAGCCTCCTTCAGAGGCCACATGTGACTAATCTGTGCCAGGCGCGACGACAATCTGTCTCGGGGAGCGCGATACATCATTCACTTGTCCCGCCCTTCTGCACCGCGACCACACAGGAGTACAAACAGCGACGCCATTTGTTTTTAAAATGAAGAACAAACCGCAACATGCTTCACCAGATGCCAAAAGCAGCTCATCCGTCCTTTACTGTATATTTGCTTAATAATGTCTTAGCTTGTTGTTGTTGTGGTTCCAGTTCCAGGCTAAAGCAAAAAACGCTAAAACTACTTACATTATGCTACTAATGTGGGTGCTAACGTTATGCTAGTAACGCGAGGACTACTCCTTATGCTAAGCTAACAAGGCCAGCACCTCGCTCCTGTCGTCGATCCTTCCTCCAATGGCGCAGCCGGTTTGGGTTAGCTTGGTTGTGAGAGGGAAAATGTTTACTACAAAATCAACAACGAGCTAAAAATGCTCAAATAATCTATAATCAAAATGCTAACGTCGTGCTACGAATGTGAGGCCCGTGGCCCGCATAGTCTGTCAAATCAGCCTGAAATCAGCTTTAGATCATCAAAAAAGCTAATGTTATGCTATTAATTTGAGGCCAAAAAACAATCCTGTCTTCTGAAGTTCCATTAAATCTTTCCAAAATAAATCAATCAATCATTTTTTTGTCTGCTCTAAGGTAGGATATGTTTTTGTAATACTGTATCTGTAAATTAACCAAAATGCTACAATTACGCTACTAACATGAGGCCTCGTAAGTGCTTATGCTAACTAATGATGCTAGCGCCACGCTTATAGCTTTCCTACACTGACAGCAAAATATTGCAGCGATAAGTAGCAGCTGCTTTCACACTGTTATCCATCATTTCCCCTCATAAATAAAAAAAAAAGGAGAAAGCTTTCGTGTTAGCATCTCTCAAAACTTTTCTCAGCTAACCATGCTAACTTGCCTTCGTAGCCACCCTGCTGCGTTACAACTATTCTGTTGCATTTTATCCTGTTTGTTTCTATAAAGCTATTAAATGACTGCCGATGGACAAGGAAAGATGTCAACTTTTATTTTTTGTAAAATAATCTTCAATCCCCCCCCGAAAATAAAACGTCATGCTGCTAACGTGAGGCCTTAAAGCTATCGGGATTGTCCGTTGAATCCGTCAAAAGTCAACGTTGGTCTGCTCCAAGTTAGGATGCTTGTATTTTCTGTATAATAATCAAGAGTAAGTAAAACCAAAAATACTAATGTAATGCCTTCTTATGATGCTAAGCTAACAAGGCTAGCCACGCTTTGCTTTGGAATAGAAAGTAAACAGAGCGCCACATTTCCCCCCACGGCGCGTTAAGTGGATGCTCATCATTCTGCACGTGAGTGACAGGTGATGGAGGCCAACGCTCTCAAATCCCGGCGGGCTGCGTTCAAGCAAAGGCCGCGGGGCGCGTTCAAAGGCCGCGGCCCGCGCCGTTGTTGCATTGCGTTGCAGCAAGCAGATTAAAAAGGACGGCGGCCCGTTTATCTCCCGCTTGTAAATGAGCGAGTGGCCAGTGTAGTGGCTGGCGGGCTCGGGCCGGGCCAGGCGAGGCGAGGCTGCTGGAACAAGAGGCTTAAGATGCTATCGCCGCCCTGCAGGCGCTGGCCAGATTAGAAGAGACACGCTGTTGACAAACAAGCCAGGGGGAGCTTATTAAACAATAATTAGATGCTAAGCTAACGCGCTATCGCCAACGCAAAGCTGAAGAGACGTCGGCGTCCCTTTTATCAAGGTCAGGAGTCATCGCTGGCTTTGGTTTACTGGCAGCGGCAAAGGATTCATTTTGCAGGTTTGGAATTCTTCTTTGGCTTTTGTTTATTATTACTATTATTGCAGGTACATGGTTTCAGCCTCTGAGAGACTTGTTTTCCGTCGGTTTGTTTTGGATCATCAATTTGACGCTATTTCGAGATGACCATATGACCCTCTGTGAAGAACAACAGGTAAGAAGTGGTGGTGGGAACGCCGACAGTTCTCAAGCTGCCTCTCGCTCATCGTCTTCAGCTTTTCCCTCCGTTTTGCCTCGCAGGGGTCTGGCGGCATTCAAATTGTTATTTACGATAACGCTCATAATTGCGCGCTGCCTGGCTGGCCGAGGGCCAGCTTGCTTGTTTCTGCATACTTCCCAGACGTTGACGGCGAGGCGAGTTGCAACAGGAACAAAAGTGACGAGGGGGCGCGTTTTTGTCTGCGTTTCCATCTTGCGTGACTTTTTTTTTTTAATAACTTTCAACCACAGCAAAGTCGAGCTGAAGTAAAAAAAAAGTTGAAACAAACCAAGATGTGAAACACACACAATGAGAACAGACTCAATGGCCCGACCTTGGGGAGCAAAACATATCATTTGATGACACCTTGGTGGCTTTAATGCATTAAATAAACACAATTATGTTTACAAAAAGGCAAATCAAAAGCACAACATTTGAGGGGAATATTTAAAGTGGCAAGTTATACCAGCTCAGACAAAAGAGGTTCAATCAAAACACTTTTTCAACTTCTTGATTAGTAGTTTTAAATGAAGTACCATTTGTTTGAAAATGAAGAAAACACCCCCTTGGAAAACTTGCACTTGGTACAACCCGGGTAGGACTTCCTGTATTTGAGTCTACTTCCTGTTTGAGGCTTTATGAACCACTCCAAAGCCAACAAATACCAACTTTGTGAAGCATTTACTATTATTTTTTTAGGATAATCATTATGGATATGCTGCTAAATGTTTTTTTTTTCCACTGATATGGACAATCCAATGGATTCCAACTTTCGGCAGGAAAACGCTCCGGTTTAAACGCCTGGCCTGGTGATGGTCTTCGACGGTCTTCTGGATTTGTTTGGCCCCGTCGGAAGATTCCGAGGATTACCGGGATCGCGGCTGTGAATACTCATCCTGCTCTTCACTCGGTCAAAGGCCACAAAAAAAGACGCCGGAGGTTTGCTAGACAGGAGGCGGTCACGGGGGCGGCCATTTTGCCAGGTAGGCGACTCAAAGTCAGTTATGAATCTTGCTTAGTTACAGTCATGTGAAAAAATGTTATTGAGTTAAAAAGCGGTTAGGGAAATAGTTAAATAGCTACCAATGAACTACTAGCTAGGTAGCTAACTACGAACTGGCTAGTAGTTAGCTAACATTTTCAGTCCTTTTTTAAAAGATGGTCTATTGATGTTTTTATTGTTTTCTGTGTGTCGTGTAAAATGTCATGAAATATAAATATGGCAACATCGCATCTTAATTGTTTTGTCTAGCATTACATGTGTTTGTTATAGATACAATATTAGCAACACATCATTTAAATATAACGTACAGTTACTGTGTCATGTATTTATACAAGGCATAATAAAACAAAATGATTTCCAACGTTTTCTAAGCAAGCCCCGCGTGCGCGCTTTTTGCTCCGATTCTCTCATTTGCGCTCATTTGTCGCGCGCGTCTGCAAAAAGTTGGACATGTTGTCAGCCGCGCGTCACCTTTGGCCGCCTCAAAGCCGCACGAAACAAACCAGAGAGCAAGCAATTTTATTGTTCACTGCTATCTTTAATTGCGATGAAAGGGGATTATGTAGATTTGCGCTAAGCCTCCCTGACAGGACACATTTGGACGTGAAAGAGGGCCGCGCTGGAGGAGTATGTGTCGCTGGCGGGGGCTTAGCGCGGGGCTACGTTCTTCCCAATAAAAAAAAAAAAAAAAAAACATTAAAAAAAGGGTAATCCCGGAGTCGAGGGATCCCTCATTTAGCCTCTCAGCCGCAGATGATGGCTCCAATTATAGCCTTTTTGCTCTCCTGCAAGACAAAGAGCAACGCTGTGTGTGACTAAATGTCATAAAGATACTGGAGTGTCGTTATCGTGCGCGCGCGCTCATTGTGGCGCTGCGACCAGTCACGAGCAGACAAGACACGGAAAGCAACTTTATTGCATTCAAAGAACAATATGCTGAGACTTCATGTCATGGGTTGCCAAAATAAGACCCCAAAAATTGAAGTGTAGCGTCGATCATTTTTGAAGGACCCGTGGAAATGACCACAAAAATATTTTTGGGAGAGAGAAAAAAAATTTTCTTATTTTGTCAGTTTTCACTTGAAAATGTCCTCTGGTTTCATTTTGAAATAAATAAATAAAAATACATCTTTAAATGTCAATGTAAAAAGATGTAAATTTTAAAGAAAATTTGCAAACTGCTGAGAATAAAAGTGTCTTTTTTTGATTCTTTTGTGCATACTTTTGAGAGAATATATATATATATATATATATATATATATATATATTAGGGGTGTGAATTGCCTAGTACCTGGCGATTCAATTCGTATCACGATTCATGGGTCACAATTCGATTCGATACCGATTAATCCTGATACGAATCTATAAACAGATTTTTTACATTTATTTTTTACTGAAATTAAAAAAAATAATAATCAGTAAAACTTGTACATGTACACTGTAAGATTTGTATGAAAATGTATTTATTTATCTGAAAATTCAGGCTTATAACGGAGCCACTGCATTTAACAAAAAGGTTGCAGTCTGTTTCATGTTTGAACAGCACTGAAATCAAATATTAAAGGCTTAATGTTCCGTTAATGTAACATTCATCCATGCTTAATGTGTGAATCCTAACTAACCCTAAGTAAGATGTTTTGTTGAATATTCCCATAAAAAAATGACGTTTAAAAAGCGATTCGGGAATTGCGCGCTGTTATATCGCGATATATTGCCGAATCAATTTTTTTTCTAACACCCCTAATATATATATATATATAGGGGGAAATATCCATTTTTTTTGAGAAAAAAATTACATTTTTAAGAAATACTTTTTTCCATATTTTTAAGGAAAAAAATGAGTAGGCCATGCAATATATTGTTCAAATTTGATATCGATAGATATAGTCGGGCTTGGGCTCTGGTAGCAGTCCTTGAGAGGAATTGGACTCTCTTCCACTTTGGGGCTGCCAATGGTGAGAGGCGCCGAGCAGGTGTAGGCATAAATATTGGCCCTGGGTTCACCCCACTGGACGAACCACCTTTGGGTGGGGGGGACGAGTCCTTGTAGGGGGTGCTGGAGCGCATGCCTGCTGGGAAACTCAATGGTTCTGCTGGGGGACTTCAGTGCCCCCCCCCTTCCCCTTCCCCCCAATCAGAAGTCAGGTGATGTTTGATGTTTCTCAAACATAAGGCCGCAATTTGATAACTGACTTTGTCTTGGACACTCGGGTGAAGAGAAAAGGAGGAGCTCTCAACTAATCACGCCTGTCCGATGGCAGACCCAAACATATTGGGAGTCCCAATTCCCGCCTACGGCAGAACTTCACCCGTGTCCCGAACGAGACATTGAGCCTGAATGGAAAGCTTTGTCGGCGTACTCCCAGATGGGCTCTCTATGAGTTTTGACAATAAAGTGATAACGTAGACTAAAGAAGAAGAAGAAGAAAAGTAGAACGTTGACAAACGCGTGGTAGGGCGGCGTCCTAGCGCCCCCTGTTGACCAGCCGCCACTGGTCAAAAATGTCCAAATGTGTCCAATTGGACCGGAACAATATGTCAAAGTTATAAATGGCGCCTGTGTTTTTCCCACAAAGTGGCACAAGACAAAAGTGTCTTTGTCAGCGCCACCTCGCACCTTCTTCCGCCCGGCGCTTCGGACAAATTCAATTCCACGCGCCGCATTTCACGGCCAATTTCACCGCCGTCCTTCCTGAAAGAAGCCGTCATCAATTCTTCACAAGCGGCCGTGTCTGCTTTGCTTGCCGGCGTGAAATCGCATCAAGATGTTTTATTTGTTTTTGTTTTTTTGAAACCACCCACTGCATTGAGGAGGAAGGAGAGTCTTTGTTTACACTTCCGACCGGCGTCTCGGTGACTTATTTGCTATAAATGACACGTTTTTTCTAGACAAAAAAAGGCACTCGTGTTCAACGAAGAGACTTTTCGTGTGAAAACGCTTGTCTGTCTGAATACAAAGTTTGATACATTTTGGGAATTAAAGTTTCAAACAAATGGATCATCCTTCTTCTAGGAAACTTTGTGTTTCAAGAAAAAAAAACACTTTTCTTGAAATATAACTTTATTCTCATCAGGTTATGCTGTTCTTCAAAAAAAAAACTTGTATTACTAAAAAATAAATGCATTTTAGTACAATTCTGAGTATTAAGTCATGTAAATGCAAAGTTTGTATAATTTTTCTTTCAAATATATTTAAAAAAAAAAGGATGTTTTCATAAGGAGATTAGTTTTTTGCTCTAAAATATTTTCCCTAAATAAAAATATACAAATATGAATAAAGCTTCTTTTTTTTTTAACTGTCGTTTTCCTCACAAAGAGTCAAACCTTTACCTCAGAAATACAATGTTACTCTTGTCGTTTTATGCTTTTTATTTTGAAAAGTACACAGATTTTTATTTTGAAAAATCTTTTTTTCCCTCAAAATCTTTTTTCCCCTCACAATCTTTTTTCCCCTGTTGTATATTTTGGAGTAAAAATGTATTTTCAAGAAAAAAATGGAAATTGAAATTTATTTTCTTTTTTTTTCAGATTTCTTCCCCCCTCAAATCCACTTCCCTGAAAGTAAATGACTGTGATATTTTTCTCAATATAGACTACAGCCAACTTTTTTCTGAAATTTTTCTTCTTTTTTTTTCTTGCAAAATGCACAACCATTTTCTCATTTTTTTTCTCCTTTGTATATTTTTGAGTAGAAAGTCTTTCCAAGTAAAAATAATCATTTTAACCAGAGAATGTTTCATCTATATATATATTAGGGGTGTTAGAAAAAATCGATTTGGCAATATATCGCGATATTACAGCGCGCAATTCTCGAATTGATTCGATATGTGGCCGAATCGATTTTTAAACATCATGAATCGTAATATGAATGGAATCGCCAGGTACTAGGCAATTCACACCCCTAATATATATATATATATATATATACATATATAATTTTGTCAAAGTTGTAACTTTTGTTGAAAAAAATTAAGCAACTTATCTCTTGTTTTAAAAAGAAAAACTTTTGTCTTAATATTGTTTATCATGATAGTTTCCTCCAACTTTTTTTCTCATAAGCATACAATATTTTCCTCATCCTGCTTCATCTAATATTATCTTTGCACCCTGGTGCCTGCCAGATAAATAACCCCCCCTCCCCCACCCACTTTTTTCCCTTCTTATTCTTGGCGACTCCATAAGAAGAACTTTGATATGAAATAGATTCGCCGCGACCAATGGCGGCACATTAGCCCGAAAGTGTCAGGGAGGGGGGGTGATGATGATGATGACGGTGATGATGAAGACGGAGGCAGGCCCACCATGAAATGAGTGCAAAGAAAACAATTCCTGCAGGCCGAGCGAGTGTGACGCCTCTTTAATTGCCTCGGGTCGCCCGCCACGCGGCTTATGGGCAACTCAGGAGCCTTGGCGGAGGCCCCGCCAGGTGTTTGTAACCAAAGCTATCACTTAAAAAGTAGCACACAAAAAAAGGGCAAGCAAAAAAAAAAAAAAGACTCAAATCTATCCCCTTCTCTGAATGGACTCTTTTTTTTCCCCTCCTCTTTTCTTCCTGCACTCTTTCTATCCACTATCTTTCACTCCGTTTGTGCGTGAGAGAGAAAATTCTCATGAATGATTTATATGTGTCTTGTTATCAGCAGCCATTTCTATAGACACCCCCCCCCCACACACAACGCATTCAGCGAGACATTTGTGGCATAATTGTTAATTTTAGCGCCCATAATGGCTTCAGATGGCGGCGCCGATTAGACATTTATTACACAATTAAATGAAACATACTCGAGAATCACAAAAGGGCCCCCTGCCGTAATTATTTCAGGCCATTAATAAAAGGGGGCATTAAATTATATTGGACACAAAAGGCAAGCCAAATAGATTTTCCATTAGAGCAATAGAAGCAGAGAGAGGGGTAATAGATCCCGCCTCAATTCACTCTCAAATTAATTGTTGCCGGGCCTATTTCCACTTACACACGCGCTGGAATGAGAAGACGAGTTGGTGGCCCCCGGTGTGTGTGTGTGTTATTATATATAGAGGGGGGGGGGGGGGGGTCCCCATTGTTTGACATCCTACAATGGAGACTTTCCATCTCAGTCCACCCCTCCACTTTTCTGACTCGGGCTTCATTTCCTCCTTTCAAGTGCGTGAATAAACGGCGATGACCGATGCGCATGCGTCATAACGTGCCCGCCCAACTTGAGATTGTTGACATTTTCCATCCATTTGGATTGCAATGCAAAGTTGCGTTTTGCCGTGAGTCTGCTCGTTAACGGCTTCCTTAACTTTGCCGCCATGCCCCGCCCACACGCATTGACAAAAAAAAAAGTGCCCCCCGTTCGTCACAGATTTGCGTCGCCCGTTTGTGTCGTGGTTCAAAGTTGGTAGCAGTCGGATAAAATGGCGGGGGATAAGTTCACATTGGAGAGATGCATGAAAAAGGTTCGGAATGAGCTGAAGATGGCCGCTTCAAACCAACATGGGAGACTTCCTGTGTCTTTTTGGGTGTTAAGTTCTGGAGACATTTTTTGTTGGTCGACTCATGATAGACAATTTTACCAAATTTCATGTTTCTGTGTGAAACTAGCTGCAGGGACTGAATTTTCTAAAAATAAATAAGAAGGCCGCACCTTTAACTCATTCACTCCCAGCCATTTTCACTGAAGCAACCCCCTTCGCTCCCGGCTGTTTTAATGGTATTTTGACTGATCCAAGGCCCACACAACATTGTGTTCTATTGCTATAAAAACAGGGAAGCTACCAAAAGAAAGATTAGAGTCTCTTCTTTCATCAGGATTTTATTTTTATTTTATCTGTTTCCATTTTGCAGCAATTAGCATTAGACTATCGCTAAGTTTCATCATGATTCACAAATCTGTTGAAAACAGGGGGAAATGAGCTTTTTGCAACATGGCATTGGTTGATCTCTTATACTCTGCTGCCACCTGCTGGCCGTTTTTGTAATTACTAACATTGCTTTAAGTGTTCTCTTCAGTTCAGAGGCTGCATCAAAAGCCTTCTGTGTGCTCTAGCATTAAAAAAAAAAAAAAGAACATAAAAAGGTATAAATAAGTGGGGGGGAAATGACGCCATAATGGTTGCTTCAAAGCAATATATCAGACTTTTGTGGGTTTACTCATGATAGACAAGTCTACCAAATTTCATGTTGCTGTCTGAAACTGACTGCAACCCGGAAAGGGTTAAAGGGGTTCTAAAATGGCTGCTTCCAACCAATAGGACAGACTTCCTGTCTTTTTTTGGGCATAACTTTGTGCGACTTTTCTTGTCAACCAAATTTCACGTTGCTCAGTGAAAAACCTCTTGCTTGATGAACAATTGTACAGTGTGTCGTTAGCATTATTAGCATAGCGGTGTAATGTATTTACTTTGCGTGTTAAGAAAAGAGATATTTGTTGTTGTTGTTTTAGCGTGCCAAATTTGAGCAGATTACGTTGCATCTTCATTAACTCATTCATTGCCATTGACGGCTATAGACGTCTAAAATTCCTTTGAACTATTTCTATTAGTTAACATTTTTTTTCCACTTTTGTTAACAAGAGTATGAAAACCTAGAAACAAATTATTGTACATTGAGAACAGATATAAAATTTGTGATTAATCGTGAGTTAACTAGTGAAGTCATGCGATTAATTATGATTAAAAGTTTTAATCGCCTGACGCCCCTAATTTTTAGCACACTTTTCTTTTTTTAATTAAAAAAACTAATTTTAATATTTTTTTTCATTTTTATAGTCTTTTTTTTAAGATTATTAAAATTTAGGGCCGTCAGGTGATTACAATTGTTAATCGCATGACTTCACTAGTTAACTCACGATTAATCACAAATTTTATATCTGTTCTAATACAATTTTAAAAATTCTAGTTTTTCAAGCTCTTGTTAACAAAAATGGGGAAAAAAATGTTAAACTAATAGAAATAGTTCAAATTAATTTTTGACGTCTACAGCCGTCAATGGCAGTGAATGAGTTAATGAACATCAAAAAGAAAATTTCTTTGACGACCTTCCTCCTTTTTTTTTTTTTCCTTTTCACAATAAGTCACCTTGCGTTGGTATCACTAGCCGAGGTCAGACATGACAGACTAATAAATCAGCACCATTCAATCCAACAAAAGGCCGCTATTGTCTCTTTGTGCTCCATTGCAAGTTCATTGTTTCATGAAGTATTGGCTGCCACTTTACATTTTAACACTCTTGACTGTCAAAGGCAATGTAAAAGGAAGTTATAGTTTGAATTTTTGTTCGCAAATGTCAACAAGTTGCAATGGTACTGAGCCCGTCCTGCCATAATAATTGATGTCAGGCCTTCCGTTTATCTGAGTCCGATTAAACAGCTGCACAAACATACCTAAAAAAAAAAAAAGAAGCCCATCTGCGAAATAGCGATGAGGCCACAAGGTGCACCACATTGTAGCGAGGGTTCACTCTAATTGGAAGAGTAATAGCGTTAAGGTGCTAGCGCGACATGGCTGCTTCTTCTTTTCTTGTTTTTCTCCAATGAATTTCTTTCTGTTAATGAAGGTCAGCGGTGAGTCACATCGTCTTGGCTTTTGTGATCGTTTATCAGACCTGATCTCCGCCGGGCCCCTTTAATCCTAATTGTGGAGTAGAATGTGGGCCGTTTGGACCCGCACGCTCTTTGATGTTCTTTTCTTATCACCGTTGCCTCCCCTCATCCCTCGCTCCCCCGACAACCCCTGACATTTTTTAATATATATATATAAACGCTCATATAAATGTGCGTCCATTAGTTAAGCTTTGCACAGGGTGGAGTTTAATAATGAATGGGAACATTATTATACAAATAAGAATGATTAAATGAAACTAACTTTTTTTTATCATGTTTCACATTAAGTTTGTTAATTTTGCACAAAATTAGCAGTCAACGTTAGCACACAAAAAAAGGCAAGAAAAGCCTACAAGAGCAGCTGAACTTTGTTTGGGTTAATCTCAGGCACTCTAAATGGTGGCAGGTGTGCACTGGCTCCCATTTAACATGACTTTGAATGGGATTGGTTCATCTGAGCATTCTCACTTCCTAGTTATGAGGGCGTGCACACTTATGCAACCAGATGATCTCAGTGATTTACACTCCCCTGTTTGAAAATGTATACATATAAATATATTTTGACTTGTACAGATCAGAGTGTTAGCACAAAATTAGCAGTCATTGTTGATGCAACACCTTCAGGCTTCTGGGAAAAGGGCATGAAAAGCCTAATAGAACAGCTAAGCTCTATTTGAGGTTAATCAGAGGCACTTTAGATAGCAGCAGATGTGCATTGACTGCCGATGAACATGGCTTGGGATGTGATTGGTTCAGCTGAACGCAACCACTTTCTATCTCTGAGGGTGTGCACATTTATGCAACCACATTATCTCAGTTGTCTATTTCCCCCTCTGGAAAAGTTTAAATATTATTCTAGATAGGTCACATCAAGGGTGGGAAAAGTTTGGAATGTTTTTTTTTTTCATATCACAATGCATTTGAACGAGGGTGTGTAGACTTTTAATATCAGCTAAAAAATTACATCTTTCTTTTGCGGCTGCGTCAAATAGGATTCATCAGACAATCGTCGTCGTCGTGTGTGTGTGCGTGTGTGTAGGGTGTGTGTGTGTGGGTGTGGGTGTGTGTGTTCAGCAAATTACACGTGAGCACACAAAAATAAGCTTTTACAACAACAACAAAAACGAAAAAACGGTGATGATATTATTGGAGTGAGGCGTTAAGAGGAAGGCAAAACATTCAAAGCTGGCGATTGTTTTGTTATTGTTGGCTGCCGGGGTGGGCGGGGCGGGGCTTGAAGTTGAACGTCTGGCGAACGTGAAGAGCTTCAGCACCACGGACAGTTACGCCGGGCGGGAAGGGAGCGACACGTACACGCACAGGCAACCTCCACGTGTGCGCGCTCGGGCAGCAGGCAGGCCGCCACGAGCACGCGCAGTGCTGAAGTAATCATCTGCTTGCATGACCATAGATAGATAGATAGAAAAAATATATAGAATGCAATTATGTTTTTAAAATGTATTATGTATTTTTTTTAATGCATATTTACTTCTTTTTTTTAAATTATTTGTAGTGTTTATAGACAAATGGATCGATAGATGGATTAAACCACATGAGTTTAAAGAAAATAAACTGCATCATATTAAAATGTAAACACTGATACCTATTTTTTTAATTAGAACATTTTTATTTGGCTTTTTTTTTTTTTTAATTATGAATGAATATAAACTTACGTATTTCAAATATGTTGCATTAAATTGTAGAAATGTCCAATAAAACAACTTAGTCAAATGATTCTGGTGCAAATCTATTATTATAGTTATAATAATTATTATTTGTATAAATTCATAAAATGTATTAATTCTCTAAATCCCCATCAGATGAGGAACTTATCAATCACGAACAGCCAATTGAGACCCATAATAATAATAACAATAAAGCATTCATTCCCGCTGTCTTGTTTTTACGCCGACATGCAATACATATTTTATGAATATTTGTTTTAAATAATTTTACCTGGTGCGCTGCTGAGCTTCTCGAAGTCGCCTCCTTCCCGCTGCCTGATTCTCTCCCCTGTTCCTTTCTTCATCTTCATCTTCTTCATCCCCCCCTCCCTTGAATTTTTTTTTTTAATGATTCCCCCCCCAGCGAGTAAATGTTGGAAATCTTCCTGCTTCTTGACGCGCGATGACGCATGCGCAGAGAGGAAGAGGAGGAGGAGAAGGGGGGGGGGGGGTACGACAGAGAAAGAGAGGGAGAAATCCCAACATATGGATATTATTATTACAGTAATTATTATTATTATTAATTCGATTCCTTGCAGCTTTTGCACCAGCTTTTGATGTGAGTGTCTTGTATCGTGTATCACACAGTGGCCCCCTGCGGGGGCTTCTTTCCTCACCCATGCACCACCCTCAGCAATTATTATTATTATTATTATTATTATTATAATGGCTTCTGGTCTTGCACGCATGCAGCCGATCTGCCGGTGGCTCCTCAACATCAAGTCAATCATTGTTTTGGGCGTGTCTAATTGTTGTCATGGTTGCACTTGCCTGCATGTAGTTGCCTCTTAATAGCCGCCTTGAAAGACATTTAATGACATGTAATGACGCCCGTCTTGTACTCATTAAAATATAAAGGTTAACTTTGATGACAGACAATGAAGAGAAATTACTGTAATTGCTACTTTGAAGGTGAAGTGCAGTCTGACTTTTATCGAAGTGTTACATTCTGAGCACGATGTTTGAGTTGGGCTAAACATTTTTTGACAGATTTTTTTTTCTCCCTTAGCTCCCCTGCAAAAAAAAAACACACACACACACAAAAAAAACCACTTTGTATTATTACTGACAATTTTTTTCTATCTTTTTGGTCAGATTATTGATGTTTTTTTGGTTTCTTTCTTTCTTTTTAAGAAAAATTAGATTTTTTCTCTGTGTGACTGTGTTGAGTGTTGTGGCCTATTCTAGTTTTTGGGCGTGCTTATACTTTTTGATAGATTCGTTTTTATTAAACAAATGCAAAGCTTATCGTAAAATAAATATTTTTTTGTTGCAATGTTATAAAATGTTGCTACAATATTTTGCAATCAAAGCTAGATCATACCAAACTAGACAAACAAAATGATTTTTTGGTGGAATTATTATAATTTGTGTCATATGTTTTATTTATTTATTTATTTATTACATATTTTTCTTCGCATTGTTGTATTTTTTGATAGAATTATTTAAAATTTAAGATGCATGGTAATGTATTTTTGTGGATTTTTTTTGTATGACATAATATTTCAGTGGGATTTTTGAAAATTAATCACATACTTTGCATTAATTATTAGTTTTTTGACTCAAATTATAGCTTTTTTTTGTTTTATATCCTTTAATCTTTTTAGTAAAATTTTGGGGGAAATTACTTTCCATATATATATATTTATTTTATTTATTTATTTATTTGTGTGTGGAGAGAGTCCTTTAAAAAATTAAATATAGAATTTAATAAAATTTGGGAAGACATTCATATTTTTAATATATTTTTTTCTATTTTTTGTCGTGGTATTGCCATTTTTTTATATAATTATTTTTGAATTATTCTTTTTTGGGTGGAGAAAGTCCTTTTTCATATCGGATTATAAAAAAAATTGGGGATAATTTTTCAAAAAAAAATCCCTTTTTTTATTTTTATTTAATCAAATTATTATCATATTTTGTTAGTTTTTTGTTAGTTTTTTGTTGTTTCGACCGCTCGAGTTGTGTCGTCGCGGTCTTCGCGTTCTAATTTGACGTCACGAAAGTGCACGCGCACGCCCATTGCGCATTGTCGGACGAAGGTGCGTCTGGGGGCTGATCGGTGTCAGCAAGGCAGGTCGTCTCCTTCCGCCGCCGCACAGCAGCTCACCGCACCTCTGCGCGTGACGTCACGTTGCGTGCAAGAACGCCTAAGCAAGCCCTGCCTTTGAAGTGGGCCGCTTTTGGCTCGCTCCTTGCCGCTTTCCGCGCTCATTTGCAAGGCGCGCCAGGTGGTGCAGCTCCACGGAAGAAGCGAGCGAGCGAACCAACGAGCGCACCGACCGAGCGAGCAGCGAGCAAACGAGCGAGCGAGCGAGCGAACAACACCACAACAAAAAAGAAGAAGAAGAGAGAGAGAAAGAGGACAGAAGGAGGCAAGGAAGGAGAGACTTTATTGCTTTCACCTTTTTGTGGATTCTTGCTTCTTTTCTTCCCACGTGCGTGCTCGCAGTCGCGGACTTTTTTGCGCGCGCTCTCTTTGGATTTTCAGCGCCTTCTCTCCTTTTTGGCACTTTTTTCTCTTTTTTTTTGTTCGCCGCCTGAGACGCGAGCGTGTCATGCCTGCAGCCTATCTCGCATCTTCCCGGCAGCAGGTGAACTCCAGATAACTTTTCTTTCCCTTTTTTTTTTTTCCCCCCCTTCCCTTTTCCAAGCAACCCCCTTTCCCTCCCGCGCCGGCCGCCGTGCACTCGCGACAATTAAGGCGTCATGTCCAAGCCGGCCGACCACATCAAGAGGCCCATGAACGCCTTCATGGTCTGGTCCCGGGGCCAGCGGCGGAAGATGGCCCAGGAGAACCCCAAGATGCACAACTCCGAGATCAGCAAGCGCCTCGGCGCCGAGTGGAAGCTGCTGTCCGAGGCCGAGAAGCGGCCCTACATCGACGAGGCCAAGCGGCTGCGCGCGCAGCACATGAAGGAGCACCCGGACTACAAGTACCGGCCGCGGCGCAAGCCCAAGAACCTGCTCAAGAAGGACCGCTACGTCTTCCCGCTGCCCTACCTGGGCGACACGGAGCACCTGAAGGGCCTCCCGATGCCGTCGGAAATGCTGCTGAGCTCCGGCGACAAAGCGGCGGTGGCGGCGGCGGCGGCGGCGCGCGCCTTCCTGCCGCCCACTTCCGTGTCCCCTTACTCGTCCTTCCTGGACGCGGCGGCGGCGGGCTTCGGCCAGAAAATGGCCGACCTGCCGCACGCCATGGCCGCGGCCGCCGCCGCCGGCGTGCCCTACTCGTCGCTGGGCGGCTACCAGGCCGGCGCGGGCGCCTTCGGCACGCTGGGCTGCGCGCCCACGCAGCACCCGCACGCGCACCCGCACACGCACACGCACCCGTCGCCCACGAACCCGGGCTACGTGGTGCCGTGTAACTGCAGCGCCTGGTCCGCGTCCAGCTTGCAGCCGCCCGTGGCCTACATCCTCTTTCCAGGTATGAGCAAGACTGGGATTGACCCCTACTCGTCCGCGCACGCCGCCGCCATGTAAGCACGCGCATGTCCAAAAAGAACGAAAAAGCAAGAGTGACTTTTTTTTTTCTTTTTTCTTTTTTGGAGGGAGAGGGGGACGTGCATGTACATAAGACCACGCGCTGGGAACCGGAAATGACTCCTTTTTTCTTTTTTTTCTCCCCCACGGGTGGATTGTAAGAAATGTCAAATGTTTATATACGGCAGCCTGCCAGAAGAAACAAAAAAGAAGAAAACAGAATAAGGAGGCCTTTAACTTTATTTATTGTGTACATTTCAATGATGATTTGTGTTGATTATTATCGATCAACTAATTATTATTACTACCCTCCCCTCAATTGGCACATACGGGTTATCGGTTAAGGTTAATTGTTTTACGTTGGCATTTTCTTCCCCTGTATTTTCTAATTTAATTTGAATGTGTATTTTCTATGGAAGACAAAAAAATAATAAAAAGATCAAATGTCATGTAATCTATAGAAGGTTGGCACCTCTTTGCAGCAAAGAGAAGAAGAAGAGTCCAATAAAAAGACAATCTGGCTCATTTCATGCTTGGAAAAAACGATTCTTCAACCTCAGAATTCAGATTAAAAAATAAAAAAAAAAAGACATCAAAATCAAAAAACGTGATTTGATAAAAGCTGCTTTTTCCATACAAAAAAAAAGAAGAAGTTGAACTTTGTGGGAACCGGGACGGCGGTGAAGAGGAGCGGAGGCCTCCCGGGACGGGCGCCTGTCGGACCCGTTTGGCGGCCTCGCAAGCCTGCTTGGAGAACCCTGGAGCTTGCTGGAGGTGGATTTAAAAAAAAAAAAAAATGAAGAAGAAATCCAAACATCAAAACATCGTCTTGCACTTACTTGCCTGCGAGTTTGACAACTGTGCAAAAAAAAAAAAAAGTATAAACAAAAAAGGCGGCATCTTCAAACGAAGCGATCACGTGTTTCAACATGCGCGCTGACTCATTAAGACAAAAGACTTGAAGGGCGCACACACAGGAATTCAATTCGCGTGCGTGTGTGTGTGTGTCAACTGGGAGGCTTGGAACGGGAGCGAGAAGCGCGCGTGCGCGCTGTTGCGAGCACGCGCCTTTTCTAATTAAGAATTTCATTTTCCACGTGCAAATTGTTGACTTTATCTGGCGGGAACATATGCTGCACACGAGTGGAGGTGCAATCTATCCCTGGGGGGGCGCAAGAGGAGGGGGAGAGAGGGGGGGTGACTAGGAGGGAGGGGGGGCTTTCGGTTCGCACCGCTTGTAAATGAGGATACTTGAAGTTGGATACCTCAAAAAAATGGGTGGGGTGGGGGGGTCATTAATTGTTTTAAGATGGATTTTTGTTGTTTTGCTGCATTCAAATTTGATCACGCACGATTATTTTCTTATACTTTTAATAGCACGATTGTGGCCTTATTTTGTGGCATTATTGATAATTATGATCGCACTCATCTGCATGCAGATGTTTGTGGCATCTTTTTTGTCGTTTTGATGACGTTATAATTTGTATTCTGGATTTTTTTTCTTTCTTATTTAGTGGCTTTAATTTGAGCTTTTACAATACAAAAGTCATGAAAGGCTCGCGTTGGCATGCTCAATTTTGGTTCATTTTGTTGCTATATTTATATTATGTTTTTATTGTTTATTTAAAAAAAATAGATTTTTCTTTTAAATCTCAATGGAGATGTCAATCATTTTTTAAGAAACATTCTCACGCATTGGATTTAAAAAATAATAATTTTGTTTCTTACATTAAGTCTTTTTTAATTAACTATTATTTATATTTATGAAGTCTTCATGTCACATTTTTAGACACAATAATTATTGTAATCTTGTATTTGTTATTATGTTGATTTCATGACATGAATCATTACATTCGTGCCAATTTAGTTTTAGTTATTTATTTTTTGGTTGTTTTTTTCATGTCATCCATTTTTTTTATAAAGTAATTATTTGCTGTTTTCAAGCCTTACATTGTAGCATTTTTATTGGTTTCTTTGGCTTTTTTTTAAAGTCTTCACGTAATACCTTTTTTTTAGACGTTATTATAAATATTCTGACTAATAGTTTTTTTGTTTTTTTTAGACGTTAGTATGAATATTATTTTTTAATGATTATTGCAGGGCACACATTACGTCGTCAAGCTTATTTATATAGGTTTATTTACTACAGTATTCACTTCCTTTGATTATGATTTTTTGAAATTTACATTTCTAATTTTGGTGACATATTCATGGCACTCCCCCAAAAAAAAAAAGTATTCTCTGAGCGTCATGTTTGAAAAAAAATGGTTGCAAATAATGGCGGCGTTTGAACGCTTTTTTCACGAGTCTTTTGACTCCCTCGTGGACTCCCGCGAATCGTTGGCGCGCTTCTTATCTGCTCAGCGGCGCCAACTCATCCTCATCCTCATCTTCATCCTCATCTTCATCACCGCTCGTGAGGAGGAGAATTGTTCTTGATTTCATTTCATTCGCGGGAGCGCGCTTTTCTTTCGCGCCTTTCCAGGTCATTTATACGCTTCATTTGCTGATAAAAGTCCACGGGGGAGGGGGGGGGGGGGGGTTGAGGGGATAGGGAGAGGGGGGGGGGGACGCAACTTTTTCCTACGAGACACTTAAAAATCAAAGACAATTAGCGCTTTATTTTTTTGTGTGTTTAATTAAATCGCCTGCACTTAGCGGCGTTTATTTGAGATTGCGCGTTTGAAAAGCTGAGATGTGATCCCAAATTAAAAAAAAGAATAAAAAATAAAAAAAAAAGCATGCGAGCTGCAGGAATTGTGAAATGCTTGTGTGGGCGCATACACACAGGCAGAGGATAAAAACTGATCTCATTTCAGCATATTAAATATTGTCTCCCAAAAAGGATGAAAAGCACCCTCGTCCATATCTGAAATTGAATCTGGGATAGCATTTGGACGTGCAAGGCAAGAAAAAAAGGAAAAGAAAAAAGAAAATACACACATTGTGTGTTGTGTTGTTTGAAGCGGGATGCTCTTCTTTTTTTTTTTTTTTTTAAACGCAAAGAAATGATAAAAATGTAAAAATATATATGTGTTTATTTATATATTTAAACGCAAGAAAGCTTAGAGGGAAAAGAATCTCATTGCAACGCTTGTTGAAAGGTTTAAAAAAGAAAAGAAAAAAAAGAAGTGATTTGCAACCACACTTTAGTTCTAAAGACACTGGATGCAGATTTTTTTTTTTACATTTATTTTTAATATATTTATACTTTTATTCTATTATTTGTCCCGGTGAATGGCATTTAGGATTTTTTATTGTCAGTCACATCAAAGACATATTTTACTTCAACCCATAAAGTCGTTTTTTGTTTTTGTTTTTTGTCATCAGGAAAATATTTTGTAACAAGTTTTCTTTGATGTGTAATATTTGATGGAAAACGATCAATCAGATCAAAACATTTTACGACGGCGCGTTAATGTGATCAAAGACATCTTTTACTCAAATGCAAATTTGCACCCATCAAATTGATTTTTTGTGGCCATGAAGACATTTTTCAATAAGTTTTCTTTCATCTTAATATTTCTATAATGTCATCAATCAGTCAAATAAGATCAAACACATCTTTCACTCAAAAGCAAAGTTGCATCCCTAGTATTGATTTTTGTCACGGGGAATGTATTTTAAAACGTGTTTCCTTTGATGTTTTGATTACAGACCAAAGTCAATAACGTTGATTTGTCATCACCAAGATGTTATTCAACACATTTTCTTTGATGTAAAGTAATTCTTTTGTAATCGTTAGCATAATAGCATCATTCCACAAGTCATTAAAAAAAAAAACTTTTTTTCCAGAATTGTATTGATAGGAAAGTGCGCTCAAATTGATTAGGCCAATACGACGATACCATCTTATACAGATCAAAAGATTTCTATGGCTATCGTCATTCAGATCAAAGTCTTCCTCGACTCAAATGCAAAATTGCGTCCATAAAGTGGATTTTTGTCACCAGGAGGACATTTTCAAACATGTTTGCTTTGATGTATAACAGTTAGATTACACATAATGCCCAATGAGATTTCATTTATTTATTTTCAACAGTTAACCCGCGTCTATTAAGCAGATTTTCTGTCATCAGGAAACAATTTAAAGTGTGTGTGTGCGTGTTTCCATTTTTTAATCATCCTTCACAAGGAGCGTTTTGTCTTATTTCGCAATCTTCAATTGTATTCATGATCAATAAGATCAAAGAGATTTTTTCGCACAAAAGGCAAAAGTTGCATCAATCACATGAAAGATGATTCTTGAGGTGACGACCCGGAAACGAGTGAATAGAATGGAGGACGTTCTTGAAGCGCTTTTCTTTGAAGTTGGCAAACGGAGCAGGAAAAGCCACGAGATTTTGAATCTCAAAACACAGAAACGTGCGCCATTACAATTAATTGATTTCATGCATTCACGTTTTAAAAACGTCTCGTATTTGTAACCCCGAAGGTGTGCAATCCGTGACCTAAATGTGCTCATTAATCCAGAATCAAAGTCGTCCGTAGAGTTTGAAATGCTCTTTTGCAAATATTAAAAATCAAGAAAATGTGCCATATATTTATTAGTTGTTAAAATTAATTGATAATCAAACTACTATTTTAATAAATGAGTAATCATTTGGAACCATTAAATTTTTTTAAAATGGTCCAAATCTTCAGATTTTCAGCATGTCAACAAGAATTGTTGACTGATTTCTGCCATTGACGGCTATCGACGTCAAAAATTAATTTCTGTTAGTTAAAAAAAATCCACTTTTGCTGACAAGAGTATGAAAACCTAGAAAACATTTTTATTGTAAATTTAGAACAGATATAGAATTTGTGATTAATTGTTGGTTAACTAGTGAAGTCATGGGATTAATTACAATAAAAAATATATTAAGCGCCTGACAAGCCTAAATAAAAACAATATATTAAAAATAAGGGGCGTTTAATCATAATATAATATAATCATAATCGCATGCTAATTTTATATCTGTTATTAATGTACAATAAAAAAAAATAGGTTTTCATAAAAAATGAAATGAAATGAAAAATTGTTAAACTAATAGAAATAGTTCACATGAATTTTTGACGTCTATAGTCGTCAATGGCAGTGAATGAGTTCAAATGAATCCGATTAATCGATTGAATAATGGATAGATGAATCAATTCCAAAAATATTCCATAGTGACAACACACATATTTATGATGATCAATACAACAGATTTCCTTTTCGAATCCGATCCCGGGTACGCAATACGTTTTGTGCAAATGCTGTCTGATAAATCGGAGAAATCGATCAATAAAAGCCCAATTTCATCCATTTCTACATTTAAACGCATTTTTTTTTTTTGGGTCGACGCCTGCAGCAGCGTAGGACGGCGCCAGCGACGTCAATCCCCCGCCAGCAGCATCACCCGACGCCGTGCTCGGGTCACGCGCGCGCCCGCCTCATCGTAAACGCCTCGTATTGTTTGCGCGTTGCGGTTCAACCTGAAATGTTTCGCAACGTTTGCCGCGTTGCCACATCTCCTTCTTGTTTTCCCGTCACCCAGCACGACAACGTCGACTGTTTGTGCAGACCGAAACCGAGCGACTTGCAGGGCGGCGTGCCGATCCGCTCGCGCATGATGTACGTTCCCAACGGAAGAAAAATAAATAAATAAATAAATAAAAAACCGAGCACGGATCATTTCGGAAAGCTCGGGAAACGTGCAAGCTGTCGTTCGGACGATTTGCATTATTCGGTTTTGACTTAAGCATAGAATGAGTCAACAGTTTTTTCCAAAAATCCGACTTCAAGCTGTTAATAGGCAATCGCACGTTAAACAAAATAAAGAGAATGACAATGCACATAGCCTCTGTTAGCTTAATGCTAACACATAATGGGAAGCGTCATAGACCGGCTAATAGAGGTAAGCCTTTCTTTTTTTCAAACGTTCAAAAGGGGATTTTATCTCCAAAATGCATTTTCCTTGAAAAATGAGGATTGGTTAGAAAAAAATAATAATAATAAAAAGAGGGGGGGGGGGGAATTTTTAAATCTGAATCTGTAGGTGCCAAAACGTGAGGATGCGGGGATCCACTGTATAACGATACTCACAGGCAGATATTCTTTCGGAATAATCCTAATCGGAATTGTTGACTTTTATTTTGAAATTTTGGAAAAAAAAAGTAGTAGTATGTTTTATTAAAAAAAATACAGTCAACATAGTGTCAAAATACTGATATTTATTATAAGAATAAAAAACACATGACAGTATTTTCCTGGAATCAGTGATCGGGTAAATTACTGTAATCAATAATAATAATAAAAAAATTACAGTAATTAATTGGATATACATTTTCAGTATTATACTTTAAATCAGTGGTTCTCAAACGGGGGGTCCGTGTACCCTTGGTGGTACGTGAGATATTAAAATATATTTCAAAAGTATATATCAATATTTCAGGAAAAAATATAAGTTCATAAAATGAATTTTATATTCAGAAGGGTATTCAATTTCAGTGTCCTGAAAATCTAGCATCTCCCCCATACCAGAATGGTTTGACCCAATTTGTCGTATCTCGAATCATCAGTTGAAAACTTTATTTAAAAATCGTTTTTTTAATATTTTTTTTATTACTATGATCCCAAAGGAGGACACTTAATGTTAATCATTTTTATGTGCACAAATTAGTATTTATAATTCAATTAATTATTTATTTATTTTGTTGTTGTTATATATATATTTTTTCAAAACCACAGTATATACCTCAAATAGAGTATCAAAAGTATCAAGTTTTTAATTTGAGTTTTAATTCTAGAGCGTGACGATCTGCTATCAAAAAAAAAATGGACGTTTCGGTATCAATCAATACATCACTCGTATGCAACACAATTCCCTGCTGGATTGTATTATTTGCTATGAATTTATTCTTATTATGATTATCACGAATGGAAGTATGCATCCGCACAAACTCAAGTTTTGGTCATCGTCCCGCAAGTTGGTGCGCTCGCTGGTCGCGAATTGCGTCATGGCATCATCGGGCATATTTCTCTCATGCATACCGACCTCGTATTTTTTCCTGCCACCTGCGAGTGAGTCATCCCGCGCATCTGGAGCACAAGAAGCTCCTGCAAACTTTTAACCCCGAGAACCTTTTGATCGTAATCATAATCGTTTTGAAAATAATCGTGAATCACCCGCGCATTGAAAAACACGCTCGCCTTTGAACACGCTGGCGCGTCATTGTCAATAAAGAAAGATAAAAATGATGATGATTATATTAATAGTAGTAATAATTATGTCATTACGAGCTCGGAGTTGGTTATTGATGCATTGTTCACAAAGTGTAAGCAAAAGACATTTGAATAAACTCGGTTGCCGTGCCGTTGGGGGTTCTTTTATAAAAAAAATTAACTCTTAAAAATGTTGGTAAAAGTTAACATATGATGGTAAGCATAAAACTTTGGAGTGGTCTTTAGGAACGCGTATTAGTACGAAAAGCCAAATTGTTTACTATCACGTTATAATGTGATGAATAAATAACAATTAAAGTGATCCATTTCACGCTTTAACACGATAACTTTCACATGTCGTCGTCTCGTGGCAAAGTTCATTATTATGTTAAAATGTGATGAAGGTTCACGAAGGTGATGAGTTTCATGTTTTAACGCGATCGGTTATCGAGTTATAACACGGTAAGTTTCACGTTTTAATGTACGGTTATCATGCTTGAATGTGACAAGTTTCATTTTTTACCTTTTATCACATAATGATACATTTCACATTATAATATGTAGGCTGGGTTAAAAAAATCGAATAATCGGCATTGAATCGATTTTTATTTTCAATATCGATTCACAAAACCATGAATCTATTTAATTGTTTTTCCCCATAAATTCTTAAAAAAAAATTTTTTTTGTATCTTACTGTTTTCTTGAAATTTACTGTTCACATGATAGTAAAAGTATTTTCTTACATTTATGGAAGAACTGACCTATTGCACTTTAAGACAATTCAGAATCTTTTTCATTTATATTTACAATTATTGAATTAGAATTATGAAAATATTTTCAGCACAATCTTGCTGATGACAATCTCAACACGCGTTACTGCCGTTAATTAAAAAAAAATAAATAATAATTTGACCAGTTACTGTCTCCGCATAATTTACTTTATTATTAAAATTTAATATTTGTGGAGTTTTTATCATGTCCTTGACATTTAAGAAGAATTGATGCTCCATAATTATTCGATATCGGATAGAACTGAAGTGAATCGAATTGTGAAAAATCCAAACAAACTGAACTCGGGTGAATCGAAATTGAATCCCAGCCATAATAATACGATAAGTTCTGTCTCATGATAACTCATTCACTCCCATAAATTCATTAAAAAAAGATTAATAAAAATTAGGGGCAAGAAGCGAATTTTTTTTAAAATTTTAATTAATCGCATGACTTCACTAGTTAACTCACGATGAATCAAAAATTGTGTATCGATATACAATACAATAAACATTTTTTTCTAGGTTAACAAAAGTGGAAACAATTTTAAACTAATAGAAATAGTTCAAATGAATTTTTGACGTCTATAGCCGTCAATGGCAGTGAATGAGTTAAAATGTTACAATAAATGGAGCGAAACCGTACGTGCCAATAACTGCGCATGTTTTATAGCACAACGAAAACGGTGTTTGAGGAATTTGAGAATTTTGCGTTCCGACCACATTTCCCACGCGTCGCGGCAAAAACACGCGCCTGTCGGTCTCGCAAGACTTTTGCGGGACTCTGGAAACAGTGAGAGAGGTCAAAGGTCAGAAGGCTCGTCAAGATAGCAAATCAAAGCCTGATGTCATGATGACTGGTGGTTATCGTCATGGCGATCATGTCATTGAGGCGGGAATGTGTTGGCAGCACATTGTGAATGCTTAGTCACGCACACGCGCGCGCGCACACGCACGCACACACCTGGCTGGTTGTTTGAAGGGCCGTCCGAGCTGACGGCGGCGGCGGCGGCGGCGGCCAAGTTCCCGGACCAAATGAGATTAGCTCGAGCGGGATACGTCGCGGAGATGTGTGCCGGGTTCTGGAGGTGAAAGGTAAAGTCACTTATCAGGAGGAGGAAAAGGAGACCCCCCCCCCCCCCCCCACACCGACCCCCTCCCCCATACACACACCTCAGGGTCCTCAATCAGAAGCTCTCAGTGGATTAGACTAATCAGCAAGGAGCAGCTGGGGGCGGCGTGCCGACGACCACTTTATCTGGCAACCCGACGCGGCGCTCCCGAACGCAGCCTACAGAAACGTTTGCAAACGTGAACTTGCCCGGCTTTGATCTTTCTTCATCATTGTGTCTTGCTTCTCTTTTTTTTTGTTTTCCCGCGACGAACGGCAGCAAAGTAATCACGCGCTCGCTTGTACGTAAGTCGAAGGTCATCTGCCGCTTGCATCTCGGGATTTTTGCTCACCAAAAACCAAACCCAAAATAAAATGGGTTGGAACATCTCGTATGTTCGGTCACTCTTAAGTCAAGATACTTAAAAATCGACTCGAGTCGTCACGTCGGTGTAAAAGCAGTGAGAGGATCCGCAGGGAAAAGAGAAAAGGTATATTTGTGAATATTTATCAGTGGCGCAGGCAGGCCCTCAGCGAGATAACAGACACTTTCACACTTGCGATTACCTCGCCACTAATCTGTTTCTTCAAGGGCCGCCGCCGCCGCCGCCGCCGCCGCCGCCGCCGCCGCCGCCGCCGCCGCCGCGGACCCTCCGCTCGCTTTCAAACCAAACTTCTTCAGACCGCTTGTTTCACCACATAATCCCCACAAACTGTTGTGCCTTTTGAAAATGAGGCAGAAAAAGCACCTGTTTAAAAGTCTCAAAGTTCTGAAGAAGAAGAAGAAAAAAAAAACAGCTAAGCGTTGGATTTGTTTATTTATTTATTAGCTCGGGAGGTTTGTGGAGGGTGATACCATTAGGATTGTGAGGGGGGGGGGGGGGGTATGTTCATGGGCAACCTTTTTCCAAACTGTTACTAATGTAAATACGTATCTGGGAATGGTGGACTCAGAATTTAATACATCCAAATATTAGCATCTAGATGCAAATTTACAGATGCTAATATTAGCAAATTTACTGCAAATCGCAGCAAAATCCCCTTTTAGTTGATCAATGTTATCTTAACTCATTCACTGCCATTGACGGCTATAGACGTAAAAAATAGTAACATTTAAGCTAACGTTAGCAATTCTTGGCAACGCTCTGGAAATGAAACTTGTTTTTTTTAACATGTCAACCAAACGTAATCATTAACAAAAATAGTGACGCTTCTTATTTGGTTGTCCTTCTATGAGCTCGTTTTACTTCCTGGTTCACGGATAACAAACAGACTCATTTGATTCTGATCTGAACAGCGAAAATAAAAGATCCTCACGTTGAATCGTTTAGTAATCGGAAGAATTTGGTAGGACTTTATACGTCTAAGTCTTGCGCTGCAGATACGAACGAGCATGTAATCGAGTAATTTTCTTGGTGGAACGAAGATCCAAACCAGCGTATTGTAAAACAATTGTTGACTTGTAACACGGCTTGTAATTGGCGAGGGAAGAAACAATAACGAGATCCGTGGCTTGGTTTGTCTCGATTCACCTTCTCGTCCCCCTCACTTTTCCGCGCGGCGCCGGAGCGCGCCGAACATTGTTATCGCCACAAAGCAGTACGCCGTCGATTACGAAGGCTAATTACATCGTCGCATACTTGATGAAGCGCGGCGGCAGAAGATGATGAGGAGCGAGATATCGCCGGCGAGATTCGCCGAGTGCAGGTGCATTCTTTGACAAAATTCAGCCCCCCCCCCTCGGAGCTCCGTTCAAAGAACTTCAAATGGCAACGTGAAATTTGGGCGGGATGTCAATCTTGAATCCGCTTGGGGAAAACGTTGCGCGAGCACGTCTGAAGAGACTGAGCAAGTTTGCCCATTTGAGTTGAAATAAGCCATTTTAAAGAAGTTGGTGCCAATTCCAAAGGTCCAAGTAGACAGTAAATTCTGTCGAGTAAAATTTGACTCTACTTAGAGTAATATTGACACTTGAAAGAGAGTTGGGGGGGGTGGGGGGGCACAGTCACAACCTTCAACTTGGAAGACTGCCACACTACCACCTGAGCTATGCCCCTCCTACTTTTGCCCGTATCCAAGAGGAGACCAAAAACGTTTAGTTACGAAGATTCTAGATAAGGTAGTGAGTTCGTTCCTTAACCCTTGAGTGACTTTTATATAAATTTTTCCAAAACCCTTTTTTTTTTTTACTCTCTTCCAAATATTACTCTAAAACGGAGTCTATTTGGTCCCACTTTAAATGGTCAAATTGACTCGACAGAATTTACTGTGTAGACATTTTGTCTGATCTTAAACAATTTTGAAAATTCAGCCTCGCACCGTTTCACTGAGCAACATGAAATTTTGGTCAACATGTCTTATCATGATTAGACCCAACAAGGCGTGTCTGAAAAGAGACTGGAAGTCTACAATTTTTTTTCTAAGATGCCATCTTAGGGAAATTTTGGCTATTTTTCCGAAGATCCGTGAAAAACAAAATCATCCGAGAGACTTTATTAATTTGCATAACAGTTGATTGGCATGTCTAGCATGAGTAGACCTACAAAAAAAAAAGAAAGAAAAGAAAATAAGCCATGCCTGCAAAACACAGGCGGGCGGCCATTTTGGTGTAAAACAGTTATTTGATGCCATTGGCTCTTTTTATTTATTCAACTGCTGAAGAAAGTTTCACACAACATGAAACTTGGTTGGCAGATCTATAACGAGTAGATCCATTAAAAAAAAAGTCTCCAGGGGGCCATCCACAAAGTCTGCCAATATGGTTAGAAGCGGCCATTTTAGGACCGTGTTGTCTATTTCCCGAGATCCTTCAAACCTAAACGAATGATTCCTACAACATTTTTCCTAAATCTGAGACTTAACAACTCCACAGGTGAGCAAAAAATACATTTTGCCATGGCAGTTCTTTTTACGGGCCTCTTTTGTCTCCGGGTAGAAAATGTCAAGGCGTAATTGATATTTCTCAGTGGGCTCGTTATCTTCCAGCCCGTGTGATCGTGCTTCTCGCTGACCTTTACGACAACACTCTTCTTCTTCTTTCTTTCTTTCTTTCTTTCTTTCTTCTTTCTCCTTCTTCTTCTCGTGCGGCTGAAAATAGCTGGACAAGAATTTGGCGGGACGGCTGCGGCATTGAAATATCACAAACCTTCATGGCTCCACCCATACTTTAACATGATTTTCACAATGAACTCATTCACTGCCATTGACGACAAAAGACGTCAAAAATTCATTCGAACTATTTCTTGTTAACAAGAGTATGAAAACCTAAAAAAAAAATGTATTGTACATTTAGAACAGATATAAAATTCCTGATTAATCTTGAGTTACCTAGTGAAGTCGTGTGATTAATTACAATAAAAAAAAAAATTCACCTTATGCCGCTAATTAAAAAAAAAAGAAGAAAAGTTACATTTTTAAATTGTAATTAATCGCATGACTTCAATGGTTAACTCACGATTAATCACAAATGTTATATCTGTTCTAAGCGTACAATAAAAAAAAAATCTAGGATTTCATGCTCTTGTTAACAAAAGTGGAAAACGTGAAACTAATAGAAATAGTTCAAATGCATTTTTGACGTCTATGTCCGTCAATGGCAGTGAATGAGTTAAACAATATAGAAAGTAGCTGTCTGGTGAACCTTGTTCAAATTTGTGAAGAGTCATCTGGATTTTCTAGGAGTTTGTTCAAGTGCGAAAACTATTAACTGCCAAATTGTGAAAAATGGTACTTTCAAACCAAAATGGCCGACTTTCTGTGCCTCTATCAGTTCTTATTTTATTTTTGCGCGTCACGTCAAGGTGAACCTACTGGTTCGTTTTAGTTTAATGGTGAAATCCCAAACTTTTACCCAAATTTTTACAATGGCTGACTACTTGAAGAATCGAATTTGATATTTTTTTGCATCCTTTCATGATGTACATGCCAGTTTCTGCGTGCTTCTATTTTTTTTAACACACTGGGAGAAATGTTGTATTTAATTGCAAATCATCCAAATTGCTGCCACCAAAAAAAATCTCAAAATTTTTCAAATTTAGTTTATTGAAATTGTTTTTATCTGTCTTCTATATCTGGTTCAAAGTAGAATTAGTTAACGCACAACTTCTGCAAATATCTCCAAAACGGCAACTTGAAACCAAAATGGCCGACGACCAGTGCAGTTTCGCAACGCAGTTTCGAGTTCCTTTTGTTGCGTCCAGTCATGATGAACACTCATCGTCAGATTTGGAAACAATGAAACACAGGGGCGGCGTTGTTTCCCGACTCTATGGGGAGCTCGACTGAACGGGTTGCCAAATGCTGCCCGGCACACGCGTACGAACGATGTAGCAAGATGACCAAAAAAAAAACAATCAAAAGAACAATCAACTCGATCTGAATCAGCAAACTTCAAAGTCTTAGAAAGTCGATGCAAAACAAACCAATCGACAATAAGCACGGGCGGGTGTCACGCTCTCCGTTAGGCTTTGATGTTGCATTTTAAACCGGCAGCTTCTCGTCAATGATTATAATTGACGGACGTTCTGAATGTCACCTACAACAAAGGCCTTCATAAATCACAGTGATAAAAAACAAGCCGCTGTGATGTTTTCCTTGGCTGCCACACAAAGCAAAAAAAAAATTAAAAAAATCACAAGGAGAGTCAGTGGGAACAGGAAGTGGGACTCATCCAAGTCCAAAAACAAACGTTTCGCAACTGAATCGCTTCTTTGTGTCACGCGTGACACACTGTACTGTTAAATACACACTGTACTGTTAAATAGGCTTTGACGTGAATAGCAAAAAATTCTCAATTATGAATGCCCTCCAAAAGTATTCAAAATGGCCTCCATTTGTAGTTTAAAAGCTAAATCTACCACTATAATGGATCCCAAAATGTAAACATAAATTTTGACTCAGCGATGCATAAATGCGCTCATTTTTCATAATGCCAAAAGTATCACGTGTTGCTTGAGTTTTTAAAAATTCAAAGTTCGAGATGACTGTTTAAATTGAATCCCGTCACGGTAACGGTATATGTTGCACAAAAAAAGAAAGCAAAGTGTACAATTTATAGACGCAACCATGAAATGAGTCCAAATGAAAACTTCATGATGAAAACTCGTACAAACAAACCCAAACAACATTACATGAATATACCTTTTTCTACTTTTCACATTAGCTTAGCAGGTTAGCATGGTTTCGCTTGGTCACTATACTCCTCATCCTCATTTTGCTATGACGAGAGTTCGAGGTGTAAAACGTGAAAGGACGACGTTTGGCCGCGCTAGCTAGCCAGCCGTTAGCTCGTAGCCGCTACCCCGAGCCCCGATTTCAGTCAAGTAGCTTGGTAGATTTTCTTTTCATTGAACCAAGGCTTGATTGATTACAAAAACTGGTTGTATGGATTGACTTGAGTTTTCTCTAACCAATGTGTGACAAATCAGTCGAAAAGAAGACGTTAAACTGCGCGGGGAGGGCAGACCAAATTGTAATTTACAAGTTGACCTAAAATAGGCACGGTGGAAATTCAAATGGAGTCAAAATGATCACTGAGTGACCGACCAGTTAATTGACTTTTCACTTTTCACAACACGGACGAGCTCTCTTTTGATGCTAAAATGATGAAGAGCTGACGTTAGCTAGATGGCGAGTCATCGTGTTTAGCTAGCTTTAGAAGTGGCTGCTACATCTTGCGATCATCCATTTGATGTATTCTTGCCTGTTCTTATGATCATTTCACTTTAGTTTAACAGTCACTCACCTTTCTTTTTTTTTCTTCTTTTTTTTTATTTTATTTTTTAAAGAGCTCAGTATTGTTCATTCGGAAATGTCATCATCATTGCTCTTTATTTATTTATTTATTTATTTATTTTTTGTGTGGGTGAGTATGTGTAGTCACTCACCTTTCTGCTGACTGGAATGACTTTATATGGAGTTTTGACTGGATATTGTAGAGGTTCTTTTTTTTTTTTCAAACCATCAGCCGGATCAAATGGGACACAGCAGCTACACAAACTTCAGCAAGTGACTTGTTTGAATTTGTTTCCCCCCGGTATTTTTTTTTTTTGTGCCACGGCACGCTAGATTTCCACGATACCCACTCGCAGCTTTTGCCCCAATGATGCGTCCCGACCCGTCCTTATCTCCCGCCAGGACCCCCGACGGCAGCGTTTTCCTCAGCTCAGGCCGCCGTAAAGTCCTTATTTAGTGGCCTTAGCCGTCGGGTCCTGCTGGCTTTGTGCCAGACCTTGGAGAGCTAAGTCGCTAATGTCGCCAATAAGCATCTTTTTAGCGCTGCTAAGAGATGGGGCTAATGCGTGAAAACATGCTGAGTGACGGGATGCTCGCATGTTTATTCAACGAGGAGAATCAACCCTGTGACTTTGATCAACTCAGGAATAATCAAACTTTTGGAGTCCGGGGGTAGACATTTTTTTTTTTTCTAGGACACCACACTCACACTCCTTACCAGTTAAACATAACCATACCATATATATCTCTGTGAATTAATGTGCAAAACATTCCAATAGAACAGTTTTAATGTGATGGTAACAAATGTAAAAAAAAAAAAAAATAAGAGAAAAAATGTGTAACATTACGAAAAATAAAGTAATCTATTTTTCAGGTAAAAAGATGTCATCTTGTCAAGCAAAGACATTTGTTGAGTTAAAAAGTCATAAATCATAATATGATTTTGTAAATTTCAAAAGATGTTATTCTCTTTTAATTCTGGAAATAAATATGCATTAATTGTCTATACTAAAAAAATATATATATTTATATTTTTTACTTGTTTACATATTTCAATATTACTATTTAGTACTGTATGAGAAAAAGTATGCATTCAAAAAATACATTTTCCTTCATGCAGTGATGTCCGATTTGTGGTGCATCACAATGACATCATCATCATCAACATCATAACTGAATCCACGAAATGTCTCATCGATCCATGCCTGAAACTGAAAAGGAAGTCCGCCATTTTAGGTCTAAGCAGCCATTTTGGAATCCTATATAGGAAATACATCGGAATGGGGCCCAATCGTAACCAAGCGTACTTGACAGATGGGCGATCCCAAATTGTCACGCTTTTGAGCCCAGGCCGTCTATTATTGGTCAAGCATGGCATCAAAAGTTTGGCAATCAATTTGAGGGTTCACAGAAAGTTTAAATATAAAATCCCTCGACAAGAATTTCACTGGTTAACACGAAATGTGGCGGTCACGTTTATCATAAAAGGATGCATGAAAATGTCTCACGTAAGCAGCCATCTTTTAACCTTTGACGCGAATTTCTCAGCTTGACACGAAATTGTGTAATAGAACCCAACTGAACAAGGAGTCGGCCATTTTTGTTTGAAGCAGCCATTTTGGGCTCGTCATTGGACAACTTCCACCGAATTGCGACGGATTCTCGCCTACGCCACCGAATGTGGGCGGAACTTAACTTTAAAAATCATTTTGAGGATTTTTAAATGACATTTCACAACAACCGGGGCGGCGCGGGGATCTTCGTAACGTCGGTGAAAATCACACGGGGGCTCGATGGCCTCACCGCGGCGTGTCATTAGCATTCATTACAGTCCCATAAGCTCGAGTAATTACAGGCCCGGGTGCAAGGGAAGAACGGCACTTTACAGCGCTTTGGTAATTTGATTTGCATCTACGCTATTAACTTCTTTTGTGTGTGTTTATGTGCCGTGGCGGAACACAAGTGCCATTTGGCTGCGGGGCTGTAAGAAGGAGGCGAGGAAAAGAGAAAGCCTTTTAAACGTCGGAGATTGAGTTGCCTTCGCTTCCAAGCGCTCAATCTGACGCTAACGCGCTCAGATTAGCGCTTTGCGACGTCCACAAATTTGGGTCAGCCGCATTGGTCGTCTCCGTCTTTTAAATCAGCTTCCAACAGTGAGAACTCCTCCATAATGCAAAAAATGTTTTGTAACACAAATTCTGTACAGTAGTTTACTGTGTTTAAAAACATTCAGTTATGGTATAACAAAATGGAGCATAAAGATTTATTTTTAAAAAAAATCTATTTTTGTACACAGCGCGTGCGCACGCAAAAAAAAGTTTCTTACCCGTGTCGGCTAAAATGGATTTTAGATTACAAACAATGTATATTATTTTTAACGGTTCACAAACTTGAAACGGTCCTGAGAACTGTCTATGTTCCCACCACATTCCTGCAACTGTTGCTCTTGCATGTTTGCTTTAGCGAAGCTGTTAGACGCCAACGCCCATCTTGTGTCGTCGCTGCGGTTGTAGCGGCGGGCCGTCGCCGCCGCCGCCTGCACCATCCAGTTCTGCAAGTGTGCGGCGAGGCCTCGGGTCGCTTGAGGTGAGTTAGTAACGCGCTACAGTCATTCGCTTACATTAACTCGTCAGCCGAGTTGAAGTGCAGCAGACTTTCGCGCGAGTGTTGAAGGATTCTTTTAGTTCAACACATTACATTCTGCTCACTATTTTTTATTTTTTTATTTTTGCATGTATCTATTATTTGTTTTGGTTTGTCACACGAATGAGTTCATATCAACATAAGGTGTCATGCAGACTTCCCGAGAGGAAGGGATGCCTGGGAAGCCATTTTATGTTCTTTGGTGATGAAGGGCTGCAGTATATAAATAAATAAAATTAAAATGAATCCTATTATTGTAAAGTAACAGTACTCTTACTTGAGTACTTGAGCCGCGAGTTTGTCTTTTATTTAAATTTTTTTTTTTTTTTTTTTTTTTTTTGAAAGCTCGCTGTAGCTCGTCTGATGACAACTGAGAATAGAGACGACATTCCACAAAGCTGATGAGGTTAAGACGACACCTTTTGTGGCCGCACAATGACTTCCTATTTACCTGACGCTTTCTTCACCCTGACTCAAAGAGAAAATTGCACCTTTTGTCTCCTTCAGATTCACTTGGTTGAGCCTCTTTGACGAGGCCGCCAAAAGGCACCGAAGGTTTCTTTTATGATGGCTTTTTCTTTTGGGGGCTTTTTTTTTTTTTTTTTAGGTCAGGGGTTGCACGTTTTAACACAAGGATACAATCTGATTAAGGGAAGAACTACATCTTATAATGCCAATAAAGTGGACATAGCTGTATTATTATTATTATTATTTTAGGGCTAGTAGTGTCACGTTGCCACACAAGGGCAAAAACGCTAATGCTATCCTCCGTAAATATTAGCAAGATAGCATCGCTGTGCTTAAACTGGGCAGAAAGTGGGCAAACAATGTTTCTACAGAACTTTTTTTTTCATTAAATACTACTTGCGTATTGCATAACTGCTTGAAAACAATCTTAAAATTGTTGATGAACTGAAAAGGTTTTTATTTGCCTGTGACATCATGTTAGCATTCTGAGCAAATGCTAATCATGCTATGCACTTTTTCATTAAATACTAATGCTGGTTTTCAGCATTATAGCAATAGCATAGCATAAGTAACTGCACTGGGCACATAAAGTGGATTTACAAGGTTTTTTATTGGATTCGCTAACCAGGTCAGAAATGCTTATTATGAAATTCTAGTATTCATTAAATACTGTTATAGCATCGCATAATTAGCATAACTGCTGAACAATCTTAAAACTGGTCAAAAAATTAAACATGAGGTTTTTATTAGACCGCGACGTTGTGATTGTATTCTGAACAAATATACCAAAAAAAAAATGCTAAAAATCTATTAGTCATTAGGTCAGGTCAGGGGTCACCAAGTAGTCCCCAAGGACCACATGAGTAGGCTGCTAGCCTGTTCTAAAAATAGCTCACCAATGATGCTAGACTTATAGAAATATTTTTCCTCCAGAAGTGTGCATCAAACGAGTCGCCTGCCACATTAATCAGTGCCCAAAGAGTATAGTAGCTCTGTTTGAAAAAAGTTGGTGACATCCTGCATTAATGCTCCATTAGCCATTGGCTGCTAATAGCATAGCAAAGCATAACTGCCCGCAACATTCATAAAACGTTAAGTGTTCATAAAGTGGGCATGCAAGGTTTTCATTGGACATCAACATCATGTTACCGCAAAAAAAAAAAAAAATCGCTAATGATGCTTCACTATTATTATTATTATTAGCAATAGCATAAGTGAGTGTTTTTAGTTTGTGGAGGCATGTGTATGTGAAGGAGTGCTTTTGCGTTATTTTAAAATAAATTTGACAGCAAATAGAGACGTAACTGGACTTTGATAGCTTCCCTACAGTTAGCATTTCAATGAGCTTCTTGTACAAGTCTGTTGACTTGGTGGTGACGCCATCTTGGAAAGCCAGCAGACGGATAGAAAAACAGCCCCCCCCCCCCCCCCCCACACACCCACACTTGCCCCATCTAGCAGCTCTCCTAATCCGCCGCTAATGGTTAGCAATGGAGGCCCAGAGGACGACTCAACCACTGGGGTGTGCAAATCCCCCACCGGAGTGGGAGTGTCGCGCTTCAGGAAGTGCTCAGCCAAGCACGACCCCGATGCCATGGCCGCCACCGGCTCAAGGTCATCTCGCATGGAACACACGTGCTCGCGCCTACACCTACACACACACTCCTACACATGCTCACCAACAGCAATCACAAACATACGCACACCGAGACACCCAAAAACAAACCTACACACACACACACACACACATACACGGACACACACGGTTTGATTCCGATCAGTGTCTGTAAAGACGAGATCTTGGCTTTTCTGAGAAGTGCTTCAAATCTTTCCCATTGTTGCGGCTGGATGTCATTTGTGCGGCCACTTCTTCCCGTGTGTGTACTCAAAAGATAGCCCACTTTTTCTGATTCAAGTGCGAAAGTTGAGGAGGTGAGCTAGGGAAGGTTTTAAACTAAGGCTATTGTTTTATATTTGGGTTTTAAGTCAGATTCGGTTTTCAAATGAAAGGCGTCGAGCCAGGGTTGGAGTTTTAAAGAAGGTTTGAGTGTGTGTTAGGGTTTTAAATGAGTGATTTAAACTTTGTTTGAGATTTTAGATCATAGGTTAGGGGTGTCAAGCCGAGGTCGGGTCAAAGTAGAATTTCAAAATAGGGTTTTGTTTTCAAGTTAGGCTTAAAATGCCAGTTTGAAATTTCTTTTTTTTTAAGGGTTTCAAACCTAGTTTGGACGTTTCAAGTTAGGGTTCCAAATGATGTTGTCAAATCTTGTTTGAGGTTTCAAGACAAACCATTTATTTCAATCCCTTTCAACCTTACTTTGAAATGCTAAGCTTTGCTAGAAACCCTATTTTGAAACCCTACTTTAAACCCCTCGCTGATGCAAAGGCAGAGTCTGCGGCGCGTGACCAATCTTGTGTCCATCTCGGGTCTGGAGCGTCTCAGCTGTGTCGTGCCTCCGTGGACACGACGCACTTTCACCACAATTAACCTGTGGGCGACCAGTTATAGGCGCATCAATAATGGATGACAACGGACAAACGGACATTCCTCTTGACCCCATCCGGGCTAACCATTATTTATTCACATTGATGGCTAACGGGGCCGTGATTGAGCATTTCGCGCTAGGCTGCCTTCTTCGCCCACGTAACCTATTTGCTATTTATAACTTCCGTTTCTTCATGTGTGATTAGAGTATTATGATAGCTAATGTAATGTCACAAGCAAACATTGAAAATCATTGAAACTTGAAATTTAAAGCTAACTTGGGGCGGGGGGCTAATGTGGGAAGCTAAAAATGAAAGCTAACTTAGGGAGCTACGGTTAGAAACAGAAACTAACTTTGGAAGCGAACCTAGGGAGCTAACGTTGAAGCTACCAGTGGTAGTCATTTTGGATGCTATTTTAAGAAGCTAATGTCGATGCAAACTTTGGAAGCTAAAATTTAAAGATATTAAAGCTAACATTGGAAGATAATTTGGGGTGATATGGTTAGAAGCTAACATTTAAAGCTAACTTAGGGAAGCTCATGTTAGAGGCTAACATTAGAAAATAACTTAGGAGCGAAAGAAACTAACAATGTAAGTAGCATCAGACAAGCTAACGCTGCTGCAACATTAGGAGCTAACGTTAAACTTGGAATTCTAAAGTTGAAGATCTTATAGGAGAGTAGGAATTGGTATTTTATAAATTCGAATCCACAGCCCAGACTTAAAACACCACTTTGAAACTCAACTTGGTTTCAAATCTAGCTAAAAATCCAAACCCTGGCTTGGAACCCTACCTTGATATGAAACCCTAGCAATGTTTGATGCCCTACTTTGTGTAAAACCCTAACCTGGATTTGACACACTGCTTATTTTAAACCCTAACACAGGTCTAAACTTGGAAATGACACCAAGTTATAAACCCTATTTTGATACCTCAATTCTTTATTTTGAGACTCTAGTTTGAAACCCTAATTTATACGCCCTAACCCAGTCTTGAAACTCTTCTTTTAAAACCCTAACCCTTGCTTGGAAATGTAACCGTGTCATTTGAACCCAATTCAGAGAGTATCAAAGCCGGATGCCGCATCACCTGCTGTCGTTTTAACCCCGGAAGCACTTTCGTTCCTATTTGGCCAGCGGCCATGTTTGTCTTGGCTGCGGCAGCGTGCGGTTTGGCAGGCAGGTGAACCTGCTCGGTTAAATGATTGCAGGCTTTCTACTATATTTTTGAAAAATAGACACGACTTGAAACCCTACTTTGAAGATGAAACCCATACCCGGAGTCTTAATTACTCAACCCTAACCCAAGCTTGAACCCTTACTTTGAAAACTTGATTCTGTATTGAAACCTTAAACCATTGTATGAAAGGCTAACCCAAATTTGAAACCCATACTTTAAAACCCTAACCAAGGATTTAAACCCACATTTGAAACCATAACCCAGGATCAAAAGCCAAGCCTAACTTCAGAAACTTTACTTTGAAACTCTAAACTCAAATTTTAAAAGCTAACCAGGGTTGGAAACTCTACTTTGAAACCCTAAATTAAAACCCCAAGTCCTGTCTTAAAACTCTAACCCTGAATTTAAATCATAGCTACTTTGCAAACCCTGACTTGGAAGCCTATCTTGAAATTGTAACGCTGTCCCCTACTTTGAAAGCCCAACCAATGGTTGAAACCCTACTTTGAAAATCTAAACCTGTCGCGAAACCTTACTTTGAAAACCAAAACTCGAGCTGGTAACCCCAACTTGAAAATCGAATGCAGGTTTTAAACCTCAATTTTACTCGAACCCTTAACCCTGTCTGAAAGCACTAACCCTGGCTTGAAACCCAAATTTGAATCCCTACGTTCCCAGCTGAGACGCATTGCTGTTGTGTGAGAAGAAGTTCAAAGTGCCTCCCCCGAATCCCCGTTTTGTTCCAGTTTTCGTTTTTGCTACAAGTCTGCTGTGTGGTATGCTCTTCCCCGGGCTCTCCACTTGGTCCCTGGGAGCCCAGGGCCTTGCTCACATGAGCGTAGAGACACAAAAGACAGAAGACACCAAACTGAAGACACAGAGGACAGAGCTTATCTGCTCACCTCATCTTGATTGTCTTGCCGTCTTTTCATCCCTGCCGGCTTGAGCCGGGCCCTCGGCTTTCTTCTCCCCTGGGAGCCAAACATCGCGCACGCGCGTGTGTGTGTGTGTGTGTGTGGGGGTGTGCGAGCGAGTGCGTGTTCATGTGTGTGTTATCTATCATCAGGTATTATCTATCAATGCATACAGCCAGTGTTCACTGGATAGACTATTAATCTGATCCTCAACCTTCTTCCATCAGGCGCAAACGCGGTCATGACATTACGAGACAAAATATTAGGGACACCCTTTTCATGTTTGTTACTTGAGTATTGAGAAATTAAATGTTTAATTCAAAATCTTTTTTTTTTAAATAATAATAATAATAAATAAGTTAAGAATGATTTTCAGACCAATTAAGTGAAATTGGGATTTTTTTCTTTTTTTTATTAAATATACATTATTTGGAGAATTTTTTTTTGTGATTAATTAGAATATTTGAAAAATGTCTAATTTAAATGTTTACTTGAAAATAAAACACATTGCGTGTAGTAAATAAAAACATTTTCGCACCAATTAATAATATATTATATATTATGTATACTAAATGGACAATGATTTCCGGTCCAATTAAGGGAAATTGGATCATATTTAATCAAATGTTTGTTAATTACAAATACATTATTTGGGGAAAATAATTTTTTAATCAACTAAGATAAATTGAAAATTTTCAAATGTAAATGTTTGTAGTAACAAAAAAATGATCTTCAGACCAATGAATAATACATAATTTTTTTATTTAGCAAATGGAGAATAATTTTCTGACCAATTAGGTGAAATTTAGATCATCTCTCATTAAATTTAATGAATTAAAGTATACATTATTTTTAGTAAATACAGATATTTTTTTTGGGACCAATTAAATAAAATCGGATCATTTTAAGCTTTGAATTTGTAGTCAACTCATGATTTATTTATTTGTTACCATGAAAAAAACTACAATTGGAATGTTTCACACGGTTGGTGAACCTGATCTGGTTTGTCCATTTTGCCGGTGAGTCAGCAAACCAAAAGAACCCGAAGCAAACGTTGACGTTTTGCTGGGCGGTGCCCTCCCCACAATTAGTGGACAATTACACGTCTGTTCTCCGCGGCCTTCTACGCTCATCCTACGCCGGCTGCCAAACAGCTGTGTGACCTCCTCCTTGTTTTTCCGAATCTTACGCCCCTAAAAAAAAATGTTTGCACCAAAATTCTTTGTAAGCATTCATCATTATTATTCTCTCTACTCGTTTGTCCCACCCACTTTCACGTTCGCACAACCGATGCAAACTTCCAAATAAACACAACATTGACAGCAATGTTTTTTTTCTTCTTTGTGTTTAGTTGAACAAGGGGTCCCGCAGGGCTCCGTCCTCAGCACACTGCTCTTTTCATTATAGCTATCGCCATTAGGTCAAATCGCGCGCTCCATTTCATTGTTATGCTGATGACTTGCAATGATGGATGGCAGTTCCTACAGGAAATGGGTTTGCTGTTGACAAACTCGTTTCTTTATTGGCTGAAATTCGTAAGCATAAAAAAAAAAAAAAATACTGTCTCTTGATGACTGTAGGATTGGTTGCAAGTGTATCATGGGACAGAAAATTGCTCAAATCGAACTTAAGATGCAGAAATTTGAATTCATGCTTTTCTGACTGGCAGTATAAATCAACGACTGCAGTGCTCTTTTATCTGGCATACGTAAAACAACAAAATAAGTGTCTGCAGCTTGTGTTCCATTTGCTCATAGCTAATGGTATGTTGCTTTTCTTCTCTTGTTACTACTTTTTTAACTTTAACTTTTTTTATTATTATTTCAAATTAAATATTTTTTATTGTTGTATTTTTATTACGGGTGTCAGGCGATTAATTTTTTTTTAATCGTAATTAATCGCATGACTTAATAGATTAATCGCAAATTTGCTCTAAATGTACAATAAAATATTTGTTCTGTTTTCATACTCTTGTTAACATGGAAGTGGAAAATAGTGTTAAACTAATAGAAATATGGCTACATATTTTAGTCATTGATAGAGTAATTTCCTAATTCATAAAATGTTGTTAAAATTAAAAAGATGCACTGTACTGTAAAAAAACGAGTGTGATATTGATTTGTCATTTTTCTGCCACTAGATGGCATAACTACATTCGTAAGATGTTGATGACAGCTCGGTGCATTTTTCCTTGTCGTATTAACTCATTCACTCGCAGCCATTTTCAAACAAGCAAACCCCTTCACTGACGGATTTCGCAAGGCCCCCCACAATGTTGTGTTGAAGTTGAAATGAACTCAAAATGAACTCACTAATTTTGACACCCCTAATTGTTGCAATTTTTTTTTGTGATCTGTGCAGCACTCTTAAATTAAATTCCTTTCACATATTTTCACAATGAATGTCCTAAATATTCCCAAATGAAGAGCTATTTAAACTCCTCCCTCCTCATGTCTCACCCCATTCGAACCACGCCGACAAACCTCTCATTCGACATTCCAAACCATTCTGCCGCGTTTGACTTCCACTTTTGCTTTCCCGCTTCATTCCGACAGAATTGTCTCGGAGTTTGTTGTTTTTGTTGTTGCCAACGTTTGTAAACACACAACAAGAAGGCGGCGGCGGCGGCGGCGGAGGAGCAGAGGGAGAGGATTTGCTGCTCCACACGTTTAGCAATCAAAGCATCATAATGAGAGAGTGCAACAATCTGTGCAACCATCGCTTGTCTTGATCTGATGCCGCCGTGGGAGGCCGCACAGCGGAAGAAGAAACGTGCCGTGTGCGCGTGTGTGCGTGCGTGCGTGCGCGGCGGGGGCGAGGAGAAAGGCTGGGCTGCAGTGCCCTCTAGTGGCGACTGGGGTCATTGGAGAAAGATGCTGCTAGGAAAAACTGATGATGCAAAAGCTGTGCGCTCGCTGACATCTAACTGCACGCTTGTCCTAAGACTAGTTAATCGTTAGATATTAAACTAGTAGAATTATATCTTGTCAAAGCTAATAAGTAAGAAAAATAGAGGTGTTTTTTCAATTTCAAAAGGGATTATGTCATAACTACATAAGATTCACTGGTTATAAAGTCAGTTTACGTACACAAAACGGAGCACTGTTTTTGAAAAAAAATTTGAAATGAAATGAATTCCGCTCATTTTCCTTTCTTCTTCTTCAAAACACAGAATTGGCTCACAAAACAGATTGCATTAACTCTTTTTCATAAATAACTTCCGAGTGCCAAAAACCAAAACATAAAAAAAACATAACTGACTTTAATAAAATGCAGATTAGCTATCAAAGCAGATGATACGAAATTTGCTGAAGTGATTGCTACTGACATTTAAGTACATGAGTTAGTCAGATTTGGCATAAAAAAAAAAAAACTGATTTAGATGAAATTAAGAAGATTTTAATCATTTTACGTAACATGACTGATTTCTAAAAAGTGAAGAATAGTTAACAGATTAAGTTGGATATTAAAACAAATACATCAATTCTTCAGAACATCAATTTAGCAAACAAATCAGATTACATGAAAAATCTGTAACTGATTTTAACGAAATGCGGATTAGCTACAGCGTCAAACGAGATTATACAAAATTAGTTGACGTGATTTCGACGAAACTTTGTCGACGAGTTAGTTTTCAAGTCGGGTCATGTTATAATCGCCATAAGGAATTTCAAAATGTGGTATATCTTGATTGTTGACTTGGCCAAGTGACGTAAGACGGCCGGAGAATCGCCGCATTGACGGATGGCGACACAATGACGAGAAGACGACGACGACGAATCTTGCGCGAATCGTCTTTGTGGCTTAGCGCAGTTTTGGCTTCCGCTCCGTTCTGGATGCCTTCAATGCGCTTGCACGCCCGCGGGCCTTGAGATTTTCCTCGCTTTCCAGCCGGCGTGGATCCTTTTCTTTGTTTGTTAGTTTTTGGAATCGATCAGCTCATTGCACGCGTGTGACGACGGCAGCACAAGGCGAACGCGACCGATGTTACAATTCCCGATTTTCCTTTTCATTCTTTCTCCCGTCCGCGCACAATGAGCAGAACCAAAGCACTTTGAAAGGCCGCCTTCAATTTGATTTCTGAAGTCTGCTTCTTCGGCAAAGACGGCGGCGGAAGCGTCCCAGCTTTTTTTTTACCGTCACGTTCACCTTCTCAAATTTTGGACATTAGCTTTCAAGTGAGACAATGCAAAAAAAAAATATATATCTCTTATTTGTTCATTATCAGGGTAGAGTAGGCAAAAACCACCAATTTTGCAGATTTGCTAGCTCACAAGTTAGAATGCACCTGATTTTCTATGAAATGTGATTATATGAAAACACTATTATTACTGATTTCTAATATTTTTTTTACAGATAGTTAGCTAACAAATCAGACCGCACTCTAAAAACAGTTGGGTCAAAAATTGACCGATCCTCTACTTGGGTCTATTTGATTCAACTTTGAGACAAGAAATTGGTCTTTTAGTGTAAAACAACTTTAAAAAAACACAAAAAATTGGGTCATTTTGTATAAAATAACCCAAAAAGTTGTGTCGAATTGACTCTTAAAGTGGATTTTAGAGTGTACACTCTAAACTCTACTGATCCACTTTAAGAGTCAATTTGACCCAACTTTTTGGGTTGTTTCATACAAAATGACCCAAATTTTTGACCCAAGTCAAGGATCTGACCAATTTTTATGAGTTATTTTACCAAAAGACCCATTTCGTGACTCAAAGTTGGGTCATAGAGACCCAAGTAGAGGATCTGTCCTTTTTTTTTTTTTACCCATAATTTGGTTATTTTTGACCCAACTGTTTTTAGAGTGTATCTAAAAATAAAAATAAATCACTAATGATTTATACGAAATGTTCAAGATTAGTTATAGAGACCGATCATGTAAAATATGCATAAGTATCTTTTCTGATATGTTGATAAAATAGTTATCGAGTGAGATTACGTTAAAAGCGACATTCAAGTCAGCTTCTTCCTGAAAATGGACAGAAGCAGCCTTTTTTTTTTCGGAAGAGTCACAGCCATTGATCAGCTTCGGTGGCCAGGAAGGATCCACTGTGAAGTTTCGAGATAGTCATCGCGGCAGGATAAACAAGCTGCGTTCAGAGCGGCACAGAGAAACATGAAAGAGGAATAATAATACAAAGTCCCAGCGGTGGGGAAAAATCAAGGAAAGGAGAAGGGCATCTGAGCTTCCATATCATATAGAAAACTAAGAAAAGCACTGACGTGACATATCTGCAAATACAACTGAAAAATGGATGAATGTCTTTTATGTTGAAAGTATGTGATGCGATGAAGCCTTTTGATGCCGGAAGCGCCGTTCTTTTCTTCCTCCGCATCAAAAGGTGAGATCCTTTTCCGATTACCACTGCAGGACGGGATTCATCGACAAGTGTGCCACCGTTAATGACAGTATCCATTAATAAATATATATATAATAAAATTTAATGTATGGAGGGATTGTATAATTTATTAATAAAAACACATTTTTTTTGTTTTTTTTAGAAGTTAATGAGAATTGTCATGGCTATGGAAATGTATTTTCATTCAGATTTTAAAATAAATAAAATAAAATAATTTTCCTCACCCTTGAATCAGCAATTATTTTTTTTCACAAATTGCAGTAATTTAGCATTTATTTTTTATATAAAACTTATTAAAAAAAACCCTAAAGAATATGTGTCCACCAATTAAAACGTTTAAATTAATTTAAGTAAAAAAACAAAAAAAACATAAAATACTTCCTGCAAAATCTGTTTGATTTGCAAATAAATGTTGTTCTCAATATCAAAACAAAATTTTAAAATTGTATTTATGGAGTAAACATCTTGTTAATCCAGCAGTTAAAATGCTTTATAATAATAATAATAATAATAATAATAATAAAAAGCTAAACAAAATAAAATGTTGATTTTGAAAAATTAACTATTTTTTGTGCTAAATGACAAATATATATAAATACATAAAAACTGTTAAAATGTTTGAAAATGTTCTATAATCTGGCAATTAAAATGCTTTAATTTTCAAATTAAAAATAAAACACTTAATACAAAATGTCTTTGATGTGACAAAATAAAGTTTTTTTTGCCAAATCTAAAAAAAATTGGGGGCCATTTGCTAAATAAAACACACAATTCAAAACTTAACTTTCTTGAATCCTAACAAATTCAAAACGTCATGAAAAATGTAACTAATTCTGTAAATAAATGTAAATTAAATAAAACAAGACTTCTTCGACTTCTTTTATGTGATGACATCAAACGATGACTTCCCGATTATGGCTCCATTGCGGAGGAAATGGACGCGAGGACGATGGCCATTTTGGCCCGACTGCCGTTCTTGTATCTTCGCGCCATCCGGCCTCATCTGTTCCATTGAGCCTCCCAGTGCTTTAATGTGGCTCATTTCGACTAAAGGATGGCGCAACAATATGATGGACGGCCTCGAAGTGGATGCCAAGTTGGACGCGTACGCCGGGTTTTTTTGCGCGACAAAAGGCGCAATTAGAGCGGTGACGTCAAGCACTCGTTATGCAGTCGCTAACGAGCACGCTAACAATGGTGTGTTCATCACGGGTTCGTTCTGTCCGCCCTCCCGTCCGACCGGTGGAAACTTTAACAAGAATCGACAAAATTAAATATCACAACAAATGTCATGACATTTCAGTAAAAAAAAAAAAAAACATGTATTTTTCTCTTATTTTTATGTAAAATTAAAAAGTAAGATATTTTTTTTTTCAGTAGCTTACTGACTATGGTGATTGATAACTAGGTAGGCTAGTCTACAAAATTTATTTGAAATCAATCAAGTGTCAAATCAAGATTTTCCGCAGTCTGATTTGCCAACTAAGCGATGTATAAAAAAAAAAAATCGATTCAGTTTTGTAGTATTTATATACGTCTACAAAATTTTATAGAACTCAGTTATGTATTCTAACTTCATAAGTATTTCATCTGCAACGTTTTTTTTTTGTAGTTTTCACGTAAACTGACTTGAAAACCAACTATTCAAAAAAAAATTCTCAAAACTTAATTACTACGTAAAAAGCTATTTTGAGGCAATCTGTCTTGATAACTAACATTGGTAAATGGCCATTTGATGCACGACATAACAGGAGGGTCAAAACTCGCGGGACCGCCGACCGGGCTGACAAAAAAACGCCAAACAAAGACAAGAAACGACCCCGGGCAAACACGACAAAACTAAAATCCGGTCAAAACCCAACAAACCAAAACACAGATCATGACAACTGTTCGATCAATGTCAGGAGTGCCGTTCAAACTAACAATAACCCTAGCTAACTAACCGATACTTTTTATTTATTTATTTTGGCTAGGCTATACAAGACGTCAGGTCGATATGACCCACAACATAACAGAAGAGTTGAAAAGTATCACATTGGCAATACTGTTCATACGCAATTAGAATCGATTGGGACGATATTCAAGCTAGCAATAGCCTCAAGCTAACTAAACGATGAACTTTTCTCACTCTAGACTTTAACGCAGGTCAGGAATGTTTAAAGTGCATTATTGACATCTGCGTCAGCAACACTTGGCAGTGAATGAATCAACATAAAGGCTGCAATTAAATCAAACAACTAGAAAAATTCCCGCGGAAATTTTGAATGGGCCTGCTAACTCTTGCAACTCTTTTCAATGAGCTGAACAGTTTAAAATTTCAACCATTGAAATCGCTCAAGAAATGTGCAAGTTAACCAAAATCAACAGTATGTTACTGCCCCTTTAAGAAACATGCACATTCACGCACACACATTTGATTTTAACCAACATTTCAATGAGCTGAACAGTTTAAAATTTAAACCATTGAAATCGCTCAAGAAATGTGGAAGGTTAACCAAAATCAACAGTATGTTACTGCCCCTTTAAGAAACATGCACATTCACGCACACACATTTGATTTTAAGTAACATTTCAAACGCAGGTCAGGAATGTTTAGAGTGCATTATTGATATCTGCGTCAGTAACACTTGGCAGTGAATGAATCAACATAAAGGCTGCGATTAAACCAAACAATAACATCTCGCTAACTAGCCTATGTTTATTTTTGCTAATCATCCGACGGGCCAATATGGCTCCTTGTGACGCTCGTCTTACCGAAACCACCAATTGTGGTGATCTTTTTTTTCCACCCAAAAAGAGCCTGTCCCCTGTTGCGTATCTCGGCGACCGGGCGACACAATACCCCGCCGGAACCCCCCGGAGCGAGACGGCACGTCGCGGGAGAAAGCGGCCTCAAAACGCCTTCCCGACCCGAGCCGCGACAAGCAAATCCTTCTAATCCAGTACAGTACACTTAAGGAGTGACCAGTGCTCAAGCCTGAGCATTAATAAGCTGTCACCAGGCTTACTCATTCTGCCTTTTTTCCTCCAGACACTCAACTGGCAGGGATGAGTGCTCACCCCCCTGATCTTTACACCCCTCTTAAAAGCGGGTAAAGGGGGGAGGGAGGGGGGGGGGGATTACGGTTAGTGCGGTAATTGTGGCGAGGTGTTGGGGAAGTCAGGATGCGGCGTTTCTGCTGGATTAAGACAAGAAGACGGGGCTAATCTTGGATTGGGAGAGGAGACACAAGGGGTCGGAGTTGTTGCCGAGCCCCCCGGGGGCCGTTTGGAAAGCTTAAAGAAGAAGAAAAGATGCCAGGGTTTATCCGCACTTGTCTTGTGCTGAGGAAGGAAGGAGAAGAAGAAGAAGAAGAAGAAGAAGAAAGAAAAAAAAAGTCGGCTGAAAATGGCGCCGCCTTTGAGCACATTATACGCGTCCGGGTGTCGTCACGCTAAGTCTGCAGAAAAAAAAGTGACGACGTTAAGTGTAAGACGGATCACTTTCATTTAAAAAAACGTCAACGCTAACACCCTGCGGCACAAAGTAGTAATAATGCATTGTCAGGAGTTTATGTGGACAAATAATACTCTTTTGGTTTTTTTATGCAAACTGAAGCATAATCGTACGTAATCAGCAAACTCGGTTGCGTTGTTTTTGCATTGCACGGCTCAATAGCTAAATAAATAGTTAACAACTTTTCATGGCGTAATCCGACACAAAAACTAATTATTCTACAAAATGTCGTCATATATCTTCTACGTAAAGTTCAGTAGGAACCGGTTACATTATTTTGGCATAAACTGATCCAATAGCTAATCCGAAAAATGACGCTGAAATCAGTTGCGTAGTTTTAGCGAGCCAAATGATCAACAAAGTTTTGTCGAAATGAGCTGTGCAATTTTTGTGTCATCCGACTCAATAACTAACAATTCTACAAAAATAATTGGGAGTTTGTATGTCATCTGAAATCAGTCATGTCGTCCCCCCCCCCCTTTTTTTGTTGTTGTTATTTAATCTGATTTAACTGACCAGCCAGCTAATCGACGAGAAGTCAAATTTTTGTTCAGTTTCCAACTAAATATTTAATTTTGTGATTGCCGTTAAGTAAAACCGATAAGAAAAGTATCTTATGAACTTTTTTTTTTCTCCAATTACTGACTAAACAATTATTTGGAGTTATTTTAAGAATTTTTCTTTTGTCGTCTTCCATTGAACAAAGTAATTTGCAAGCATAATTCTTTCCTATTAAATTTTCATTTGGATTGACAATAACAATCACGGTGGTTTAAAAAAAAATGTAGTTTTGTGATTCATTTAGCAAAATTGTGACCCATGGATTTAAAAATCTTACAGACGCTTACTAAATCTTTCTTGATTTATCCTCCATTAACTCATTCACTGCCGTTGACGCCTATAGACGTCAAAAAATCATTTGAACTATTTTCTATGATATTTTTTTTTTACATTTAGAACAGATATAAAATTTGTGATTAATCGTGAGTTTACTAGTGAGGTCATGCGATTAATTAAGATTACAAACTGTAATCGCCTGATGATTTTTTACTAATCTTTTCTTTAAAAAAAAACATAAATAATAATATATTTTTTTAAAGAAAAGATTATTAAAAATTAGGGTCGTCAGGCGATTAAAATTTTTAATCATAATTAATTGCATGACCTTAATAAAAAAATCTATATTTGTTCTAATACAATAAACAAAAAATCTAGGTTTTCATACGCTTGTTAACAAAAGTGGTAAAAAATGTTTTACTAATAGAAATAGTTCAAATTAATGTTTGACGTCTATAGCCGTCAATGGCAGTGAATGAGTTAATTAAAACTGTCATCTATGAACTCACTATATCCAAAACCACAAAATCGTCATTCTGAGACACGGGATTGGGATTGTTGTGAAAACTGTCATCTATGACTATATTTAATAGGAAATTGTTTGAAAATGTGTATAATTTCCGACTAAATAGTCCCTGGGGGCCATTTCGCAATATTTTTGTCTTCCATTGAGCAATTTTGTGATCACGAGCGCCACATTTTTGCTCACATTTCTGTTGCTACTCAATAGTCACTGCGAGACAAAAAACAAGTACCGCGCGCTATTGTGCTTTAATACTCCTAATAATTGCTAACCCGCACGAGGTGCAAACAAGGCTGCTCCACCAAAGCCCCCCCCCCCACCCCACCCCCCCCCCTCCTCAAATCTCAGGCGCATTATAAAGCAGTCAAATTTGGTTGCGTTTGCTCCTAAATTCCCATCAGAAGACGACAATAGCAGCGTTTTTTTTTGCCTTTGTGTCTGGCTTGTGCCTCCGTTGTGTCCCCCGGGGGGGGGGAGGTGACCCCGTGTCTGCCGCTTGTATCGGCAGCCCCGGCATTGTACTGGAGGGGAGGGATTTAGCCTCTCAAAAAGCATCTTCACAACAAGCCCCCCAAAAGAATCTGCGCAGACATTAATCTCGCTCGGCCTCTTCTGCCGTACACACACACACACACACACACACACACACACACACACACACACACACACACACATATATGTATTTTTGTGCGCGCGCGAGAAGGCGAATCAAGCACCAGGGCATTGTTCCCAAATCATTGTAATATCTATTTAGAGTGGATGCCTGACGCTGGGTTATTCACAGAGCGTAAACCAAGCGAGCCTTAAGATTCAGAAGGAGGAAAAAAGAAGAAGAAAAAAAAAGCTGAAAGGGGGCTTATCCCTATATTCTTAAACTCCCTTCTTTTATGCCGGTCTTAGGCTTTAAGGATAGGATTGTGCCGAGCAATTGTTCAAGGAGTGAGTGTGTAGACGTGGGTGGGGGGGGTTGTTATTTTTTTTTAAATCCTTTTTCCCTTTTTTAGTGTAAATATGAAGTGTGTTCTTAACTCCTAGCGCAGTAATGTGCTTTTAAGGATACATTATGTGAGAGATTTGCAATAAGAAAAGGCTATTTTTTTTTTCCCTTTTTGCCGAGTCTGAAAACAAAATTTGCCACGGTGGGAAAGAAAGGGGAAGAAGAAAGGCGGGACGAGAACTTTTCCCGCCGGAATGAAGCGGAAACATTTTCATCCCTATTCTGTTTATTTTCCCATCTTTTTTTGGGTGGCGTTTTAAATCGGCGCCGCTGCCTTTTCTTCGGCGAGCGTGTAGCGAGAAAGCGATTGAAAAAGCGCCTTTTTTCAAAGCACAATGCCGAAAGAGACACAGACAAGTTTTTAGCGGTTCCGCCGGAGAAAGTGGCTCAGTCGACACCATTGTGACACGGGCTAAGACCTCTACGCCGTCGTACGCGCTTTAATGCGGGCGCTTTCAATTTCACTCAGCTCTCCACATTTAAACATTTTGAACAACAATGAAGAACTTCAAAATACCTTCTCTTTTTTTTTTTTTTTAGATAGCATTGTATCACTACAACCAATTTTTAAACAAAATCTCAATTTATAAATAAATAAATAAATAAATAAGGAGTAATAGAGCATTTGGAAGAAAAAAATTGTTTTGTTTAAAAAACAAGAAAAGTAAAAATAAAATATATCTAGAGTAATACTAACTATATATATATATATATTTAAAAATTGTGATTAATTTGTCTGTATTTTCGTTTTTATTCATTTATTTTATACTCAACTACAACCATAGCAGTAAAGCATCATGTTAAATTCATCCCAAATCGCACGCATCCACCTTTGTGACGTGCTTTAATACCGATGCTTTCGATTTCAGTTTTTTGAAGATGAATGAGGATTTCCATCTGTCTGTCTATCTCTGCTACATTCGAGGAAGTCCGATTCACTTGGATTGCCCCAGTTCCGACCTCAAAGCGTTTGAGGCGAACGTAAACAACAAAGATGGCTGATTCCGATAAATAGTTTGTTGCTCCGGTTCACGCAATTCAGGTGTGAAGTTACTTATTTTGAATAGCTAGATTAATGTAATAATAAACAAAAGAGATAGATATATGATATATTGTCATCTAAATTATGTTTTACTATTCACCCCTCCTAGCTTCTAGCTAAGCTAGCTATCCAGCTAGCTATTTTATCAAGCAACCAAGCTAATCTGTCTATCTCTCTATGAATACATTTCTTTCGGTCAGTCCAATTCCATTTGTGACGTCTTTCATAATCCGCATTGTGCCGTTTCCAACCTGCCTTGTTGCCTTTGAATGACGAAAATCTGGTCGAAGATGAAAACAAGTTGATGTGATTAATGAGCAGGAAGACTCGAGCAGTCATCCATTTTTGCTCGTCGTTCATCCTCGTCTTTTCCCATTGGCTGTGAGGGAGGGGGCGCTCTCCTCTGATTAGGATTCATGTTGCCCTTCCAAAACAATCAAGCTCTTCAGTGTGCACACTAACAGGAAGTGAAGCTACTGCGTGCTACTTTCCCCCCATTGGAATTGCATGTTTGACTTCATTAGCGACTGATACAGCAGCTGCTGCGGGCCATGCACAATTTGATTGATTTATTCGTATGTTGTGATCACAACGTGTTTTGAGTGAGAGCAGTTGCTGTGATTGGGCATAAAATGGAGCCATATTTTGGTCAAATTCATTTTTTTTAAACATTTATTATTATTTTTTGGTATGTCATTTTTAGAGGTTGTTCCACTCCAATCCTCTAGGTGGTGATACTCATAATCGAAATTCTTAGTCTTTTACAGTGTTAAAAAGTAGTATTAACCTTTTATCTTTACATCCCCCGCAGTTTATTTTATGATTTAAATCATGTTACACCGGTGCTTCTTTTTGCGCTCATTGTACGGCTGCGACAAAATGACACTTCAAATAAAATATTTCTCAAATTAGAATATATATATATATACAAGTGGGAGCAGTCTGTTTATTTAGCCGCGGGATACGGACGTCGTCGGCGCCGCCGCCGCGCACGCTAACTTGTGCATATTCTAATTTGTCCTTGTCATGTTTATCATTAATCTTTTGACCGCGCGTTGCAATTGTCCACACGTCCCCAGGGACCGGTCCCCAAAAAAAATAAAAAAACACATTCCGATATGATAATGGCATTATGGCGGCGTCAGTGGAAACGTGTCTCATATAAATGTATAAATGATGCGTTACGAGTGCAGCTCTGGCACGTGTCACTCCTGATGACTTCCCGGCGTTCCCTCGGCTCCTTCGCCGCACTCATTGGAAATCATCAACACGCTTCATATTTATTCATAGACGCGCGGCATCAAATGTGGGGAATGAACGACTCACTTTATTAGGTACACGCTATACATGAGATTCCAAACAGGAGCGGTATTGACGTGATAAATGTTCATCAATGTTTTGCAGTCAGATGACCTCATCATGCGCTCTCTAATCAAAATGCACCCATTTTGATGTCCTCTGTTCCAAGTACATGGAAACAATTGTTTGTTTGCAGCCGCCAGACAAGCCGTCCTCAAAGGCTCCCAGACATTTTTTTTTGTACTTCCTGTTCCAAGTCATATCAAACAATTGTATGTTTTTAATCACAAGCCGCTGTGTAAATCAGAAAATCTTGCGTACTGCAATCCATGCATCCTGTATATTTTATACTCGGGGTGGGAATCTTTGAATGTCTCACGATTCGATTCCGATTTTTGGGTCTGCGATTCGATTCGGAATCGATTTTGATTCCAAATGATTCGATTGACAATGATTTTTGCTTTGAAATGATCTACTCCAGTCTGACTCGCTAATGCTAAGTAGCGCGCTACTCGCGGCACTTGATCGTGACTTTTTCCTTCTACTCTCTAATGTGGCTACAACTTAAGAGTGTATTAGACCGCGTGGAACCACACTGCCCCTAAGTGGCCAAACCGGGTACAACGTGAACAGCGCTCCCAATAAAGGCACACACAGACAAAGGCAAGACAGTATTAAATTAATTAAATTAAATCGATTCTGAATCATACTAAATGAGAATCGCGACTCTTATGAAAATCGATTTTTGGGCACACCCCTTATTCTATACTATGTCTTTGTCAAAGTTATTTATTTTCATTGTATTTGTTTTACTAATGGTAAACAATTGTATGTTTGTTGTGAAAAAGCCACCCAATGATTATGTCCGATCGACGCAAACGCTTCATTAAAGCTAATTGTGTTCTTCCTGCTAACCGTAAACAATTGTATGTTTTTGATCAGAAGGCCAGCTGACGTTTGCATCCGATCAAAAAAGCAACCTGGCCCGGTTAGAAGATGAAATTTTGCTCTGCACAAACTCTCCTCATTCTTGTGAGGAATATAAACGATAAATAAAACTCTTGGTGTTTTGCGAGGTTTACTAGCCACAGAGAAAATATTGCAATGTTATGCATCAAAGAAAAAAAATGGGCTGGCAGAGATGAATTAGAGCGGGAAAAGCGCTGGAGAGAACTCGCAGGTGATGTGAAAAAAAAAAAAGAAAGGGAACAGAGGCTAAAGAGTTTGGGCTTTGTGCGAAATGGGACAAAGTGTAAAATATATTCCAAAGAAAGTGTGGACTTCTCCAACTTCAGAAAGCCATTTAGCTCATCCATCCGCCTGACGCGAGGGGAAATAATATACTTGACCCTTTTGTCCGCGCACTCTGAGAAGTTTGTTAGAATGTAATAATTCAGCGAGCCCTCATGTATATTAAGTAGAACGCAGCCGCCGCTTTTTATGATGAATTGCCAGGGTAACGCCGGGACACCTCTTTTGCATTTCAATGCGACAACACAGTGAGAAAGAGAGAGAGTGTCAGATTCTTATTTCATTACCGGGCGACACATTAGCTGATGGATTTTAATTTTGTCTTCTTTTTTTTCCTCCTCTCCTCTCGCGATCCACAGAGACGCTTTGAAACAGCCGAGGTTTGAATATGAGAAGAAATGTAATAAATAATTACACATCAGTGTCAAGAACCCTTATTGCAATTTTGAAGCAATCACAAGATGGAGGGGGGAGGGGGGGGTGGTGGGTGGGGGGCGACTTTTTGCATATATTGGCCGTCCTCGCGCCAGCACAGGTGCTGAGTGGACACTATGTGCCGCTTTAATTCCGATGATGATAGCAATCAGCGTGCGCTGGAATCTAGGCCATGCCCAAGAGGGCGTGTCGCCCACTTTGAGTCACGTCAGCCATTTTGGGTCAAATTCCATGGCTTGAAAGTTAGAAAAGATTAACCCCTACACCAGTTCCACCGATAGAAATTAAATTGGGTGGACACATGAAAAAGTCTCAAGAACCCAATGCCCAAAATTGAACATGGGGTTGGCCATTTTGGTTTTAAAGCAGCCATTTTCCGCAAAATTCCAGGGCTTGTACTAAGTCGGTTAGAAAAAGGTATCATAGACAGATCACTGACATGAACTCATTCACTGCCATTGACGGCTATAGACGTCAAAAATTCATTTGAACTATTTCTATTAGTTTCACATTTTTTTGTGTGACAACGTAGACATTTTTTATTGTACATTTAGAAGGATATAAAATTTGTGATTAATCGTGAGTTAACTATTGAAGTCATGCGATTAATTACAATAAAAAAAAATATATCGTCTGACGCCCCTAATTTTTAATAATCTTTCCTTTTCTTTTTTTTATTCGGGGCATCAGGCGATACATTTTCTTAAATTACATTTCTTAAATATCTGTTCTAAATGTACAATACAATAAAATTTTCTAGGTTTTCATAGTCTTGTTAACAAAAATGGAAAAAAAATGTGAAACTAAGAGAAATAGTTCAAATGAATTTTTGACGTCTATAGCCGTCAATGGCAGTGAATGAGTTAAACTGCAAAGGATTTTAGCCTTTGTCATATAATGTGGGTGGGGTTTGATTATTGAAATTAGCAACGATTATACCACGTGTATTGTACTCCACATTGACAACCGAGACTGTAGTAACTTTAAAAGCGGCGGTAGGACCGTGCATCCCGTTCCCAGCATGCATTGTGTCCACATTGACCGTAGGCTAGCGTAAAAGTAATTGGAACAAGCCAGCCGGCCAAAGCTTCAATTAACACGGAGCCGTCGTCTCCCTTCTGCCGTAATGGAGGGATAATGGTTTGATGTTTGGGAGGGCGCCCGGTCACTGACGTTCACGCTCACAATCCCCACTCGGACGTAATCTACATTTTAAGTCGCATTCCGGATTTTTTTCCCTCCCCCATCTGCGATGAAGACGGACGGTGGCGGCGGTGTCTTTGCGTCGCTCGTGGTCACGGCGAACGGGAGTTGTAATTGACTACTGACGACCACGCCACAGCCGCTCTTAATTATGACTCCGGGGGGGGCAGCGGCGGGCCAGCGCGGGTTCAGCTCGCTTAGCACTCCAAGCTAACGCTCTCATTTTACTGGGAGAATATTGAAATGTGGTTTTGTTTAGCAGCTTTTTTTTGCCTCATACACACGCCAATAATTTGAATAAAAGAAGAGGATGTAGAGATGAAAAGCTGCAAGGCTAGGCTAGCTAGCTAAGAGGGGTAGCTCACAATACAAATATGCCAACGATAACAATTAGCAGTGAAGCTAACGATAATGATAATTATAATATTTGGACACAAGCCATTATGATACTACAATTTAGCGATCATGCTGAAACTATACCGTTATGCTAACATTTCAATAAAACAATTCTGCAACGACACTAATGTTGCTATTGATTACATGCTAATGCTAACATTAGGATACAAGCCCTCATTCGATAACAATAATGTTATGATCCAGTGTTTGAGTGATAATGCCAATATAACAATATATCAATTACGTTAATTAACATAATTACAATACATTGATTAATTGATAATGACAACATCACTATTGCTATTGCTAACGGCAAGATACAATCAATGACTAACGCTAACATTACCATGTAGTATAGATGTCTAGTAGGTAAAACAATAAATTCACAAAACATCACGATATCAATGTAAAAAAATAAGGAGAAAAAGAAATTATACATCTAATATGAAAAATGAAAAGTTATGCATATTTTAAAAAAAATTGAAAGCGCGTAGCTCCGCAATTGGACGTGGGACGGCGACAATATCACTATCCAACTCAGCTGTATCGATAACCCTTTCAATGAGTAGTTATTTGTTCTTCTTTCTTTTCTCCATTAACGCAGCTGTCTGAATACACGTTTTGTTTTCCTTCACGTCCTCGCCTGCCACGAGCACGATAAGACGTCAGCCGGCGACGCCGTAGCGTACTAGCGCAGCGTAATTCCTCCGCTTTCCGTTTAGCGGCTGCCGACCGCGATACCGCCTGTGCCCGGGCGCGGGCGGATACGGACGAGGGCGGGAAGACAATTGCACAAAATGGCCCCTAATGTGCTTAAAGAATCTTGTGTCTTTAATCAAAAGCTCACACACATGCCGGCACAAAAGCGAGGACTCTGGCTCATGGTGCTTGTTGTTGCCTCATGGACACAGCGGGGATTTGGGCCTTCAACACTGGACGGGAAGCTTGTGTTCTCCAGATTAGACGCCTTTGTTTGGTTTGTCATGACTCCTTACAAAGAGCGAAAGATGAACTGCCTTCTTGTACACACCAAGATTCGAACCCAGACTATCTCCGCTGCGAGGCAGGCGTGCTAACCACGACGTTACCGTGCCGCCCGCCGTCGTTTCCTACGGGACCAAATTGTTAGTGTTTACATTTTTGTGTTGTGGCGGCATTGCCGGCTAAAGTTCCAGGAACTCATCATTCTATTTGATTTATTTTGTTTTATCTTGTGTTCTTTTATATTTCAGGAACTGTCTGATTTTGCCACCTGTAGCTTCAGACCCCTCCCCAAAGGTTCCTGGATCTACCAGCCATGTTCATTGAAGCAATCCTCTTCACTCCCGGTTGTTTTACTGGGTTTTGACTGATTTTGCCCAAGGCCCACAGAATATTGTGTTCTGGTTGCTATAAAAACATAAAATCAACCAAAGGAGAGATTAAAGTCTCTTCTTTCGTCTGGAAAAAAAGTATATTTGTATCTGTTTCCGTTTTGCAGCAATTAGCATTAGAATATAGCTAAGTTTCATTATTATTATTCACAAATCTATTTAAAATTGTGAGTGAATGAGTCTTTTTTTTCTACATGGCCCTGGTTGATCTCTTTTGCCCTGCTGCCACCTGCTGGCCGTTTGGGTAAAAACTAACATTTATTTTATTTTATTTTAGCCAAAATCATCAATTCCACAAAAGTATCCCAGGAAACTTAACAGGATTTAATTTTCAATTCCAGGAACTTTTAGATCTTGATACTTGTAACTTCTCCAACTAAAAGATTCAGAGCTGCAGAATCAAACCCAGGGGTGTCCAAATCATTATCCCGCCTGTTTTATTTGTTTCCCTTCTTCAACACACCTGATTCAAATGATAGCTCATCAGCAAGCTCTGCAGTAGCATGCTAGTGATCCTGATCATTGGAATCAAGTGTGTTAGTGGAGGGAAACATCTAAAACAAGCAGGACAAGATTTGGACACTCCTGCTCTAGCCCAAAAGTTTCTAGAAAGTACCACCTCCATTTGCAGCCATCTTTTCGATTAATTCAAGATGAAGTTCCACGGGCATCTTGTAATTTGCAGTTCATGGAACTAAAAGTTTCAAAACTCCAGACCCAATCGTAAATTACGCAGAACCTCTGGTGGGTTTTCCCTTGGCCATTTCCAGCTAAAGTTCCAGGAACTTTTACCACTCATAGTTCAAGGAACTACAAGATTGGACTTACTTCCAAAAGTTCCCGAACCTTTGGAAAGTACGACCTCCCTGATCCCGATGACCTTGCAACTAAAGCGGAACATGGTCCTCCAAAAGTCTCCAGTTCTGGGACAAAGTTCCTTGAATGTAACCACACTACAAGTGTGAAGACAAAAGAAGTGACCCAAGAACTAAACGTAAAACTTTGCTGAAAATGACACATGTTGAAATAAATGATTTGATAGTTCAGTGCTCGACAAGCCCCCTAGGTGGCGCTGAGGATTAATGAACAGTCATCTCCTTGACTTTCTGGGTGGAGCAGTGAGGTTCACGGTCCTTTTTTAAGTGATTATCCTTAACCCAATGGCGCCATCAAATGTCCCATCTTTAAAAAAAGCTCCTCGTCTGTAATGTGAACATAAAAAACGAGCGCTCGCCTCATGACCCTTTGCGTAACATTCCAGTAGGGAGAGTGTCCCTTTGTTAGCCGCCCCCGCCCCACACCAGCCCCTCGTCTTCTTCCTCGTCGTCTTCTTCTTCCTCCCGCCTGGCAATTATCGAACACTCCACTCGTGCTGCCCTCCGAGCCATAGTTGGAGAATGGCTACATTTATAATCATTTTTTTTTTTGCAGTGTGTGCCCGTAGATTAATTTTCCAAGAAGGCCTGCTGTCATAGGCGGGGTGCTGGTGCTGGTTTGGGGTGGGGAGGGGGAGATTGGGGCTTTTTTTTTCCTTGACAGATCATTTTCCACGCGGGGGTATCAGGGGGTCTGGCCGATAATTGGCATGCAGATTGCGGCTGATGGCGTCCCGCCACGGAAGAAAAGAGGCCGGGCTAGTTAGAATAATGAGCCGGCCTGCCTGATGGATGGGCTGAGGAGGAGGAGGAGGTCACACAAAATGCCCCCCCCCCTCTCCCCGTACACCCCCCATCCTCCCAATTTTTATATTTCTATTCTCCACAAAAGCCCTGATGTTTCATTATTTCTGCCGTGTCGGGCGAAAGAGAGCGCCTCGTCGTCCCTCCCTCCCGATGCACCTTTTCACTTTTTCCCAGCATGCATTGCACAGACAAAAAAAATAATAATAATAAAGTCACAACTCATTAGGCGTCAGGCGGCCTTAAGAGACGGCGGAGTTGTAATTACAACCCAGGAGTTAATTGCGGGCCTCTCGGCGGATTTGTGTGTCACGCTGTGCCCGGCAGAGGACTGTTTGGCCTTGGCGGAGGTCTGCGTGCTTCTCACTGCTATTCTAGTTACGTAGTCACTTAGTCATTTCGTAAGACAGTCAGTTAATTAGTTAACTGGATTGTTTAAGAAAAAACGGATTAACCTACATAGAGTTACAGTCCACCATGTGAACCATGTAGTTAGTTGGTTGGTTAGCTGGTTGGTTAACTTAACTATATTGCATGCAAAGACCCATAGAAACCATTTTCCACAACTTTGTACAGTGTAACGGTTCACTTACATTGGGCCTATGTGATTGGTTGGTTGGTCGGTCAGTCAGTCAGATAGTTAACTGGGTTGTTCAAGAAAACAAAACTGAAGTCCACTTGTATTGAGCCTTGTAGTTAGTTGGTTAGTTAGCTGGTTGGTTGGTTAACTGTATTGCTTAAAAAGACCCATAGAAAACATTTTCCACAACCTCGTACAGTGTAATGGTTCACTTACTTTGGGGCTATGTGGTTAATTGGTTAGTTAGTCAGTCAGTTAGTTAGTTAACTGGGTTGTTCAAGAAAACAAAACTGAAGTCCACTTGTATTGAACCTCTTAGTTAGTTAGTTAGTTAGTTAGTTAGTTAGTTAGTTAGTTAGTTAGTTAGTTAGTTAGTTAGTTAGTTAGTTAGTTAGTTAGTTAGTTAGTTAGTTAGTTAGTTAGTTAGTTAGTTATCGAACTGGATTATTGATCATCTACATGACTGGTGTCCATGAAACTCTTTTGGACCCATTAAATAAAACCGGTATTTTCAGCTACCATATCAGACATTAGTATTAAAAAAAATAATAAAAAAAACTTTATCTGCATGTTACATTTAAAAGTAACTATTTTGTTTACCCATAGCGGCTTGCAGAATCGTTGGCAACAAAGTTGCTATTACCGCTACTCAGTGCTCCTCCCATCCACGGACGTGACACAAGGAAACAAATTGATGGTTTCATGGACATTCTTACGTATGGCTATACAGTACACACGGCCGATCAAAGGCCTAATTGAAGAATAACGATTGGCGCTTAATCACAGCGAGCTGCAGCGGAGGAGGAGGCTAATTGAAGTGAAAACAGCGACTGAGAAAGAGGATATTGTAAAAAGCTCCCATTGTCTAGCAGATTAAACAGGAGAGAGCTATTAGCCCAGTTAATTGGCTCGCTCATTTAGATGTGAAAGAGTAACGGATGCCCGCCTGTCGTCCGGCGACGGGCGCACTCTGTCACGCCGTCCTGACGCGCCCCGATTGGTTAATTACTCGGGGGATTTTTTTTGGAGGGGGGGGGGGGTAAGTTTGATGCCATCCTTCAAACGTAACACGATGGATGGATTTGTCTTTGCAGCTTTGGCTTTCTCGCTAATGCTGGTCTTCACAATGATGGTATGCGTCCAGATATCGATACACTCCTTGGTATTGATATCAGATGATATCAAGTAGTTTTTATTTACTTAGTTAATTGTCATCAAGGCTTTAGCTACTTACTCTTCCAATAAGTAAAATACATACTTATATATTAATTAAATTATTATAATAATGATAAATGTGCATTGAGACTGATTTTTCATATTAATTACTTTATATTATTATTATTATTTGTTTATGTTTTATATTTATTTTTTTGTAAATATATGTGTGCAGGCTTTCTGAGCACATTTTTACTTCCTACAGTGCCAGGCCTCATCTGCCCTCTAGTGCCCACCTGAGGGCAGTGCATCTTGCATCTCACAGCATAAAAACCCATTCAGGTTTTTTTTTTCTGTAAAGGCGGAAGAAAATAAATAGGGCATTTTTCTACCATTTCCCGACACTGCCTTTCATCATTTCCAGGACACCTCTCCCTCTTTTCTGTCTCTAGTGTTTTCTTATTGTGGCCTGGTGCTAATGGAAGCTCTTGACTGCGCTCCCCAAAATTCCAAGTTGGCGTCTTTGTAAAAACTTTTCCCCTCAGCACTGACAAAGACAGCAGAAAATGACGGGAGATTATAGCGCAGCAGGTCCTGCTTGTCTGCGTTGCGGGATGGACTCTCATTTGGGGCTTTTTAGCCTTTTGTCGGCGAAGGCGCTAGCAGCATAGTAGCAACAATTTGGGTGGGTGGTAGAAGGGCCATTTTGTTCCAGACACAAACATTACGCTATAAAGACATTCGCATACAGGAAGGCTTTCAGATCATTTGAAAAAGTGAACATTTTTAGCCCCACAAATATGCCGTGGTTGTTGGTTGGTTACTTCGTCAGGCCGTCAGTCAGTTATTTGATGGATTGCGTGTAAACTTCAGAACTTGTGTCCAAGAAACTTTGTTAGTCAGTCAGTCAGTTAATTAATTGCTGGGAAAACTTTGAAACAAATGCCCAAGAAACTGTATAGAAAGTAGGGCTCTCCAGTCAATCAGTTTGTAATAATAAATAAATAAATAAGTTAAAAAAAAATAATGATTTCCATGGAGCAAAGTTGTTGGTTAGTTAGTCAGTTAGTCTCAGTTAGTTAAATGAATTGTAGATTTCTTTTATGCAATATGCAGATCTCAAATAATACAAAATAAAGTATATCTTTGCGGCGATAATGATCTATCTATCTATCTATCTATCTATCTATCTATCTATCTATCTATCTATCTATCTATCTATCTATCTATCTATCTATCTATCTATCTATCTATCTATCTATCTATCTATCTATCTATCGATCTATTAACAAAACGCAACTACAGCTAACTAGCTAATTAGCAGCTAGCTAACTAGCAACAAGTGGCAAAGCAGCGAAAAGCAGCTTGCCAGTCATAGACAAGGCTAGAAAATCCATTTAGTTAACAGATAACGAGCTAGCTACTACCAAGCCAGGTGACCAAGCCAGACGACAGATAGCTAGCGGCTAATTCGCCTACAGTACCTGCCAGAGCCCAGATTTAAACCCTGAACCTCAGAACTGTGGGGCAAACATGCTAACCACTCGGTCACCAAGCTGCCCTCAACCGTTGTTGTAGCGGGAAATTCATTTCAATTGAGCACGCAGCGAGACAAAAACAAATGCTAACAATGGAATGCATGTTTGAGGCTATCACACCAGAGATGATCAAAACAAAACATCAGGGACCAAACAAGCAATGTGTTGTTTATCCTATTAGCCTTATCGCGAATAAACGCAGTGGTCATCACGGTTGATCCACGCTCGTGTGCTACGTTATCTGCCGGCCTGCAGCACAAGTACCATGAATGAGATAATTGGCGGCCGCCTTGTTCCCGCACCATTGATTCAGGCGAGTGTACACTTTTCTTTCTTTCTTTTTTTTTTGTTAATAAAGGCTTTGTTGCAGTGTGACGAGAGTGTTGCTTCCTCCTAACCCTCCGGGAGGTGTCTTTATTTCCCAGGGAACAGACTTTAAAGGCTTTAAAATGGTGCGCGTGAAATCACATTTCTTGATGGGCACAATTAATGGAAGTAATAGCCTAAGTATGCAGCGAGAATGGATTGTCTAATTCTTCTAAAGTTTTTTTTTTAAGCCTCACAACGTGAAGGAAGGAAGGAAGGAAATACCTGTGGGGTTCAAATTTAATATCACTTACATTGTTCTCATATTTCAGTCTCTCGTTAATTACATGTACTAAAAATAACCCACTCTTGTCAATGTGTTGAAACTGTATGATGTAACTGACAATATAGTGGAATTCACAGGGAAATTGAATTGTTTGCTCTAAATGTAAGATATAACAAAAACAGAGAGTATTGTGGAAAAGTAATGAAACTGGCATTAGTAAAAAAACAATGTAGCTGTCAATGTAATCTGACTGTATAATGTCACTGACAATATAGCAGAAGTCACTTGTGTAACTTTGTGATGTAATGCAACTGACAATTAAATGTAATTGTTATAATTGACCACAGCAATGATGTCGTCATAACTCATAACATAACTAGATATATAAAAAAAAAGACAACCTTTATCAATTCAATGTAACTGTGTTCATAATTCATTGCAATGGTGCATTAGTGCCATGTATCTGGCAATATAATGATGTAAGTAACTGTAGTGAAACGAAAAAGTGTATTGTAACTGTAAAACACAAGTGGCATGTAACGCAATAACTCATCGCAAATGTAATGTAACTGGAATGCAAATGACAATACAAAGTCAACTGAAGCCAATACAGTATTTCCGTATTTCTGTAAATGCAGCTCTGGCGCTATCTAGTGGCAGAGTTGGCAAAATTAATCATACACTCTATTTGTTAGTAGATCTACAGATACTTTAAAAAATATATGTTTTAACAAGCCTATTTTGACATTGTGATGCGTAGAAAGTAAACATATGGTTTTAAATGGATGATAAAACAAATAAAAAGTCGATTCCAATAACAATCTGAAAGTACAGTAACAAAAAACTAGTCCTTTGTTACTTCCCAACTCTGCACCACACTCGTATTTCATAATATCTTAGATTTTCTATTTGAGAAATTGAATGAAATTTAATATTGAAGTAAAAGGATACAAGTGCTGTGTCTAATTCCGATTTTGTTTTGGCTCCAGTGTGTGGTGCACTGCGGTTCAAACACAGGTTTGTCTACCTCTATTTGAACAAGAAGAAGAACGATGCGGAAATGACGCCCCACTCGCTACTTTCAGCAACAAGCTAGCAGTACACCAAAACAATTGTTTACGTTCGCTTTTTACTGCATTTTCTTCGCGTTCCTATCAACTCTGCTGTTCATGGACGAACTTCTGTGGTCTTTAAGTTTACGGCCGGGTTTAAAAGTTGCCGTTTGTCAATAGAAATGTGAAATGAGTTGAGAAGTTGATGCTAACACGAGTAGCATGTAGCATAGAAGCTAACAAGTTAAAGCACAATCGACCGTGCATCAAGTACTGGCGCCAAGCAGCAGATTTTAATCTGTGATTCTGGGGGCGGAATCCTTTTAGTTTGATGTTACGTGGTCAACGTCAGCCATAAGCGACTCTGCGTGGGCCGGCGAGTCTTAAACTGCAGAAGCGGACCGGACCGAGGGCTTATTCCCTTCCTCGCCCCGGTGGTGATGCTTGATGGGGCTCTTCAGGGTCATGATGCCGCCCAAGTTGCAGCTTTTGGCCGTGCTGACGTTTGCCGTCACCATGTTTTTTATCGAGAACCAGATCCAAAGACTGGAAGAGTCCAGAACCAAACTAGGTAAGGTATTTGTCAAGTTGGAATTTAGGGCTGGACGATAATGACCTTTAAAAGTCTTAAATGAGCTATTTTGCAAAATGGACGCCTCATTTCTAATTTAGAACGACACGTAATCAATAAAACCCCCATTTAAATGTTTAGAGATTACAATTAGTATGTATTTCGCTTAAATAAATGTATTTTAATAAGGATGTTTCACGCCTGTTTTGTGCAGTCTATGAAAATATGATGGAAAAATGTCTTATTAGACCGTGCCAGTGGACCTAATCAAGTGTCCAGTGATGTCATGTCTGTTAGGAAGTAGACGCCCACACGTCAGGATTACATTGTGGATAAGTAATTATAGAATGTCCTTGTAGTGGCCTAAATGTCACCTAATGACATCGACATGTTTAATTGACTTAAAGATAGCAATAAAGTGTGGTGCTTGAAAAGAAATCGACACTCATACATTGCTGTGCGTTGATCCGCCAGAGCGCGCCATGGCCAGACACGAGCTCTCCGAGGTGGAGCAGCAGCGCCATGGCAAAGACGGCGCTCGAGGCCTCTTGTTGGAGGACAACGATGGTGACGACGACATGGTAATCATCTACAACCGGGTGCCCAAGACGGCCAGCACATCCTTCACCAACATCGCATACGACCTGTGCGCCAAGAACCGCTTCCACGTGCTGCACATCAACACCACCAAGAACAACCCCGTCATGTCCCTGCAGGACCAGGTCTGACCGGATTGTTTTGGGGCATCTCTTCAAACTGCTGTCACGTGAACAATGATATCAAAATGCAACAAACAAACGTGGAGTTTGTTTTTTTGAATGCAGATGCGTTTTGTTCACAACGTCACATCCTGGCGAGGGATGAAGCCCGCCTTCTACCACGGCCACGTGGCCTATCTGGACTTCGCAAAGTGAGAGCCGCCACCTTCTCGCATTCTTTTGCTGACATTTGGCATGTTAGTAAGGCTCTCTGTGTTTAGGTACGGCGTCAAGGGGAAGCCCCTGTACATCAACGTGGTGCGAGACCCCATCGAGCGCTTGGTGTCCTACTACTATTTCCTGCGCTTCGGAGACGACTACCGACCCGGCCTGCGGCGAAGGAAGCAAGGCGACAAGAAGGTGCTCTTTTTGCGCCTTCAAAACCGTGTGAAACCCTCATGATCATTATATTTTTCTTCTTCCTCTGCGTCTTGCAGACCTTCGATGAGTGCGTGGCATCCGGCGGCTCTGACTGCGCCCCCGAGAAACTCTGGCTGCAAATCCCTTTCTTTTGTGGACACCATTCAGAGTGCTGGTGAGCACAAAATGTTTTGTCATGTGCATTCTCAAAAGAAAAAATGGCACTCTACAATCGTGAACTGTATAAAAACATACAGTAACAACGTAATTAAATAAAATGTGAAGAAGTAAATAAGTTTTTGGACACATTTTTTTGCTTCAATTCACTGGACATTGCTCGCCTTGGCCTGAAGGGGGCAGTATAATACAAATGGAGGCACACAAGAGTTTTATAACTGATTCTTTAGGCTGCAGTACGATTAGTCATTTTTTTGCAAAGGATAATGAATATGTGAGTTGTGTTATTGTCTGTCTACAATAGTAGCTCCAGTCAGCAAAAATATTGATCGTTGTTTTCCAAAGTAAAAGCAGATGTTTGCAAATAAATATTTTATATTTTTATGAGGCACAAAAATAATCAGTCTGCTTTCATGGAGGACTACAGAAATCTGAGGGGGTGAAATTCTAATGATTTGAACACTTTCAAGTTAAACTATTGTATGTTTCTAAACGGTTTGTCAACTATCAAAATAGTTGTTGATTATTTGATAATTAATTTGTCAATCGATTTTTGTCAATTTTCACACTTGGGTGTCCTGGAATAATGTGCTATATAAATCGGATTTTTTTTTTTTAATATTGTTATTATTAACACAGCAACACTAACGCTAGCTTCTTTAGCCGTTAACCTTCGTTTTGCATTGTATGTTAGCATTAAACTAAAATAAATTGCCATAAGGCAAAGCTACGTGATAGACTTAAATACGCAACGTGTAATTAATTATGTTTGGTTAGACAGTAAACTACAACTTGGAATGGCAATAAACAGCTTGAAGTTTTTGTTTTTTTTGAATAATAATAATTGTTAACTAGCCACCAAACTTTTGCTTGTTGTGGACTTGAGTTGAGTTCACTGCCATCATACTACGCCAGTATCAAGTTTTTGATCTCAATTCTACTGTAGTTGTCGGCCATTGACAGTTGTTGGACATGCCGCTTATCTGAATAATACATTGATTGTGCATACGTTGTAAAATGTGCAGGAATGTGGGCAGCCACTGGGCGCTTGAGCAGGCCAAGTACAACCTGGTCAACGAGTACCTGTTGGTGGGTGTGACCGAGGAGCTGGAAGACTTTATTATGATGCTGGAGGCCACACTGCCGCGCTTCTTCAAGGGCGCCGCAGACCTCTACAAGACGGGTATTGCCAAATTGCAAACCTCCTCACAGCCTACCACGAAAGATGCTACATCTTCCAGTTACACATGGCATCTTTAAAAGTCGCTGTTGTCATCCCTAGGCAAGAAGTCCCACCTGCGCAAGACCACCGAGAAGAAGCCCCTGACCCGGGAGACCGTCGGTAAACTCCAGCAGTCCAAGATCTGGGCCATCGAAAACGAGTTCTACGAGTTTGCGCTGGAGCAGTTCCAGTTCGTGCGGGCGCACGCCGTCCGGGAGAAGGACGGCGAGCTCCTCGTGCTGCCGCAGAGCTTCTTCTACGAGAAGATCTACCCGAAAGCCGCCTGAGGGAGGCAGCGGAGGACCGAGACGCACATGCTGGATTCTGGGACTGTTTACAGGTAATAGTGTTTTTTTTCTTTTTTTTTTTTTCTTTTTTTTTTTATAAACAATGGACTATGAAACGCAAGGAAACGACTTTAGAGTTGATTAGCACCTTTCGAGTGACTGCTGAGGAACTGGCAAGCTCATCCGACTGTTGAGGATTTGTTATGCGCTACATTTCTCAAACTTGTTTACAGAAACGCACAGCGAGACTTGAAAGTGGACAAACTGCTTTTAACGGACCAAATGTCAGTATAGGAAGCTCGCGTAGAAGCACACAAGACATCACAATGGGCAATTGCACAAATAATGTACCATGTGGGCAGAAGTATTGGGACACATCTGTCTAATTGCAGAAGCAACATGTGTCAAGCTGTTTTATAGAGGCATCGCGAGATATTTTACAGTCGTGGCATCTGTACAGCTGACCTTTTCTATGAATTATACCACCATGAGCTTTGGTAGGTAACTTGACCCAGATGTGGCACCTGTAATGTTTGAATTTACTCAAACCTATACCATATTCGCTCCCAGCTGTTTTTTTTGCAAGGCCCACAGAATATTGTGTTCCATTGCTATGAAAACACGGAACCTAAAGATTCATCAGGAAGTAAAAGTATATTTCTATCTGTTTCCATTTTGCAGCAATTGGCATTAGAATATAGCTTAGTTTCATCATTATTCACAAATCAGCTTGTTTTCAACATGGCCCTGGTTGATCTCTTCTACTCTGCTGCCACCTGCTGGCCGTTTTTGTAATAACTAGCATTGCTTCAACTGTTTTGTGCAGTTGAGAGGCTGCATCAAAGCCCCATAAAAAACATAAATACGTCTTTGGGACACTTAAAACATTTAAAATAGAACATATTTATACGTTTTTGGGAGCAAATGAGTTAATGAGTGCTTTAGGTGATATTTTGTGTCCCAATACTTTTGTCTGTGTGTCATGACGTCATCAGTGACGTCCATCTTAGATCGATTATGGAGTGTGACGATGCAAGTGGTAAGTACAGGGTCGTACTACTGATTGTGCCTTTTTATGAGGATTATTAACATTATCACATTTTTCTTATGTTGACACTCAAAACGGTCACTTTTTTTTGTGTGTGTATTTCATCACATCCGATTCAATTTCAGACATAAACGCCTACCTTCAAATGGTGTCTTTGATGTTTTTATTACACTACTGTGTACCAAAAAAAATGTTAGGGCCACGCAATTAAGGGGGCAGGGGATATATTATTTATTTATTTTATATATATATATTTTAAATATTATTTAGTTATTTATTTTGTGGGGATGTGGTGAATAGTAGTATAACACATTTTAGTAGTATGAAACATTTTGGGGAAATAAGTAATATTGTTTGGTGGCAGAGGAGGGTTTGAATAATCTTCGGCAAAAAAAAACTGTTTAGTCAAGATTTGTATTTTCTACTTTTTTTTTTTAATGGTTGGAATTTTTGAAAAAAGTGTTATATTTTCCTGAGAAAAAAAGCCACAAGTGTACAAGAAAAACACGTTGTATTTTTCCAAGAAAAAAATCTAAATGTAGCCTGACTTGAATCTTGCGACATTTCAAGTTTTTAACAAAATTTATCGTGAGATTGTGACGTTTTTCTGTAATGTGCTGCTAGTCTCGTAAAATTGCAAGATTATCATAGCATAAATGGGATTTTTTTTTTTAAAGTATAGCCCTAATACCCCTTTCTCATTTTGTCCCTCCTCTCGGTTCAACAACGTCCTCACTAATAATGTCTGCATGTCAGTCATCAGGGTGCACTTAACCAGCTCGAACCCTCAAATGCGTCTCACAGGAAGGATGATCCACAAAATTCTGCCAGCGAGGTGTCCGCTTGCCGAGTTTCACGCTCCAGCGGTCCGTGGCCGTTCGCCCCTTTGAGGCCGCGGACACACACAAAAAAAAAAAGAAGTCTGCCGGGAAGAATCGAGAAAAAAATGGAACTCAATTAAGCTTTTTGCTGCAGGCGTATTGGAACATTGTTTCATTAAGCAGATGAATACAGTCTGATAATTACTCGGTCTCAATTAGAGGGAAAAACTCTATTGATTGTGGCTGATGAGCTTGAAGGTTAATTAGGAACACATTTGCAACCAATTCAATCACGGTTTCAAGGCCTGTTCCGTCAACAGCAAGCTGCTTCTTGCTTTCATTAAAAATAAGCCCCGAGTGGTTTATTTTCGTGCACAAAAGACACTAAAGTGGACAGCTATTCAAACTTTGCTTCAATAGAAATGTCTCTGATGCGCGTCAGTCACTCCAGTTGACAGCTGTTCAAAACAATTTCTCGTCAATGTGGCCAAGTCTTGATGTTAAAAATAGGTGAATTTGATACACTAGCAATTGTTTGCTGTCCGTTGTAGTCACTGATGCCCAAATTCAGTATTGAAAACTTAAATGATATTCATATAGTGTATATTTTGACAATTGTAAAAAAAAATAAAAAAAATGCGGTTTTATTATTGGCCACTAGAGGTCGCCACGCCTCTTCCTGTAGCGCCTTGCTCTTCACTCTGGCCTGAAAACGTTCAGCAAGTTCCCCCAAATGCACCTGAGCTCATCCCATTGGAACACACAAATAGCACATTAGCATCAGCCCCACAAATGACGCCATTAGGCTCACTTGGACATAAATACTCTCACTTGGTCTCAGGCAATTTGTTCTGCCGCTTTCCGTGTAATGATGCTGGCATCGAATTGGGAGAATGTTCTGTGACCAGACACTTTAAAAAATATATGAAATAATGACGAGACTCTCCAACATGAGCACAATGGCTCCATTACGCTTTATCTCACTTTAAGGACCTTTTTTTGTCAACACAGAAGCGATCTGGATGATTTTAAGCCGTGCGTTCATTCCAGGGACATTTTGTGACATTTGATTTTCAAGACATTTTAGCTGTGTTCATGAATATAGGTCTAATTTGAAAGATAGTACAGAGCATTTTAGCAGATTTCGCAAGACCCGCAGAATATTGTTTTTTATTATACATTTATATAATGATATCGTTTATATACACCAAGTCTTCTAAACGAAAGAATAGACTCCCTTCCTCCACCAGAAAAAAAAGTTTGATTCTACCTTTCTCAGTAGCTATATCAAGAAGCATGCATGTAGACAAAAACCAGTTCTGAATAGTTGACCGCTGTAGTGACTGATGTTTAGCTTCAGTATCAGAATCACACATTAGCAGCGTCACAATTGAAGTTAGATCATGGCGTGTATATAAAAATATTATACAGTATGCGTGAGTGTGATCAATACTCCTTAAAATGTATTTCATGGAATTTAATGCCTCATTTAAAGTGAAAAAAGAAATCAATCTCAGTTTTTTTTTTTTGTCCTCTGAGTGCAGTCTTCACGCTGCAAGCTCTTCTTGCTCCATAAAGCAAACAGAGCAGATCCGAGACAGCTTGTCGGACCCCCACATGGCCAAAGGGGACCACCGACCGGTCACTGGATGGGTCGCTGGGTGGCGTGTACGACTCGTGTTTTATGCAAATGTGCCCGAACGGGAGGTAAAATGGAAGCCAGCGTGTCGGAGGCAGTGGGCCAAGAAAGCCTTGGTGCAGATGATGGATGGAGCTGGGGAGGGGGGAAAAAAGATGATGGACACCATCATAAAGCCGGGCCAAATTCATCCCTTAATGGATACTTGCCTTCTGGTCTGACGCACATTAAAGGCCCCCCAATAGGATTAATGGCTGGCTATGCTAAGGCTGCACTTAGGCAGTACTGGGCTAAATGCTAGCATCAGTAGACTAATCATTTGATTATCTGCGAACGTCATCTTTCCCATTTTTGGATGTTCAGGTCCAGTATCACTGAGTTTACATTTAATACCTGGTTGCTACTCGCCAAGCTAGTATGTCACGTTATCTACCGAGCTGTCGGCTACTCGACAATCTTGCTAGCATTTTGCATAGTTACTCTACATATTTTGCAACCTATCTGGTAGCGACTCACCTATGTTGCTATTTGATTGCCTACATAGCTACTTGGGTGAGTAGCTACTGGCTAGGTTGTAAAGTAGGTAGGCTAGCTAGGTGGCTGTAAACTTTATGTAGAAAAGCGGCATAGGTGATTAGCTACCAGCTAGTTTGCTAAGTAGGTAAGCTAGGGCCTGGCGTAGGCTTGAAACATAGGTGAGTAGCTACTAGGCAACATGCTAGTGACAAAGATGAGTAGCTAGGTTGCTAAGCTTTACGTAGGCAATCTCATAGCAACATTGGCGAGTAGCTACTAGCTAGGTCGCTGTAAGCTTTATGTAGAAAATCTCATAGCGGCATAGGTGAGTAGCTACCAGCTAGGTTGCTAAGTAGGTAAGCCTGGCATCATGTCGGTGATATAGTTGAGTGTGTAGCAACTAGTTATGTTAATAGCATGTTGCATCACAAATGTGAGTCGCTAGCTACCAGCTAGTAGCTATAGCTAACTCACCTACCTCTCAAGCTAGCCTGTTGCTTAGCTACTTACTGAGCAGCTAAACCGCTAACTGCTAAATCACTTGTGAACAGAAGTTTTGTTTTGTTTTTTGACACACACAAAGTTGTGTCTCATTTTAACGGATCGTGACCGGCGCCCATTCCGCAGCAAAAGAAGCGTCGGCGTATTCAAACCGGACAACTTTATGGAAACACTCTTATCAATTAAAGCGGCAGAAGGAAAAGGCGTGGGGGTGTGGGGGCATTTTAATAAGCATCTGTCATTTACTGACAGGCGGGACATGATGTAATAGCTAATGGACAATACGTGCCTGTGTGGCGAGGTTGACCCCGTGCGGGAAACTCTTAATTAGATTGCTCTTTTGTCGTTTGACCTTGGCGGAAGAAGACACCCAACACTGCTGCTTGCTCCTCTGCTATTCTGCCCCCCCCCCCCCCTTCCCCTCGTTGTCGTCCTGCTGGAGGCTGGCGGAGAATCAGCAATTGAATCCATTGTGTGTCGGTGCTGATGAGCTTTGCAGAGTAGATAATGGATTAAATTATTTATCTGCTATCCCCCCGCCGTCCCTTCTCCTCCATCCCGCCTCATTGTTGCCTGCTCTTTGTGCTGCTGCAGCGCGACACAAGCGCGGGCTGAAGGCCTTGATCACTCGCCGTCTTTCATAGATCTAATTTTTCTAATTAGCGCCTGAATGCCGAATGGGGTCTCGCGCTCTCGCCCTCCTCCTACTCCGCGTCATACTCTTGGTGAGATGCATTCCATGACACTGCATCGCGCCCGCGTCCTTCTCCGATGGCGACCTTAAATGATTCGACCAATCGTCTCATCAGCAAGTTGTCGCAGTGGCGAGAACGCGTCCAATCTTTTTAATGATCATTAAGCATCACGTAGCATAGGCAGACAAAACCTTTGCCGTTTCATCATTCTCAAAGTTCTCTCCCTCTGGTGACGTATGGAAGAATCACTGCCTTAGGAAAGTTCAGTTGTATTGAACGTTTCATTTTAACACATTTACATTTAATCATTTAAAAGAGTGAGTAGTGGAATTGGCCCAAAATGGCTGCTTCAATCATAGTCATGGATGCTTTTTTTGTGTTTCATGATAATCTCGATAGTGAAAATGATGTCGGGCAATTTTTCTTCCCTTACTAGGATCCTCAAAAAATGATTTACAAATAATAATAAAACATGCCTACCAAATTTCATGTTGCTAAGTCAAACTAGCTACGGGGACTGAATTTTCAAATTTGGAAAAAATGTCTTTCGAAAGACTCTTGCATTTGGCCAAATGTCGTAAAAACATTTTTTTTTAACAACCTTTTTGTGGGTCTTCTCATCATACACTCATCTACCACATTTTATGGCGATTGGTTCTTTAAAAAATAAATAAATGAATTGTCATTGAAGGGCTGCTGGAAATGGTCAAAATGACCACAATATGTCTACTTAAAACCAAAATGTCAAACTTCCTGTGTCCTTTCCGCTGTTGCGTATTGAGACTTTATTGTGGGTCTACTCATGACACCCATGGTAACCAAATTTCATGTTAAGTCAAACTGGCTTTGCGGGCTAAATTTTTTTAATTTGGTCACAATTGGATCTGTCCAGAGTATCTGCCAAATTTGTCAAATTTGATGGACACCGCTTGGACCCAAAATGGTTGACTTCCTGTGTCTTTTCAGGCCTGACTTCTCGAGACTTTTACTGTAAATGCGGTTCCAAGTGGCCTGTTTGTGTTTCCTCCTCTGGTGTGGACCACCACGCCCCCTCCCTCCTGAAAACGGGCAACAAAGGGCCCATTGAGTGGTCATGGCGGCGTCGGCGGCGAGGGTCTTTGATGGCTAATCTGCATGCGTTTGTACAGGGAAACTGGAGCCGGCTTCAAGGAAACAGGTGGAACTCATTACGATATCCTCACTCTGGATTTCCTCCTACGTTCTTGTTTTTTTTTTTTTTTTTTTATCAGATTTTTTTTCTCCCCTCCAGAAATTCCCTGGTGAGTCTTGTGTGTGAGCACAAAGGCAAGGAAAGTTTTGCTTTGCAGTCACAGTTTCAGGAAAAAAGTTTGTTTGGCGTTTTTGTTGTTTTTTAGATTTTTGTTGTCACTAACTGGCCCGAACACGAGAGTGAAATGTCAACTTTGAAACTCATGTCTCGTTCAAAAAGTTTTGAAAAGATATTTTGGGGAAATTCTAAATGCTTTCGTAAAAAAAATATATATATATATATATATATATTTATTTATTTATTTTTACACTTAAATCTGAATTCATTCTTATCATACTATGACATTTTATCAAAAAGAAAACTCATTTATTCTCACAATGCTGTAAAAAAAAATATTGAAAAAAATCTAAATTTATTCTCATTTCGCTACAACTTTCTTGGTTTTTAGAAAACGTAAATGTGACATTTTGTTGAAGAGCCCGCAATTTTCCAATATCAATAAATTTAGAGTTTCGTCACCTCCCTTCAGGTTTTTAAAGCGTTCTGTGGCAACCAAGCCAATCCTTGGAGATAAATCGGAAAATAAACCGCTCAATACAAAATATGTGATGCACATAAGCAGATTTTTGTGTAAGGAGGCTGATCTTCGATTTGGCTGGCTGCTCCATCGGCCGGAGGGATTTCCATCCTTCTGCTTTATCAGTTTTAGGGAAATCATTTGATTGTACCTAATGTTGTGGCCATTGAATGTATTAAATTGATTTTATGTTATGATGGAAAATAGGACTTTATTGTTGTAAAATTACACTTTTCCCCAGGAAATACGTTTGATTTCATATTTAAAAAAAAAAAGAAAGGCATAATATTCTGAGGTGTTGTGACAATTTTTGGGGGGGAAATACAACTTTATTCTTTTAATATTACAGGGTTTTTTTCAAAGTATTTTTTTCTTTAAAAAAGTATAATTAAAAAAAAATTATTGAAAAAAGTCTTAATTTGACCATAAATACATTTATTTATTTATTTTAATTTTGGTGAAAAAAAAATGTAATATTACGAGAATCACAAGAAAACAGTGGTATTGTTTTTTTTGTAAAAAAATAATATATATTTTTTCTCCAAAATTTCTTGACAAATGTATTGACCTAAAAGAACTGAAAATAGTTGGTTTTAATCTTTAAAAATTTTTTAAAACATTTTTAAATTAAAACAAAATGTAATTTTTTTTCTTGAAAATGTAATACCTTAAAAATAAACTTGTATTTTTATGAGGACAAAAGTTTCAATATTGTAAAGTTGTATTATTATTTTTGAAAAAGTAAAAATGTATTTTTTTTATTTTTTTAATCTTTTTCAAAAGTAATTAAAAAATATCTTGAAAGTTGTATTTTCTCTAGAAAAAGTTTTTTTTCTTTCCTGAAATTGTCATATTTCGTCTTTGTTGATAAAGGTTGTAAGAATCAAATGCTTTTCTACAAACTAAATAAAGTGAATTTCTCCTCCTTAGATGATCCATTTTACGTAGGAAGAAAATCCTTCATCAAAATTTCCATGATGACTTCTTAATGCAAACGGCGAGAAAGGGCAAAAGCAAAAGAGGAGGAGGAGGATTGTGCGTCGGCAAGGTAACGTCCCGTAATGAAAAGCAAAGCAAAACACGAAGCGGCTTTTGATTGTTTAATTCAATAACGTCGAGGGAAACACTAGCCTCGCACCTCAAAGGCCACGGCGTGTTTGCAATGCATTAACGCTGCAAAGTGTGCAGTGTAGTAGCGGACCGGCACGTCCCACCTGGCCAGCCCGCCGTGGATGACTTGCAGATGTGCTTGCCTAAAGTCATGAGCGGGTGGGCGAGAACGCTTTTGTTAGCGCGCCATCCGTTGTTTTGCTTTCGGCGGGCTAATCTGCGGCTGAAACGGACACTTTGGAATGTCTTGTTTTTCTGGTCGCCCTGGACTAGCGTCGCACGGCACCGCAAATTACCTGAAACAAATTGTTCATGTTACCACAATAAAGTCAGATTTCTTTCAAGGACAAGAAAGGTGTCATGTGAGATTAGTCAAATTTTTGGGGAATCTAATGAGAAAAAGTTGTAGTTTATCGCAGAAGAAAGTGTCTGTCACGTGAGTGAAGATGAATTTTCTGATAAAAAAAAAAAGTTGTGTTTTTTTGCTGAATTTAAAGACATGTTCTGAGAATTTTTTTGGGGGAGACAACATATTGTGGAAACAAAGTTGTACAATATTTTTCTTACAAGAAAATAAATGTTGGAATATTACAAGAATAAAGTTGTTTTTTCTAAAAAAAAGTTGTAATGTTTCAAGAATAAATTGTGTATTTTCGTAGTCAATATTATGAGAAACTTTTGTATTTTTATTATAAAAAAATTATAGAAATAAAAATGTGACTAAAGTTGCATTTTTACAAAAGAAAAAAAATCCAGTTTAAACAAAAAAACTGTTACATTTTCTTGATTTCTTTCCCCCATAAGAATTATGTATTTTCATGAGAAATGTAATTATAAATATTATAAGAAGTAAGGGTACAAAAATGTATATTTTATGAAAGAATACATTTTATGAAAGAACATACAAAAAAGTATATTTTTAGAATAACATATTTTAAAATTAAAGTTGTTTTTTTTATTAAAAATTGTAATCGAATTTTTACAAAAGGGAAAAAGTCGGAATACTTTTTTTTCTTGAAAATGAGAATACAATCTTTTTTGTCATTTTTTTCTGAGAAAAAAATTGCCATATTTTAACAAGAAAATAATATTTAAAAAATGAATAAATCAATAAGTCATATTACAAGAAGTTCAACAAATTCTCACCGATACTCATTTTGAGCCAGTGGGAACGCGCGTGTTGCGTCGCAGCGTTCCCAGGATTCTCAGACAGATTTTGGCTCGCAAGCAGAAGCGCAAGGACGTCCAAATTGGCCTGTTGTCATCGAGCCCCACTATGATCTTCTGTGATCCCCCATTTTCGTCCGTCAGCGGGCCGTGATCAAAAAACGTGAGCGCGTCTCTCACTTCCTGTCCTCCAGGAAGCGGCCAACAAAGGCCTGCCTCATTCTCCGCCTAATGTCGTACATTTTTACCACACTAGCCGCCGTCTCGTGTTTCCATATCAATGAAAGAAAGTCTTGTTTTGATCCTCATCCTGCTCTAATGAGTCGCTACTCTCTTGTCTGCAAACAGGAAGAAGATGTACGATGAAAAGATGAGCAGGATTTACGTTCTCCGTTTTTTAGGTAGCATTAATATTTCCCACGCTCTATGAATGCATCACCCCAATGAAGTGAACCACGTGATTCTCTTATTCGCAATTTGGAAACTCAAAATCATCATTGCCAATTTAAATCTATGGGGATGCCATTAATTCGTTCCAATTTTAGTAATTTTGAAGAATACCGTAGTTAGATTCTTGTCATCAATAGCAATTTTTGGGTGTGTGTGTTTTTAAATGGATAATTTAGAATCTGTGACGGCATAGCACTTTTGTAAACATAAAAAAAATAAAATAACAAAGGATAATTTTTGATATTGTTGTGAATATTTTGCATCTCATTATAAAGTTTTAATTATTTATTTCAAATTTCAGGGTGAGAAAATGACCTTTTTTTGCTGTCATATCAAAACAGTAAGCGTTTTGGTTGTTCCAATTTGTGTTTGTGAAGGTATACGGCGACCGTACATAAATATATTTCATAAACGCAGCCGGGCTTTACGTTTGGTAAATCTGGTGTCTGATTGACAGATTGAGCCGCCTGACCGTCCGTGACTGTCAGGGCAAGCGTCCTCCCAACTCGCCGCCGTCCCGCCACGCCACATCGACAAGATTGATGAAGCCACACTTTTCTGCAGGTAGTTAGCCTTCATGCTCGGAGATGCGTCCGCAATTGCTTGTTGCTTTTGACGATATGCAAGATGACACACAACTGGATACATTTTGTGATATATAGAGTCCTACTTGTCAAAAATGTTCAAGTAACTTTGATGTGAAACCAAAATGATAATCTAACGTAAAAATTAAATGACCACTCGTAATGTTTTAATGACAGAAATAAAAAGTAAAAAAAAATAAAATCATTAATTTACTTGAATTATTATTATTTTTTAATCATAATAAAGTTGGATTTGCAAAAAAAAAGTCAGGACTTGAAAATAATCATAATGTTACAAGAAACAAGTCCTAATTTTACAATAGGAAGAATAAAGCAAAAAATTCTTAAGTCTTAAGAGAAGCGAAAAGTTGTATTTTTACAACAACGTTTTTAATGACAAAGTTGTAATATTGCAGTTCCGAGAAAAAAGGAATTTTGCAAGAATAAAGTAAAAATTTTACTACAAAAGCTAAACTACAAAACTACAATAACAAAAAAAGTTTAATTAGTGAAAGAAAAAAGTCAGCAATTTACAACAATAACGTCAAAATATTACGAGTCATAATTTTATGAGAAGAAAATAAACTTTCCTCAGTTTTTTTTAAACATATTTACAAAAATGTTTTCAAGAACATAAAATAGTGACATTTTATAAAGTTGCAATTTTATGAGGAAAAAAGTGGCAATATGAATCTAAAGTAATAATTTAATGGCAAAAGAGTTGAAATAAATTACAAGAGAAAAAGTCGTAATTTTAAGAGAATAAAGTAAATATTTAACAACAAAAGTCATATTGCAAGAAAAATTGTTTTTACAAGAATTTTTGTCAGTGGAGTCAAGAAAAGTAGCAGTCATTACAAAAAAAATCATTTTTAAATGTGTTTATTGACAAGTTTTAATATTCCCTCACTTCAATACCACTTTACATCAATAGCCATAATATTACTTTTGAACTTTTTGTTCCCCCATCGCGGGTCCGCGGCCGAACGTCAACATCAACGGGGAGCGTCGGGGCCCATCTGTGTTTTCTCGGACCGCCCGTGCGACACGGTTTTCGGGGGGGATCACACGAAGGGGCGACGGCCTGGAGGTGCAGAGGAAATGAAAGGAGGGCTTGTCTTTACTTTGGCTCCAAGGTTGTTTTCGAGGTCGGGGGGGGGGGGGGGTACGGAATCAAGGTTCTGCCAACAGCACGTTGACTTTGGCCGCTAATTGTGTCGTCCACAGCACATCTCCGCAGGATTTTGTGTTTTTTTCTGACCACCACCTCCAATATCGCCGTCACCAAATCAAAACCCATTTACAATTGTGCTTAGTAAGTTTTGCCGACGTTTTTGTAAATTGAGGCAATTTTGAGTCTCAGTTGAATGCAACGTACGTATTTTCGCTCACGTTAAAGATATCGTACATGTTTTCCCTCAACATCAGAGACTATTTAGAATGTCTGATGAATATCGCGTGTCTTCGCAAACATCGAATACAGTTGAAGATATCGGCCGAACCCAACGTATGCGTTTCCATGTATTTCAAAGGCAATCTAGAGTCTGGAACACGTTTTCCATCCAAAGTCGGTTCTCAGGATGCCTTCTTCGAGGTCGTTATAGGGGGCGCCCTCGCAATGCTCACTCCAGATTTTCTTTAATTCTCCCCCCAAAAAAAAAAAAAAAAAAGGAGGACGTGAGTACAACAAAGGAGGAGAGCAAAGCGTAATAGGCTCTCTGTTTGGCTGTGGGGCTCTTTACAGCCATTCTAATTAAGGCCATCCAGAAACAAAAGGATCTGGATTGAGGCACTTTCTCATCAGAGTCTCTCCATGAGACTCTTTTGTCATGAACACACAGCCAATTACAAAGCTCCACAATAGGCGAGCAGGGTGGCGGCGTGTGTTATGTGTGTATGTATGTGTGTAGTGGCGGTGGTAGGGGGGGCTGCTGAGGAGAGCCCCCGTCAAGACTGTGCATGGATCCAAAAGTGACTTTGCAGTAAACAGTGAAAACTGCCCCAAAACATGCACGCGAGGTTCATCAGACTCTGAATTGTCTACGATGTTTATGAAAACAAGGAAGAATTTTGAGTCGCCGAAGAATTAGGTTCATTGAGGACTCTTAAAATTGTTTGGTATTTACAAAAACACGTATATGTTCTTCCAAGACTCGAAATGATCTTTGATGGTTTCAAAAACTTATTTTAGGTTGGCTTTGTTGACAAAAACATACATATTTCTCTTCTTCTGCGCCTTGAAATAGTCTTTGAGGTTGTCTTTGATTTTTTTTGCAAATTACTCATTTTTAGTAATTAAAATTGTCTTTGATGTTTTCACAAAAATATGTACATTTGTGATGATCAGTAACTCAAAATTATCTTAGATCGTTGTTAAAAAAAAAAAAAAAAACATTAGGTTTGTTTTGGTCTTTGATGTTCACGCCAACATACCAAATGGACATCCATTAATTTTTTTATTGATAACACACAAGACAGGTTCATCAGCAACTCAAAATGATTTGATATTTCTGAAAACGACCTAAAATCAGACTCAGAATGGTCTTTGATTATGAAGAAATGCATGTGAACTTTGTCGCAGACTGTCTTTGATGTTAACGTCAACACATCTGATTATCAAAACTCTTGAAAACTCAAACTTGTCTTTGGTCACGCCAACATATTGGGCACTCAAATTTGTCTTTGATGTTTGTTGATTTTATTTTTGTTTTTACATACAAAAAAATCGTAGCCAAGATTCATCATCAAAATTATTTGTTGACGAAAAACGCGTATATTAGGTTCATCAAATTCAAAATGGTCTTTGTGGGTTATGAAAACATCAGACCCTAATATTAATATTTATAAAAGTTCATTGAGGACTGTCTGTGATGTTTACACACATGAGTGCTATGTTTATGAAAACATGTTAAAAACTTTATGGCGTAGCATGAAATAAGATTAAGTAAAGAGTCCAAAAAAATTTTTTTCTAAAAATCCTCAAAATTATAATCCGTCTGTGCGTGGCCAAAAACAGCCATAAAGATTCTGAAGGTACGTATGGTAGCAGTATGCGTTTTGCTGTTTTGGAAATTATTATTGTATGTTATTTATGAAAATATGTCCGGTATTATTCCAAGTAGTAAAACGACAACACTTAGCATTTCAACATAAAATCAAGCGTTGGAGTTTCGGTCTCGGAGCTGGCAGGCCAGCAGCCAATCAGACGTCATCGTCAAAGGAGAGGTGGCGAAACGCTCTTAACGAGGCGACGAGGTTCTGTCAAAAACAGCGCAGCGTAATCACTTGACACCAATGGCCCCTAAGAGTAATAATCTACCTGCAGACTTTTTACACACAAGTCAATCAGCAGCCAACATGGCGGCGGTGGGGCGGCGCCGTATGAGGGTGATGGGGGTAATCAGGCGGAGGGGCGGGGGGTCCGGGATCTTCTCGGTGGGAAGTTCCCGCAAACAGAGCGCACCCACTTTTTCCAACTCCATTTGTCTTGTTAATGCTTCCCTCTGATTACCTGATTGCACTGGATGACTGTGGAGAAATGTGATTGCGTCAAATTATACACGGCAAACTTTTGATTGGGGATCTGGCGAGCGAACCGCCATCGACGCCATTGACGGCCTTTGTCAAATTTGGTTTCAAATCAGCTAAGTGTCATGTCCTGTAATTGTAATCACGACTTAATTTTTACCCTTTTTTTTTTCTTTTTAGCTACGTTCGCCTTCAGCTGCACGGAATTCTATATCGTCTCACTCTAACTTTTTCAAAAGCTTTTTTTGAATCACATGAAAAAAAAATTATGAAAAATTTACTTAAGGTTATTTTTTTATCGTCAAAGTTTTTACAAAATAAACAATGAACCTAACATGATGTGTTTTAGACATTGTCTTGATTGTTTACAAAATGTTCTGAATATTGTCAATGTAGAATCTCAATATTGTCATGATGGAACGTGAGTGGATAAGGGTGGCTTGGGGGGGCGTGGCCATTGGTTGCCATGACAGGACGGGACGAGAATAGACTGGTCTCCATGACTGCAATGAGCGTGACGTGACAGTACCTGATTTGACTTTACATGGAGTGGCTATGACTTTGGCTGAGGCTATGGCTTCTTGGCAAGGACGACTTGGCTGTGACGAGGACGACTTGGCTGCGACGAGGACGACTTGGCTGCGACGAGGACGACCTGGCTGTGACGAGGACGACTTGGCTGCGACGAGGACGACTTGGCTGTGACGAGGACGACTTGGCTGCGACGATGACTTGACACACGTACTCCCAACACATAACAGACATTGCACCCACACCGACTGGACAAACACAACAGACTAAATACACCGACACTAATGAGACACCTGGGGAAGGGAAGACACACACACAGGCGGACGTGGTTAGACATAACGAGACAAGGGAAGAAGCCAGGAACACGAGACAAAAAACACAAGAACACCCATAACAAACAAAAGCCCAACTCGCACAGATCCGAAACATGACAAATTCACAGTGAACCTAACGTTGACATTTTAGTGCCGATATTTTGAGTTCTAGCGTATGTGCTTTTTGCAAAAACATCAAAGGCAATATATTGTCTTCATGAACCTCACGTTCGTTTTTAAGACAACCGTCAATGAACATGTGTTTTAGTAAAAACAATCAAAAGAGACATCTGATGGATCTGATGTAAGTTTTCGTAGAAACATTGAATAAGTCTCTTGGTCATTGATGCTAAATATTTCCCGCCTTCACGCAAATGACACATTCAAGGTGAATAAGCATTGGCGTGTTCTTTTTTTCCTCCCGCTGACGTCGTTGAACGATTGAAGTAAAAAAAAAAAAAAAAAGTCCGGCATTTGCAAATCCATACTCCGGCGCAGTCCTCATTAATTAACTGGCTATTGATTAGTGACCTTGCCACTTGCATTTATTTCCATTTGGCACATTGGCTTACAGTGGGCCGTCGCTCTTATCTCCCCAAACGCTCGCTTTCATTAAAACAGCCATTAAGTTGCGGCCGTGGATTATGGATTTCTGCCGACGGCCGGCTCGGGAACGTCTCTCCGTTCTCAGGCTGGAGATGGTTTATATGAGCTAAGTGCTAACGTGGTGGAAACGTTGAATGACGACGCTACAGATGTGATGAGCACAAATGTGAGGCATCGCCGTTTGTGTGTGGATGAACCGCCACCATGCAGAAGAGAAATAAAAAGAATGATCAAATATCATCCACGGTCCAAGAAATCCATCACGACTGTGATTCGGTTGTAGATAATCGCAGCCGCGATGATGTACAGTACAATATCGCAACCTCGCGTGTAATATAGCCGTTACACAACAGCTCAACACGCGCCATTTATTAACTCATTCACTGCCATTGACGACTATAGACGTAAAAAAATTAATGTGAACTATTTCTATTAGTTAAAAAATATATATACTATTTTTTTTTATTGTACATTTATAACAGATATAAAATTATCATGCGATTAATTACGATCCTTCGTCCCTTATTTTTATTTTTTTAAATTAGTCATTTTTTTGCCATGGAAAAATAAATCCTCCTCTTTATGCCATGTTATAGAATTTTTTTTCATAAATAACAGAAGATAGGTTCCTAAAACAAAATCCACAAATAGCCAAACCGCGAATATGCCACTATTTAATAATAGTGGAAATTGTTGTAGTTTTATGGGAATTATGCAAATATGTTACAAGGAAAAATGTATAATTTTTAAGACAAAATTTGTATTAAAAAAAAGACTATATTAAGAGGAAAAGGGTGGTAATTTTTTTTTATTACAAGAAAAAATAAATGTGTGATTATTGAGAGAATTAAATTTTTGTTGTCAAAATATAAGAAAGTTCTAATTTAAAAAAATAAGTTATAATATTACTCGACAAAAACAAGTCATGCAAGACAATTTAAATTTACGAGAATAAAGTCAAACTGTTACAAGAGTAATTTGTAATGTGTGTGTGTGTGTGTGTGTGTGTGTGTGTATATGGATTGTGTTGCACTTTTCTTCGCACTGAAATGTGCTTGTGAAAGCACAAGAATAGCTTTGATTCATTTATGCAAGATATTTGATAAAAGCACAAATACCTGGAGCTTGGGTTGTTTATTAATGCGAGACTTAGATGGGCCTCCTTCAGGATGGAATAAACCAAAAGAACGTTTCGCGTGTGGGGGGGGGACTAACACAGATGTCCAAATAATGTGTCAAGCATTCATTTTGACAAGATTAGTCTTCCCCCACCACGTTCCCACACACGTCTTCATAAATTGATTTTCTCAGCCTGAAAGACAAATTAAATTGAAATACAACACAAAGAACAAGAATGTGCGTAAGCCCCCCCACGCCCCCCCCCCCCCCTGCCCGCTCCCTTCCTCTCTGCTTCCTTCTTCATTTTTTTGGTCAATTTCCCATCTAAAGTGATCCCAAGTGTTCCAAGTTAAATTAAGATGTGCGGCAATGATAAAGAGTTAAAAGTAGTGGTCGCCATAGTGACGCCATGCTGATTGCATTCTAATCCCACAGCAATCAAGTCTCAATGATGATAAGGAAGGCTGACATTTTCTCTCGCGCTCGCTTTTGTATCTTATTTCTTTGTTGGCCTGCCTGTAGTTTGAATTATTTATTTATTAGCGTCTAATCGGGACCATGAGCAGTCGAGAATTGCGGAGGAAAATGACGCCGGGAGAAAGGGGATGAAGAGGTTAGTTTAATGCTAACAGCGCTATATGAAGCTTCTCCATGCGAACCATGACGTTTCTGCATGCTAATTGCGTCATGCTAACTTTCCTCATGCTAACCAGAACACACGTTTCTTAAGCTAACCATGGATTTTGTTTCTGCTATGTCATACAAAGTTTCGTAATGCTAACCACAACTTTGCCTCGTGTTAAGCTAACCATGTCCTTCATTCTCATCGTGGATTTTGTGACTGCTAACTTTTCTTCATCCTAAATCAAATTTGTTGCTAACCATGTCGTACGACGTTACTTCATGCTAACCACAAATGTTCTTGATGCTAACCACTATTTTAGTGTCAATTATCCGGTTGATTATGCCATCAAATAATTGGATGGATTTGTTGTTTTTGGCTAAAAACAAAATGAGCCTGACAAAATATTCTGAATGTTCTCATGTCTGTGAGTTTTAATGTATTGTATTTTACACCTTTAGTGCTGAACGGCTAAAGTTGGTGGAGTTTGGCTCTGTGCTTGAGGGGAAGCAGCTCGGGGCCTGTTGTAAATAATTTTAATTTTTTATTTTTTAAACAAGCAGTCATTTAGTAAAGTGAACTGGGAGACAAATGAAATATGCACTCAATTATGGCAATGCTTGTAAGGAGCTAATAAAGCCAACGTCCCGACAAGACATCGCAAACCCTTAATGGATGCCAACTCATTTGCCTTGACTGATGGCTTTCCCGCGCCGCTCGTGCGGGGGCTGAATAATTATGAAATTCATCACCAGGCTTCGGGACTCGTTAAGGATTCACGACGTTTCATTAAAGCAGCGTCGTTAGCGGCTGTTTGTGTGTTTGCACGTACACGCGTACGGGGAGTCGGGAATAGTGCGTGGAATTAATTATCCGCCGATTAAAGCACTTAAAGGGGGGTCGCTCATTGACTGGCTGCTTTCCGTTACTTACGGGGGGACCTTCCGTATACTTTTGTTAGCGTTGAGATGGGCTTGCGGGCAGGCTTGGAAGACGCCACGAGGTTAACTCAAGTTTGTACAAAAAAAAAATGTACTAGCTTAGTCGTAAACTTGAAAGCAGTTTAGGGACCGCTCTTGTTTGGTATGGCAGAAAAACCATCAGCTTATCCACCCTTTTTTTTTTCCCCCCCCATAGGACCAATGCTTAGAACTAACTAGGCTTGACCCAAAAACTCAACCAGTATTCTGTCAAACTAACTTAACCACTCCTGGTATTTCCTAAAGTCAAGGCATGAGCCCCCCCCCGTTGTTGTTCTTTCCTAAAAACGAAGACCTGAACCAGTCTTCTTCTTCATCCCGAGCAACGAAACAAGTCTCACAAAAGCTAACGCCTGAGCCAGTCTTGCTATACTTCCTAAAAACCAAACCAGAACCAGGAAGACTAGCTTAGCCTTTGTTCTGGTCTGGTTCAGTAAGAAAACGTGTTCAGGCGCTTGATCGAGCCTGGTTCAAGTGTTAGATTTGGGAAGAAGACCAATGGAGGTGGTTTTCATTTGGGCAGCATAAAACGGCTTTAGCTGTCACTTCTGACCCGGTTATCAGAAGAAGACAAGTTCATGCATTGTTTTTGACTGAACAAAAAAAAAAAAAAAAAAAAGTCCAAAAGTGAGTCCCGCCTGTAGGAAAAGTTATCCGGGGACTTTGAAAGTGCCAGGTGGGTTTTACATGACAAAACATGTTCATTATGAGATGCCCCCGGCCTCATTGGAAAGACATCAGATGTATAAAGACAATCTTTTCTTCCACTTTAATTGTTTTATTATTCCTGGAGCTCTGAGGAGACGCTGCTGCGCCGAGCTGATTTCCCCTTTGGCAAGCAGGCGACGCCAGCCCACTTTGCTCCGGAGCTCTCTTGACAAATCTCATCAGGCGAAACAAAAACACGGCAGAAAGATGGTGCGGAATATCTTTTCCAGTGTGTGCGATGTTGATTAATTGATTTCAATGATTAAAACAGAGGGAAATGACGAGACGAGTCTGAAAAGAGGGAAAAGCTTTGTTTTTTGTTCCCAGCTTGTTTTAATGAGCTTCTCATAACAGAGCAGAGTGGAATTACTCTGAGTGGTCTTCTTTTTCTGTGACTTTTTTTTTTTTTTTTTACTTAATAATTACGGCACGTCGCTGCGAGGGTGGGAGGAAGAGAGGAGGGTGAATGCGGTGGGGTCAGGGAGATCTGCCTGGAGAAGGTTGAGCATTCTCTCTCTGAAAAAGTGATCATCGATTTGTTTTCTTTACGAAAACCAGCACCTGAATAAGAGTTTTTGGTCCCAAAATGGCCGTCTGAACCAGTCTTTCACAAAAAAAAAAAACAACCCCCGCCTTAACCAACGTTCATATTTCCTCAAATCAATGCTTTGATGAAATTGGCTTTTCCAGCTTCTGTTGGTTTACGGCCAAACACAGTTTTGCTCGGTGCATATATTTGATGCTAAGCTAAAAATTGCCGTTAGCATGCAGACAGAGGGTGGATGCGACGTACAGAAAAATGTCTTGAATTTCTCAAGCTTTTTGGACATCTGTAAGGAAACAGACTGTTACGTATTCAACAGTGCAATGGTGAAAATCTCACTTTGTTGATGTTAGCATTCAAAATGAACGAGGGAGGAGGAGGAGGAGGAGGAGGTTGAAACTGCTGTTTGGTCAGACCGGATTGAAGCCGGAACAGAACACAAGTGCAGTGTGAAGCGAACCATCACCATGAAAATTCTCTCTTTCTTCCGTCCTCCCCCCGGCAGGACAAGCGTCTTCATTACGAAGCGCCGCGGTTTCTTTTCACCGGGGTGAGATCAGCCCTGTGGGGAGCATCCAAACATCTGAGGCGGGCTCCGCCATATTGTTTGCTGGTGCCTTTTAATCTGTTTCTTAGTGCAGCTGCTTGGGGGGGAAAAAGTGCCACGGGACTCAAAGATCCCAGCGGAGAAAGGAGATGATCAATTTTGTGATGGTGGGAATGCCGTCCCACCACGCAGACGCTTCCCCAATGTCTCCTTCCAAAAGCTGAATCAATTATCTTCTTCCCTAAAAACTTTTTCCCCCTGAACCAGTCTACTTCCCAAAAAACGTTTGTATTCTAGAAAAAAATACAAACTTCAAAACACTCCTGCACCTCCTCTGTTTCTTTAGACTAAATTGTCATAGTCCTTTTATTGGCCACCTGCTGTTCCACTAGCTGCCTGTTGGTGGTCTCTAGGTACATGAAGTTGTGGTCAGGAAGGGGGGGGGGGGGGGGAGAAGAGCTGTATGTGTCCTCCACATTGGCATACAAGAGACACTTGTGATAATGGATGGATGTACAGTCTACATTTTGTTTGGAGTTGTTTGTTTGTAAGAGTGACGAACATAATTGAAGACTCCACTGATCCGTATGAGGGCGGCAGGATGCTGCAAACTACTTTTCTTCTTTCCTTCCTTAAAACCGACCCCCGGACTGGTGGTGTTCTTCGTTACAAAGGGATTGTATGCAGTATGCCGAAATTCTTGTGTTATTCTTGGCTGAGTTTGGTTGTCTTGGTAAGTTTGTAGTAATGTCGTTTTGTTTTTGTTTTCCGGAAGGAAAAAAAAGTCGTAACCGTATTTAAAACCAACGAGTGACACTGCAGTGGTCCCAGCTAAATGCTGGGTCTTATCTTGAACCCAATCCTCCAGGGGTCTTTAATGAGGTCACAAATGACAGCCGAGCGCCTCGCTGCAATTACCCCCTGTGCCAGACGATGGCGCCACTCTACGTAAATAAGAATACACGTTGATGCGTGCCAGGACTTGGCACGCTGCAGCCTTCTGGAATGTCAAGTAATTAAAGTCAGGCGTGAGGTTACGTTTCCATTGAGAATGCAAATATGGAGAAGAAAATAAAAGACGAGAGTTTAATATGGATTTTAATCAAATATGCATTAGCAACAATATTAACAATAGTGATACAGTTCAGTGTTTGCAAGCTTTTGGCGCTCTCGTGAGCACCTCTCTCTCTCTCTCCGTTCTCTCTCGCTCCCTCGTTTTGATTGGCTGGGTGTCGCTAATCCCCTCCCTCCATTCCCCACTATCTTGGTCTCGATTGGCTGCCGCGTCGTGTGTCGTCACGCAGGCAGAAGTCATTTCTACACTCCAGGCGCTCGTTTCCTTGTCAGAGACACGAAGAACGCGAGGCGCAGGAGATCCGGACTGGAGAGAAACATCCGAGGCATCCTCCGCACTTTGCAACCCGTCAAAGGCACGCTCCGCGAGGACCTTACGGCGATGCGGCAGAGCGCCGAGCTCCTTTTCGCCATGGACCCCGCGTGTTCCCACCGCAACCGAACGCCGAGGCAGTAAAACTGTGGAAATAGGATCAAAAACTTGGTTTTTCTTTTTTTCTTTTTCTTTTTTTTATTAATCTACAAGCACTTTTTGGACCGTTTCTCTCGTTCGTTCACTTCACAACGCTTCAAACTAGGTGAGTTTTATTTAATTTTTGTTGAATTTGAGAAAGTTTAAACGTGGTTGACAGCATTTTTTTTTTAGGGGGGGGGGGGTAACTTTTTGTATTTGAAAGTATGCTAGCTGACGTTTGCTAGCATGACGTTTTTTTGTTTTTGTTTTTCGTCCAAACGTACCAAAGCGACCCACTTCTTGTGATGCATTTGACTGTGGGCCGATCTTATCGCTTGCTCTCTTCAAATTGGCCCGCCGTGTAATTACCTGAGTGAAGTTAAAAGCTCCACTCGGCTCCGCCGTCGTCCTCTGCGTGAAACTTGACGATGGCTGCGTGTTGTTTACTCGGGGAGTCACTTTCTGGTCGCCTTCTTCATCCTCCTCTTCCTCAGATGTAATCAGCTCTAAAGGTAGGCTGTCTGCTTTGTCCCTAAGAGCCATCGCTAATGGCTTAGTGAATGGACCCCCCCCCCAGCCTCCACTTCCACCCCCCCCCATCCTCTTCCCCAGACCCAATTAGCCTACCTGCCTTTAGCAAAAGATTTGTCTGCCTCGCTAAATCGGATGGGATTACACTTTGAAATGACATTTAATGGATGCTTGACGTAAAAACGCTGGGCTAAAAGTTATTGAAGACGTCATTTTGGAAGAGTAATGAAAGGATGTCAAGCTGAAAGAAGGTCCGAAATGACAAACCCCTCCCTCTAATAAATGCCTCACTTTTCCCAGGAGTTGAAAAACAATAATGACAAAAACGAGTCTTGTTTTCTGTTTTTCCTCCAAATAGAAGCCTCAGTTTTCCCTAGCAGGAAACAAAACCTAAGGTGAAGGATGGCGAGCCGTGGTACATTTTGGGGATTAACGATACGATGAAGAAGGGACGATACATTGTTCTGGCATCTTTAGCAAAAATTAACGCTCTTATGGTCGCTCCACAATGTGGGTACATCCATGTTAATGCTCTAGGGAGCTCCACCTTTTATTTGTGACACCCAGTCTGTCTTGTTTTGATTTAGCTCTCTAAAGTAGTCCCCTTTTGCTTCCCTCTCTAACATGTGGTCACTCCACAATATTGTGTATGTGCAGGTTTATGTTCAAGGGAGCTACGCTTCTCATGTGTCCCATCCATTCTGCTTTTGTTATTTTTTGCCAAATTTGTTCCTTTTCCCCAGACTCTGACATATGGGTGCAGTTATCCACACATCTTGATTTTTTTCTTTGTTTCTTGCAAATGTTTTAAATGTTTTACTCTTTTCTAGTAGATTCCATATACATGGCCACTCCACAATGTCGCGTGCATGCATGTTAATGTTCCAAAAGTGGCATGACTCATCATTCGTTCAACATTTTGAAAAAAAAAAATCATTTTGTCCAGTCGACTCAGACAAGTAATTGTTCCACAATGTTGTGCATCAATGTTTATCTTACAGTGACTTACTAGTTCTACCCTGATTGCTTGGATTCTTGGTGTTTCTCTTTATTTTTCCCAATTTCTAGTAGACTTTGACATTTGGTCGCTCCACAAAGTGGTTTATGTCTGCGATTATATTCCTAGAGCTACAGCACTAGTTGGTTCTACTCAGTTTGCCTTGCTTCTTGACAATGTTCACATCTTGTTATATCACTTATTTTCTCCCAAATAGTTTCTTTTTTCCAATAGACTCTTAGATGTGTTTGCTCCACAATGTTGAGTGCATAATGTGTATGTTCCAGGCAGCTACAGTATGCGATGCATTTCAGTAAGCCCGATTTGACTCTCTTCTGGACGTTTTTCTTCGTTTTCCCAAAATATGCTCACATTTTGGGAGCACACTCTTGTTATGATGCTGCTCCACAATGTTTATGTTCATGTTTTGACTGATGAGATACCCCACTTAGTAGTCCTGCATAGTTATCCTCACGTGTTGTTTCTTTCGTTTATTAGGCACGTGACATGTGGTCGCTCCACAGTGTTGTGTATGTCCATGTTTATGTTCCAATTAGCTGCTGTATGTGACTTGATAGCCACCATGTTTTTTTTTGCCAGTATGCATCAAGGCCATCTTGAGTGACAATTAGTGTTTCACTAGACGCTGACATTGTGCCCCACGATGTTGTGTGCGCCGATGTTTAATGTCTGTTGAGTTCTCTCAAATGATCTCTCAAATGAAGTATCAATTGGCAGAGCTGATTATGAATGCCGTATGTTTTGTCTTTTCCTAGGAACGATGGTGAACCCGGGAGGAAACGGCCAGCAGCAGCCGCCACCGTCTATGTCCTCCGGCCCGCTGCCGTGGAAGCGTTGCGCCGGCTGCGGCGGGAAAATCGCCGACCGCTTCCTCTTGTACGCCATGGACGGCTACTGGCACAGTCGCTGCCTCAAGTGCTCGTGCTGCCAGGCGCAGCTGGGCGAGATCGGCACATCGTGCTACACCAAGAGCGGCATGATCCTGTGCCGGAACGACTACATCAGGTAAGAAAACGCACAGAAATCCCACAAAATTGAGCTGAAAGAGAACATCCGGCATACTTGACTGATGCGCGGCCGCTCCACAATGTTGTGATGTTGCTAACTCAAACAGCAGCCCCTACCGCAGCCTGTAGACAATCCCACAGCTAAGTACATTTTAGCAACTCAGAGAGATTCCGTCGAGTGTGATGTGTGGTCGCTCCACAGTGTTAGGTGTGTCTGTGCTTATGTCCGATGGCTAACCAAATCAGCAGCACCCGTTGGGGCGTGTAAACAGTATTGGGCGAAACTGGGAAAGCACCAAGCGTCATGCGCAATGTTCAGTGATCCATTCAACTCTGACATGAGCCTTTATACCCAATTGATGTTGCTAACCAAAACAGCAGCGCCCATCGCAACACTTGCCAGCTTGAAGTTGCTCTTGGTTCAGCTAAATGCCTTCACCTTCTTCAAAACGATCAATAGAAACGTTTAGCTCCCTAACAAACGTTTTTCTTGGCTGACAAAAGCGTGTATCAAATCGTGACACATTCGAGACAAACCGTCTTTAGTTTGTATTTCAGTTTTCAAAAATTGCATTCCCGGTGGTGAGGCGGTAGCACCGAATTCCTGCAAGGTAACTTTGTTCCCTCCGAGCTAAAATAAGAGTCCAATAAATCATGCTGATATCATATTTGAAAGTGAGGGAGACAACAAAGTGTGTTTTGTCTTGATGCGCATCTGCTTGCGCGGACACGAGACAAATTACAAGCTGGCGATAGTGTTTGGATTATTTCAACGCTTTTGGCTTTGCGGCAGAACACCAAATTTGTCTTCGGGGCTAACGCGTATGTTTGACTTTTCATTTCATTTGGTTTGCCACCTGCATAGATAGGACGTTAAAGAGGTGAACGCTGAACCCGCCCCAGCCTGATCGCTAACCAAAACAGCAGCACTGTAAACAGTCCCAGACGAGGTCAAGGGAATGAGTCTGACCACAGACATTATTTAACATTTTCTTGCATAATAGTAGCAACAATTAGCATGTTGGTAGTGTGGCCCCCTCACAGTGTTGTATGGTGTTGCTAACCAAAACAGCAGCACCAGTCGGCCTTATGATTTCTAGCGCGGACTTTTGAACAGCGTGCATCAATCTTACAGGACGTGAGCGACAGTTAGCATTGGAACCTTGGGCCGCCGCGCAGTGTTGCGTGCATCCGTGCTTGTGTTTCATGGCCACAATTTAGACTTTGTCAAATTCACACTTTTGAGGCCCCGCCCACCCCCGTGTCTGGGAATCCCCACATGCGCACGCGAGGTGTGACGAAGCGGCGTAGAGCACCCCAAGTGGAGTCAATGGGACACTTGATTGATCATTTGACGGCATTAAAGTAAGCAGCAGGCGCGTTTTCGACACACCTTTGCACTCGCAGCCGCGCCGAAAGAAAAGCTAAACGCATGCGATGGAAGCGCGAGATCTCCGGGGAGATCAAGCAGGCATCCGACAGTGAGTCTACACAATTAAATGCTTTAATTATAGGCGCACCCCCCCCCCCCCCCCTCCATTTCCTTTTAGTCCTGATGGGTTTTATCTAATGAGATCTGCTCCCTGGCTTGTATCCGCTCGCGCGCTGCCTGACGCGTCCGAAATGAATGAGAGGCGCGCGGCAAACAAAACATTTAATTAAGCAAATTGGCTTTTGAGAGGGAGCAGCAGAGAAAGGCAGATAGTGAGGACGGATTATTGCCAAGGCCATTTGATGCTTCTTCTTTTTTTTTTCTTTTTTTTTTTTTCTTCAAACACTCCTCTCTCCCTCATCTTAAAGGGACAGTCGTGTTTCTTTTCTCCTACTCGCTTGGGTTCGAAGCGGCATCAACTGCGTTGCATTGAGGAGTGAGGATCTCCCGGTTCATCCTTTTAAGGACCTCAGCTGTGAAATAAAGTAGCAAAGGATCAAAGTTTCTCTATGAAAGTATCGCTGTTTCAGTATCAGTTTTTCAGGATGAAGTATCAATATTTCAGTATCAATTTCTCATCAACAGAATATCGGTATTGATTTACCAGTTGGTCAATATCAAATAATTGATATTTCAAGATCTGCTTTTCATTATCAAAGCCCCCAGTGTCGGTATTCGGATTGATATTTCTGGATCAAAGTATCGATAGTTAAGTTTGGAAGAATCAATCGTGGTATTTCAGTATCCATTTTTCACTGTCAAATATCATTATTTCACCATCAAACTATTGATATTTAGGTACTGTGGGAGCAATGTTTTAGTATCACACAGTTTATATTTCATGCAAAAAAAAAAAATCGCCGGGTGTGCGTCCCTCCAATAAAAGACGATTTGATGCTCATCTCGATACATGGGGTGCAATATGATTTAATGACGGTCCAATTTGAATAATTTGGTTCGATTCAGTGGGATTAATATTAGGGATAGACCGGTTATCGGCCGGACCGATTATCGGCGCCAATATTCAGCATTTGACGAATTTGAAGAACCCTTTGGTCGATAATAGACCCAAAAACAAAAAAAAGGTGTTCACTTCAGGGGGGAAAAAAAATAAATAATAATTTTACATTTTCAGAGATGCTGCTGACCCTGGGAACTCTCTGCATCTTTTATTTAATTAAATAATTAAGATATTTTGGAATACTTTATTTACTGTAGAAAACAATTGTTAAAGTTTGTATTTCACTTTTGAAAACATGCCTACTGCCCCTCACAGATTTTGTTAATTTTTTAAAACAAAGATGTCTATTGACTTAGATTATTATTATTTTTTTAATCTCCAATATTTTACGAACCCTAAAATTTGTTCAATAAACAAACGCTTTAAAATTCCCTAAAAATTAAGAGCTGGAGCGTGTATTTTTTCAAATTTTGATGCCAATATTTTCCCCTTTTTAGTGAAAATGAATATCGGCTGCAAATAACGGTTATCGGTGTCTTTGACTACTAATAATTTGTATCGGTATAGGCCCCGAAAAAAACGTATTGCTCTATCTCTAATTAATATGATTGCATTCGATATGTTACGATTCTTTCCAAGAGATTTATGAAAGACTCAAGAAGAAGTGTATTTGCTTTTTTGTTTATTAACATGAAACAACATGTACGAGCTTTCTTTCCAAAGCCCAAATTGTTTAAGTAAACTCAAAGAGAAACATTTCATCATCGAAAGATCACCATTTTAATAATCAAACAGTATCAACTATCAAGGAATCGCTAATTCATCATCAAAGTATTACAATATCAAAAGATTATTTCAGAAATTACATTATCAACATTTCAGTATCAATGGATCGATACTTAAAAATGGGTGCTGAAATATCAAAGATTTGAAGTTTCGGTGTGGCGGAACGATTGATTTCTTCGAGGCGGTTAATGAGATGAACTAGTCATGCTCGATGCTAACGTTAGCGCTAGCATATGCGCTGATTACAAAATGTTTCAAGTGAAATGTGTTCAAATCCGTCTTGAAGCCCATCAACAGCCACCACAATCCAATTTTGGGGAATGGTGACGTCTTCTGTCTCCGAGGGAATTAATTTGCTCCAGGATTCGGGGGAGAAATGCCCCCCACCCCCACCCCCCCACCCACCCCCACCACTTAATTGAATAAGCCGAGGTAATTAAATGGCACTTTTCCAATGGAACGTGCAAGGTAAATCTAATAGTTGGTTATTTAATATGACTCTGAAGGCTGCCTGCTCGAGCGCCATGACAGCGACGGCACGACGTGAACTATTAGAGCCCGGCGAGCGCGGGATCTCGGGGAATTAATTAAATGGCCGTGCAATTTAGCGGCGGCGTTTATCTTGATTTGTCATAACGGAATTAATTCCGAGGGCCTTGCACTCGCTCGGTGGGGGCCCGATCTGTTACTCTGAATTAACCGCGCGTAATTTGGCCGTCCGCCGCCACCGTCCTCCCGAAACACGTGCACAACACACATCCCACCCCCCGCACACACTACCCCCCCCCCCACTCTAATGCACCTTCTGCCATTATGCAAAGCCGCGCTTCTGTTTCAATATGGCCTCATGCTTTTAAGGTGCTTTGGCCGCTGATGCACACAAGCCTTTTTAATGGACTGCGTGTGTGTGGGGTGGGGGGGGGGGGGTGCACGTGTAATTTTACCCCACTCAAAGGCAGCACTGAATGAGCCCGGCGTTTTACCTGACAGCCGCACTGTTGACAGACTGCTCGCCGTGTTTTCTTCTTTTCATTTAATCCTCACATCAGTCAAGATCATGTTTTAGTTGGGGGGGCGGGGGGGGTGCTCTAGGGGGGGGGAATAAGGAGCCCAAACAGATGCGTCGCCGCAATTAAGGGGTCCCTCGACGTTAATTACGTGGTCCCGGCGTTGCCGTGTCACCCGGGCGCGCTGGAGTTCAGCAGCACTCGAGGCTATTAGAGCCCGACTTCAAATATGGATGACCGCTTAATTGTGCACACACGACTCTTAGGCTGGATTTACACTCAACTTGCCCACTTGCAATTCAGGCTGGATTTACACTACGCTGGTTCGGACCACATGTTTTGGGCCGGGTTCGATATGCGTCATAGCAGTGTTTAAATTGTTTGTTTGTTTTAAACGGAGAAATGCTGGTCAGATCCACGTTAGGCCTTGATTATATGTGGATGAAAATCTGATATGGCTGCAATTTAACATGTCATTGCGAGCCTAATATCATCAAACATTAAATTTGTAATATTGCGAGATTTGTGAGAAAGAAGAAGTTCTCCCCCCCTCTGCTGCCGCACTCTGCAAACGGCTCCGCTTTCAGCACTCCGTACTATAACTCATACTGTCAATGATAAAAAGTCCAGCACTTGAGTGCTTAACTGCCTTTAAGCACATGTTCATTAAACAGCTTTTGTGATTTGCAACACGTGAAAGGGTTATTAGATCTTAGAAAATAAAATTCTGACAAAGAAAGTGCATGGTGCCCCCCCTCCAGGCTCAGCATGATGTCTTATAAAGTTAAATGAAAACAAATATCTTATTAAAATTGACTTCTTACCTTTTGTTGTAAAGTTCTGGAACAAAAAGTGTCTCCTCAACACAGCTACTGTCCAACTTGTGTGCCGCTGCAGTCTTCATTGTACTGGTAGGAAAGTAGTGAAACAAGCATGAGTGACTTTGCCAAATATCCACTAATTCAGCTAACCGTAAACCCGCACGCTAATAGCCGCCAAAAAGCGAGCTCCCAAATAGCCGTTCATTTGTGAGCTAGCAGTTAGCTCGCGGGCTAACTGTAGCCCACATGCAAACGCACAAATATATTTGTTAATTCGCGAGCTATTGGTTAGCTTGCGGGCTAACTGCGCACGCTAACTCCCAAATAGCTGCCATTTCGCAAGCTAATACATTGTAGCGGGGGCAGCTTTATTTATATAGCCTATTTAATACACAAGGTAGGAAGTTTAAGCTTATTGGCTTGTTAGCGCTGCACGAGCAACCAATCACATGGTGCTGTGGGCGGGCCAATGCTGCAGGGAGTCAACAGCAACCGACTCGGAGCAGACGGAGGAGAAACATGAACAAAATGGCTGCCCCTGTGATGGATACATTTTTCTGCTTAAATCATATTCCACAAGCACAATATTAATCAAAAATATTTTTGGTTCGACCAATGCGGGTGCACAGAACATATTTGTATCTTTTGATTGTCTAACTCAATTCCTGTCCTTTTTAAAGTGACGATGTCCCGTGTTTTTATTTGAACGCAAGTGGCACAAAGGCACTTGAGTTGTTGTTGTTGGGGGGGAGGGGGGGGCTGCCAGGCCCGACACGTTTGCATCGCATTTGTCCCAGCGAAAGAGCCGAGCTGGCACCGTTGTCACCATCAGCTTCCAGTTAATTAGTTTGTGGAATTGAGTTTTGATGGAGCCTTTCCAAATCACTGCGAGACTAAATTTGCTGCTGTCTTATTGAAAGCAGAACCCTCGCACCCCCCCAACCAACCACCAGCGCCCCCCCCCCCCTTTTTCTTCCATACTCTTTATACGGGTTACGGAACTTCGATTTAGCTCATTACTTTCACGTAAAAAGCCTTTCAATATGTCCGAATTGGACAAAAAAATCTTCTCTGTGGTGTTTACGCCAAACAAGTTAATCTAAACCCCTCTGTCCCCCCTCCGTTGTCCCACCTCACCCCCTTTTTTTTTTTTCCGCCCTTCCCGTCGAAGCATGTCAGATGCCGCGCTCTTATTTGATTGCTTAGGAAAAGTGGCGTGATAGAGCAAACACCCGCTGAGATATGATGACAAATGGCTCCAGATCCCAGTAAATTACTTTCTGCTCAAATCGAAATTTCATTCAGTTTGCTGCTCGCTGAGATGAAGTAATCTAAATTGTGGACTCAGAAGGAAGATAGAAAGGAAGCCGCAGCAAGCATTTCATTATTGAGAAGGGGGGGGTCGTGAACGGACGGAGGGAGGGAGGGGGCGAAAGAGATGAGTAGAAGCAAATCTAAAGTGTTGACATCGTGATTGAAAAGGTTAACCCGTGCACATGATATATCAAGCCCACTAGCTACAGCTTTCTAATGGAAACACGGCAGTGACAGAGCGCCCGAGATGCTCCTAATGGCTCCAACCGCCTGGACGGGCTGCAGACGCTGCTGCTGCGACGCATTATTAGCTCGTAGCAACAACACGTTTTTATGTTACAGTGTCGTGATGATGAGAAATGGTAGCTTTCGAGTAGAAGCATCGTAGTGACAGAGCATCATTGACGTTCCTAATGCCTGCTGCCGACTCGACGGGCTGCGGGCTCTCCTGTTCTGATGCATTTTTAGCTCGAGTGGACAACACATTTTTGTGTTGGTGCCGTGATGATGAGAAATGGCATCTTTTTAATTAAAGCAGGATAGTGACAGGACATCTTCGACAATCATTATGGCCACTGCTGCCTAGACGGGCTGGAGATGCTGATGTCCGATGCAATAATAATAGTAAGGACAACACATTGAAGTTATAATGTTGGAATGATGTACACAGTGCTCCCAACATTTCTGATCAGGACAACCCAATGTCGCTGCCTAAACGGGCTGTGGATTGTCAAACTTCAGATTTTTACTGAGTTGTATGAATATGACATATGTTGGGCATAGAATGGTCTAGTACCAACATATACGCAACCTGACGTTGCTGCCTAGACAGGCTGCAGATGCTCATGTCCAATGCAATATTAGTAGTAAGAACGACACATTTAAGTTATAATGTTGGCATGATTTACGCAGTGCTCCCAACATTTCTGATCAGGACAACAGGATGTCGCTGCCTAAACGGGCTGCGGATTGTCAAACCTCTGATTTTTTTATTGAGTTGAATGTTAATATGTAGTGATGATTTTACATATCTTGGGACTAGAATGGTCTAGTACTGAAATACACGCAACCCGACATTGCTGCCTAGATGGGTTGCAGGTGTTTCTGTTTGCAGGAACGTCCGTGTTTTTGTTTTCTTGAGTGTTGTATTTGTTTGTAAGACACCTTCGACAGTCCACGTCACCACCCGACGGGCTGCGGACGCTCCTGCGAGTAGCTCACAAAATTAACTCCCCCCTTCTTTTTTTTCTTTTTTTCCCCACGCAGATTATTTGGCAACAGCGGTGCATGCAGTGCGTGCGGTCAGTCCATACCCGCCAGCGAACTGGTCATGAGGGCGCAGGGCAACGTCTACCATCTCAAGGTAAACTCTTCCTATATGTTCATCATGTTTACATTAAATTCAATATTAGAAAAATAAACTTTACATTTAGATTCAACAAGTACATCTTTATTTATTTATTTATTATTATTTTATTATTTATTTTTATTTTACTTATTTAGTTTATTATTTATTGATATATATATTTATAGAATTTTTAAAAAATGTCATTAATTTCATGCAATTTTAAGGAAAAAGGCTAAATTTGAATATATAGCTTCTTTCGTAGTTAAAAGTAGCCTCCCACATTGCGTACTTATTTGAACACGCTTATTAAAGAACATTGTAAACGGATATCAGCGCCAAAAAAACATAATATATTTAACAGACAAATCATGCTGTAGCCGCAATATTGGCTCACACTTATTTGTACTTCTCATCAGCTGGACCGTTCACCGGGTCTATTAACAAAAGGTTCGGACATGTCTGTGCCAATGATGTCATCTATTAATAGTCCAAAGAGTTTGTGTAGCCGTAGAAGTCAAAACCGGTGCATGAAGGTGACCCGTTTAGTCGGAAACCCCTCATGAGCCTCATTAGCGGAGCCCCAATTGAAGGTCATTAGTCGGAGGTGGCCATGTTTCTTTTTTTTGATTTTTTTTTTTTTGCTCCAAGGCATCAAGACCCCCCTTTTTTTGATTTTTTTTTTAAATGTGTTCTCTCCAGTGTTTCACGTGCTCCACCTGCCGGAACCGCCTGGTCCCAGGCGACCGCTTCCACTACGTCAACGGCAGCCTGTTCTGCGAGCACGACCGACCCACGGCGCTCATCAACGGCCATTTGAGCTCGCTGCAGACCAACCCGCTACTGCCGGACCAGAAGGTGAGATCCTCGTGCCCGCCCGCTTTCAAAGGACCCTCGTCAACTGACGGTGGCTGAGTCACATTTTTGTTTATTTATGGAGTTGTGAACTGTCGTCGGCCATTTTGCTCATTCACATCCAATAGAAAGAAAGAAGAAAGATGGCGGACGTGTCTATCATAACAGGACGCGCGGAAAAAGTCACTAAAACCCCGTGTATGAAATTGAACAGGAAGTCGGCCATTTTGGTTTGAAGAGGCCATTTCACGCTTTGTTGCATCTCCTGCAAAATTAAGGGGGAAAGAAACGGAGGCCAGTTTCTCTGACTAACACAAATTTTGGTGGAATTGTCCATAACAAGACATGAAAAGGTCTGATAGACCCATGCCTGAAATTGAACAGGAAGTTGGCCATTTTGGTTTGGCGCTGCCATTTTGCACTCAATCCCAAAAACGTATAAATGCGTTCTATTTTAACTATTGCCATGGTCTGAAAAAACATATTTATACGTTTTTCTTGTTTTGTTTTTATGCTAGACCATACAGAAGGCTTTTGATGCAGCCTCTGACCTGAAGAGGTCACTTAAAGCAATGGTAGTTGTTACAAAAATGACTAGCAGGTGACAGCAGAGTATAAGAGATCAACCAGGGCCATGTTGTAAAAAGCTCTTTTCCCCACTATTTTTAAACAGATTTTTGAATAATGATGAAACTTAGCTATATTCTAATGCTAATTGCTGCCAAACGGAAACAGATACAAATATATATATTTTCCTTATGAAAGAAGAGACTCTAATCTTTCTTTTGGTAAGTTTCATGTTTTTATAGCAATAGAACACAATATTATGTGGGCCTTGCAAAATCAGTCAAAATCCAGTAAAAAGGGAGCAAAGGGGGTTGCTTCATTGAAAATGGCTGGGAGTGAACGAGTTAAAGGGGGGAAAACAGCCCTTGCCACCATTTTCTCCAATCAACATAAAACTGTAGACGTGTCTCGTAAAAGGACAGACAAAAAAGTGTGAGGCCAAAATTTCAAACCTGGACAGAAAGTTGGAGATTTTCAGGCAAATTCAAGCGTGTTAAAAGTTTGATTTGAATGTTGAGGATTTGCGATGAAACCCTCACCAGGTCATTTCTTGAATTTCTGTACTGCGGCGGATGAATGACGCGTTAATGAGCGTCTTTTAGCGCTTTTCACCTCGGCTACGATCCATAGCCCGGGGTGGGGGGGGGGGGGGGGGTCGTGATCTGCACATTTGAAAGCAAAACAGAAGCCTAATCCTACGCGAAGGACGCACTTGCTTCCTCATTACGCCTGCAGCAGATGTAATCATGTCGGCCAGGAAGAGAAATTGCATTGTGGTTTCACCTTGAGTGCTTCGCGGCGGCGGTGGCGGCGCGCCTCTAAATCCTTGCCGACGCGCCGGCCTTTTCAGGGGCCCGCCGATTGAAAGCGCGCCGGAGCTTAATTGCGGACGTCTGTTTAAGTCGTGGTAAACAGCAGGTCCTCGTTGCTTATTGATGCGCTCGGCATCCGTTGTAGTGAAATGCGCTGCATTATTGATGCTAAAGTGCATTGTGGTGGTGGATATCGGCCACGCTGCTTTAATTATAGCACGCATACACATACAATTATTAGATGAACGCAATGGTCACAACATCTTCCAACCCTACTGGTCGGAAGGAGGAGTTCAGCTGATGGAATCATGGGAAAGAAAGAAATGACGCCAAGCTAGATGGCTAATGCTACCTGTTGGTGGATGTCGTCTAGCTAGGCCAAAAGCGAACGGTGTTTTTCTTGCTAACAATAAGAGTGTGTGTCGAACAATGGCACACACAAAAGAGAATGGTGCTGTGGTTGAGCTAGCTAGCTAATGCCAACTGTTATTGTGTGGCTAAAGCTAACTGTATGTAAAACAGGTGAATTGTGGCCATGCTATCTGGCTATTTGGGCAAAGCTAACTGAAAAAAGGTGCGCTGTGGTTGTGCTGGCTGGATAACACCGCTGTGTAAGGCTTAGGCTAATGGTGTCTCTAAAATGTGTGTTGTGATTTTGCTAGTTGACTAAAGCTAACCTTATTTGTGTATGTTAAAAAAAAAAAAAATGTTGTCGTCGGCTAACTGTATTGCTAAAATCGCATGTATAAAAAGAGATGTGTTGAAATCATCCTAGCTGGCTCGGCACATAAAATAGAAGTGCACTGTGGTCGTTGTCAAGCTAACGCAGAGCGCGCGTGTCAAATAGAGGGAGATGCTCCATTGTATTTGCCATGGGAAAAAAAACTTGATTATGCAACAATGTCTATCAAATATGTACTGTGGCATGCACGCTAATGCTAACAGTGTATGTAAAACGAGAGGTTCCCTTCTGTTGAGCTAGCTTGCTTGTTGCTAAGTATGTACGTTATGTCAAATCATTCAGAATAAAAAAACCTTGACAGAGTCCTCTCTTCTCCTTTTTTCAGGTGTGTTAAACAGACGCCACGCGGGAAAGCAGGGACGTGTGCCTTCATTTTAACCCCCCCCCACTCATCCTCACCACAGACATTTTGTGGACCTTTTTTCCCACCCCCCAAACTCTCCCCAAACCTGGACGGGATACTTGCACTTAACGAGGCGGGACACCGAAACAAAAAGACTCTCCGGGAAGAGATTGTGACTTTTTTTCCTAAAATCCGACGGCGTCATGTTTTCTATTGAAGCAACATGATATCACTTTGATGTTGTGGCGGGATTGATTTTGTTTTTGTTTGGTTTTTTTCTCCTTAGCTGGCGTGTGAAAACAACACACACACACAATTGGTGTATTTGTATGTACAGTATGCATGTTAATGTTGTCGTCCCAACACTCTCCTCCCTTTCACACCTGCAAAAAACTGAACTAAAGCTCCTTGTCAGTCATTCAGTGGTGTAAAGTCTCCCGACATTTAAATGCCCGACAAAAGAGATGAATTTATTTGTGATACTTTCCGAGACATTTGCTCCACTATGGTGTATTTAATTAATAAATAAAAAATATTGACGGTTTACTGTATTTTGAGATGGTTTTGTTGCTAGCTACAGCCGAGCCCCCCCTCACACAAGTTTCACTATCCCATGCAAGAAATTGAACAGGAAGGCGGCCATTTTGCCCGGAAGCAGCAGTTTTCGGGAAAATTCCAGGCTTACTACTACTGGGGAATTTGTCCAAATGAGCCACAATCCAAAACAAGTTTGAAAATCCAGCAAAGAAAATTCCATTGATGTGGTGCTTTAAAAGTTTAAGGCATGTACTTTTGACGACCGAAGTTTGTCCAATCGAGCCCTGACCAGAATCAAGTTTACAAGAAAACAGTGATGCTAAATTGCTAAGGATTTTAGCCTATTTGCCTAAAGTTATTCTTCCATTTTGATTTGAAGACATTTTAGGTGGATTCCAGGGCTTGGATATATATTTTTTTAATTTCTTTTAACTTTAATTCAACAAAAGCTATCTCTGCCAAATCTAATATTAAAAATAAAACAAGAGGGTCTTCAAAGCAGCACATGCCGTCCAGTTATTATTTTTTTGACTTAATAAAATAAAATGGTGCCACAAACCCGCCCCCGGCCCTATACTAAGAGCCTACGAGCTGTATATGTCTAATCTGTACGTATAGTTTATATAGATGGGAGGAGCAAGATGGCCGTCCTGCCGCTTCAACAGCTTGCATGGGCTGTTGGTTATCCAGTCATAGATTCAGATCAGTGTTTAATGCTGCACTCGAGGATGATCGGAAGTCGGACTTCAAACCAGGAAGTGTGTACGTGAACACCCCCTTAAACTCGGGGAGGGGGGGTCACTCTACAATGGCAACCCCTTTGGAAACATAGACCGTGAATGAAGGGTAAAACACAATTTCAATAATTTCTTCATTCATAAATATTCAACATAACTTCACGTAACAACATTCGTGACAATATGCTTATGACATAAAATAAAAACAATAAATGAAGCAAAATCGCAAGAAGGTACGTTTGAAATGAGTTTTGAGGACCAAAATAAAATCACTATCTGCCATTTTGGTTGTTTACTTTCGCCTCGGACGCTTTCAGGTCGAAACTGGGGGAAAAACGACTTGTATATCTGATTTCCGACCATCCTCGAATGCAGCATCAAGACGACGTCAAAAGCATGTGCCCCCCCCCCCCCCCCCCCCCGTCTCCTTCATCCAATCACGTTCAGAGACCTTTATGGCCTCGCAGAAAGTTGGAACTTGCAACCCCGATTCCGGTAGCACAACAGCAGGGTCAACTCGTTAATTGCGCAAAAATGTCAACCAGCTTGATTCGCCCTCGAAAATGAGCCTCACTATGTTGCACCGAATTTCCACAGCTCATACATCGACTCGAATCCTGATCGGAACCAAGTTCGCTTTTGACGGAAGCGGTCCGTGCCCCGCTGGCCACTTTTGCGGCTCCATCTTAACGACGGCGGTGAAGACGGATAAACACGCATGGCCTCTTTGTGCTCTTGGCCATTCATCACCCGGCCCGGCCGACACAAATGGAGGAAAATGTCCCTTTGAAAATTCAATTAGAGCGAGAGGGACGTGTCTCTCTCTCTCTCTCTCTCGCTCGCTCGCCCGCTCGCTCGTCCGCACTCTCACTTGGCAGCCGCAAATTGAACGTCCTATTTGCACAACAAATTGCTGTTTGAAGTCCTCGCAGGACCTAATGGGTCTGAAGGAGGAGCACCCGCGCTAATGGGCCTGACGCTTATCTGCCGCTCGCACGGGACGAGACCTCCATGTGAAGTGTGCCGCCGCTTGACACCGCGCAGTAAGAGCACTTTCAACGAGACTTCTTTCAAAAATGTACCGGAAATGGAAACCTGTTTCGTGAAACGTCTGTGCTCAATAATGGCCCACGGGTTCGTTTAAATGAGACGCACCTGTTCGTAGCAGCATTGTGACATCGAGCTCTTTTGATTTGACTTTGGGCCTTGAACACACGCGACATATGTGACTTGATAGCCGATAGCCCTGACACAAGCCGTTGAAGCGACAGGGCGGCCATCTTGCTCCTCCCATTTCGCGAGCAGACTACTTTATAAATGATACGGTATACGTACAGATTAGACATATGCGGCTCGTAGGCAGTTAATATAGGGGGGGTTGTGGCGGGGTAGTCACTATTTTTTAACAATTAAAAAATAAAAATAAATTACAAGTGGATGTTATGTGCTGCTTTGAAGACCCCCTTTTTTCTTTTAGCGCTCAGTTCCTTCGACCCCAATATAAGATTTGGCAGAAACATCTTTTGTTGAATTACAGTTATAATGCTTTAACTCATTCACTGCCATTGGCTATAAACGTCAAAAATTCATTTGAACTATTTCTAGTAGTTTAATTTTTTTTTCCACTTTTGCTAACAAGAATATGAAACCCTTTTTTTTTTATTGTACATTCAGAACAGATATACAATTTGTGATTAATCGTTAATTAACTAGTGAAGTCATGTGATTAATTACATTTTTTTATTAATAATTGCCTGACGCCCCTAATTTTAAAATTATTATATTATTAAAAATGAGGGGCATCAGACGATTACAATTTGTAATCGTAATTAATCGCATGACTTCAATAGTTGACTCACGATTAATCACAAATTTTATATCTGTTATAAATGTACAATACAACATTTTTCTAGGTTTTCATAAAAAATGAAATGAAAAAAAAAAAGTTAAACTAATATAAATAGTTTACATGAATTTTTGACATCTATAGTCGTCAATGGCAGTGAATGAGTATTAATTAAAAAATATACAAGTTTCTTCCTGTAAACATCATTAAGCATATCATTTATACATGTATTTAAGGCATGTCTGAAATCCTCTTGTTTGTGTTTAACAAATTTAAAACATCATAAATCGTGCCGTTTTCAATACTGTAAATGAATAGGATCGTATGCCGAGAAACGTTTCTTGAGAGGAGCAATATGGCGGCCTCGCGACCTCAAAAGTATTGGCCTATTGGCTAACCAGTCCTATATTCAGATACACGCTAATCGCGTGATGTGTTGGGTAAGTCATCTGATTACATTCAAACCTGATTTTGTTGCCAGGTGAATTTCTCAAATGTATTTTGCGCGGACTTCTTCAAAATAATTTGTGTAGTTTCAAAAATAAAGCTTCACTGCACTTTGTTGGAAAGTAAAGTACACATCTAAACAGCAGTCAAACTTTGTTGCTAGATTATGCTAGCTTTACCCTTTCCAAATATGGATGCTCCAGTTGCATGGTGGGAAATGTAGTTCTGTGTAGTCCAATGAGTCAGTGGCTTGCTTAGCTATATTAATGCTAACTTTTGAGACGTTTGTTGATTTTGATGGATTACATTGAGAGCTTTTTCTAATATTTTAACCCCATTTAAAAAATTTTTTTACTAAAAGTAAAATTTGACTAAAGAATATATATATATTTATATATGTATATATAATTTTAGTACAAATAATATATGATATCAATAAATAATAATAATCAAAAACATGCTTTTGCCCACAAAATATACACTTTTCGAAATGAATGACAATGATTTAATTTCATATTATTGTCATTGTCATGTTCAGAATCCAAATGTGGACCCGAGAGTGAAGCAAAAAAAAAAAGCCATTGGAGCAACAAGCCAAGTCACAAACGCATTAAGGTCGACTTGATCCCAAATCAAACAATCTGACGGGATAATTCCGCCTCGAAATTGCGCTCTGGCAGCAACGTCCAGCCGCCACTTCACGCCAAAACGGCCCCTTTGATCTATTTTATTTATTTATTTATTTATTTCTGATTCAGCATTAATGACTTTGGAGAAGCATCATCCTCATTTAGCCGAGCTTTTACATTTAAGGTGATTTGGGAGCGCTCAACAAAAAGCAAATCAAGCACTCAGGTGCCGACTAGACGGGCTGCGGCAGCGTCGAGGTCAGGAAAAGAAAAACAAAACCAAAAAAAAAAAAGGATAATCTTTCATGTTTATTTTGGGTGTGATTTTGGCTTTGGCTTGTAATCCAGAAGCTGACATCGTGATGTCGTGCCGCAGCCACGCTGGATTTTCCCATTAAGAGATTCGCTCGCGTCCATTAAGCTGTTTGCGCGCACAAACAATACACGCACACACGTTTTCACACAACTTTTCGCAAAGTCCACCTTCGCGTCTCGTACGTGTTGGAATTGAATTACGTCATCGACAAACATATTTAAAATAAATGAATGAGCATTTCATTGTATGCCATGTCTTTTACTATTTGCGTTTTGTTTTTATTTGGATTTATGTGTTTATGTAATCGTTTTATGTTTGCTTTCACATTTTTTTGAAAAATGAAAATGTTCGAAAATGTTGAAAAAAATATTTTTTGCATATAACCAACGTTTTACAAATAAGTTGGAATAACTTTACTAATACGTTCCAATGACTTTGTAGGACGTTGAAAGTCAAAATTGTGCAATTAATCGAAATTCAATAATTATTACAAAATCAGCATTTTAGTCCCCCCAAAAATATTCATACTAATTTTGAGTTGTTTCAATTTATACATTTGCAGCTTATTTTTAAATTTAAAACAAATAATAATTGAATACATTTTGTTTGGTCCAAAAGAAACTTGCATAATTATAGTGTTTCAAATAATTTTATTTGTCTTCATATTTTTTACGTTTAAACATTTTCTTGTTTTGTACCAAAAAATAAATGATCGTCCTAATCATGGTTTCATTTGCACCTTTAAAAAAAAAAAAAAAAAAAAACTAATTTAATAAAATTTTGTTTCATCCAAAAATAACTTGCATATAGAATTGTATTTGGCGTAATATTTTTACGTTTAAATTCGAGCTGTCAAACGATTACATTTGTTAATCAGATTAATCACATCTTGGAATTTTGATTAATCACGATTAATCGCCAAATAAAAAAGCCTTTTTTTAATCAACATTATGAGAAGAGCAATGTGTTAATTATTTTGACATTTAATCTTATTAAAAAAAAATTGATGTACTGCAATATTTTTTTACGTTTAAACATTTTCTTGTTTTGTACCCAAAAATAAATGATCGTCCTAATCGTGGTTTTCAATTATTACCAAAATAATCGCGATGAACATTTTCTTCACAATCGAATAGCCCAAGTTAACTTTAGTGTCTAGAATAGAAATGGTGTTAGCAGTGAGCCCTGAGGCACACACCTCGCTTTAAAGAGGGGAAACCAGGTGAGTAAAAAAAAAAAGGTAATGATTCAGGTATGTAAGAAGAGTCCGACGTGCTAGCAAGTGTCGTCTTCCCGCAGACGATCCGTCAGGCCGTCGACTTTGAAGCCGCGTAAGCCGACACCCTCAAAGACGCCCTTAATGGCCGCCTTAATGCGCTTGATGATTGTCTGCCGGTGGAGGAGGTGGCGTTTAAAAAAAAAAAAAGAAAAAAAAAGTTTGGCCTCGAGGAGGACACGGAAACTGGATCCCGTCCATTATGTGCGCTTTTTACTAAAAAGGCTGCTGACAAAAAAAAAGAAGAAGAAGAAGAAGCTCGTCTTACAGCCTGGAAGGTGCACAAAGACGGCAAAAAGAAGAACAGCTGCTCGGATACGTTTACTAACGACGACGCGTTCAAGAAGGTCACTAGTACAAAGTTGACATGTTGGAACAAAAGTCTTTAGTTTACAGTTTTGAAATAACGACAATACATCGGGTGCGATACGATTCAACGACTGTTCGATTTTAAAGTGAAATGATTCAATTTGATTCAGTAGGATTCCGATTCAATGCGGCACGGCTCAATTCGATATATTGTGAATCTCTCCAATAATCGGCGATTGGATACGTGTCTCGATATATTTTAAAGTGGAACGATTGGCTTCAGTTCGGTTCGAGGCGCTCGCGTCTTTTAAATCAAAACCGATTTTCCAATTCAAACCGATTTTTGTCACACCCCTAATGCAACGACGTGTGTCTTTGGTATTAGAGATAACCGATATTTAAAGCCAATATTTATTTTAAGTATAAAAAAAGAGGGGGGGGGATACAAGATGCATTATTGCTTATTGAACAAATTTTCAGATTTTTCAAAAAGTTCCAAAATGTCAAAATGTAGTTTTTTTTTGGGTCTTAAAAATACAATAGACTTCATTTGAAATTAGAAAAAATATATCATAATTTCAGGGAGCTTTGAAAGTTATCAGTATTTCTTAAAGAGTTAAAAGGAAACTTAAACAAGTTTAAATACCATAGCTCTCTATAGTTTTCTACAGTAAATATTGTTTTGCGAAATGTAAAAATACCTGAAATCCTAAACTTTCGTGTTCCTTTGTTTTGATGTCGAACAAAAGCAAAAGGCTCCGAAGTTTCCCAAGGTCAGCTGCATATCTTATAAAGCTTAGTGAAAATGTAAATAAATAGTTCCCTGAGCTTGACTTTTTATCGGCTGTTAAATTTTGGAAAAAAGGCCGATACCGATATTTGGCAAAACGCCCAATATCGGCGCCGATAATCGGTCTATCCCTAATTGGATGTATCGTTTTGGATGTACTCGTTTGTGTGCAGGATCTGATTTATGCGTTTGTGTTATGCGAGAACATATTTGGTTGAACTAAATGTACATGATTGTTTTTACGTGTGTCGCAATCGACGGCTTTGGATTATTTCTGGTGCTTGTGTTTATTTCTAATGCGCGGTTATCATGAATAACCGGCGAACGGGGAGAAGCCGCGCGTCCTCCCCGTCTCGTTCCTCGCCGTAACGAGCTGCCTCATAAATAAATGCATGGCCCTAATTAGCCGGCACGGCGGCGACTTCTTTTGGAGACGACCGAGATGAAGATGATGAAGATGATGATGATGAAGATGTAGATGATGATGAGGGCATGGGGAGGCATCCTTTTCGGAGCAGATGCTAACCTCTAGCAGCTCCTTTCATGTAAATCTATTAAGCTGCTCCTCACCGGGTGCTGATCCTTTTTGCTCGTCGGGCCGCCAGCTGGACCCCGGCAATGCCGAGAATCTACAGACCGGGTACCATCGGGGAAAAAAAAAAAAAAGAGAGTGTGACTTAAAAAAAGAAATCGATCTCGTTACAGATTTTTAAAAAAATATCATGGCTCGCGTTGCTCAAACAGTTTGAAAACGAGCAAAAATACTTTGTAGCTAATTGCGATGTAGCGATTTAGCGAGTTTGACATTTTGTTGATGTAATGCGCTAGAAGCTAGCGGCGGGTCCAGTGAGCCGAAAGCTAACGTGTTGAGGCTAACCCCGATGGTTGCTAACCATATTAGCCATGAGGAACTAGGACAGTAAAACAAAGTTCAACTTTTTTCGCTAGATTATTAAATCCAACAATGCGCCAACAACAACTTTATTCATCACAGAATAACAAACGCCGCAAACTTTTTGGGATGCGCCAAACAGCCGTGGCTCGTTGAAAGCTAGCTCATAGTGAGTGATATTTCAAATCATTTGTTTTTATTTTGGTCCTTGAAAATATGTCTTCACATGAAAATGTATTCTTCACATGTACCAGATAAATTTCCCGGGAAGCAGGGTCGTTATTAGGGCTGGAAATGAAAAAAAAAGAGGGGGGATTCCGATTTTTGGGTCTGCGATTCGATTCAGAATCGATTCTTGATTCAGAACGATTTTAGATTCAAAATGATTAGATTTCTGCTTCAATTTATAGATGTGCAAAGAATCGTCATGTTCTACTCCAGTCTGACTCGCTGATGCTAATTAGCGCGCTACTCGTGGCACTTTTGTCACTCAAAAAAACGTCCATTCATACAAAACGCTTCGGGAATGTATACAGAGAAGCATCTTAACATCTTACGCTGCAAAAAACAACAACTTTTATTGGAATAACTTGATTGTGACTTTTTGCTTTTATGTGGCTACAAACTTTAACAGTGTATCAGAACGAGCGGAACCACACTGCCCCTAAGTGGCCAAATCGTGTACAACATGAACAGTGCTCCCAATAAAGGCACACACAAACAAGGGCAAAACAGTATAAAATAATTGAAATAAAATCGATTTGGGGACATTTAAAATCGATTCTGAATCGTACTAAATGAGAATCGTGATTCTTATGAGAATCGATTTTTTTGGCACACACCTAGTTGTTAAAGTTTTTTTTGTTATTTAGTTAGTTGTAATTCTTTTCTTTTTTCTTTATTTTTCTTTTTTTTCTCTTTCTTTCTTTTTTTTGTTAGTTTTAATTCGTTTTCAGGGTGGTTCTGTTTGTTTGTATTAGTTTTAGTTATTTAAAAAATGCTCAGTTATAGTTTAGTTTTAGATAGTTTTAGTTTTTTTATGTGTATTACTTATGCCCAATAATAATAATAATAATAATAATAATAAATCGTTAAATGAAAAATCAGGCGAGCCAAAAGTCAAAAAGGCAAAATTGTCGCCTCGGAGCGACGTCATCTGAAGGTTTTCTATTGGCTGCTGCTCGATGACATCACTTCTGTGTGACACACTTTCAAACGTCTTTATTCCAGTTAATGTCAAAATAAAATCACATTTAAAATCATCCCCAAAGGCTCATGCATTAAATAAAATACCAAAGACTAAAACAAAGGTAATTTTTGCTATAATTATAGTTAGTTTTAGTTTTGTAAACATAAAATGTAGTTTCAGTTAGTTTTCATTTTTTAGTCATTAAATCATTCACTGCCATTGACGGCTATAGATATAAATTTATTTGAACTATTTCTATTAGTTAAAAAAAAAAATCCCCACTTTTGTTAACAAGAGTTTTAAAACCTAGAAAGAAAAAAAATATTGTACATTTACAACAGAAATCAAATTTGTGATTAATCGTGAATTAATTAATTAATTGAAGTCATGCAGTTAATTACCAACAAAAATTTAAGTCACCTGACACGATTTAAAAAAAAAAAAAAAAAAAAAATTATTAAAAATTTGGGATGTCAGGCGATTACATTTTTTAATCGTAATTAATCACATGACTTCACAAATTTTATATCTGTTCTAAATGTACAATAAAAATAATTCATATAATTCATAATAGGTTTTCATGCTCTTGTTAACAAAAGTGGAAAAAAATGTGAAACTAACAGAAATAGTTCAAAACATTTTTTGACGTCTATAGCCGTCAATGGCAGTGAATGAGTTCACTAAAATAACCTTTCCGGGAAGTGAATTTCTAAAGGTTGGTGGCTCTGAAACTGCACCGACAAGAAACATGGTCTTGTTTGACCTCAGCTACGACTGACACTTGACCCGCTTGTCATTAAAAATCGATTAGGGATTTGCCCTAAAAAAATCGGAGATCATCGAAACGCGCCGAAAAGTGACGAGACTCGAGTACCGATTTGACTTTCTCAGCTTCCGCAGCGACTTCACCAAACATCAGTCGGGTTCATGACACTAAAATGTCATCTCCAAAATGATCACAGCAGAAGTAGCGCGTGAACAAAAAGGCCAGCAACTGATCCGATCTTATCGAACGCGTCATCGACACCTTTAAAAAATTCCATCCGGCCTAAAAATGACATCAGGGGGCAAGAAAGTGCTCGTAAGTTGACAGGGGACATTTTGTGAGTTTGACGGTCATTCCGGCGCGTCGCGTCCTGACAGGAAATGGTGGCCAAGTGGCTCTCATGTTGCGTTCTAAGTTACACACGCGCGGCAGCAGCACACACACGCGCGCACGCGCGCGAGCGTCAACATTTGTCCGAAGCAATTTGCCGAGTGCTGCGGATCAGTGGCAGTGCATCAGGGCCGGACATTAGCAATATTAGCGCTCCGTATGTGCGCCCGGTCACCTGACGCTCAAGGTCACCTTCATTAAGAGCCCGCCCTCTAATCAAATCCCGCACAGCAACCCGTTTATTTATAGTGCGCGCACAGAAAATGGCATTTGGTTGCTTAAATGTGATGGCAGCAAATAGGATTAAAGACGCCAACAAATTATCTAAGTGGGCCGCTCACTGAACAATGAACACGCCGTGGTCAAGCAGACATTTTGATTTTCAGTTCCAACGAGAGATAGACCGATGTGGTGTCAACATTTTCCATAATAAAAACTCTGCACGCTAATTCCCAAATATCCGCTAATTTGCGAGCTAACGGTTAGCTCGCGGGCTAGCCGTTACTACTCCCAAATAGCCATTCATTCGTGAGCTAGCGGTTAGCTCACGGGCTAAGTGCAGACCGCACGCTAACTCCCAAATAGCCGCTAATTCGCGAGCTAACGCATTTTAGCGGGGGCAGCTTTATTTATGCAGCTTATTTAACTCATTCACTGCCATTGACGCCTATAAACGTCAAAAAATCATTTGAACTATTTCTATTAGTTTAACGTTTTTTTTCCACTTTTGTTAACAAGACTATGAAATCCTAGACTTTTTTTTAATAATGATTTTTTTTAAAGAAAAGATTATTAAAAATTAAGGGCGTCAGGCGATTACATTTTTTATTGTAATTAATCGCATGACCTCAATAGTTAACTCACAATTAATCACAAATTTAAAATCTGTTCTAAATTTTCAATTTTTTTCTCTCGGTTTGCATATTCTTGTTAACAAAAGTGGAAAAAAATGTTAAACTAATGGAAATAGTTCAAATGAATTTTTGACGTCTTGAGAAGAGCCAAACGTTCGCTGCTTATTGGCTGGTAGCACTGCATGAGCAACCAATCACAGGGTGCTGTGGGCGGGCCAAAGTTGAAGGGAGCCAACAGCCAGTGACTCGGAGTAGACGGAGGAGAAAAGCGCCCGTCGGAATTTTTTATTTATCGGCCATCAAAACAAAACCAAAAAAGGCCGATGCCGGCATTGCTAAACATTAGCGCCGATTATCGCCCGGGCCGATGATCGGTCTAGCCCTAGTTTCAACTGTATATCTCTCTTTCCATTGTTAGGTCGCCACCTAGTGGTGACAAGAAATGTCCCTAAAACTGCGACGACCGGCTGGCCAGCTGCCGCCGAACACACGCACGCAAAAAAAACCAAGCCTTAAAAGTCGTCATCCTCAATCCAATCACTTTGTCTGGAGTAATTAAAATGATTATCTTAATGAGCTTAATTAACTACATTTGACTACGGGACACAGCCATATGGCGGTGGAAAACAAAGACGGCAGCTAATTAAAGTTAAAATAATGCAGGTTTTAATTAACTCAACCCCGAGGCGTCAACATTTTCACATGTATCCCAGCTGATAATTAAAAAGTCCTCCTGCCCGAGCTGTGTTTTTTTTTTCCTCTCCTCCTCCTCCTTCTCGTCGTCGAACTCGCGAGCTAATTAAATCTGGAAATAAATTAGCAACGCCACAACGCTCCAAATATGAAGATGACTTCACTTTCTAATGAAATTAATTAGCTGCGCTGGACGGAGGGACGGACGGAGGGAGGGACGGACGGAGACTCGTCCGTCAGCCTCGGGCGGCGCATTTACAATTGGAATGAAGATGCGGCTTTCTCAGCCAATCAGAACGCAGATACCGCAATACCCCCCCCCCCCCCACACACACACATAAACACACCTAAAATAATTTAGCCTGTAGCATTCTTGGTAGCACATAGCTTGTAACCTGTAGCATGTAGCCTTTAGTTTACAATGTTTGCAATGAACGTTGGGTATCAAAAGTCTGCACACCCCTGTTCAAAATTTCACGTTTTTGTAATGCAAAAAAAAAAGAAAAAAAAAAGAGAAATCATTTAAAAACTATTAACATGAATGTGACTCATATCACAAAAAGCTGCCATCTGAACAGAGCTGCGTCAAATGTTCACATCCGCCATCAAAATTCCGATAGCGATGCCCCATTTTTGTAAACCAGGAGAGCAAGCGAGGGGCGGGAGGGCTGCCCACAAGGCCATGCCAGGACCTGCTCCACAGCCTGAGAGGGTCTTCATGCCAGCCTATTAGTGAAGACCCCCCCCCGCCCATCCACGTCCACCCCCTCAATGGCTCAGCAGCTCTGGGGCGTGACGCCGTGTTCACAGGGGAAGCACAAACGTGATCATGTGTAGCCGGTAGCACACAATGTAGCTGGTAGCACACAATGTAGCGTGCGCGACAAATTGCACACTAGCATTATTTCCAACAACAATATTTACATAGTTAGCATATAACACGTAGCATGTTGCAGTTAGCATATTAGTAAATATGCTATTCGTATAGCAGATTAGCATATTAGTAAATATTCTAACTGGTTAGTCATTACATTTTTCTTGTTGCTTTTCAGGTACTTGCTAATTTATCCGGAGAGAAAACGCTGGCGTTACCGTGACGACGCAACGGTCTACGTCTTTTGTTGTAGTTGTGTTTACTTATGTCTTCTTTTCCCGTTGAGATTTTCTCAAGTGCCGTCGGAGTACGACGCTTCTTACCGTTTGTTTCCTTGATGCCTTCTCGTTATCCTAATGGCAGCAAACAAATGTAAAACGCTGCTCTGAATCCTTCGTTCTCCACAGCTGTTGGACAACCAGGTGATTAAAACAAAGTCAATGTTTTGCAACGTATTTGTCGGAACGTCTACGGATATGAATTTTGTTTTGATTTTGACTTCTAGATACTTGTGAGACATTCGTTTTCCACGGTTATCAAAAGTCACAACGTCCGGCTTTCGTCTTCCTCATGTTGTGCATAAACTCGTAAAGTAGCGGCTAACAAAAACATACGAGCCATTCAATAGTCGAGGTTTACGAAAGCAAAGTAACAGTGTTAGGCTCATCATGTTTTGATTTACTTAAGACTGTTGCCATGCATATGTTATGTAGTCCGGTGATGAATGGATATTTACGATCCATTCGTTACCCAATGATGTCACATGCTCGGTTCGTTAAAACAAAGTAACAACATTCACCTCTCGTCTTTTTAATTTCATAACCACTTTGAAATACTCACAAGTCATTTACTATCTAGACTAGACTAAATGCAATTCCTGCAAAAAAAATGCGTGGGAATGCTGAAAGCCGAATGCTAATAGCTGAATGCTAATAGCTGAATGCTAATAAAGTGAATTGAAAGATAAACTATGTGAAAATTAATAAATGAATAAAAAGAACACTTGAACCAGGGAGGCATGAATTTTTGAAGTTGAAATGTATATGGAAAAGTGTTATCCGAGTAACCTCCATTCATTTAGATGGAAAAGTGGAACGAATGATATCCAATGGGAAAATGCAAAACATAAAAATAAATAAAATCACCCAATAGCGCCACCTAGGCTATTCATTTAGATGGAAAAGTGGTACTTATGATATCCAATGGAAAAATGCCCAAAAATAAATGCTTCCAGCATTCCCGCAATTATCAGAAAATAATATTAATGAAATACAATAAAAATCCTATTAACACAAAGTAACAAACCTTACTCTTCATGACACATTAATATCATAATCTTTGAGTGTTAATGGGGTTTGTTTTCACAAAGTCACATCCCAACTAGCCATTCTTTATCAAGGTTGTTGATTCCTGGTTCATTAAAACAAAGTATTAACGTTCAACTTTTCGCTTGACGTTTCAAGCAGGCTTACAAAATGTCTTTGCCGATTGATGTATCGTCTTCCGGATACTTGCACCACACTTGTTATTCAAAGTTTTTGGACACTATTAAGCTCATGAAAGTAAAATAACTGTGACCAGCTCTCCTCTTAATTTTTGAACAATGTCTTTATGTTTTGTTCTCATAGCGGCTTACGAATATTTGAGGTTTGCAACAATTGCTTCATTAAAGCAAAGTATCGCCGTTAAGCTTTCCAAAAACGAATGGTTGAGCAGTTAAACAGCAAATAACAGATTAAAAAAAAATACAAAATGTGTACTGCGCTCTGATTGGCCAATCCGTGTTTCAGGGTTGTAACTGTCACTGAAACAGTAAAACGGCTTCAGACCTTTTTGGGCCCCTTTTGAGCAAAAGTGCTCGTCACGCTTAATTAAAAGAACGAGACAGAGGTCATGTCATCCACCTGACGAAATGAGCAAAAACGTGTCAAGATTTCCTTTAGAGGCCAAAGCGCGTGACGGGGGTTAAAAAGTAGCCACCCCTCTCCGCGCTGGCGTAACGTACCAATTACGCTAACAATCTGCCCAAGGAAAGAGAAACGACGGCGATAAAAGTCCAGAAGATAACGTTCTTATCTTCTTATCTTCATCTAACGACCGGGCCGGCTTGCATTTGTCAGGCTGGAGTGTGAACAAGTGGAGCTCGCCATGTAGCATGCAATGTAGCATGTAAGCTACAGCATACAATGTAGCATATAGCGTGTAGTATGCAAATTCTGTCACGCTCGCACGTGCTAGCAATAGTAAGGAGCGATGATGACATTTTTGATGTGTTTTCCTACGTGCGGCTAACAGTTGCTAATTAGCGCCTTATCACTCTCCGCGCCGAGGAGTATTTATAACTCGTCTCGGGCGACAAACGGGAACCCCGTGGCCAACGGCCAGCGACGACATTTTGCCGGAGCTAATTAGCCGCATCGTTGCTCCTCCGACGACATTTGTGAGTAAAACGTTGCCACGTGGTGTCATGTTGTGTAACTGTTACTTTTAATTTTTGTAACACTTGAAATTATTCTTTTTGTAAAAATCCCTTCATCATCAAACTAATGAGGCAACTGTCGCTTTAAGAAGCAGATGTCCACGTGATTGGTCAATGTTGCATGTCCAAACAGGAAACGCTGAGATCAACAAGAGCAAATCAAATACATACGTCTTTGTTGTATATTCATCCATCCATTTTTATATATACAGTAACAGTAACTGCTTCCAGGTACTTCGTTTTCATACTTGGTTAATTATTATTATTATTAGTTAATAAAATGACGGCCATTTGGCTATGATGAATGGCTAGCCGTTTGTTAGCCAAAGTTATTGGACACTTGGCTCATTAAAACAAAGTAATGGCAAGTGTATGTCTCCAGGAGGACATTGTTGCTAACCCAAAGCTAACCCTATTACACGGACTTACCCGCTGTCTCTTTTGGACGGCGGCGTCATGCTCAGCTAGCGGCGTCTTGCGCACACACGCAGACACACACACGCACACACACATAAACTCTTGTAGATTAATTTGAAGCGCTGGCTGACTTGTGATTCCTTTTAATTAACGGGAGAATTAGCGGCTTTGTTAGCGTGCGCTCCCGCAGGAAATGAGCCGCGGGGCTAACAAAAGCAGGACGCCGCGCTAGTGACATTTTCAGCAAGTTTTGCCAAGTGATGCCTCCGACGGCCAGAGGCTAAAATACAGGATGCTAAAATGTTAGCAGACGCTGCAGATCACGGTATCCTGCTGTTAGCGCAAATGCTAACATGAGGGCATTCCAGAATTGGAGGATGATTCAGGTACTGAATTCTTTGAAAAATTGACCCTTTATTTGATCATCCAAATGATGTGCACTGAAAAACAAAAAGAAACATTGAAATGACTTAATAAACTGAAATCCTAATATTTTAGCTTTGACTCATGTAAATAATTTAGTGCAAATTGAAATGTTTTACTTCATTTAATCTATTTTTTTTAAGCTGTAGCAAACCAATTATTTGATATGTCCTAAATCAAAATAAATTGGCTTTATTAATGAAAGTTTTTGCCTAATTGAATGCTGGAACGAGAAACTTTTTTTTTTTTTTAGTTATCTGAAATAAAGATTTTATGTTGTCTAAATTTGACACATTTTCCATACCACTTAATCCCGGTTACAACTATTACGCTTACATTTGCACCCAAAGGAAAATGTTGAGTCTTCAATGATCCTATCATGCGCATTTTTGGAATGTGGGGAAAAAAAAAAACGGTTTCAGTCTTTCGGCCATTCTTAACCATAACCCTCATCTTAATCATGACTACACAGTAAGTAAGGAAGTGTCACCTTGTCCCAGCAGCTGCTCAGTTATTCAGAATCCCCCCCACCACACACTTTGCCCCCCCCCAGACCGCTGCCCCCCCCCAATACTCCACCTCAACAGGCCTGTCTGGCGTGATGTACGCGGCGGCTACGCTATCTCCCGCCGCAGAGCCCGGCGCGATTGCTCTTGATATTTTTATGACGGCGCCCTCAATCATAAACGGAGATTAGCGATTAGCTATCGCAAACCCGGTCGCACATTAGCATGGCGCGGAATAGCATCTACATGCTATTATGGAAATGCTAACATCTGCTAGCTGGCATCTACGCATTCAAATGACCTCTCGGACGTCTTTTTGCTTCAGACGACACTTTTGCTACTTCCTGCTTCCTCCTATTAACTCCCGCTACTACCTTCTATGGTCCTCGAATACCTTTTGCTACCCCCTCATATTGTCTGCTAGCTACTAATACTTTCTACGACCTGCTAATAACTGCCTTCTGGTATCCTTTACTAATCTCTAACACAGCCAACTTCCGACCTCTATTTTCTACTACCTCCTCTTATCTATTAATTCTTTCTATTCTTAACTATGTTCTATTGTACTGCTTTCTCATATCTTATAGTTAGCTATTAGCTAACACTTCTACTACCTTATACTCGATGCGATGTTATATGGTAGTGTCCCATTTCTTGATCGCAAAAGAGTGAAAATAGGCGTTAAGGAAATCATCTTAAATCTTGATCGTCTACTAAACAAACGGGCCCCATCCTTTTCGGTCTGAAGCGTCCATTTTGGGTCAACTTCCAGCGTGCGCTTTTCCCGAGCAAAAGGCCGCCGCTCGTCCTGCGGCGTCCGTGCAAAGCGCTGTCGACAGCAGCGTGAGGTGCGAGGACAGCGGCGGCCACATTGGATCACGTCAAGCGCTGGCGGTCGGACGCCATCGCCCACCGCGGTGTCCCTGTCACCAATCACGCGCCGCACCAACACACGCACGCGCACGCGCAGCGACTACCACGTCAATGCTGCTTAACTAATGTCATTAATGACTTCATTAACATTTCCATAATCTATTTTAATAAATCCGAGGCGGCGTTAATGAGCGCTGGGGGGGCTGCAGGCGATGGCGGCGTATGGAAATTCAAAGAGCAGCCTGACTCATGTCATGTGACTGATGTCATGTGACTGGGGGGGGGGGGGGTACATGCCCAATAACGGGGCCCTTCTTGTGCTCTCGTTGTATTGTTCAGGTGTGGAATGATGACTAAAAAACGTGTTTGGGGTGCGCTGACAGTTACCCGGAAAGGTTGATGGTTCGATTTCATTAAGGAAGTGGATTATCCCAGCAGATCGTGTGTGTGGCTGGCGCGGATACGTTGAGTGGAAGTTGTAAATAGTTTCCACATGACTGCTTAGTAGCTCATTCTGCACGGAAAGACTGCAAACCAAAACTCCATCATCGGGTTTGACATTTTTCTCAAGCGATTTTGAGTCTTTGAGTAATCGAGTTCCGTTCCGTTCCGTTCCGTTCCGTCTTCAATTCCGCTTATCCGGGGTCGGGTCGCGGGGGCAGCAGCTTTAGCAGGGAAGCCCAGACTTCCCTCTCCCCAGCCACTTCAGCCAGCTCCTCCGATGGGATCCCAAGGCGTTCCCAAGCCAGCCGTGAGACGTAGTCTCTCCAGCGTGTCCTGGGTCGTCCCCGGGGCCTCCTGCCGGTAGGACATGCCCGGAACACCTCCCCAGGGAGGCGCCCAGGAGGCATCCGAACCAGATGCCCGAGCCACCTCAACTGGTTCCTCTCAACCGAGTAACATTTTAGAAAATGGATGAATGGATCATGGATAGCGTGCGAGCTAGCATGAGTTGCATGTCACACTTCATCTCAAGAATGTCTGAATTTCCGCCATTTTTAAAACAACGTATCCTCTGGAATGTAAATTCACAACTGTCGTTGCGTCTCCCTTTAAAGCAATAACCTCACACGGTGACATATTTTCCTCTTGACACTTCACACATTCAATTTACAGCAGTAGAGACGACGGCTAAAATTATCAGTCGAACCATTTACCTGCACTTAGTTTGCTCAATGACTCCGATTTAATGAGAATGATCGTAGATAAAAAAAGAGGAGGGATGGAGAAGGAAGTTAAGTGTTGCAGATGATGCGGATGGAACAAAATGGAGGAAGGTTTCAGAAGTGGTTCGACCAGTCAAGACGTACGGCCAGGAAGCAGCACCACTCACGAAAGTGGAAAAAAAAAAGAAGAAGCTTGGCGTTATTGATTGATAGAAAAGAAAGCAATGAATGAATATTCGAAAAGGCGCGAGAAGAAGTCAAACTTATCTACTCTTCTCCTCAAGTAAATAACATAACGGATGGAAAGGAAGATGTTGAGAGGGACGTCTGGAATGGACGGAATACGAAACGAATACTGGGTAGTCGACGAAAGGTAACCCAAGTTCCAAAGCAAGATTGAGGTGGTTTGGACTTGGAATGAGAAGGATGTAGGAAGAGAAGTGATGCAGATCCCAAAAAACCACCAAGCCCAAGAACCAGATGGAAGGACTGCATTAAAATCAGATCCTGAGGTCATTGAATCGGTGGAGGCTGGTGTCTGTGGATCGCACCCTGCTTCGTTTGTCCTTCCTTCCTTTCCTCAGTCTCTCCTTTGGTCTCTTGAGGTCTCCCTGATTTGTTGGGATTTGTTGGAATTGAGATGTTTCTGGGGTTGGTGAAGAACTCTGGTTGGTGGCCCGGCGGGTGGTGTCTGGTCGGTGCTGGATTTCACTTTCCTTTCTTTTCTTTGGTCCTTCCTCGGGTCTCCTGACGGCGGTGTTCGGTTTAGGTGAACGGTATGGGATTTTTTCAAAATAGGTTTTTGGTGAACTAACGAATATACACACTCGCACGCACGCACATACAAAAAAAAAAAAAAAAGAGTAATTATGATGACATTACCGAATGAACAATACTGAGCTCTTGAAGAATTTTTTTTTTTTAATTGAAAAAAATTAATAAAATAAAATCAGATCCCAAAAGGGAAGAACCGCCATGAACAGGAACATTTGGAGAAGGCTCATACCAAAATGTCGTTCCAAAATCAGAAAAACTAACACAAAGTACTGCTCAGGTGTTCCTAGTGAAGTGTCCAGCCTCGGGACCATGGGGTCCAATGGTGTCACATGACTGGTGTGGTAAAAGGTCCTTATTAGGAGAGGTGGGCTTGACAGAGTCAGAGTCAGCCCCCCCCCCCCGCCCCCCCCCCCCTGCCGCCGCCTCCCTGCGGCACTGGTGCCAGCGTCCTGCTGCCCCCTGTCAGGGGTGTCAGGCTGCATCCAACTCACCCCTTGTGGGGGGAGGTGGAAGAAGACCCCTTCCCGTTCTTTGATACGTCCCTGACAGACCACATTAGGGTCGACCAACAGGCAGCCGAATAGTACTAGCGCCGACTAACTCCGACGACCACTTACAAGCATCTACTAGCACCTTCTACAAAGTACTCATTCCTCGTGCCCCTTATTTCAGTCCTGCTTTCTACCCCAAGAAGTCCGACCAAGTCATGGTTAAAAAAATGTGGTGCTGTTAATTACGGGCGTGTGTTTTATGACTATGACCTTTATGCGCTAAACTAATCAATCAATACAGGAGGGAGGCAAGCCTATTGGGAATATTTACATATGCAGATTCCCAAAGTAGGCCACGGTTTATCCCTACACAATCATTATTAATATCTGGACAGTCAACCCAAATACATTTTCTGCATATTTTACACAACCTGCGCGTCATTAATTAGTCACCGCTGTGGTCGTGTTGGCTCAGCCGAGTTTGACCCACATGACGAGGGTTTTCTCTGGCCCCAAAATAATAATAATAATTTATTCTTTGATGACGCAAATACATTCAAGTAAGCTAACAAACAGCTAGTCTTAGCGTTCATCATCATTGTTGTTTGTGCTTGCTAGCTAGCTCGCTGCTACTCTCTGCTTTTACGGAGGACGATGTCACGATGTCGCGATGTCGCTCTTAAGCCAAAGAACAAACAGTGCCGGCGTAACAGCTGCTAGCTAGCAGGCTACTTCCTCGTTCATGGAGGATTGTGTTGCGAATGGACGGGCTTCGTTTGGCTAAGAAATGGATGAAAACTAACTCATGAAAGAAAGGACCTTGGCTGCTAGCGTAATATGGCTTCTTGTTTGCTAACCCGCGAAGAAATTCCACTTAGCAGCGCACTTAATGCTAATGACAAAGTCTATCACTAAAAGACAATTGATGAGCGCCATCAGCTCATTAGCCTCCTGATGCTAACATCGGCACTGCTGCAAATGAGGAATCAAAGGCACAATGCTGCGTTGCTTCCTGGGAAATGTGCAAGCGGCCGGGCAGTCGTGACGAATGGGACGGGACGTGAAACAAACAACGAGACAACACATACGAGAACTTTGACGGATATGCAGCTAGAGATGGTCCGAAGTTTCATCAACGTGCCCACAACGTGTCTGCGTCCACATTTCCTTTGGGTTAAGTTACTTATTGCCTTGTTAGTTTAATAGTTCATTTATTTGTTGGAAGTGAATTTCGTTAGTTAGTGTGTTAGTTACGTACCAGTAGTTTGTTGGTTAACGAGTGACTGACTTCTTTTCATTTGTTAATTCCGTTTGTTCATTTCATAGCTAGTTAATTAGCTTTTTTGTTAGTTTCTTTATTTTTTTAAATTTTGTTAGATACTACTTGTACTAGTTAATTTAGCAAGTTCTGCTAGGTTAAAGGTTAGTTTATTTACTAGTTTGTTGTGTCATTAGTTAATTTGTTCTTTACCCTTTCATAATAGTTATTTTTATAGTGATTTGGTTCATTCATTTATTGTTTTCACTGTGTTGGTCTGTTTATTTTGGTAGTTTCTTTCATTTCTTAGTTTGCTTGTTCCTTACTTTGCTCATTAGCGTTACTTTATTACTTATATTGCTGGAGTCGGTCGAAACCTCCAATGTCCCAATTTGGTAAATTTCATATTTTTTCCACAATATCAATGCTATGCTACGCAATATCAATGGTTGAACAAGCGTGAAGTTTTTGGGGTCTCCTGAAAAGTGATGACGATGGAGGTACGAGGATTTGGCCCAATGCCAGCGTTTATTTATTTATGTATTTATTGTCAGTTAGTTAGTTAGTTAGTTAGTTAGTTAGCAAAAAGTTTGCAGGATATACTGTATTTTGTGAAGACATTTGAAATCGATTTGTTTACTTTGCTATTGATATATTTGTAAGGTAAAACGCATGCTTTTTTAATTTATTTTTTATTTTTTAAGTTGATGTCCTTTTAGTGAGAGTTTCTTTAAAATGTGCCTCTTATAGTGGGTTAGGGTTAGTCACATCAGAAGCAAAGCTGTTGCGCAAGCGTCAGCTGCGGATGACGGTTCGAGTGTGCAGCTGTGCATTCCTGCCGGTGACGCTCCAACTTGCCGGTGCATGAGCTACTGTACTAAAAAACACCTGGGTCACAGCGGCCCGGAAACGCTGCGCGAGCTCTCATTTCTTGACGTGTCCTGACAAAGAGAGAAAGTCGTCGTCGTGTTTGTTTGATTAAAAAGTCTAAAACATGTTTGTTTTGGCACAGGAACACACAAACTTCTGTCTGGCCTCCAGGTACGACGGCGACTGTAATAAATCAAAAGGTTTTAAAGGAAACGTAAGTAAGGCCCGTGGCCTGTTAACTGATTCTTGGACAAAGAATTCACTTTAACAACGAATAATGCGAATCTTTGTCGCTGCTGTAGGATACTTTCCGGATTCATGGAGAAAAAACAAACTAGCTGGCTAACTAACTAACCAACTAGTTTTCTCGACTAACTAACTAACCAACTAGTTTTCTCGACTAACTGGAAAATGGTTACAGCTTTCCCGGTAATGTAATGTACATAGAATATGACCAACCTAGCCCGACTGACTAACTAATTAACCAACCAAACAACCATCCAACCAATTTCACCATCTACCCTATACAAGTTAAAAAACAAATAAAATAAAATAAAATCAACAACGTTGTTAGCTCCAGTGATTAAACAAGGTTGAAAACTGCTTGTGTCCGTCTCCGCTGTCTTACCTGCAAAAGTGGAAATAACCTGACCACATTTTTCATCATGCGAGCGGAAGTGCTGAGCCAACAGGAATGCGTGATTAAGACTTTTAATTACGACTGGAACTTGACAAAGTCTCACCGCAAAAATAAATCACAAGCCCGGGGAGTCACATCACTTTTTGCACTTCTTTTTTTTTCTCCTTTTAACTTTTTGAGGCCAACACTCATCATCATTTCTCATCGGCATCATCACCGTAATGGCAGCCGCCCACGTCCACCTCATTTAAATACTCGTAATGTGCAACGACGTGATGGCCGATATTTTATAGTGAAAGGTTCAATCAGGATTGTGCCGATACGCGTCGTAACTATTGCAATCAGACGCCCCGACATCGGAGCCGCATCTTAATTGACCAAAACCGCTTGATTTACACTATACACCCCCCCCCCCCCCCCCCGCACATTGACGCTTTATGTTTGCCCTGCTTCTCCATACTGTTAGCTAGTTAGTTGGCTGGAATACATGTTGAAATAAACGTAACTTAATTAGCCCAGGTACACATATAAAGACAATCGGGCAGTTTTTTATTTTTATTTAGCTAATTAGTTTGATGCTTTTGGGTCATAGACCTTTTGAACTTGTAGGCTACTTCGTGCTCACTGGAGGAAAACTCGTTAGCGTAGCGTACAACATTTCCAGCAGCCTTTTTGGATATCAATGAAGGACACAATATTTTTTTTGCATTAGCATAACAATGACAATATTCACATGATGCATTTAATTTGCCTATTAGCATCACAAGGTTACAAATCAGTGATTAGCACAAATGATGCCAATGTTCTTTTCTCCCCGCAGTTATTTATGACACATTATGGTGATAAAGGCGACGCCAGCGATGCGTTTTAGCCTAATGAGCCAAGACGATGGTGAATTAGCGGCAACTAAATTGATACATCGCTTGTCTTTGCCAGGATTTTTCCCTGCCAGGAGGCCACCACTAATGCTAACCACATTTGTTTTTTCGCTCCTTGGTCCTTCACACCACTGATTGGTACCAAGCCCCACTTTCGGAGGATAATGTTAGCATTCGCTAACGACAACAGCATGGCATTCATTTACATAAAATACAATACCGTAAAGCAGACAAAGATTTGGTAGGGATTTAGTTTAACAACTGCATAGTTTAGAGTTAGTAGCTTAGCATGAGCAGTTTGAGCTAGCATTACTTTACGGACAGTTAAAATAATATTGCTTACATTGGAGCAGGTAAAAGTGTTTTGTTTTTTGGGGGATTTAAATTACTTTAGTTAGTTAGACACTTAGATGGTTAGTAGCATAACATTAGCATTTTTAGCTGACTTTATTTCACAGATAATTCAAGCAGAGTATATTGTTTACAGTAGACAAAGCTGGACCTGAGCATTTTTCTTAGGGGTTCAAGTGATTGCTGGATAGTCTAATGTATCTCTCGTGGTTAGATAGTTAACTGAATAGCATTAGCCTTTCAAGCTAACATTATTTTACAAACAATACAAGTACATTGCTTATCTTACAGAAAAAAAGGTGAGGAAATGTATATTTCTACAGTATATTCTATTTGTATGCTATGATCTTAATATATTCTGCTTTACTTTGTCTTGGGAGGAGAGATGAAGTGCATATGGGAGCCAAACCCCAAACAGTTGTTGTGCGTTAATTCCCTGGTAAAGCATCTAATCACCTTCAGATGGGAACCTTAAAGGTCAGTCAGCAGATGCTTCCTGGTGCTCTGTCATGAGCTAAAACCAAACAGGAATATGATAACAAATTGAGCGCGCTTTATGCTGTTAGCATGAACGTTGTGAGTGAAAGCAATGCAAAACAATGCACACATTTTGCTGCTAAGAGAAAATCTCTATCTTTCGATTTGGCCTTTACCTCCGACTGTAGCCGATGCCGTGATATTTACTTACCAGCAGAAGCTGACATTAGCTGCTAACGGCTAACTATCAGCTAACTGCTCTTGCTCTCAGTTACAAAAGTTTTTGTGTATAACCTTTATCATGCATTGCATCAGCTAACATTAGCCGCTAATCATCATGAGCCAGTTAGCCGGTTAGCTAACTAGCCCCTGTTACCAAAGGTATTTTGTGGAGTTTAGCAATTTTAATCTTGCCAAAATGGTTTGATGTGCAGCAGCTAACTGCTAGCGAAAATGCCCCCGTTACCAAATTTTGTGTTTTATAGATTATCTCTAATTTGTGACCCTGTCAAAACACCATTCATAGCTAGCCACCAACTGGAGAGCTGCTGTATCTCTTTGTTAACGATCGATAATTCAAGTGGGTTTCTATCAAATATAATCTCAGCTAAGATTACGTAATTCTAGAATTGAATATACTATCAGGCCACAAAAGTTGTGTTCAGAGACCACTGCCTGCCTGAAAAGAAATGACAAGAGGTAGCACATTATCTCAGAATTCCAAAGAGCAGCGCTCACTTGGCTTGCCGTTATCTTAAAAACAAACAGCTTCGCCGCTGCCGTTTCACACTTTTTTGTAACACTTTGTCCACTTTGTCAAATTGGAACCCGTCGTTAGAATCAGCTGCCCTGTTGGGCAACAGCCGAAAAATGACGTTCTTTTCCGCCACTAAATTGAGCGCTTAAGTCAAGTATCATAGTAACCCAGTAATCATGTGGAACAAAGGATAAAATTGCATTGACGCTAATGAAAAATGGTGTGGTGAGTTAAGTGCACGCCACAAGCCAGCGTAATGCTCAAACAACCTCGCCGCGAACGGGTAAGCTTAGCAGGAAATTGTTAAAGCTGCCACGCAGATCATGTCGAGCGAGCCCGAGCAGACGCAGTCACAATGAGGTTTTTTTTTGTTTGTTTTTTTGCCATTTTACTCCCCCCGCCCAAGCGGTTCGAGCATTTGCTGGCGCTCGCCGTGAAGTTAAAGGTCAACGCGTGCTGATATCAGGACGTGCTAACCGCTACGCTAGCACGGTGAGAGCGCAGAGGTCACCCGCCACTTGACTGAGATGTGCTAATCTTTTCCTAGGTCCACAGCTGACTTTTGTTTTTGGTCCCAAAATGCTAAATTAAGCCAGATAAATGTCGGCTCTGGATAAAGCTATGCGGTTAGCTCACCAGTCTACTCCAAGGTCAACAATATTCTTGCATTATCCATCAAATAATTTGAACTCCAAATGCTTAGTATACTTAAGCGAGGCGGTTAACGCCGATCAATGTGAAATTGGGCGGGAATGTCTATCATAACAAGAAGCATAAAAAAAAAAAAGAGTCTCACGAACCCAAGCAATTTGAACAGGAAGTCAGCCATTTTGCATTGTAGCAGCCATTTTGCGAGTCACGGCTCGAAAGTTTGGCACCAAAAAAACGAGTTTTACCACTCAACATAAAATTTGGTGGACATGTTTATCATAACAGGATGGACAAACCACTCTCAAGCTTGACACGAAGTACAGAAAGTCAGCCATTTTGTGATGCCTTCCGGGGCTCAAAAGCTACCAAAAATTAGCCCGCGACACCAGTTTTACTCATCAACATGAAATTGTGAGACATTTCTATTATGATAAGATGTACAAAAAAACTTTCAAGAACCCATGTACAAAATTAAACAAGAAGACAGCCATTTTGGGTTGAAGCAGCCATTTTGTGATGAATGAGTTATCTGTCCCAACACAGTTTGACAGAAAATTGTTTCAACATGCCCATCATAACAGAACGCACAAAAAAGTTTTAAGGACCTATGCCTGGAACGGAGCAGGAAGTCGGCCATTTTGGTTAGATGGAGCCAATTTGGGGCAAAGTAACGAACTCCTGCAAGGGAAGACGGCCAAATGAGCCCTAATTCTTCATGACAATCAAACCTCATGTTAGCAAATTTTGTTATTTTTCACAGTAATAATGACATTCATCGGAATAAGGGGCGCAAATGGACGTATCAATTGTCCTACGAGCACGTTTCAAGCACAGAAAAAAAAAAGGAACAAAGTGCGTTTTTACTAATGTGCGTCACTGTTGAAAAGACTCGTGCGCGTATTGTGGGATCAAAGCAATGGGGTGGCAATTACTGTTCATTTGGAACCCCACGCTCATCAGTGGCCACAAAAGGAAAAGGAGATAATAAGCATATGAAATATCAAAGCAGGGAACAGAAATCCTAATAAAAGGAGACGTAATTAGCGCGTATAATAGAAATAATCACCTTCACATGGATTTCGATTCACTTCTTTATAATACAAAATTGTTACTCTGGGGTGGAAAAAACATTTTTTTTTTTTTACTTGACAAAAACATGCACAGAACAAATGGATTTTTTTATCGCTTTTAAACGACTGTTAATTAACGTACGTACAAGTTAATCATTAAATAAATGTTATATGTAGAAATGAACACGGATTTCAAATGTAAGCATCTGAAAGTGTACAGCGACTTCGTAAAGAGTCAAACAGGGACGTGTTTAGGAGTCAGAGTCAATTCCAGGGTCAACATTTTCGGCCGTAAAAAAGTCCAATTGCGGTTATGACAAACATACAATTGTTGACGTGCTTGTGAGAAAGGCGAGAAAATGTACAGGATGGCGCAACGCACAAGGCTTTGCTGGAGTAACGAGGTCAAAGGTGATATTCTCCAGACATTTTCACATTGAAAGACATTTTGGACATAGTTATGGTTTTATTCCGTTTAACAAAACTAATAACCTGCACGTGCCAAGGTGGCGCTAACTGGGCTAGCTGTAAGCCGTTTTCGTCGGCCCCCCCGCTGGCCAGAAAACCGAATCCAGCCTTCCCGCGCATGATGACATAACATCTTTATACGGAGAAAAACAATCAGCGCTAATTATTAATCTATAAACAAACGTGTGGGTTAGCTTATTTTATTCTTCCGCGCACTCTGCCTTTTGGCTAATGAGCGCGCCTTTGCGTGGAATGAGGCTCGTAAAATCTGGCCTTGGCGCGGGCTTCAGTGAAATACGGCTTCCATCACAGCAATGAGCGCCGGCCTAATTGTTGTTGTTGGCGCTCTCAAGGAGAGAAGACCAATTAAAAGTAGTTGAAAGTGCCAATTAGCTCGCATATGTCCACCAGCTAACAACAAAATATGTTCGCTGATGAATGAGCGTGCTTATGGTTGACATTTGGAAAAGATCGCTGGGACATGAAACTTGGTAAATGTATCCATCAAGAGTAGATTCGTAAAAAAAAAAAAAAAAAAGTCTCAACAAGCCATGCCTGAAAGTCACAGGAAGTCAGCCATTTTGGATTCTAAGCATGAATACAATACTGTGCCAACATTTTGAAAATGCAGCCCTTGTAGGATCATTTTAGCCATTTCAAAAAGTCCTTGAAATTTCATCTGATTGCTACCAAATGGAAACTATATTTACCAAACAGGCGGGCAATTGAAAATGAACACGGCGGCAAAAGTTTTGCTGACTATCCTTAGCATTCCGTGTCTGGCCTTCCGTTTGGCCGGTCGGTAACGCTGCGAAAAGATGTGCTGATGCGGCAGATATGGTCGTCGGCGTGGCGAGCGGGGGCGTCTGATGTACGGCCACGTTTGCGAGTAATAAGAGCGTCTCCACGCCTCCCGCTGATTTAGATCAAGGTCATTAACGCCGATGTGTCAGAGGAGGAGGTAGTGATTGGGACATTAATCCTGCACAAATAGTTATCAGCCTGCAGAGGGAACCGGCCTAAAAATAAATAAATAAATAAAAGAGACTCCTCTTGTGCTGGAGGCTGAAAAATGTGCCGAGTCGCGGTGGGCCGACACTATCTGGCACGACTTTTCACAGCAGCGACACGTGTGCTGCTCAACAAGTCATCGTTCTTACCGGCAGACATCCGCGTATGGACGACTCAAACAAACAAAACAAATTCTGATAGAAGCAAACTTGCATTCATTACTCAAAAGTGGTCAAAAGAACGATCTCTGTTCAGAAGTTAAAAAATAGATTTACTTTGTCGAGTTTGACCTTTTACTTCAGCAACCATTTGCGATCCATTTTTTTTGTGTTTACCCTGTGCAATAGTATCATAGTAACCTGCAATACTTATTTACAATTTTTTTTTACAAACTAACAAATGTATCATTTCATCATATACATCAATGTACATTATAAGATGAAGCTATTGTTTTCTGTAGGTCAGGGACACTCTTACCCTAAAAAAATTATCTGTTTCGAGAAAAGGTTTTTACAAACTCAGAAACTTCTCCAAAAAAAAAGCAGATAAACATTCAGTATACGCTTTCTACGGAAAAAAGATAATGTAAAAACAAACAAAAAATACAAAATATTAAAAAGAAATACTGCTGTCGGTACAAAAAGCAGGATTCAAGAGGATTTTGAATTCACTCTTCAGCAAGAACTCTGAATATATGACTGGATAGCCGATAGCCCGTACACGCCCCGTGCAAGCCGTTGAAGCGACAGGGCGGCCATCTTGCTCCTCCCATCTCGTGAGAAGACTACTGTATAACTCTACGTTATGCGTATAGATTAGACATATACAGCTCGTAGGCAGTTAGTATAGGGCCGGGGGCCGGGTGGGGGGTTTGTGGCGTGGTGGTCACTATTTATATATAACAAGTAAAACAAAAACAACAACAAAAAACAAGTGGACAATATTAGATATGGCAGAGGCATCTTTTGTTGAATTACAGTTATATAATTCTTTAATAAAAAAATATACAAGTTTCCTCTTGCAAACATCATTAAGCATATCATTTATACATGTATTTTAGGAAAGTTGTAGAATGTCTGAAGTCCTCTTGTTTATGTTTAACAAATTAAAACATCATCATGTTTCTATACTAAGATCTGTCTCAAATGTTCTCCAATTTTGATACTGATAACGTATAGGATCGTATGTTGAGAAACGTTTCTTGGGAGGAGCAATATGGCGGCCTCGCCGCTTCAAAAGTCTTGGCCTATCCAGTCATACATTCAGATCAGTGGCAAAAACGAGACTGAACTGAAATACTTCCTGTTTTCACTCTTCTTCTTTCAAATGTTTAGTGTCAAACAAAATAGTGTACCGCCATCTATCGTCTTATATTGGAGTTACACCCAAATAAATGGGAGGCAGAACAAAATAGTTATACACTGTAGACTGCAAAACCAAAATCCGCGATGGATGGGGGGGGGGGGGGGGGGGGGGTGGGGGGTGGGGGGGGGGGGGTTGGGTTTACCGTCCATTGATGATTCACTTATCGTTATTTTGATAACACATCATAAGATGATTGTTTGATGATCAAAGGCATCATCTGATGAGACTTTCCCTGGATGAGTTCATCCTTCACACGTTCCCGCATGTCGTCATCAAAAATGCAGGGCAGTGTTTTAATAAGCGCCCCCCCCCCCCCTTTCAACCGCATGAAGTATATTTTGATACACTCTTAATTTGCCCACGACATCATTATTAGCTTTTGATAGCACTGCGTTGCCATCTGGCAAATGTTAACGCGGGCGAGCAGATAAGAATTCCTAATGAAAACGCTTGACTCGCTGGCAGATTGTAATAAAAACGGGTGAGCGCAATATGACAAATTATTGTTTCAGGGGGAAGTGTCAGGACGTTCCGAAATGTGGACAAAATAGAAGTCGCGTTGATCCAAGTTGTTGCTTCTTTAAAGGAAAAAGTCCCAAAAAGTCCGATTTGGATGTATATGACATTAAAGAGCTCTTTTTTTTTCTGAATAGAACAGCTTTTCTCAGGAACAAAAAGGGCTTGACGGCTCTTCCGAATCAAACACGGCAGCCATTTTTCGCGTAAGCGGCACACAAAGGAAGATGTAGGAAGATTACGTCTCGAAGAAGGGGTCACATTTATTATCTCCACGGTGGGATATTCCAAAATGTTCTTCCTCAGACGGGATTATATATACATATATATATATATGTATATATATATATATATATATATATATATATATATATATATATATATACATATATATAATTTTTAATTTAATCAAACACTTTTATATTCATACAAAAAGACACATGTTGTACAAAAATCCAAAATAAAAAAAATTATTTATCTTTTTTTTTTTAAAGAAAATGCATTTCACCCTTTGAATAAATGGTATTTTCAAAAAATTATAATTTTTTTTATATTATTTTAATATTATTTAATATTTAAATAAAATACTCTAATGCTTAATAATTTTTTGGGGGAGAAACCAAATGTAAAAAATATAAAAAAAATTAAATTCCAAAAAATGACATATTGATATATATATATATATATAATGACGTCATATTTTGTCGTCAATACATTTTTCCTGTTGAAAAGACTCGAAAAGATTCAGATCTGCCGCCCTTTTTTCCGGGTGTAATTCCACTGTCAGCCAGGAGATGGGACACACTATTTAGTTTGACATAATGCCATTTTGAAAGAAGAATGATATTTCAAGATCAGCCTTTTTTTTTTGCTCAAGCTTATTGAATGCGAAATCCAATTCAATCCTATTTTTTAAGGCCACACAAAGCGACGGCTGGTAAGTTTATTTCTATATCGCAGATTTCACCTTTACTGTAATTGAATTTGTGAAGCCGCTCAATGTCCTGCCGTCTGTCTCAAGTTGCACTGCTAAAAGTTCAGCTCAGTTTGCATCTGCTTCATGTCGGCGTGGATGTGACGAGTCGTGTTGTCACGCGGCCTCACGGACGTTATTTTTCCCTTTTTATGACAGCCAATAACCCGCTAATGACCTCATTTTGAAGATTCATGATGTTAAAGAAATGCAATAACACGCTCAAAGTGACGGCAATCAGTGACAAGCGTGCTGCTGAAATTCTACCAAGATGATATTTTTCATTAATTAATCATTTTTCCTGTTTTCTGCCGGGGTCACATTTCCATCAAGGTACCCCGTCTGGGCTTTATTAGCATCCGCGGCGCGTACCCCGCCGTAACTAACCAGGCTACTTAAAGACGATTTACGATATCTTTAAAAGTTGATGGCCGAGGATTTGAGAATTATTCATAAGAGCGCCCCGTCGTTCGTCACGGAGCCGCCGAACAAATGCTCGTCTTCGTACTTTTTCAAATGAAGCGGCAGGCTGATGAGCTGTTTGTATGCGCGCACGCGTCCACGCCGATGCCGTAATTAAGCAAAATGTGTCTCCGCTCACTTTTTTTCTTTTCTTTTTAACACACTGGCAAATCATTCACGAATGCATTTTTTTTTTGGAAGGAGGGATCGGCCCGAGATTTTACACAAGGTAACAGCCGATTGGGGCGTAGCTCGCAAATTAGCTCTTGGAGTGCTCATTGTCCAATCAGAATGGCAATTGTGAAATTAGGACATGATTAAAAACAAATATGTGTTATAGTTTTCAAATGAGTCTTTTTATTGTATTTTTCTGTTTTTGTTTTTTTAAGTCCTTTCCCTTGAAAGAAATATGACTATTGTGACATAATAGTTTTTGGTTAAAACATATTTTTTTTAACTTGGAAAAGGGCAATTTATTATGCCTTGAAAATGACTTAATAAAAAAAAAATTTTTTTTAAAGAAATATGACAAATATTATTTTTTCTGGAAAAAGTTTTGATTTCTAAAAGAAATATCAATTGTCATTCCTCTATGAAAGATATGACTATTTAAAAAGTATTCTCAAGTTGTTTTTCCCAGAATAAAAAAAAATGAAATCCTGAAAAAAATATACAGTGATTTACCACCAACAACTTTATCTTCACATTATAACATTTGTCTAGGAAAAAAAAATTCTGCATCAATTTTCATTCCCCCTTGAAAAATATTCTCTGTTCCAAAAAAAGATGACTTAATAATTGTAAGTGAAAAAAGACTGTATTTTGAAAGAAAATACAGCTTTATTATTTATTTTATTAGCATATTTTTATTTTATACAAAAGCTCAAATTTTCTATCAATTGTAATTCCCCCATTAAAATGACTATTAGAAAAAGATGTATTAATTGTAAAAGAAATATGACTAAAATATTTTTTCATTCTCACATTTTTTTCTAGAAAGCTTGATTTTTTTCAATCAATCAATTCTAATATCCTCATTAAAAATATGTTTCTTGTGAACATGTGATTTAATTGTATAAGAAAAATCACTGTATTTTTAAGAAAACACAAACAAATTTGAATGTTCTCGGGGTTTTTTTCATTAAAAAAAAGATTGGTTACATTTTCTTTTCCCAGGAAAAATTTGGCTTGATTGAATTGTAACAGAAATCTTACTACATTGTTCAGGAAAAAAGATTGTTATTCTCACATCTTATTTCTTTCTAGAAAAGGTTTGTTGTTTTAAAAAGATAAATATGAATTTAAGGTAAAAAAAAAAAGGAACAAAAAAAAATGTGAATGCTTTACTGTTGTGAGATTCTCCCATCAGACCAAAAGGTGCACGTTTCTGCAGAAACAAATGTGGTGGACGGTCGACGGTTCTCGGAACTGTTTCCAAAAGCGCCCACAAAATTTCTAGTGCCGAAAAAAAAGTATTCTCATTTCTCAATTTTTCTGTGTGTTTTTTGGATCACTTCAGGAAAAGTCCAACATGACATTACGGGTTTTTGTTTGATGCTGTCATAGATCAATATGGTCCAAATTTGAGCCAGGCCAGGATGTAAGGACGGAAATGACGTGGCTTGGAGTCACCGTTTGTTCAAGCATGTGAGGAAGGCTGTCCATCCTACGACATCCTCCTAATCTTCATCATCATCATCATCATCATTATGGTCATCCTGGCTTTGTTGCAGAGGCAATGGCGCATCGGCTCGGGTGTTCGCGGGCGCTGTGGGCTTCTTGAGGTGCAGGGTGGGGGAGCGGTTTGGTTATTTCACGCACATGCAACACACGCGCACACACTACAAGCGTTTTACAGAGAAATGGAAAGCGTCCTTATCTGGGTCCGCACGTGATTACGCGCTCTACATTTCAAATGCTCTCAATTTCAAACGCTCCATTTCAACGTGCAAAGAAACAAACCGACCATGCAACACTTTTGCTACAGTCGACACACAAAGAAAGTTTTTTTTTTTTTTTTTTTACAGGAATAACTGGAGATGTTTTTGTTTTTTAATATATATTTACATTTGTATTACTGGTGTCTATAGTCATAAATCCACAGTATGACTATACAACAAATGTACAACATTGCTTAATTTATGTTTTTTTTTACTTTTACTTAATCAAAAGCAATGATTTACTTAGTGATATTTTTTGGTTCTTCGGGGGAAAAAAAAAAATTCTCCAAGTAAAAGCAAAATCTCCCCATCCTCTCACAGAAAAAATATTTTTAAAGGTAATATTTAAAAAATATTTTTCCAGAAAAAAAACCCTCAAAAATTAAATTTCACACCCCACAAAGTCAGATTTTTTTTTTTCCTAGAAAATGTTTATTATTTACATTACAATTTTTTAAAATTTATATTAAATAAAAATCTGGAAAAATATAATTTTATTTCCCCAGAAAAAGCTTACAAGACTTAAAAAAGTATCTTTTTTTTTTTTTTTTCGAAAAAAACAAAAACGGATTATCTGAGTACATTTGCAGTCTTTTGCCCCATTAAAAAAACTAATCTCAGTTCTCAGCAAGAACTATTAAAGCATCATTAGCATCATGAAGAGCAAATTCAATGTGGTTGCTTAATGTTGCCTCTTTTTTCTTAGTTGACAGACAAAGATGAAGACCGTAAACAATCGTCAGGCGTTGTTTGTTCTTGTGTCAGTAGCATCTCATCCCCTCAACGCTGCCCTACGCCTCCGCCCCGTGGCGTCGTCGGGCTAATCAGGGCCAAAGACAGGAAGTCGTCCCCCCCCCACTACTCGCCGCCGGAGTCCAGCGACCGCTCGTTAGCGCCGCACCCTCCTGCGCTGACCAGCTACTTTGTGCTAATTAGTGGCCAACGTGAGCCGTCGACATGCCAGTAGGCCCGCAAACTCCCGCAAAAACGCCATCCAAGTCCTTTCGTCCGTGGGCGACTTGTGTCACGCGGGAGGGCGGAGGTGCACGGGGGGGACGAGGGGGGCGTCCCTCCCCTCCGCTCCCGACAAAAATCTGAATAATGAAGTGCAACGCGGCAACATGATTGCTTGTGACACACCTACTCTGCTAATTATTGCTGTAAGGCCAAAGTGCTAATGAAATGAATGTAGCCCTTGCAACCCCCCCCCCCCACACACACACACATACATTAACATAACTCATTGCTGCATGTGTTATGTGTGTTATGTGGCCCACATTCGGTATACACCAAAACTCAAACAAATGAACACTTCTTGTGATTTTTAAAATAAATAAATGAATAAATCTTAATTTTTAAAAATCCATAGATTTTTTTTACATTTCATTTTTCAGCTGGTTTGAAGGTTTGTTTGTTTTTACCAAAAATATCTATAATTTTTTTTAAAGTAGTTTTGATCAATATTTTGATATTTAATTTTTTTTTATTTTGAGATATAAATATTGGTTACAAAAATATGAAAAAGTTTTTGTGAAACACATTTTTCAAGAGAAAACACTTTTTTTTAAATTTACATTTTTAAATTAACTAATTTACTGCCATTGACACCTATAGACGTCAACTAGAGTATGAAAACTGAGAAAATTTTGTTTTTATTGTACATTTAGAAAATACATAACATTTTTGATTAATCGTGAGTTAACGAGTAAAGTCATGGGATTAATTATGAAAAATTCCACATTTTTAATAAGCTTTTCTTCTTTCTTTTTTATTAAAAAAAAGTAATTTAATTATTATTTTTAATAATCTTTTTTAAAGAAAAGATTATGAAAAATTAAGGGCGTCAGGCGATTAACATTTTTAATTAATAGCATGACTTCACGAGTTAACTCACGATTAATCACAAATTTTATATCTGTTCTAAATGTACAATAATAAAAACAATGCTAGCTTTTCATACTCTTGTTAACAAAAGTGGGAAAAATGTTAAACTAATAGAAATAGTTCAAATGAATTTTTGACCTCTATAGCCGTCAATGGCAGTGAATGAGTTAAATAAAAATCTCAAAAGATTTTTTCATTTAAAATTTTTCACGAAAAAAAATCCATCCATCCATTTTCTTCCTCACATATGGACCATTTTGTAGTGTTCAATTAGCCTGCCATGCATGTCTTTGGAATGTGGAAGGAAACCGGCGCACCCGGAGAAAACCCACGCAAGCACGGGGAGAACATGCAAACTTCACCCAGGAAGGCCGACGCCCGGACTCGATCTCACGTCCTCTGCACTGGGAGGCGGACGTGCTAACCAGTCAACCACCGTGCCGCCCACGAAAAAACAGTTAAACAAAATATTGCAAAACTGTACTTAAATATATATATATATTTATTTTATTTTTTATTTTTTTCTGCAAATAAATCTTGCCCTGATACTGTCCATCGAAACGTCTTGAAATGAGTTAGTTTAGTGACACAGCTCCTGTGCTAATTATTGCTGTGAGGCCAAAGTGCTAATGACACGAACGCAACCCCTCGCCACCGCCACCGCCACACGGTCACATGACTGGCGGCGATGGCCCACATTCAGCAGCCACCGAAGAGAACAAGACAAACGTCTTCATGGGGGTGGCGGCTTCTTAATGTTAAGCATTAGCAGGATGGAGATGGTGATGATGGCCGTTATGATGACGATGATGATGGCGATGATGATGATGATGATGATGATGATGATGATGATGGTCATTGCTGGCCTACATGTGCACTACATCTGCATCGCAAGTAGCAACATTAAAATGTTATTATGTTGATCTATGAAGTCGGCACAAGAAGACAATCCGCCGCAATCAAGAACGAGCCAAATGTCAGCCGTAATCAATACTACTTTTGTAAGAAGAAAAAAAAAGACGTTTACGCTCTACTTTTTCAGGGGGGAAAAAGTCATTTTTCACTTGTCTTTTAAGAAAAAATTCGACATTTTATTGAGACTTCAAGGATATCCCGCCTTGTTTTAAAGAGCAAAAACTTATTCAAATAAAAACTTTTTAAGAGGAAAAAAGCTGATCTTTTCTGAGGATGAAATGCATTTTTTCTTGAGAAAAATAAAAATTGATAGAAATTAAAAAATATATATATTTATTTAATTATTTATAGATTTTGTGTGTGTGTGTGTGTGGGGGGGGGTTGTTTCAAATGATTATTTATTTTTACCTCAAGAATTTAAATTGGATTTAATTTTATTTAAAAATAGACTTTCCCAAGGAAAAAAAACATGACTTTTAATTTAGAAAAAAAAAAGACGATCTTTTTCTGGTAAAGAAAATTTGCCTTTTTTCTTTGCAAATTTTCAAACATTTAGAAAACAATAATATGAAAATAAATCTAAGATTTTTTTCTGGTAAAATGAAAACAAAAATGAGGAAAACTACGACGGCGTATTAGGGCCACGTATAAGTATATATTTTTTAGGGCAATATTCTGAGAGAGAAAAAACTCGCAAATTTGGCACTTTGTAAAGTAGCAAATTTGCAAGAAAAAAAATCTGAAACTTACGAGAAATACAAGTAGCCTACTACTCGGATTTTGGTGGGTTTTTTTTCTAGAACTTGAAAAAAAGAAAACTATAGCTTTGCTCTATGCAAAACGACATTTTTCAATATACTATGCTCAAGACAAAATTCACCAATATTATTGTAAAAACAGAAAAGTAAAGATCTGCAATATTCTGATCTTGATTGTGCTCCAATGACAGTGATATCAACGAAAGGGTCAAACGTGATGTTTGCAGTCTGACTGTGTTATGAGAATCAAAATAACGTCAAGTGAGACAAAAAGCCAATCAAGCGAGCGTCTGCTCTTTGCCCAGCGAGCGCCGTCAGCATTGAGCGGACGCCTGTCGCCATAGCAAAGCTTCATTTAGCCGCTGTTAGCGCGTCCGCTTTCAAATCAGCGCTGACATTTGGTGTCAGGTGCGCGCGTATGCCCGCCGCGCCCTGAATAAAAACAGCAGGCCGCCGGCTGGTGATGCTCTGACCCGCGTCGCCGCCATGAATACATGCGAGGCATCAACGCGGCGCCGCGGTCGGCCGCGTCAGCCCGCCAAATAAAAGGCGCGCAAACAGCGCAGCGGCATTAGCATGACGGAAGCAAACGCGCCATTAGTGGCGGCGCGTGAAGCGAATGGCAAGTTTGTCATTACGCTCCTCGTCTCGCTCGCCGTGGTCATAATAATCAGAAGGAAGACGAGGCGGCGGGCAAATGGGCTAAATAGTGGCGGAGCGAAAAAAGAGCCGATTGCCGATGTTGAAATCGGCTTGGCGACGCACACATGCCGCCAAAACGGGCTGTGGGCGAGGAAGACAACAGCAAGTCCACCCCAAAAACTTGTAAAAATCAAAATCTAAACAAATGTATGATCATTTGTTTCATGTATTCATTTCGACCCATTTAGTTTGCTGCGTAGATGGGCAACAAAAAAAAACAAGGAGGGTACAGACAAAAAAATGAAATGTTGACTGAAGAAAATTCCGTAACAGATTACACTGAACCAATAATAACTTCAAGTCACCACCAGGATAAACAGTAAATTCAGGCCCATTTAGTTTGTTGTCTAAACAGGCTGCACTGTTGAATAGCGGGGTGAACATTAACTTCGTTTCTACAATGCATTAGAACAATAAAGCATTATACATTTCATTTTTTGTTTGGGTGTGCAGAGCGAATTCAGACCTAACTAGTTTGCTGTCTCAATGGGCTGCCCAGTTCAACACAACAAGCATTCACTTTATTTAGTTTAGTTTGTTGAGTTGATTTTTTGTTTTTTGTTTTTTTGGCATGAAGTCAATGTCAATGGAAAGAACCACCAAATAGTTACATTAGTTCAGTACATCGAGGTTGCTGCCTAAACGGGCTACCACAGATTCACGTTATTTATTGTGTGGAAAAAGTTCATATAAGAACATTCAGCAAAGTTTATGCTTTAAAGTCAAGATTTTAGTTTTGTTTCCATTTTTGAATACAGGAGACATCAAATTCAGACCTAACTAGTTTGCTGTCTAAATGGGCAGCAGAGATCAAGACAAGAGTAAGCGTTTCCTTTTTTTTCTGGCAGAAAGTGTGCATTTTTCATGTGGATGGAACCACCACAAGGTTGAATTAATTCAGCACATCTCGGTTGCTGCCTAAACGGGCTGCCGTTGAAATCCAAGCGAGCACCTTTAGCATTGTTTTTGTTAGCTTTGTTATGCTTTTTTTCTGTTTGTCTTACTACATGCTTCTATGTAAATTCAAGTCATTGCGTGCGTGCGTGACATGCTAGATGCTAATGACGCCTAATTAATGAAGTCTGCCGCTTAGAGGGAACGTGATTTGCTACAGAGGGGCATCGCCGCCCCCCCTGGCCCTGTGGCCTGATTGTCGAGCGCGGGGCTAATGAACGCCAGGGGAGACCGTTGGCTACAACGGGACGGAGGCAGCCGTGAGGGACAACGGGGGTGGGACGGCGGTAGCGGTGGTGCGGTGCTGCCAAGACACGCTGCATAAACGGGTATAGCACTGCAAAGAAAGCAGTGGCAAAGCCACGTGTGCTATTTGCACATATGTGCTACCGTAGCTAAGCAGCTAATCGGCTAACCAGCACCCCACAATCCTTTTATGCTTTTTCGACAATGCAACATTCAACCTAAATGGGTTGCAAATTTCAACATTAACTTTGACAGTGTCACATTTTTGAGTATGGAAGTATATGTACTTGACTAATGTAGCCAACACTATTTTATTTTTTTTTACATAAAAAACAGCGAGGTTCAACTCTGTCAGCCAATCACACGACTTCAGCAAACCTCGAGAGACTCCACGAGTTTTACAAAATTATAAATCGAGGTCAGACGACGTGAGACTTCAGCAAATCCCGTGAGAATTTGTCAAGACCACACGAGACTTCAGCAAATCACGTGAGAATTTGTCAGACCACATGAGACTTTAGCAAATCACGTGATACTTTATCAAATCTCATGTGACTTCAAAACGAGTGCTTGGCTTTTTCATTTTTTTTAACGTGAAGCTCAAACTGCCAGCAAATCACGTGAGACTTCGACAAATCACGTGAGACTTGATCAAATCTGGTGACTTTACTTTGGTTGAATCTAAATAATGAGAACATGTTGTTTTTTTGGAGTGCGTGTATATTTTATACCGCCGCTTTCAGCATTCACAATGACCATGAAGCACAAAGTGGCACAAATTTTCACTTTTAATTTGGCGGCGCAGCAGAGGAAGCCACTTTGGCGTCCTTGCTCTCGTCTCCTGGAGGTCCGGGTGGACTTTCCAAACGCCAGAGGTGGCGCGAGCGTCAGGCCCGACTGGGCTGGTGCGGCGCGACACATGCGTCCTTGCACTTGCCGCCGAAGGGGGTGAAGGGGTGAGGGGGGGGGGGGGGGCGATTTGGTGGGTCAGGTCTTGCACCCCTCTAGGAATGCCCCTCCCCCCACTTAATGAGGGTTCAGTGGTGGGGGGGCATCTCCTTGGTGTCCCGACAATGAAATTGCGCCTCAGGATGGATTTTTCAAAGGGCGTCTAACTATTTCCTGGTTGCTAATTAGTTTTGGCCCGTGCTATTTGTCTTTTTAAAGAGGGGGGGGGGGGGGGGGGGTGTACAGGGAGTGGGTGCGCGCAAATGAGTCGCGCTAAAAAAAGAAAGCGTATGGCTCGCCTCAGCGCACATGATAATTATTCACATAGTCCTCTGCTGCCACGGCCGCGACTTAGAAAGATGATGTAAATAAGCTGCACCAGAGTTACTAAGTGGGATGTAAATATCCCACATTACAGCTATTAAATATCATGTAAATATCCACCATTACAGATGTATAGATATTAAATGTGTTGGCCATGTGATACATTAGAGTTGAAACATTACATATGCAATTATGTGAAATGAAAGGTGTACAGTGTAGACATTAAATATGATACATTAGAGTTGTATAGAACACTAAATATGTAAATATGGTACACTAGAGTTGTATAGGCCATTAAATATTATACTGTAAATATGGTACATTAGCGATATACAGAATTGTACAAATGGTGCCTTGGAGTTGGATTGAACCAAAAAAAAAAAATCGGATTTTTAGAGTTGTATAGAACGTTCAATGTACAAATATGGTTCATTTTATTTGTATACTTCAAAATTAAATATATCATTTTTGGTACATTAGAGATGTATACAATATTGTGGCTCCCTAAGCTGTATGGAACAATTATATGATATAATATATCGTGTCGCTGTGAGAGTTGTAGAGTTGTATAGAACATTAAATATGATGGGAATATGCTACATTGGAAGTATATAGAACATTAAATATGCCAAGATGAGAGTTGTATAGAAGATCAAATATGTAAATGAGCTACATAAAAGCTGTATAGGACATTAGATATGTAACATTTCAGTTGCATTGAACATTAAATATGTAAATTGAGCAAATTAGTGATGTATTTACATATGTACGTTAGAGTTGTATGGGGCACTAAATATATATCGATATAGTTTGTTATAGTTGGAACATTATATATGAATTTGTGGTAGCTACTTTGGAAGTACATACTTTGCACAACAATACGTATGTAAAGATGGTACGTTAGCGTATAGAGCATTAAATATGCTATGAATATAGTCAATTAGAGTTGTATAGTACATTAAATGTGTAAATACAGTACATAAGCGGTACGTACAACAAATATGTAAATACGGCACAATAGAAGTGTCTCAGCATTAAATATTATGTAAATATGCAATATTTGAGTTTTTCACATTTATAAATATGGTACATTAGAAGTGTATACATTATTACATATGGCACGTTAAATGTATAGAACATTTATTATGTCGATATGGTCCAGTAGAACAACATAAATAAACATTAAATATGATACTAAGCGTTGTATACACATTTGATAATAAGCGGCGCGTTGATGGTTGGTTGATTTGCGCATGCAAAAAGGAGGAGAGTTGCAGAAAGTACTTTTGATGGAAAATCCAGGAAGTGCGTGGTCAGTAATAAAAAGCAAAAGTGCTTACATGTACTAAATGTTGCGTGAGGTTACTTGAAGGTAAAAAACCTGATCAAAGGATTCCTCATGTACATGTTTTACCCGAGGCAAAGCGCTTTCGCCGAAAGGCCCGTAACAAGAAGAAGAAGAAGAAGAAGAAGAAAAAGACGGTTGACATGACAGCGGCTCTTTAGTATTGTTATCACTATTATTATTATGGGATGGAGCCCCGCTCGTGGCCCGGGGCGACACTATCTGATATCTTTGCTTCAAAGCGCTCGTCTTGCGCAAAAGCTGACACGTTGCCGCTGCTCGTCTAACGAACCAGCGGCCTCTCATCTGACTCCTATGCTACCACCTGACATCTCAAAAACACGTACGCCTGGCCATGCGTCCCGCCGCATGGCCATTTAGATCCTAACACCGGCTGCATTAAAAAAAAAAAAAATATGAAAATATGAATAAGAAAACATAATTTAATTGTGAAAAATAATCATATTAATACCTACAAAACTTAGTAAAAAAGATTAAATTTAAAATTGTAAATATATATTTTGAAATACTCTTGTCTAAAAATATGTAAGAAATATAATAAAAATTAATTTAAAAAAAAACATCTTAAGAAAATATAAATTAAATGTATTTTTAAAACCACTTGTTGCACTTAAAATATCTAAATAATATACGATAATAATAATAAAACAATATAAATATGTGAAATTAAGCAAAGTATTAATTTTTTTAAAGTTAATAAAATCTAAATACCTAAAATTATAGAAAAGATGAAGTAAAAATAAATGTAAAAATAAAAGCTAAATGTTAGATAATACTACTAGAAAATACTTAAAAATTATATGAGAAACATACTAAAGGCATGATCAATGACAAAACTACAACAACGTTCTATATATGTACAGCACAATAGCAATTGCAAAAACGAAGCGCAATTCTGATTTCCGAGAGTGTCGGATGCTGCGCACGTTCTTGAAGCTCTGCACTCGGCTGTCATAAGTGGAGAGCCACTTCCATTGAAGTAGTCTTTACACACACATGCACACACGCTCGCTAAGAGACTACTTTGCAGTGGAGAGCTTTTTAGCACGCTGGTGCTAGCGAGCCTCTTTGGCCTTTTTAACCGAGCACAAATGACAAACCTGTCACTTTGCAGCGCCGTTTGACAGGCAGCAGTCAAAAATAAAAAAATACAAATTGGATTCCTGCATCGGATCAACCTCTATTGGGCTATACTTTCATAATAGTTACCATTGATAGGCTTCTAATTTACATATTTACATTTGAATGTAAGACACGATTGCTGTATGATATCATGGTCAAAGTTTACTGTCAAACATAAAATAGGGAAAATTGCACCCAGTGTAATTAAAACAACCACGTCGCCTTATGGCAGTCCATTTAGCTTAATGCTAACATACATTGCAAAAGGCTGGAGATGGGCTAATGATTAGCATGTCAAAGTGTTATAATCCCTCACTAAAATAAAATGAAATATATCTTTTGGTGGATTTCAATTTGACCAGTAAGAAAGAGACTTACAGTAACTTGATGTAAATGTTGGTCTTTTAGCATTACCCGCAGCGATTCCATTCAAAAGTGGCCGCCTTGCGCTTTTTAAGCAAACATTGGAGAAAGAAAGGGACGGAAAAAAAAAGAAAAAAAGTCTGCTCTCCACTTTTGGGTAATGTGAATATTTTCAAAAAGTGAAGCAAAGCCGAGCTTAATGCACTGATAAAACTCTTTTTTTCCCTCCCAGCGGGATAAATAATGTAGGCAGCGGCGCTTAGCGTTAGCCTCTTTGCATATTTTAACGGCGTTAAAAAGGGGAGTTGGGCGATAAAGGGTATTTAAGATGCTGACCTGTTCAGGTCATCTCCCAGCGCTCGTGTTTTGGACCGCCACCAACACCGTTTGGACTTGTCCACTCAGTGCTGGAAAAAAACTAACAAAAAAAAAACAGCAATATAAGAAAATATAAAGTTAAAAATTAAACAAGGAATAAATATTTTAAAAAATTAACTACAAAACATTAAATAGAGCAAGTTGAAAAAATACTTACAATATTAAAAAAGAAAAGAAAAAGTATATATATTTGTTTTAATATATAGTACAAAATAAACATTTAATATGTTTTAAAAGCAGCAAAAATTATTTAACAAAAACAATAAATAGATAACAAAAAATATTAATTCAAATATATTTTTTTGATAGGTACTGATAATTAGAAATAATCACATCAGCAACAAAAACATTACAATTATTTAAAGTATTTAAATAAATATATACACACATTAAAAAATATAAAAATTACCAAGATTCAATGAAAATACATCTAAATATTTTATTATTTTTTAAATCACAAAAATAAATGAATAAATATAAAATACTAATAGAAATAAATTACAACTAAAATAAATACATGGAATGTTCAGTACTACTTTTTTCATACAGACACCAGTACGAGTATTCTCTCCTTGAGTCCTCAACTCGAGTTTTTGGATATATAACATTTCAACGTGTAGTGACAGATCATTCTTTCTTTCGAACTCCGATGATGATTGGCTGATGTATCAAATTGCTATAATAAAGCACCAAATGATCAACTGCCCAACTGTGAGATATTCTTTGCCTTAAATATTGGTGGCTGGTATTGGCAGCCTCCATGAGTACAAGATAAAAAAATAAAATAAAAAATAAACAGGCTGGTATCGGCCTGATACTGATACCTGGTAGCACTTTCCATTATCTAATAAGAGAAAAAAATAATGCATGAAAAAATATATCAATCTTGTCCATGGGTAACAAAATATTAATATTTATATAAACATTATAATAAATATTAATATGAAATATTAATATTTTTCTTTGTAATAATACCAATTATTCTCATGATCTTTTTGTTAATTTTCTTTATTTTCTTAATATAGCAACTTTTCATTGTGGCCATAGTGTTCCTTCATATTGCATAGACTGCTTCAAACATTTTCCCTCCGCGAGATTCAGATTTATTTGTTGAGGGAAAAAAACATTTTTTTCTCTGTCAGTGAATGAGAAGTGATTTGTATATTCGTGGGCGCGCCGTTTCTCTAATTTCATTGCCGAGGCCCGCATGCGCATCCATTCGCTGAGGCCCATTTGGCCAACCCCCCACCGCTAATTAGCTGCTAGCATGCCGCGCCCGTCCTCGCCTTCAAACGTACACAAAATGGCGGCCGTCCATGAGCGGGAATGCATTAGCACGTTTTGATACAACGGATGGCGGTGGGGGTTCGTGTGGAGCGGGCGGGGGGGCAACCTGTCTTGTTTTCATGTCGTTCGTTTTCCTCCCAGCAGGTGTTGGAGGGAAGCTAGCAATAGCGATGTCTTCTTTTCTTTCCTTAAAAAAAAAAAAAAAAGACTTCTATAAAAAATAATTGACTTTAAATAATTTTCCTAGAACATATTTCAATTTTAACCCTGTTTTTATATATATTTTTTAATATAAAAAATATATATTTTTATATAAGTGAACACCAAAAAAATGTCTTAAGACATAAAACTATTTTCCCCTTAATATGAAGACTTATTTCTTAAAAGTTAACAAAAAATGTGACTTTTTTTTCTTGGAAAAAAATATGACTTGTGCCTCCAAAAATCTGTCTAGTTACCATACTTTGGTTCTCCAGAAAAAAATGACTTTACAAAGTGCAAACTACATTTTCCAGCCACATATCACAAGTAAATATATATATATATATATATATATATATATATATATATATATATATATTTTTTTTTTTTTTTTTTTTTTTTAAAGCAGCCATTAACTAAAGATGCAAAGCAAAAAGCAAGTCGTCCCGTCTGCAAATGTGTTGGGTGGCTGTGGTAATTGGATCGTCATCAGCATTCAAGCTACTTTGCTAAGATGCTATCTCCAAAGGCGGCGCAGATATGAGAGGCGTCCTCCTCGTCTTCCTCCTCGTCTTGCTCGTTGTCTTGCTTTCTATCTAAATGGATCTGCTTTTCAAAGCCTCAAGGACACGTCGCACTTCTGCGCTTATCTTCATCTACTGCTCCACGTCTGTAAACATTTGCATGCCGTGCGCTAAATAACGCGCACACACACGAGGACTCGTTTCAGCCATCTATCACGCCGCACGTCCACGTTGGCGTGTCATCAGAAAGTCGTGCTCGTCGGGACGGCAACTCGTGCGTGCTGCATTGCGGGCGTCTGCTTTGTGCAATTTCATCCCTTTCTTGCAAGGAAGGAACCGGAAAGATGAAACCGAGAATGGACCGGTCGCCCGCCAGCGACTGTACACAGTAAATATCGACAAACAATGTACTGGGTGGAATGAGCGGGGAACCTCAGAAGTGCGAGGCAGACGGGCAGCCCACTAGTGACTCGCGTCGCTTTGTAATCGAATCCGTTTTATTGCACTGCGCCGTATTTTCCTTTAATTGGGTGATTCCCTTCAACCCTTGAGTGCTCCCCCCGCAGGCCAGATGTCTCTCTGCGTGGCTTTCACAAAAGGTCAACATCCGTAAGTCCACTCCGCCAAATAGCATGGCTCGTTAAGATTTGATCAATCAGATTTTTTTTTAGGCAACGTCAGGAAATGACATTTCAAGAAAAAGAAAAGAGGATTTTTTTTATTGCATTTTTTTATATGATTTAATTTGTTCTCTGAGAGCACTTAGCCTCAGAAAATGTCCAAATCAAACAGCCTTCAATCAGCGGCAAATTACGTTTGAGACAATGCGGCGAGGGAGGGCGGCCATGTTGGCAAAGGTCATAGCACGTGTGTCCCGAGTCACAACAAGAAAGGCACTGGGTCGATAATGATTATGTGTTGCTTGTTGTTTTGTTAGCAAGCGTAGATTTGCGGTTAACCATCGCTAGCTAGCTAGCATACCATGATGAGTGAACGTAACTAGCATGCCCAAATAAAAACCTGCTTTTAAGATGAATGGAAAGTAGGAAATAGGTGACGACCTTAACATGAACAAGCATAGCATCAAGAGCTAACATAAACTTAGCAAGCTAGCCTACCATGGCAAATCAAAATAGCTAGCTATAGGTCATGAGGAAACATATGCTGTTTGAGATGACTTGGAATTAGGAAAGAAAATTTCAAATCAATCTAGCACATCTTGCTAGCATACTTTAATGAGCGAAGTATCTAGCTCGGATACTCTGGCGAAAAATGCACTCTATTCAAGACAACTGGTAAGTAGGGAATAAAGCAGGCAAAAACTGTGATCTAGTATAGTAAGCTATAATAGCAAGCTAGCGATCATAGTTATCTAGCATGTCAAAATGCACTGCATTTAGGATAAATGAAGTAAAAAATAATACAGCAAAATTAGCTGTACTAACTAAGCTAGCAAATTAGGCTAGTGAGCTAGCATATCATGACTAGGGACCATAGCTAGCTGGCGTCCCATAATGAGTTATGACCTTTTAACTATATGACTTTGAAGTCAGCTAGAATAGTGAGCTAGCTTAGCAAGGTAGCATACTATATCTAGTGACGGTAGCTAGCTAGCATGACATGACAAAACATGATGCATTTGAGATTACTGGAAGGTTTTTATTTCATACCTTCCTTGAAGCAAGCTAATATAGTAAACTAGGCAAGCAAGCTAGAATAGTGAGCTACGATAGCGGGATTGCATACCACGACGAGCCACTAGTTAGCATTCCATTCCAAAACATATGTTGCGTTCCAGACAACTGGGAAGTAGGATACGACCACAAGGCGAGCTAGCATAACAAGTTAGCATACAGTGCTGCATTTAAGATCTATTAATGCTAGCACACAAGCTTTTATCACTGATCCATAAGAAGACGATGCATCAACACCATCGTCGCGTGCACGCTGGCGAGCACCACACACACACACACACACACACCAAGCACACACCTGCCTCGGCGCAAATATGCCAGTGCTAAAGATTAGCATACTACACCACAGATTACATTCAATCATGTCGTTGGTGCACTTTAGCACGTTAGCCTCTGAGCCAGCCAGTATGCTGATTTCCTGGTTTAAAAAAACGGCTTATTTAAATCTGACACATGACACGTTTTGATGGGATTTTCTCCCCAATGTGTTCATTTTTTTTTTGTGTGTGCATGAAACTAAAGAACACTTTCTACTGGGGTGGTAATATCATCAGTGATTTCATACTCTCAATCAGCATGTATTATTCCTATAGATTAGGCATTGGGGTTCTTCTTCCAGTTGTTACTTGTGGATGGGCAACGCTGAACACTGATCAATATTTAATTCATTTTCTGTTGATTCAAATATAAATTGTATTTGTTTTTCACAAAACCTGACATATACTGGTTTAAAAAATATATATATGTTTCCTGGTAGTCTGGATATATATGATTTTTTGTTTTCCCTGGAACCTCCCCCAAGCATTTCTCTTAAAATATTGTTTTATTCCCCCCCCCAAAAAAAAATTAATTACCAATCCAAAAATGTATAACCCACGACCCCCCCCCCCTTTCCCTCAAAAAAATATTTGTTTCCTCTATAACTTATTTTTCCCTTTCTGGAGTGACCCATTTCTCTCTATATTTGTATTCTAATTGTTGTTTTCTGTCAGTCCAGCTCATTAGCGACGGACGCCAGGCTGTGGCGGTGCTACCGGCACAGATGGTGCTCCAATCTGCCGCCATGTGAACACTGACTCATCGTCATCACCCTCGTCGTCATCATCATCGCACATCAGATGCTGTTCAACACATGCCTTTCGCCTCGTTTTTTGTTCCGTCAAGAAGCCGTACACACAAGAGGTCTGCCATTTTGGTTTGAAGCGGCCATTTTAGGGTCATTTTGGCCATTTCCAAAGATCCTTCAAAGGCAAATTCGGCCTACAGATTTTTTGTCCGATTTCTACTAAATTAGAACCAAAGACGGATGACGCAAAATGGTGAAGAATTTAGGTTTTTCGTAGTTGCGTGTGTGCGGACGGAGCATGGCGGTAAAGTTAGGTGATTCGTCATAACACACCCAAAGATCTCATATTTTTTATTTTGAAAATTCAGTGCCCGAAGCCGGTTACACGTAACGACATGAAATTTCGTGGGCATTTCTATCATGAGAACACCCGCAAAAAAAGTCTCAAGAAGAAGCCATGCCCAAAAAGACGGGAATTCTGAAATAGTTATTTTGGGCTCAAAGGCCAAGTTGTCCCATAGATTTGGTCCCATTTCTATCAAATTGGCACGGAGTATACAAGACAGTAGACGACGCTAAATTGTGAATATTTTTTGCTATGTCAGCACAGTGTCAGATTTCATTGATTTCCTTTGAACTGCATCGTTGCATCGCCAGAATTGTGAAAATTCAGCCCTAAAAAACAGTTTTTCACTTGGCAACATGGATTTTGGTAGATATGTCTATCATGAGTAGACCGACAAAAAAGTCTCAAGAAGTCATGCTGGAAAAAAAGCCCATTTTGGTTATTTCCAGAAAACACGAAAATAATAAGCAACAATTTGAAAATTTAATCCGCCAAGAACCACAAAATGAATTCACATAGTCTGACATTTTGGCTTGAAGTTGCCATTTTAAGCACATTTTGGTTGTTTCCAGGTGTCCCTAAAAATAAACCAGTCCTAGAAATAATAATAATTTCTTTTAATTAATTAATTTAATTTTCCATCATTGAAGCGAGATGACTTCCTTTGAAACTATATAGTTACAAACCCACCATTTTGAAAATTCAGCTTAGCAACATGAATTTTGGCACTTAAATAGCAGTGACTTGTGCACCTTCTGAACCAACCAAAAGGGACAAGTGTGGATGCGCCCTTGTTTGTCAGCGTTGAAGCCCCTTGACACGACTGCGGCGTCTTCGGAGCGTTTGACGCTTCTTTCATCTTAATTATAAAGCTATCATTACAGCAAGGGTATCCTCTGCCCTGAATCAATCACACTCCCCCATTTTGGACCAACTTCCCTTCTTTCCTGCTCCTCTTTATCGTATCCTTCCTTATCTCATTCTCCTAATTACGCGTGTCCCCTTCGCTAATGGGACGAAAAAGTCCCACCTCTCTGTGCTTCCCCACCTTGAGCATGCGACCTTACGCTAGGCTAATACTTCACTGTGATAAAGGGAGAGAAAAAACGGCACCGGCTAAAGGGGGCTAACAAAACAAAGAAAGGGACGTGTAATGTTTGCAAGTGTTACGGTTGGTGGTCATGTCGTGCCAATTGTTTGCTCTAATTGGATCTTTAACATTTTGACATTCTTTTTTTGACAAAAAAAATTTTCATTGCAAAACCTGTGCTTTTTTTCAAGTCTTAGTTTTTCAAGATAAAAAACTTTTTTCCCCCAAATGCTCATGTTTATTAAAATAGTATATATTTTTTTCCAAGAAAAAAGTTACTTTGTTAAAAAAAAATACAATTTGTTAAATAGATGTGTAAAAAAAAAAATGTTTTCTAAGTCTCTCAAAACTCTTAACAAAATGAGTTATGTTTTTTTTTTTCAAAAGTCATAATCTTGTGCGAAGGATTATTTTTTTTAGAAAATGTCATTGTTTTTCAAGATAAAATCGATTGTATGTTGTTGTTTTTAACAAAAATTGGTATTTCTCAGGAAACAATAATTAAAACAAAATTTTGTTAGATTTCCAAGATGAGTGATATTTTCTTCACAAAATGTTTTATTCCTGCTGAAAAAAAGTCTATTTAGAAAAAAAATCTATAGAAAAAATGTTTTTAGAATTGTATTTGATTTTTTTAAGAAAAAATTAAAAAAGTATCACTACGAAAAATCTGAGGGAAAAAAAAGTTCTCGATACAGTAGAAGCCGTGTTTTTCTTGAAAAGTACAAGTACAATAAACACACACAAAAATTAAGGAAATAATGTAATTAGTTAAGTGTCTGGTATGTTGCTATTAGCATGTTTGTCATACAGTATAAACTAATTGATCTTATCACTGATTGATGGACGAGCTCGTCAGTGCTTCTCATTTATTCATTTAGCGGAGCATAACTCTATTTGCCCGCCGAAATCCGCGCGCGTGCGACAAGGAAAAATTAGCCGGCGTTTGGCGGATTGTTGAGAAAGCCGGCGACAAAATGAGCCGTCTAACCCAAAGTGACGTTTACAAATTACCTGTTAATTCCAAGGAGGGGAAGTGGGGAGGGGGGTTAGTGAGGGATGATGGGACTGAGTCGCACTGACAGGAGGCTAACTGGCTAATGGAAGTGGCTAAATAAGTAACACTTAAAAAAGGAGAGAAAGGGGGCTTTTTTGGGCCTTTAATAGTCCGCGACGCCCACCTGAGAGTTTGTCGACAGGGCCGCAATTAGGCGCGTCGAGCTGGATGATGAATAGTCACAATCAGATTTTTTTGCCAAACAACTCCAGAGGATTGTGAGGTGTCACGATGCAAGGTGAACGTCCCCTCCACACTAAGCGACTACTTTTCACAGTAAAATGAGGGATCGGCTGACACGCTCTCAAGTCCATATTGTTAAAAAAAATAATAATAATAATTTGAAGCCAAATGTCTTGAAACCCGACTTTGAAACCTTAACCCTGGCATTGCAAGCTTGCTGGTGTGATGTCAGGCGGTGTTAGTTGAAAGCCTGGTAATCGTCCTGTCAGCCAGCAGCTCGTCTTCACCTTAAGATGATTTCAATAATGAGTCCAAAGTGAGAGCCGAGAGGAAAGAATCAGCTGGTTTGTTTTGACACGTGCAGAGCAGCTTAATCCCCGGCTGGATGACGATGGAAGTTCACCTCCAGTGAGATGGGGGCGGGGCACTTGAACACGCTCATTAATTATTCATGAGCTCCGTGTCAGCCCCTCGACGAACTACTTGAAGGGAATTAAACGTGCACTTGTACAAGTGACTCATTAGGCAACACTTGAAACAATGAAAATAGGCAACATCTCATTTATCTTGTTTTAGTTATAAACAGTCATATGAAAAGATTGGCCTCATCTGCCCTACTTTGAGAACCTATTTTAACACCCGAACTCAGGCTTCAAGCACCACTTCTAAAATTGCAACTGCAATTAGAAGTCCTAACTCTAAACATGCTGTGAAAGAAACCCCTCATTTGAAACCCTAACTCTTGTCTTGAAACCTTAATTTGAAATCTTAACCCCGTCTTGAAAGTCTACATTGAAACCTTAAAAACCTCAAACTCAGGCCTGAAAACATACTTTGAACCAGCCTGAAAAGCCTCATTTGAAACCCTAATCCTTGTTTGAAGCCCAGCTGGAAGTTCCAGCCGAGGCTTGAAAACCTTACTCGAAAAAGAAACCTAAATCCTATGGAGGACCAAAACTGCCAAAATTTAAAATAAATAAATGACTAAAAGTGACAAAAAAATTGATATAAAAAATATAATAAAAAATTGAAATAAAAAATTGAAATAAAAAATGAAAATAAAAAACAACAAAATATTTATGTGTCTATGAATAAATAAATAAAAGTTAAAAAAATATATTTTTTAACGAGATTCAAAAAATAAAAATAAATATAAAAATGAATGTTAAAATAAATACAAAAATAAATATATAAATATAATTAAATATCAATCAATCAATAAAAACTGCTCTGCTCTCACCTTCATTTATTTCACACTGCAGATGCTCTGTTAGGTTGAAATGTTATTCAAATGAGGGGGCGGTCCTAAGTGTATTTTGGGTTGGGTTCCGCTGTTCCAGGCTTGAAACCTTACCGGTAATTTGAAACCTTAACCCTGGCTGGGATGTCTGCATTCAAACACTAATCCTTGTTTAAAATCCTTGTTTGAAACCCTAATCCGGACTTGAAATTGTAATTACAAATAAATTAAGAACTTGAATAATGCTTGAATTAATTTAATTAACCTACAGTAGCGAGTTCATTTGCATATTTTTTAAATCGTTTTCCCCTTAGAGTATTTTAAAAAGGTGCTAAAAATGTGAATGAATGTTTATCATAGAGTATTGAAAGATGCTAAATGGTGTATTACCAATACTTTTATTCAAATTAAATATAAGTATCGCAATAAAAGGAATACCAGAATTTTTGCATTGCCGCTTGTTCGATGGCGTACTTAATGAAGTGTCCGGTGAGAGTGGTTGCCCAATTCCGGATACACTGCACAGCGACGCTCCCAGTGGGAGGGGGGGGACAAGACCATCTGGTCCCCGGCATGCCACTGTCCCAGGATGGAAGAAGAAGCCCAGTCAGCAAAAAGAAAAAGAGCAGCAGGAAGTTTCCAGGCTCGATTTCTGCTGTGGATGAATCAAAACGCAGCAAGAAAAAAATTCAAAATCAACATTTTAATATCTAACATCAACTAATTGGATACTCTGATATATAATATAGGCCTTCAGTATGATAGGTCTGGCCTGGTGAGTGACGTGGGCGTCAGTGAATAAAAACTGAGTTGGTAAGTCCAAGTTCAGTTTAGCAGCTGGCTGCTAACTCGCTGGTTAACGGTTAGCCAGTCTGGGTGTCAGTTGCGGCCATCATGTATGAATATTTTGTACATGTTTATTTTATCACAATTTACGCCTTTACTGATTAGCTTTGAGCAACCGCGACTAAAAGCGTGTGCAGATCAAATTGAAAGTTTATGTTATCATGCTTCAATATTTAAAAACATTTTGGACTTATTATGAAAAAGCGTGGCCTCAGGTAAGGCAACGGCGTGATAGCATCAGCCGATACAATCGCGTGACGTCAACAGTTAACTCACCGTTGGAGTACATCAAAGCCACGTGAGATAAACCTGCTCTGGCTTTCATGTTTACACGCATTAACCGCGCAGCTAAATACAGGTAGATGAATCTGATTAAAAGACCATTCGACAAGCTTCTCGTGTCACTAAGTTTGGCAACATGTAAAAACTAGGGCAACATGACTCTCTTTATCGAGTTGTGGTTTTAGCTGGCTAAAGCTAATGCTAGTGTAAAATAGAGGTGTACTGTGGTGATGCTAGCTTGCCAAAGCTATAGTACATTATATAAGATAAGTCATATTTAGCACTTTCAAACAGAGGTGAGTTTCTGCCGAAAGCTAATGCTAACTGTATATGCAAAAACAGAAGCGGTCATGTGGGCCAATGATAATATGGTATACAAAATAGAAGTGCACTGTGGTCACGTCAGCTGGATAAAGCTAATGCTAACAATGTATATAAAATATAAGTGTGTTGTGGAAGTATCAGTTGGCTAAAGTTAAAGCTAACTTTAAGATAGAGGTGTGATGTGGTGGTTTTCGAGGTCTAATGTAAACTAGTGGTGCATGTTGGTAGCGTTAGCTGTCTAATGCTAATTGTGTTTTCAAAATCCAAATGTGTTGTGATATGATAGTTGGCTAATGCTAACTTAATGTGTAAAACAGCGGTGCTTTGTGACCACAGCTAAAGTTAATGCTAATGTGGAAAATAGAAGTGCGCTGTGGTACTTTTAGTAGGCTAACACCAAAACAGAGGTGTGTTGTGGTCATATATAAGATGACTGTGTGTATAAAATAAGTGTAACGTGTAAAATAGAGTGGTAATCTTTTCTGGCTAAAGCTTATGATAAGGATTTGTACAGTAAAATACTAGCGTATTGTGGTGATGTTAGCAGGCTAATGCCAATGTCATATGTAAACAACGACGACTTAATCCAACCCAATGATCGGCTGCTATTTGGAATCATGGGTAATGTAGTCCTAACTGTCTTCGTCACGAAAGCTCATCACAGTGATGGAATCCATCAATTCACTTTGTTTTATTTCACCATCTGGACCCCATCAAGCGAACATCTTTTGATTTGATTGACAAACTCGCGGATTTTAACCTCATTCCCATCTCGTCGGCATCCAATCATCCATCTTGCCGCTAACACGATACGATCGCATTTTAAAATCATCAAATGGCGTCCTCCGTTGCATCATGACCGAGATTAAGAGGAGTGGAACATCTGTGAATCATTCCGCTAATTCTTTGGTTGCGAGTGCTCGTTAAGGAACATTGTTAGCTACGGTGAGCTCTTGTTATCGTGCATTTAGCAAATGGGGCAAAGAGAAAGCGAGGCATTAAGAGCGCAATCAATAGCTCTTTTCATTTGGCCTTAATGCTCGCCTCCATTTTGTCCCTCGTTGAGGAGTCGAGCTGGGCGACCGAGAGAGGATGTCTCACATCGCCCCTGTTCTGGCACGTTCCGCCGACATTCAGCGCGCAAATGAGTATGGATTTAACATCACCAGATGACATGATTCCTTCCCCCCCCCCCCCCCCCCCCTCCAAATGAGATATTGAAGTCGATATTTCAAGCGGCGGATATTTGAGGCAGCGCGGTCACATGATATGAGCTGGCGGGTAACATAGCGCTCTTTTAAAATGACAAATACAACAACAACAAAAAAAAACTTAGAGAAGCCTTAAAGGCCCACAGACTCACAAAATATATTCCCAAATATATCATATCCCCAATTTTTACAAAATAATCTACACAACCCTAGAATATACTCTCACCATGTATGTCGGGATTATGCCCCATCTCCTGGATATTAACAAGACTCGACCAGGCTCTTACATACATCACCCTATATCCAATATACAGGTATATATATTTTAAACTCTTAACATGCTGTGGATGCACCCGAACAACCTGTGGAGCACTCATGTATCAGAAAGCATCCTCGTCCAGATTATACCCAATTTCCATGGTATAAACCAGGATGTAGCATCAAACCATGGCAGAGAACCAGACAATCCTAGAATATACCTTCACCATGATATTTCAGATTATCCCCTTTCTCCGAGGAAAAAAACTTGACCCACCAATGTAAAACCCGGATTCATTCAGACTATACCCTAAAATTCACCTATCATAGAATGTAGGGTATAAAATCAGATCAGGATGCACCCTGACCCAAGACTAGCCCCGATCACATTCTAGTACTAGAGTAAAAAAAAAGAAGAAGTGTATTTGTAACAAAAAAATGCCAGGGTATAAAGTCATCTAAAATATTGGGGTACAAACCAGGACAGAATATATCCTAATTCCAGGGTAAAATCTGGATTTGCCTCCTACTCCAGATTACACAGATACCGATTGTACTCTATATCTGAGCTACATTCCAGACTGCTGGGGTAAAATCTGGACTAGCGGTTAATATAGTCCCCCTCAAAACAAGTAGATCCGAGTCCAAAGGTGCGCAATTCTGTCCTCAAGGTTTCTGTAGGTTTCCCTCTTCAAAAACAAGATGATTCCAATCAACGGGATCGTTATCAGCTTTATGCAGATCTTGCTGATGATCTGATCATATATCAGCTGTGTTGGAGAAGGGAAACATGCAAAAGCCTGCAGGACTGAGGACCGAGTATGCCCATCCCTGTCCTAGTCGCACGGTCCAAACTCTCATATGTCTCAACATCTGGGAAAAAATCGGGACTATTCCAGATTATATTTTCTTTTTTACCCAACATATCTTAATCCTAGGGTAAAACCAGAAGAAGCCCAGAACATACCATCAAATTGAGGTATAAAGCAGATTAGCACGGTTTATATCCCAACACGCCGTCCGTCAAAAAGTTCTTGGTCGCTTCTTAATGTAACAGTTGCGCTAACTGGGACAACAGCACTGGAATGCAGCGGTCGAGAGGAGAGCAACGTTGTTGTGGACACTCGGCGGTCCGCTTGTCCGTTTTGCATAAACGGGCGTCCAATCCGTCACCAGCTCCCTCATTTGCCGGACGCAGATTATGCTTATTTTTCATTTGGACAGAGCGACGCGGACGCCAGGTGTTTGGCACCAGTCGAGTGTTCAGGTGTAACCGCGACACTGACGGGACATGACGAGCGGTCGCACATGAAGGATGAGGCGTGCAGAGAGATAAGCGGGTGGGGGGGGGGGGGTGTTGCGGCCCGCCACAAACTCCCCCCGGGAATTTACCCCGCCCTCCAACCGAGGCTCCATCGCTACAATTTTTCAGCGGAGTTGCTGGAATCTGCTGCGGTTTGTTAATTAGCCGAGCCGGGAGCATATTGGAGATCCAGCTGTTAACGCGGGAGATCGGCACGCTTGTACCGGCAAGATTAATTCCCGCTCCTCCTCGGGATAATGGCGACGCGAAGCTGTAACAAGTCCATTAAGCCGCAGCGAGCGGGAGAAAATTAGCATTGAAAGCGTTACAACGAGTTGATTGCGGAGCTTGTTTGGCCGCAATAAAGACGCGTTGACGTTCTTTTAATCAAAGCTCAGCCGTTGCATAAATGCTGACTGCACATATTAAACAGAGAGAACCTCCACCAAGGAAAACGTGAAAAGCCCACAAGGCATCCTTCAAATTTTTATGATACTGTATTCAATTTAGAATTTTTATAAAAATCCTGTAATTGACCTACGACATGTCCATTTGTTTCTGTCTATATGTGACCTGCCTGGCGCTGGCAATCGGTAAATTTTTTTGATTCATGACACTTTTTTTGTGGGTCTACCCATGGTAGACATGCCTACCAAATTTCCTGTTGCAAAATTTTCAAATTTGGTAGCAATCGGACAAAATCTCATGTAAAAATAAATATTTCGAAGATACCTGGAAACGAGTAAAATGGCCGCTTCAAACCAAAATGTCAGTCTTAATGTGTGTTTTTTTCAAGGCATGGTTTTGTTGAGACTTTTGTGGGTCTATTAAAAAAAATCCACATGACAAATTCACATTTGAGCGGTTACAGGAAATGGTTGCTTCAGACCAAATTTGCTTAATTCCTGTGTCTTACTTAGTCATGGGTTTTTGAGACTTTTTTGTGGGTCTACTCATGATAAACATACCTACCAAATTTCATGTTGCTAAGTGAAACTTTGCCAGCTGGATTTTCAAGTTTGGTAGCAATCGGATAAAATCTTGAGTTACAAATTTGTCTTTGAAGGACCAAAACAAAATGGTAGACTTTCTATTCAATTCCTAACATGGCTGTGTGAGACTTTTTTGTGGGTCTACTCATGATAAACATACCTCCAAAATGTCTTGTTTTTAAATGAAACTGGATTTGCGGGCTGGATTTTCAAGTTTGTTAGCAATTGGACAAAATCTCGAGTCCAAGTTTGTCTTTGAAGGACCAAAACAAAACAGTAGACTTTTGTGAGATTTTTTTTTTGTGGGTCTACTCAAGATAGACATGCCTACTAAATTTTCTGTTGCTAAGTGGCTGGCTTTGTGGACTGGATTTTCAAATTTGATAACAATCGGACAAAATCTCAAGTACAAAAATGTCTGATGAAGATACCTGGAAATCGGACAAAAAAGTTTGTCTTTGAAGGACCAAAACAAAACAGTCGACACTGTTCAATTCCGAACAGAGCTGTGTGAGACTTTTGTGGGTCTACTCATGATAGACATGCCTCCAAAATGTCTTGTTTTTAAATGAAACCGGATTTGCGGGCTGGATTTTCAAGTTTGTTAGCAATTGGACAAAATCTCGAGTCCAAGTTTGTCTTTGAAGGACCAAAACAAAACAGTAGACTTTTGTTAGACTTTTTTTTTTTGTGGGTCTACTCAAGATAGACATGCCTACTACATTTTCTGTTGCTAAGTGGCTGGCTTTGTGGACTGGATTTTCAAATTTGATAACAATCGGACAAAATCTCAAGTACAAAAATGTCTGATGAAGATACCTGGAAATCGGACAAAAAAGTTTGTCTTTGAAGGACCAAAACAAAACAGTCGACACTGTTCAATTCCGAACAGAGCTGTGTGAGACTTTTGTGGGTCTACTCATGATAGACATGCCTCCAAAATGTCTTGTTTTTAAATGAAACCGGATTTGCGGGCTGGATTTTCAAGTTTGTTAGCAATTGGACAAAATCTCGAGTCCAAGTTTGTCTTTGAAGGACCAAAACAAAACAGTAGACTTTTGTGAGACTTTTTTTTTTTGTGGGTCTACTCAAGATAGACATGCCTACTACATTTTCTGTTGCTAAGTGGCTGGCTTTGTGGACTGGATTTTCAAATTTGATAACAATCGGACAAAATCTCAAGTACAAAAATGTCTGATGAAGATACCTGGAAATCGGACAAAATCTTGAGTACAAGTTTGTCTTTGAAGGGTCAAAACAAAACAGTCGATTCCGAACAGAGCTGTGTGAGACTTTTGTGGGTCTACTCATGATAGACAGAAAATGTATGTTGCTAAGGCAAACTGGCCTTGTGGCGTCCATTTTTCTTTTTTATACAGAGCCCTCAAAATGTCATTGAAATTGTACAAAACAACAACAAAGACGCAATTAAAAGGATGCGAAAACGTAACGTTTTGTTTGCTTTCCAGCTATTATTTCTGTCGTTTTCGTTGACGTTTCCTCCGTCACGCATGTGCATTTAGCCCAGACAGTATATACCGCTTTGGACCTCTTTAAACGTCGCTTTAGTGCATACAAATAGTGAACGTTAACATCTTTTAGCGCCTGTGCACTTTAAAGTCGCTTTGCGAGCATTAAGCAGTTTGAGCGCTCACATGAACGGCAGCTTAATGGACGCCAAGTACAAAAAAAACACCGCCGCACTCTCACTTAGCTGCCGTCCGAAAGCACAAACGCTAATGCGCATAAACAAAAGAGAGCGTCGCCAAACGTAACAAACCAGAGTGGCCTCGGAAAGCCGTTGACATATGAGCGGACATTTGCATAGTTTCCATCGAGGGGGGGGAGCGCCGGAATAATTGAATATTCAAAGCATTAAGGAACAAGAGGCTCGTGGCTAATTAGAATTTGCACATTTCCAAATGGGCCGTGATGGCGACGCAAATGATGAAATATAACCGGTCGTCACGTGAGCGGTCGCGGGCCAATGGGGGGGGGGCGGCGAGTCACAAGACATCACGCCGCTAATGCACTCGGAGCGGCCGCGTATTGATAGCTTCAAAGTACGCGGCGCTAGCTCATTGCGCGCGGCTCATTAGCCTCGCGTCCTTTCAAAGAAGAGCAGAAAAAGCAGGCGGAGGAAACGCCTGCTGCTGTTGCCGCTGCTGATGTTGTTGTTGTTGTGTTCGCTTATTGGATTAGGGACACGCGGACGTGCACATTCATCAAACCTTTAAAAGGAGCACTCGTTTCCGTTGTGCTTGTCAAGCAGCAACTAAAAAGTCGCGTAAAGAAGCAAGGTGCATGATGGGATTTTCTTCCATTTTGAACTTGGATGTCATTTGTCAATTTGTGTTCATTTTCATTGTTTGTTGGGGTTCTTTTCAGATTTGTTGTATATATTTACAGTTTATATTTCGTTATAATAAATGATTTAGAAAGCACTGCAAAATTACCAGTTTTGCTGTTTGTATTTTACATGTTTGAGTAAAAGGATTTTTTTCGCCATTCTATAAAATATTGACAAAATGCTGTGCTAATTTTGTCATTCATTTTAGAGGATTTATTTTCATAAAATGAAAATCGTAAAAATACTAAATAATGGTCTAGTCTTTTTTCCACGTCAATTTCTGTAATTTCAAATTTATTTAATACATTTAAATTGACATACAGTTTTTGATTGAATACAATTTCCATGCATGACACTTGAGTTTTGGAAATATTTATATTATATTTATTTTTACTTTATTTTATTATTTATTTAACTTTTTTTCCCCATATATGGCATATTATAGAACACATGGACACTGTAAAAAAAAATAAAAAATAAACATTTCAAGGCAACAAACTTGGATACAATTTTAAGTTGGGCAATTCAACTAAATATTTAAAGTGTTGCTGATGTGAAAATGGTCTTTCCCACATTTCCATGCATGACATTTGAGTTTTGGAAATATTTATTGTTAGATAATTATTTTTATTTTACTTTATTTTATTTTTATTTTATTTTTACTTACATATATGGCATTATATAGACTACATGGACACTGTAAAAAAAAGTTGAGGGAAGGGGAACTTCACATCCACATTTCACAACAAAGAAATAAGAGTTTACAAAACTGTTGTCCTCTCAACTTCAAGACAAAAGTAAAAACAACTCAGAAATTTGTTTTGGTACAAACAACTTGCTGGCTTTAGTGTGCTAACAAATATCCACTTTTGCCATAAATGTCAATAATGTAGATTTGAAAGTTGTTCCAACTTAAATAACTGTTTTAGCACGTCGTGTGTTGTTTTTTTGGTTTGTTTTTTATGTATGCATTTTCTTCCACAAATTAAAAATGATTAAATCAACCCCAAAATGAATAACTCCGGTCAGTGGTAGCTAGCCACTCACTTTTGCCACCCAGAAGTACCAGAGTAAAAAATATCAAATTTAAATAAATAAACATTATGAAAAGGGCCCTAATGTCCCTTTTAACAAAAACTAATATTGTTTGTAATTATAGTCATTAATTTAACTTGGAAAATGCCACTTTGCTCTCCGTTATCATTATGAAGGAATTACACATGAACAAGGTCGGTGATGTACAAGGAGCTGAGAGCGGGTCTCTTAATCATTCCTTCCTTCCTTCCTTCCTCTCGCTGAGCCATCACCGCGCGCTGCCACATGAAGGTTGACAACGTCGCAACACATTCGTACGGCGAAAGGTCACCTTTTGATCCCCTGATGGGCCGTCGCTCCACTCATGACGCTTCTGCGATGACTGTGTTTTTAATCGTGACCTCCGTGTCAAGGCGCTATTTATGTATGTCAGCGTGAAACTTTTTTTTCTTCATTTTTTTTTTTTGCTTATCAAGACTGCAATAACTTATAATCACACAATTTAGTAAAATTGTGCAAAGCACTCAGTAGTGTCTCCCTCACAATCGACGTGACCAAGCATCTTGTACTCAAAAGTTATGCTGATTTCCAATCTAAAGTGATGCAACGGCACCATCTACTGGGATCTGTTGGTCATTACAGCGGCATTGAATTTCACGGACAAGCTGGGCAAGACCCTCTTCCAAAACAAAAGCACTTCACGAATAGATTCATTGATGGTGGTAAACTTTTGGATTCCAGGTGCAAAATAATTTTGAATCAACTTACCTCACGTAGCATCTTCTTTTCGATTTCACACATTCAAACTACAGTGTTTGTTTACTAGTTAGCCCCAAGGACAACATGAGTAGCACATGGGTCTGCTCTAAAAAATAGCTCACCAGTTATTTGACTTACTATTTATTTATTTAAACTTAACACAGTACACGTTTCTTCTCTACCAAATATTTTATATTTTGTTTAAAAATAAAACTGATGATGTTTAATGGGGAAATTATGTTTTTATTTACCCAAATATATTTTTTTAAAGGTCATTTTAGAGCTGTAATTTTATTACCTTGACAGCTGAAATTTTTGCCCAAGGCTATCATACTGTCAGAATCTAATGTTGGCCCATGCCTATAATGTTTTTTCAAAGCATCACTTCTACAATATTCAAAAATGCTCTGTGGGAGGACCGTCTGAGTCCGGGGGCAACCTCGTGCCCCACGTTGGTGACCACTGGTCTAAAGTACACAGCACAGCAGCGAGACAGAAAGAAAGCATTTAAACAAACAATCTGTAATGGAGGCAACATGCGACAGGCTTTTTAATTATCCGTCTCAATCAGCTAAAGACGGCGAGGACGGATCGATGTCCGCTCCATTACGCTGGGCAACCCTCGGCCTCGCGCCGCTTGCAGCCACCACGTGACGGATTACGGCCGGCGGCTAATGTAATGGAGCGGCTCCGTCCTGAATTCTGCCTGAGCCTTCGTGTCACTTCACCGCCGCGACGTCGCGGCGGAACGGAACGTGAGACGACATCCCCCGAAACCTGCCTGACACCATTTTGGTATCCTCAACCAAGATGGGCTCCGGGTTGAAAAGCAAATCAATGGATGATCTTCACACAAGTGCATTGGGCTGCCACAGAAACAGACTCTTTAGCATATTAGCCATGCGCGTTCCAGTTCTGAACACAATTCACACACAAGCGTACTCTCAACTCGGATTTCAACAGGAACGAGTCCATTGGGTGGAAAAACATTACAATCACCTGTCAGTAATTGTTGGTGCCAATGCAAGACTCTTATTGATTTTTCAGTCTTTGGCATAATAGCCACGTTCCATACATCACTGGAATCCCACACGAGGTCACACTTTCAGACAGCTGAAGTTTTCAACTCAATTTTCTAGCAACTGTTAAAAACTGTGACCCTGAATGGAAGCCAAATGCTCCTTTGAAACCCTGACTCCATTAAAATCTGAGGTAACACATTCTGACAGCTGAATTCTTCAACTCAATTGTGTAACAACTGTTAAAGGAGTCAAAGTTTCAAAGTAAAGTTTCAAAGGAGGGTTTGACTTGTCACAACTTAACAGTTGTTACAAAATTCAGCTGTCAGAATGTGTGACCTCAGATTTTAATGGAGTCGGTCGGGGTTTTTGGCTCCCATGCATGGTCACGGTTTGTAAAACTTGTGGTCACCTATTCTGACATTAATTTTGTAACTACTGTTAACAAATTTAACCCTGCAAGGAAGCAAAACCCTCCTTTAAAATGGCTCTTTCAAAACTCGAGGTCAAACATTCAGACAGCTGAATTTTTCAACTCAATTTTTAAACAACTGTAAAAAATCACGACCTACATCGAAGTCAAATCCTCCTTTGAAACCTTACTTTGAAACCCTGACTTTCAAAACTCGAGGTCAAACATTCCGACAGCTGAACTTTTATAACTGAATTTTAAAACAACTGTTAAAAATCATGACCCTGCATTACTTAAAACAATGACTCCTTCAAAACTCGAGGTCACACATTCGGACAGCTGAATTTTTCAACTCCATTTTTAAACAACTGTTAAAAATTATTTTCCTACATGGAAGCCAGATACTCCTTTGAAACCTTACTTTAATTTGAAACCCTGACTCCAACTCTTGGTCACACATTCTGACAGCTAAATTTGTCAACTTAATTTTAAAACAACTGTTAAAAATCATGACCCTGCATTACTTAAAACAATGATTCCTTCAAAACTTGGGGTCACACATTCTGACAGCTCAGAAAAAAATGAAAGAACAACCTTGGTCCAAATTCCCAAACACGGTAAACACGACTTACCCTGGAACGAAAATGAATATGTGCCCGTTTTTATGCCGAGCGCACGGGCACCTGTCTATGAAAATGTTCAATGTTGAAGCAAGACTGCTATTGATAGCTAAGCGGCATAAAATACAAATAATCAGTAAATTGAGCATTTTAGAGAGCCAACACTTGAAAACAAATTAGACAGCAGACGTCTGTTGACACTTTGGACAACTTCGGCGAGTTTACATTTCCGTCTTGTCCACACGAGACCAAACACGTCGATCATGTTTGGATTGCGACGTCGATTGTGTCACGGCAGACACTTGCTAGCGCGCGGGCGTCGACACACCCTGTCAAGAAAAACCCTTCAGAGGAATGACAACGCAGAGTTGGGGTTTTATCGATATCATTTTGGGAGCTGCCAATCGAAAGGTCCAATCGGGGGTTATGATTTCGGGGGATTCATTTCAGCGCAACAAAGCGCGGGTCGCTTCCAGGAAGGCGTGCGGTAAGCTGATCACACCGGCGGACCTCGAGTACCTCGCAAGACATCGATCCGCTGTCGTCCTAACGACACCCGACACGCCGAGCGTACAGAAACAAGCAATTTATTGTGGGGAGGAAATAACAATAATAATAAGTCTACATGTGGAGAGGATGGACTCGCTGTGACAGTGCGCGTTTGTCTAAATGAAATGTTACGTTTGCGATCTTAGTGGAGGAATTTGTCACTTAGTACCAAAAAAACACAAAATACAGTCTGTAAGTACATTTTATAGTCGGCTGATTTTCTCCAGTCTGAACTTTTAAACAATCGGCGTTCACTTTTTTCTTAACAGACCTTAAGTTGAGGCTGCAACTTTTTTTCAAAATGACTGTCACACACACAAAAAGCACCCCAAAAAGTTTTCACCTCAGCAGGTTGCTTTGGAAATTCATTTGGTGTAACGGAGCAAAATGAACTGAAGCCGATTTCCTGCTAATAAACCGTTTTTTTAGTCTGCCTTCATTTTTTGCGGTTTTGCTGCAATTGCCCTTTAATAATCTTTTTTTATTCATGCTGTGGAACGTTTTTGGGCTTAAATTATAACTGAAGAGGCAGATAATTATGTTTTAAATTATCGGCGTGCAAACCTTTCCAGTGACTGTTTAAAAGGCGACCGAGGCGTCACCATCGTAGCCTGACGGGATTTTTTTTTTCCCACGTCGGAGATATATTTCTGTTTCTCCTCCCATTAGCCAAGCTTTAAATAATAACGTCAAATAAATAGCCTCCATTACCGCCATCACATTGTGCTAACTCACGCGCTGTTTATTATGCTAATGGAACTTGAAATTAAGAAAAAGACCTCCGATGCCAAAGGATTTAATTAATGGGCTTGTGAGAGAGAGGGGGGGAGGGGGCGTATAATTCATTTGTGAGTAAGTAAGTCTCATTTGCACTTTGCACCGCTGATTGCCTCTGACTTCTTCTTCTTTTTCTTCTTCTTCGCCTCCATTAGAGTGAACACCTCGTTATAGCAACGAGCTAATTAAAGCTAATAGGGCTGTGAGTCATAGGAAACGAACCTCCTTTCGCTCTCAAGGAGACAAGGTGCAGTTGTAGGGGCAAGGTCAGATAAAACACACCGTTTATGATTACTTTTACAGTCGAAACGAGTCATTTTTAGAAGTAAAAAAAAAAAAAATGTAATGTCTATGTTAACACAAAACAGCCATTTTTTTAATATTTTTTTTTACACAAAGACCAAATGGAGTTCTTTACTTCACATCCTGTTCAGGCAGGAAAACTAGTTTGATTAATTAACTCCCCTGTTACACCAAAGCTCGTCTTTGTGACTCTAACCCAGGTTTGAACCCTAATCTATTCTTCCAATCCTACCTGGAAACCTGATTACCCATGACTGAAACCCGAGCTCAAGATTGAACCCTTAATTTGGAACTCTAACCCCATTTTATAACCTGAAATTTGAAACCCCAACCCATGTGTGACACCTGAGCTCAGGCGTGAAACCCTAATTTGAAATAGGCTACTAACCCTGGTTTGAAACCCAACTTTGAAACCTATAATATAACCCTTGTTTGAAATTTGACCCCAGGCAGGATTGAAACCTCGAACCTGGTGACAACCCGAGTTTTAAAACACAAACTTGGGCCCTACTTTGAAACCATAATTCAAGTTTATAACCCTAAATTTGAATCCCTTATTTTGAGTTTAAAACTTTAACCCAGGCTTGAAACCCTAATTTTAAACACATCACAAGCAAGTCGACTAATAATAATAATAATAATAATAATAATAATAAACATATCTGCTATACTAGTACAACGGTCATATGATAAAAACACAGGCTAACATAAAAACGCCTATATCATTAGCTAGCATAATGACGGCAGGATAACATAAACATGTCCACACGTTACTAGCTAGTATAATGACCAGAAGCTTGCGTAAACATATCTGTGTTACTTGTGGCTATAATGAACACAGGCTTAAATCACCGGCTAACATAAACATGTCGGCGCCGCAAGCTAGCTGGGCGTTAATGCAACGTATAGAAGAACAAACGAGCGATGTGCAAAAGGAGGAAAAATGAGGCCAGAATCCCCCCCTCAAAAAGAAAACAACACTGCCACGACCCCCCCCCCCCCCCCGCACCCCCCAGCCCCTGAAAGCAAAGCAAACAACATTTGCGTGAGTGGCAATAATTCAAAGCTAATTAAGACATGAGCGTGCACAACCACTTTTGGGGCTGTGCGGTCATCAATCGCTGACATCGTGTGTTCTTCTCTTGTTTTCCGTTTGCGGAATGTGCAATACTTTCTTTCATGTATGATGAAAACATGTTTCCTTGACTTGTGCGAGCGATCCTGAGCAGGGTTGTGAATTTTTAGTTTTGTTCTGTTTTTTTTTTTTATTTACTTTCCAGAGCGGGTTTATTAATTTTTTATAGTTGTCGGGGGGGTTTTAGTTTCGTTTTAGTTTCGTTTTTTATTGTGTGTAATTCTTGTGTGTAAGATTTTTTTTCATCACACATTGTGTAGCAAACACTGAACAAAAATATAATTTAAAAAAAACATCCATTCGCAAATAAAATACACGTTCTGTATACTCGTTTCTCAGATTCTCAGTCATCCACATGATGGCAATCCGCAAAGGTTGAATCAAAGCAACCGGACTTTCTTGTTTGTTGAAGATGTTTTCAAATCCTTTTCAGTTCTAAATTTTAAAAGGAACCCCCGACTGCAATGACAAGTTTGCTCTATTTGTTTGCTACTAACATAACCATGAGATTAATTTTTCAAAAATCATTTCCAGTTCATTACATTTTGTAGAAACTTTATTTGGACGTACGCCTGCCATTGTTATTTACGTCCCAACGCACTCAGTGTGTAGTAATGTAGAATGTTGGCTGACGCTCTGCCGAGCAACGTAAAGCGCCTGAAAAGAAAGCAAGGTAAGCCTCCGTAGCGTTCCTAAAGGGACGATCAAAACTCTTGAATGCGTCTGGTGAATGACGAGAGCACGGCGTGGGGGAGGGTGACTCCCCCGATCGCATGATCTTTAGGAACGCTACGATGCCCTCGGTCGTGAACAAGATCCGTTATCGTCAGTTTATCCAGGTCCGGATTGGCAGGTCTGCAGCCCGAGCAGGGAGTCCCAGACTTTCCCACGACATCACCAAGCAAGCTATCAGACATAGTTCCTCCAGCGTGTCCCAGGTCTGCCGTGAGGCCTCCTCCCTGGTCGGATGTGCCCGGAGGGACTCCCCAGTGAGGCGACTGGGAGGCACCTGGGATCAATACCAGATCCCATCCATTTGTCAGCCTCCATTTCTCCAGATCGGAGTACCGGAGAGGAAAAGCTGGCTAGTTTGTTGAAAAGAGAGCCATACCCTCACTAGACTACTGTAAAGGGTTAAGTGGCATTTTGCCCAACCAGACCTTGTAGGGGGGATGCTTTAGGAGCTCGAGGTCCGGGGCCATTGGGTCTCTGTAAATTTGGAGGTTTACATTGCTGGCAGTAAGTAGGACTTGTTCATGGTGGATTCTCCTCTACACTAGAGCAGAAGTCCAAGCAGGACCAGACTTCACTATCCTGGCCGCTGAGGCAATCCCAGGCCAGCTTCGATATGGTCGTCCTAGCATGTCCTAGGCTTCCTCCAGGGTTGGACATACGCAACGCACCTCCCCAGGGAATGTGACCATTCCGTTCCACAGTGTCCGAGTGCTTGTTCAATGTTCAACAACAAGATATAAGGCTCAAGAAGAGGAAGGCTCTTCTCTCCAATCGTCAGCCATTCAGAGGAAGACTGAGGAGTGCGATCCCTCCAATGGTTGGAACAAACACTCTTGCTCTCCTTAGAGAGAGACAGTTAGATTAGCCCTCTTAATGATTAGATAGATGACTTGACTTGTGACCTGTCCTGGCTTGGAGTCTTCCTATCTATCTGCACTCTGGCGCACTTATCCAGTTGAAACCAGTTAAGACCAGCAGGTCACACATTTTCATATGGGCGAGCCATCCCCCATGTGGGTGGGTGGCTAAGACAGTATAAGAGTAGAGACCATTTTGAATAGATGAGACCTTCTTCCGCTTTCAGCAGAAAAGGCTCCACAGCTCATTTCGACGCCTAATCTAACAAGACCACTACTCCCAGTATGTACAATCTAGGACAGGGGTGGTGAACGCTGGTCCTCAAGATGATCGGGGTCGTTATCAGTCTTCCACAGAGCTTGCTGATGAGCTGATCATTTGGATCAGCTGTGTTGGGAGAGGGAGACATTTAAAGCAGGCAGAAGAGCGGCTAGGATCGCAGTTTCCTACCCCTGATTCTGGAGGTGTCACTCATGACTTCCATGCAAATTATAAAAATAAAAAGATAGACAGACAGACAGACAGACAGAGTTAATTTTCAAGTTGCAGGGCCAAAATGGAACAGGGGGAAGGAGTTGATATAGGGAGGCCAGAGTGCAATATAAAAGCAACAAAGAAGTAATTCCGCAATTAGTCCAATAAATTACAGCGAAACAACAACTTTTAAAACTTTATGTGAAGTGAATGTTTTCTTTCTTTCTTTTTTTCTTCCAGCCTGGGTCGTAACGACTTGTTTAAGTGCAGCACATATTTCCACAAGGAATGGAGGATTAAAAGATTATTTGCCTCACAAACATAAACACTCACACACCCACAGTCATATTTGATAAGTAGCATTAATTAGCAAAAGATAAAAGTAAACACAAAATGAAAAACATGGCAAGTGATGGCAGGGGCTATTAAGAATTTACCTTCTTAATTAAGCCACGCGTGAGCTTCACAGTGCGCGCGTGTGCGTGTGTGTGTGTGTGCGGTGCCGGATGCAAACAACAAGTCATCCCCAGACCATAAAGTGCACATTAGACGCTCCCGCCGTAATCACAAAGGTAATTCACAGCCGCCGCAAATGCGGATAATTAGTCTGCTATTGGTAGAAATGAGGCCATTATGAAAGCCTTCCCTGCGTGATTAACTGTTAATAACGTCGCCCTGTTAGGACGGATTGCGCTGCATCCCGCACGCATTAGCGCAACCCCGGGAAGGACGCCGGCGACGCCTTTGAACCCTCCGCGCGGGGGCGTGGTGGAGCCAGGCGGCGTTTTCTTTGCCTGGCGGGACCACTCACTTTCTATTCTTGAAAATGACGGCGTCCGGCACCGCTCCGGCCGCGAGGAACAGCTGCGCGGCGCTAACGAGGCGGGGCCCTCGCTCGGGCTCGCCGAGGCCCCCCTCCGGGGTACGTAAACAATGACTTAATGAGAATGGCTGCCATTACTGTAATTAACACAGAGCACGTCAAAGCGCTGTCAGAGTTTCAGGAAGGTCTTGCGTTCAAGGGGGCTGGCATGCGATGACCGGATCACCCCCCGCCCCCCCTTGCCCACCACCACTACGTCGTTCACCACCACCCAGGACATAAATAGAATTAATGAACACACAAAACCCACAGCAATGAAACCAGCCAGCCTCACACTCAGGCATTAAATATTCTCTCTCATTTGTCCCCAACCACAAAAATGGTCAGCTTGCTGGGAAAAAAAAAATCCAATTATCCAACATTAAAATTGTATTAACTGCCTTAACTAATTAGGAAAATGAACCTCAAACCTATTAAGAACTTGTGGATTGTGGTAAAAAAATCAAATAAAAAAATCCAGATTAGTATATAAACTAATAGAAGGGATGTTCGATACCACACCAATACCATGTACCGATACCAATAGTACTTTTGATACATAAAATTTCCCAAAAATAAACAATGACAAAAAGAAAGACCTATATATCCCAATATAACATTTTCCCTAAAAATGCATGAAATTGATGGCAATTTTATATTCTTTCAATTTCTAGTTCCTGATCATAAAACAACCACAAGACCTTGAAATACAGCCGAGTATCAGCCCGATACCGATACCTGGTATCAGTATTCGCCCACCCCTAACTAACATAATTGTTGATGACTAAAAACGGCATTCCGCCTTGAACGGACAATAAATTACAGAATATGCCTAATAATTTGTTTAATAAAAATCTTATTGAGCAGAGTGTAACTTAATTAAGCAATGTTTTAATCAGGAACTTTTTTTTGTCCAGTGAAAGATTATAACTCACAAAAATGAAAAAAAAAAAAAGCTCATCCTTGTATGAAAATGATTCATAATCTGGGAATCCCCTAACCTCAACACTATAGAGAATAGTGTTTATTTTGTGTTTCCCTTTGTGGGGAAATTTTTGCCAGATGACAGATTATAAAGTCACCTAAATGAATTTCTATTTTTCATGAAAAAAATGACTTTTTACCTTAACTATTTCGGAAAATAACTAAATAGCATAACATGGAAACAGCATAACGTATTGAAAAGTTTTTAGGAACTTTTTGCCAGGTGAAAGGTTATAAACTCACCATAATGAAATCCTTCTAAATATAGCAAATCTTTTCTTTTTTTTTTATAAATAAAGAAAAAAGCATTTGTAGAAAAAGATTCATGTTCTTATCGTCCGACGAGAAAGATAGTGACTGAAGCGTCTTAACAAGAAAACAGTGCCGATAAAAGCTTTAATTTCCTATCGCGGTCCGAGATCTGAACGTCAATCTGTGTGTTCCTCATTTCGGCCCGAAAACCTTTCAACAGCCCAGTTCCTGGAAATGAAAGGCAGCAGATTAAAATATCATTAGGTGCCCCTTAATTGAAATAAACTTGAATTCACTTCTCGGCGGGCAGGTTGAACGCGAGCCTGTCTGTTCTTTCGTTCTCCGTGCATCTGGTTTGTGCCAGTTTGAAGTGCTTAAATGGAGTTTGTGCACCGCTTTGATTGCAGCAGATGGGCCACGTAAAAAAAAAGAAAAAAAAAGCATAATAATATTTAATAATCAAAACCCTCGCAAACAACAGCCGCCGAGTGAAGTAATCTGTAAAAGTGTGCAGGCTTCATTTGCATAATTGACGCAAGTGTAGAGCCCCCCCCACCCACCCCCCCACGCCGATGAGTGATGAAGACAATAAAAGATGTTGCTAAAAATGGGAACAATAACAGCAAAATTTCATCAGGGCCCGCGCACGCTCTGATTAATCTGCTCTTGCAAATCAGCGCCACAGGGGTGTGCGCGCCAAAGGTGGGGGTTGCAAGATCTTCAAGGGAGGCAGGTGATTAACCCCCCTGCTCGAATGCCGCCTTCCCCCAATTAGACGCCTCCACCAATCAGGTATTAACTGTTGTTCACAAATTTCCTCATTTGAACTCTGTTGCTAACCAAAACAGCAGCACATACAGTGGCACATCAACACATCTTAAAGCGTGGAGTCTTTTTGTCAACAAATTCCCGCCTCAATAAGAAAAGAGAATCCGACTGTGTTCGTTCTACTCACTTGGTCGCGACTGCTGAAGAGGAGACTGAAGGGAGAAATCGCCCAAAACAAAAATAATTGGAAAAAAGGCTGCAGTAAAAGCCTGGTAAAAGATTTAAAGTCAAGACTGCAACAGTTTGGCTAAAGGGTCGCAGGCTTGATAAAGTTGCTTCTGCTGTTTTGGTGAACAACAGGGTTCAAATGGGCTCAGCTGTAGTTAAAAGACCAAAACAGGTCATGTGACACCCCCAAATGCCATTTAGTTTAGCTGATTATTATTATTATTATTATTATTATTATTATTATTTGCGATTTGTAATCACTCGCTATGACGGCGTCAAATTAAACTTATTAATGTAAGACAATGAGGGCACCTCATTCATATTCAGCTCTTCTAATTAACAATTTATCGCCGCGCAACGTCGTCTATCTCGCCGATCAGCCAGATAGCAAAATAATAATCAGAATGATAAAATGGCCGCCATTTGCATTCACGCCGCGCAAACTCTGCTCTGATTTACATGTCAAGTGTTAACTTTTTTATATTTGACCCAATTCCTAATCTAACTTTACACGAGGTGGCTTTGAGACGTTAGTCTTTCTTTTAAATCCATGACTTTATCTGATTTTACGCTGACCTGAAATTGACTGTGCTACAGCCCCCTCTGCTGGCATACAGACGCACTGCAAGGAGATGACTGGAAGATAACCTGTAACTATGTTTTTCTAGAGCCTAACCTGCGTGGAGGTGGAAAAGTAAAAAGCTGGGACGTCGCGGGGGTGCAAAGTTCCACGTGACATCACTTTTCCATGACCTGTTACCTTAAAAGCAACTGCCACCATCCGACAACGATATTATACATCCCCCCTCCTGGTGTTGGCTAGATTACACAGTGTGAAAGGGGCAGGCGGGATACATTTCAGGCCAACAAAGAACTTTTGCAACCAATTTTCCAGAAACTGTGTGAAACCAGCTAGAATGGAATGTAAATGTAGGTTGGGGTGTAAAGTTGAACATACGTTTGTTGTGTTTAAGTCAACTTCAGAATTCCGTCTTCCTTTTCTCGCTCAGATTTTTTAAGTGAAATGTGTGAAACTGCGTGTAAAACAGGTTTACGTTCCAAGAGACACATTTCACGCAATAATCTTGTCATGGAAACCATGTCAGCAATTTCCACCCTGTGAGCATCAAGTGTGTTAAAAGCGAACCCGGTCGTCACCCTTTAACCGCCGCGTTGTCCTGTAAATCCCGCCGGTGCCGGGACGACATCCGTTTTGATTTGAAAGTCGTCGGCGCAATTAGGGAAATGTAGGTTGAAAAATAAACAGGCAGACGCCACCGCAAATTAATTATGCGTCCGGCAAGCTGTCAGACTGTAGGCCATATGGCCAGTGTGGGAACGAGTATTAATGGAGGGGTTATTGGGGGGTTTATTGGGATGGGAAGGAGGGGGGGGGGGGGGTGTAGGCCTGCCACTCTGAAATTCTCACAGTTATTTGAGGGTGGGACCTTGTCACCAGAGGATGCTGAGAGGCCAACAAGAACATGAACTCAACCATTTTAACCAGGTTGCCAGTCAAAGAGTAAGTCAACAGCTTGAAACCCTCATTTGAGACCCTAAAACCTCATTTGACACAGACTTAAAATCATACTTTGACTCACTAACTTCAAGCCATAACTGCGTCTTGAAAACTTTGAAAGTCCAAACCTGGCTTTGAACCTTATTTCGAAACCATAAAACCTGTTTGAAATAATAAGCCTGGCTTTACACCCAGGCTGTGTCTTGAAACCCTACTTTGAAAGCAAAACCTCGGACTGAACTATGAACCCAGACTTTGAAGCCTGAATTTGAAGCTCAAAGCATTAAACCTTAAAAACCTTAATTCTGGATTGAAACCCAAACTTGAAAGCTGAGCGCCCTCTCTTGAAACCCTACTATGAAAATCCATCTCTGGTTTAAAACCTTAAAACCGGTTTGAAGCTTGTCTTGAAACCCGACTTTGAAAGTGGAACACAAGCTTGAAATCTTGCATCAAAATGTTCACCCTAGTTGGAAACCCTAACTTTGTCTTAAACCCCTAATTTGGTGCCTTAACCCTGTCTAAGACTCACTTTGAAACCGCGACTTGTTAAAAACTTACTTTAGAAGGATTCGGTTATTATTAATACCCCAATTTGAAACCCCACCCCACCATCTTGAAACATTAGCGTCAACCTTTACTTTAAAAGCTCAACCATCTTGAAACCTTGTTTTGAAAGTCTCGTCTTGAAAACTATCCCATGCGTAAAACCCTACCTTAAAAGTCTACCTTTTGCTTGAAACCCTAATCCAAAATCCAAGTGCTGTCTTGAAATCTTACTTTGAAGCCCTACATAATGGACTTAATGTGATGCGTGCCTGGAAGATACCGCGTGTGTGCGGTGTCAGGTTTCCGGGCCGCCATTAACCTCATTCACGGAGATAGCAGATTATTGGCACAATCAGCGTAATTTGCATAAACGATGGCGGGATTATTACGACGGCGGCAGACGACTAATCCGCGATCATGTGATGACTGCACGCTACGTGTCTGAGAAAAGCGCAGATGAGCTGCATGGAATGGAAAATGTTCTCACACCGCATCACAACACACATCACGATGATGATCATTCAATTTGGTATCAAAAATATACAAATAGTGCCTACCGGGGTTATCAAAAACTACGTTAGGTGGCTGAAAAATCTTACTTTCATACCCTAATCACAATTGAAACCTTAACTTTGTCTTGAAAACCTACCTAACACTTAACCATTGTTTGAAACCGTAACCAAGAATGAAAACCGGAAACCTGTCGAACGGCAGTCAGGCTCACCTGTTTTCTGGTTTGATCATGTGACGTCAGGTTCTCATGCTGAGCACTGTGATGTCATTTTCAGTCGACAGCAAGAGGCTGGAGAAGACAAAATGGCCGCCCCTTGAGATGGATACAAACAGGTGGATTTTACTGCTTAATTAATATTCCACAAATTCAATATTAAATAATCACAATACCGTTTTTAGACTAGTGGGGGCGCATAGAACATAATTGTGAATAAAAGATGCGCTATTCGGCCGTCCACCCAAACCGGAAGTACGTAATCTTTCGAGACGACGGGGATAAATTAACAATCTGGTTTATATCCTTTAACCTCCATGGCATGTACTGTGTTCGAATTGTTTGTATTAAAAAAATATATATTGTATTCAATTTCCCCGCATATTTTGTATACTGTTTATTGTTCAAATCGAACTTATTATTTTTTTATTTTTTTTGCTTCAATAACTGTTTTAATTGGATGTATACTTCTAATATAAAAAATAAAAAACTGACATACGTGTACTTATTGTAAATAGCATTTACAGCAGTGTAAAAAGTTGTGTGAACACAAAGTTGGATGCTTTTCGAGCGAGCTAAATTACAACCAACATGGCAACAGGGGCGAGCTCAAAATGGACACCACATGCATGACAAATGTCAAGGTGGTGAACTCACCTAGGCCACAAGGCACTTTTTGTTTTGTTTGTTGATAAATAAACACGCGGTGGCCCAGCTGCCGTCCATATTACCGCAGTTTTGTTTTAACATGGCAATAAAGATGCGTTGCTTCCACACGCTCACAAAGGGGATCAAATGACCGCATCGCCAACAAATACTTACATTATTCACTGCAAGCGTCTGTTTCCGTGATGACGTCATTGGTCATTAGCTCAGTAGTTTTAGAACTCAGAACCAACATTTTTAGTTCAATTTAATTATTATTTGCCATATTTAGATACGTGTTTGTATTATTGGTTTTATTTTATATTCGATTACATGACTTATTTATTACATTTTATTTTAGATTCAAGTGTTAAATTAAAACTTGTCTATTTTCATTAGGTACACCTAAACAAGGTAACGAGATACATTGTGCAAATACAGTCAGATTTACAAATATAACAATGCTATTCATAGTACAGTATAAATATTAAAACATACTGTTGATGCTTTGATTGCAATTGTGCTGTGCTTTGTCTCCCTCTACTGGTCTGACAGGTATCTCGCAGGCAGAAACTACAACCAGATTCAAGTCAACAAGTACAAAAACGTGATTTAATATTTTATTAAAAACTTGTTGGGACACCACATACTCAATACTGGACAGTATGCAAAATGTGATATACCGTACAGTATATTCATACTACACTACTTCAAAATCATATTTCATGGCATATTTCACAGTACGGGAAGTAGCTCAAACCCTATTTCATTAGTTCACTTCAAAAAGTATGAAAGAAAAAAAAATATATATATTTTACTCTGTGTTCTGTCTATAATATGAGTTTCACTAAAACTGGTCATCGTAAATAAGTGTTTGTTTTGGGGGGTATGAAAACAGCTTGATTCATTATTATTATTATTATTATTATTATTATTAACTAGTCAAGAGGAAGCAATACAGAAGCAAAATTAGATGGGGCAAAGAATCAAACCTTGAGGCACTCCACTGGATTCCAATGCAAAAGATATACAAAATGACGTTTTATCTCCAACTGTGGGGTTAAAGAAATATTCCGCTGCTGCTTCAAGATGAACTCCACTTCTTCAGGATGAGCTCTGCCGCGTCCAGCGTTTCGTCTCTCTGTCATCACAAATACACAAAATAAAAACATATACAGTACATATTAATAATAATAATAATAATAATAATAATAATAATAACTGCCTGCTGTTTACCTTGATGAAGCAAAGACGAATATATTTCTCAAAATCCTTGGTAGATTCCTCCCCAACAAACGCCGTGACAGGAATGGCCGCCAATTTCTACATCAAATATCACGTTATTTAAGAATTCTTAATAATGATTGATTCCTCTCGGAATGTTTCATGAGTAGACACAAAAAGTCTCACGAAGACATGCTGGAAAAGACACAAGAAGAAAAAAGCTATAACTGGTTTTGGGCTAAATTTGGCCATTTCCACGGGTCCTTCAAAGGTGAACTCGTTTTAAGGATTTTGTCCGACTGCTACCAATTGACGCACAAATATAGATATAACTCAGTCAATTTACCTTTTCTTTAATCATCCACTTGACAAACTTGTAGTCATAGGCTTCGTCGCTCGCCATGTGTGACAGGTCCTGATCTTGAGGTAAAAAAAAGGCATCAACATCCACAAGTTCCTTCCAATGTTAAAAATACAATCATTAAAAACAACAATGAATCAATTGATCATTCATTTTCCTGCAACCTTGATCAATTTAGTCAAACGCTCATCCCCAGCAGTGACATTAGCGGTTAGCATTTAGCCAAGCTGCCATCTCTTGAAAACGAAAACTTTCTCTATCCCTTTGAAAATACTACTCGCATAAATAACAATGTGTAACATCTTTAACATCATTCCTGTCGAGCTTTTTACAAAAAATGGCTAAAATTGACTAACTAGCATTAGCGTAAGAGCTCACTTAGCGCTGTGACGTCGGCCAACATGAAGTAACCTCCCTCAGGGATGATTGGTGACAGTCCGGCTTCACGCAGGATGGCGGCCAGCCGGTCCCGCTTCCCCTCCAGCTCCTCGGCCAGCGACGTGAAGTAGCACTCGGGCTGACCCATCAGCTTGTAGTTCAGGAGCAAACTTTGCGCCACGGCCTCCTGCAAGGAAACCGACTCGTTACAATCCCAACCTTTCTTAGGTTTCATTGCTGTATTTTTCCTACACTTGCCTGTAGCGGCGTTGGGCAGGTGTACAGCGTGTTCTGCATGACGGTCTGAAGATGGCGGATCAGGTGCTCGGGTCCAATAGACCAACCAAGCTAAGAGAGGAGACAACAATTCCAAAATAACTCCATTTGTAAAAACACAGGAAGTCAAACAGCCTTCCCGAGTGGTGACATTAGCAGTTAGCATTTGCTGTACATTTGAAAACAGAAAATCCCTTCATCCCTCAACTCGTCACCCAAAAATAACAATTAACCAGTTAATTAATAGTTATTTTTCCCAATAAGCGTTTAAGGAAATTTAGTTGAACGTGTGTTCTTTGTAGTGACGTGAGCATTTCACACATTTTAGTTACATCTTAAACAGAGAAAATTCCCTTTCGTTCATAAAAAAAATAAATGAAAGAAATGTAGCTCACTTTCTCACGTTGACTTTAGCCATAAGCAATTAGCTTAGCTCGGATGCAATTATTTTAACACTGAAAATTCCTTTATCTCTTCAAAATACCATAAGCATTCATAAAAAAACATATTTATTAATAGATAGTTAATTTTTGCCGTAACTGCTGAAAGAAATTCAGTCAAATGTGCATCCCTGCCATTAGCAGTTAACATTTAGCCTAGATCAGTTTCAACAATGAAAATGTCTTCATTTAAAAAAAAAAAAACTATCAATTAACTGATTGTTAATTTTCCACAAAAGGAAAGAAATGAGGAAGGAAGCGTTATCAAAAATGTCCATCCAAAGCAGTGATTTAGTTTTGCCATTTTGGTTTCAAGCGGCCATTTCAGGGTCACATTGTTCAAAATGGTGTCTCACTTTCCATCCGGTGACACTGAAGGTCTTTCCCGCACTGCCGATGGTGATGGTTCGATCCCACATTCCGGGCAATGTCGCTGCAAAGATGCAGAAAATTTCAATCAGTCAATCAATTTGCAATAGCTACTGTAACCACAACAAAATGCATAGAGGTTTATTTCAATGATAAAATATTAAACCTATTTAATTAATTTCATTATTTATAATCAACATAATTAATGAAATAATGATTTTATAATCTAAATAAAATATTGTTTAACATATATGTAAAATTGCTTATTTAAAAAAGAAAATACTTTCTTATTTACAATAAATTTACTGATTATTAAATTAGAGAAATTAACTCATTCACTGCCATTGACAGCTATAGAAAATTCATTTTAACTATTGCTATTAGTTTCAATTTTTTCCACTTTTGTTAACAAGAGTATGCAAACCTAGGAAAAAAATTATACATTTAGAACAGATATAAAATGTGTGATTAATCGTGAGTTAACTATTGAAGTCATGCGATTAATTACAATTTTAAAAAAAAATCGTCTGACGCTCAGAATTTTTTTGTATTAGGGACATCAGGTGATTAAAAATGTTTAATTGTAATTAATCACATTAATTCACTAGTTAACTCAAGAGTAATGAAGAATTTTATATCTGTTCTAAATGTACAATACATTTTTTTCTAGGTTTTCATACTCTTGTTAACAAGAAATAGTTCAAATGAATTGACGTCTATAGTCGTCAATGGCAGTGAATGAGTTAATATACATATATTTTTAAGTATTAAAAAAAAATCATTATTACTGGTAAATAGCCATTTTTAAGGACAAAAACAGCTGGATTAATACACTCTTGAATATACCAATGCTCAGATTAAAGAGTCATACTTTGCCCAACTTCTTCAGAAAAAGCGGTTTCCCACCTCACGTACCAATTTTATGATGCTGGTGTCCACGGTAGACCATCCACTCGTAGACCTCGTCGCTGAAGCACAACGTGTCGTGTTTGACGCACAAGTCGGCGATCATCTGCAGCTCCTCTCTGTTGAAAACCTGCAGGAAGGATCACCTTGTTGGAAGTGGGCGGGGCCTATATTGGCTTTGTGTGGGGTGTTTTTTGTCCTACATGCCTTCCCGATGGGGTTGTGGGGGGTGTTGATGAGGATGGCCTTGGTCTTGGAGTTGAATTTACTGGCTAGCTCCACCGGATCCAGGAGCCAGTCAGCGCTGGAGGTGGTTTTCTTGCCGGATTTCTGCCACATGGAGAAGAGTGTAGCAAAGGTGCGAATGAATCAACAGCTCATCTTTGCCAATATTCTTTGATGTGTTTCATTCAGTCTTTTTTTTTTTTTTTTTTTTTTTTAAGGCTGATGTTGTAAGATAAGTTTGAAATAACTGATTAATTACCAAGCCCTATCTAAAAAGAATTCCGATTGCTGCTTACAGGTCGTAGTGGTATCAGGACAGGTTTGGCCCCCGCCATGCTGACCATGGGCACGTAGCAGTCAAAGAAGGGTTCTATGATGATGACCTCGTCGCCTTCTTCCACCAGAGCTTGCATGGTGCTGAACAAGGAGCCGTAGCCGCCCACCGTTACCAAGACTTCCTTGAGCGGGTCGATGGGGCGACCGTACACTTTGCCGTAAACCTGAGAGAGCGCCTTTACCAACGTCGGGTGTCCCTACAGCAGCAAGCCAGCACAAGACAGACAGAGCACGTTAAGATAATGCTAATGAGAATGTAAAGCTAAGTTCTGCTATTGCCATGTTAGCTGGCTATAGAATAAAGTTGGTTTTTTTTGTGGTTGTGTTAGCCAGATACGATAACAGTGTATGTAAAATAGTCATATGTTAGCTTGTTAAAGCAGAACAATTCCACTGTAGTCATGTTAGGTGGCTAACTCTACTGTGTGTGTAAATTAGAAGTGTGTTGTTGATGTCTTAGCTGGCTAATGCTAACACTAGTGGTGGGTTTAAAAGACAGGTGCACCGCAGTCAAACTTAGTGGCTAAAGCTAACGGTATATGTTAAAATAAGGGTATTATGACGATGCTAGCTGGACAAAGCTAGCAATGTATGTAAACCTAGAGGTGCTACTCACAAAGCCTCGGGTATACTGGTTCATTTTGTCCACCGACACCGCCTGCACTAGGGCATCCTTGACGTACGGTGGTAGTGAAATATCTGGGAAGCCTTGACCCAGGTTGACGACAGAAGGATCCGCCGCCAGCGACGTAAACGCCACCCTGGGTTTTACCGCCACAAACTCATGTTAGCGTACTAGCCTGTCAAATAATAATAATAATGATAATAATACTCACCAGACGTTCTTGTCCAGTCCTTGGATCCTCTTGGTGTTGCCATGTCGGGTCGTCATTGTCGTGCGCTGCAATACACAATCTGCCATTTTTTTTTTTCTAGCATCCGGCCGAGCTAAGCATTACGCCACTGTTAATGACTTACCTGCGATGAACAAAAACTTCTTCGGAAAGCAAACCTGGAACAGAGTTGTAGGTGCCTGGCCACGCTCATTCTGCGATTTAGTGTTTCGGTTAGTAACCTCATTATGATAAAGTTTCAATAAAGCAAAACTACTGTGCCTTTGACGACAACTAGCACATTGCAAATGAAAGATGTTGTTTATAGTGTGATTTTGTCACCGGGCCGTCTTCTATCACTTTCTAATATTGCGCTGAGCAATCAGCACCACTTCTTTTTCCATATGGTTCTACTTTATTATCTTAGCACCAAGCAAAGCAAGGCATACACTTTAAAGAACGACATACCAGATCATGTTTTCATGTTTAATACAAATGTATATGTAATACAGAGCAGGCAACATTTAAAATTGCTAAATTACTGTGTATACCAAAAAAGTCACACAGTCAACATAACATTTGAGTATAAATTCTGCCTTGTAAATAGTAACCAACAGGTGATTAATTCTGCCTAGCAACAATCAAATTTGTCGTTTAAAGGATTTTTAAATTTTTCTGTAATGGCAAACTGCATCATGCATCACATTCGATTTTCTGAGAATCGTTGCTCACTATATAAAATTACATTTTTAATGAATTACTAGTAATATGTTCGTAAAAAGGCCTCATTGTTACTTTTTTTTTTATAACTCCAGTTTCATTTGTGGACGTTATCATTACTTGCAGAACGTGGTGGTCCATCGGGTGGCACTTGCTGCACATTCAATGCTCTTAAAAGATGACGAAGAAGAAAAACAGGCAGCATCGCCGGCAATAACATTGCATTGACAATGCAATGACATTTCACTTTACTAAGTCAAATGTATATTTAATAAAGTGAAATGTATAACGTTGCTCCTTCGTCGTGTGACAAGATTTAATATCGTACCGTTAAGGCGAGCTTTACTGCAAAACACGAGCAAGACATAAGCAAATCTCGCCAGCGAGTGCCACTTTATACAGCCCGCCCGCTTTGCACTAACGTGCTTTAAGCGTAATCGTGCAGTCCTGGCACCTCTCTAGTTTCAACAAAAATACAGATTTGCAACGCAATTTTAAAAATGACGAGCTAACGGGCCCGAGCCTAAACTTACCTCCAAACAGCGAAAAGATGCGTTCATGTGCAAGCCAGGAAGAAGCAGTATCACGGCAGTTTTCACTAACTTCATTTGTTCTACGCGTGGCAACTTTTTTTGTTGTTGCTGTTTTTAAACATTTATTTATAATGTTTAAAACCAGGGCTAATAAACAGTTATAATAGAATACTGTGGGAATCAAAACATTTATATTCGAACAAGCGAGTCACTTCTCCAGCGAGGGATATTGACTGCGGATGCTTTACGATCTGTTTTTATGATAGAGCACATGAAGGCATCACGGTTGGACCATGTGACCCGGAGAAGACAGGTTCGTATGGTCTTTCGCCTTTTCCAGAACAACCATGCTAAATTATGCTATTATGCTAAATAATTATTCATGAAGTGTTTGGTAATCACATGCTACTGCCAACACTCCATATGTGTCATACTCTGGCCAACACTGTATTTTTTAATGTGCTGATTGTGTAAATAAAAGATATATGCAATTTAAAAAAAATGACTTATCAAGAAAATACAACTTTTTATTTTAAAAAACAACTGTTTGCTTAAAAAAATATATACTTTCTTAGAAACATTGCTTTTAATTTAAAGGATAACTCAACAGGAAGTCAGACTCTTGCTCTACCCCTCACTAATATTTTAAATTGAACATATAAACTATTTTCTTTCTTCATATTCTTGTTTTCTTTTTTACTTACATTTATATTTCAGACTTGTAATGGGTTTTCTTTATGTTTATATGTTCAATAAAATAAAAAATAAAAAAAATCAGCGCTCAAAGTGGGTGTTGCTTGGAGGACCGTTGGGTTGTGAATGGGGAGAGGGTTGGGCGTGGTCTGGCTTTCAACAAACATGCACTAAAATGTCAAAGTAATTACCAGGACATGTAGACAGCATTTGTAGACACCAGGTTATACAGTTTATCAGCAAGCATCTACTCCTTAGGAAGCCACAAAATGTGTGAAAGTTGATCCAAGGTCAGCGAAGATGCTACTGGTGAACGAGCATGCGCTCACCTTGGCTGCTCGCCTGGTTGGGTGGGCCTGTTGGTGGCAACCGATTTACCAATTCCAAATGATTGGTACTAGCTGCAACTTATACACGGACATTACACTAAAATCATCTAAAAACTGTTGGTAACCCAATTATGGATAAAAAAAAAAGAAGGACCAATCCACTTTATGGGTCAATTTGACCCAACTTTCTGGGTTGTTTTATACAAAATGACTAAATTTTTTGACCCAAGTAAAGGATCTGACCAACATTTATGAGTTGTTTTACACTAAAAGACCCATTTCTTGACTCAAAGTTGGGTCAAATTGACCCAAGTAGTGTATCGATCCATTTTTGACCCATAGTTGGGTTAATTTTGACCCAACTGTTTTAATTGTGTACTCAAGATGAACTGAGCGAGAAGTGTGCAGACTTAAATCTTGGATTGATAACGGTATGAATCAATGACCTTCATAAACAATGTATATGACTGATGCGTATAGTAAGAATCAATGGGGATGTTGCAAATGATATAAAGTGATCGATGTAACCTGTAATAATGTGTCTGAAAGGGAAGAAAAAAATCACATATGTCATATTTCAAACTCAAGGTTAACAAAAGGGATCAAATGAAACCCTACATTGAAAAACGAACCCTATTGAAGTCCAATTTGAAGCCTTTTGCAATAGTTTGTGTAACTGAATTATGCTCACACAATAAATAATAATAATAATAATAAACTATACAAATCAATCAATCATGTGTAAACATCGGATGTTACAGCTAAATAACAATTTGTAGCATTTAACTCAGATGGAAGACTACAAGTTGTTTAGTTTCGAGTCTCCGCCTGGCAGTGTTCTGCTCGGTTCGGTTCCGGCTCACCTCGTCTCGTGTTTCGTCCACGCCCCGATCCACGTCTAGCCCGCCTCCGATCATGGCAAGCATCCACGCCTGCCCGGCGCTTGCTGTGCTCGGCACTGCACGGCCGACCCTCCTGGAGGCGGGCAGGAAAGCATTCCGGGACCGGAGGCAGCAAAGCAAGAACCGCCGCATCCCGGCGATGACGAAGAGACACGACCTGGTGGCCGTTTGAGAGAAGAAGAAGAAGAAGAAGAAAAGACCCTCGAAAGGAAGGCAAACCACCGAGGTAACATTACTTTTTTTCTTTTTTAATTCACTGCAGCATCCTCGTTTATCGTACAAATTCAACGCAAGCGTTTCCACGAGTCTGCGTGAGTGTTTTCATTCTGCACTGCGGTTAGACCGTGTAGTTTTTTTGTAATACCTCCCCCAAGGCCAAGGACACGCACACACACACACACGCACACACTCACATATGCATGTGTTCTTTGTCGTAAGAAGTCTGGGTGTGTTCCAAACATGTCTGTTTTTGGATTCATTTGGAATCAGGGACACATTTCCTGTCAGGAAAGGGATGAGGTGGAGGATGTGTGGCTTGCTGGCTGACTCATCGGGTGGGAATGGGAATTTTCCTTGAGACAAAGTGGACCCCGTTGGCCTCATAACTTCTGACCATCATAACAAGCTAAAATTGGGACCATAATGATTGAGGTAATCATGTATTTATTGGTTATGAATGGTAGTTTGCAATCATGTGCACATTGCATCACTATTGAGAGCTGTTTTGCATATTTAATACAATAAATGGCCACTTTAAACCAAAATGGCTGACCTCACTTGCCTTTTCATTCATGGCTTCTTGAGACTTTTTTTTGTAGATCTTCTCATGATAGACATGCCTAAATTCCATGTTGCCAAATTAAATCGGTTTTGGGAGCTGCATTTTTAAATAATAGCATGTTGGCGTGTCGTTTTTTTTTATAACGACACTAAAGTGGCGTATCCCAACTGTCTCCAGCTGACTGTAAGAATCAATAAAAACATCCTGTGCAAAGCATTCCGTCAGTAATATGGCCTTCTGCGAGGCTTTTTAAGCAAGCGCTCCCCTTTCCAACTGCTGTCCTCTGTCATTGCAGGCATCATGATTCCCGTGATGGAATTCCGCCAGTTCTCGGAGCAGCAGCCCGCCTTCCGCGTCCTAAAGCCATGGTGGGACGTGTTCACCGACTACCTATCCGTCATCATGCTCATGATCGGCGTGTTCGGATGCACGCTCCAGGTCAGTTCTCCAGTTGGCAAACACCCAGATGCGCTCATTTCCCGCCGCCTTTATTTTTATTTTATTTTTTACAACCTGACAACGGCAGCAAAAGGAGGCATTCAGCAGCGGAAAATTCCCCCCACCCAGTCCCCTCCTTGTAAACATAAGGCTGCAAACTGCAGATGCTTGACCTTTTTTCTGTGTGCCTTTTCGCAGAAACTTGGCACCATTTAACATAACAGTACGCCTCTTTTTATGCACACAGGAAGATGTAGTGTGAAAGGGACCCAGTCTCTCTGTGTCGGTCCTTTTCACGCAGAAAAGGAACATGGGGTTCAAATGGGAAAAATCTGGTCTTAAAGGACAGTGTGGAAGAAGCCAGGAAGGCCACGGTTGAACTTCAAACCCCGATTCTGTGTCGGTACCTTTCACACAGAACTGCAACAGAAAAGTTCAGGCAGCATGGAAGGGTCTTTTACCGTAGACAGGAACTACACTTGGCAACTTTTCAGTTGGCTTTATAAGGACCTTTCGATACAGCCTCCCAGCCAGGTCGACTTTGACCGCCCGTTTCTTGGCGGTATAACTTTCACACAAAACAGTGACACAGGAAGAAGACTGAAAGAAATCTGGCTTTGGCAGGGAACGTGAAAGAGAGCTTTGATACTACTTCCAAAGCCATAAAATTCGTGGATCATCTTTAATCCTCCTATCAAAGTTGGTATCTTTCAAAATGAACGTTTCAGATAAAATCGGGCCATGTGGCTGGTGTTTGATGCTTACCCTCGTAAAAATGTGTGGGTTGACTCGAGAAAAGCAGCTTTGAAAAGCACTTTGACAACTGATTTTGATTTTGGCTATGAAGCTAAGGAATTCATGGGTTGCCTTCGGTACCTTTCTTACAGAACAATAAAAGAAAAAAAAAAGATGAGTTGGCGGGCAGTGTGAAAGAGGCTTTTTTTTTTTTTTTTACTAACTCAATGGCAGGTAAATTTGCACAGGAACCCGGGAACAAAAAATCTAGAAAGACATCTTTACCTGTCCCCTAACTCAGTGGTTTTCAACCACGGTCCTCGAGTACCCCTATCCAGTCTGTTTTCCATGTCTCCCGCGAGCAACACAGGTGTTTCAAACGATCAGCTAATCAGCAAGCTCCTCATGAAGCCTGATAACGACCCTCAGCTGTGTTGGCTGGGGAGACATGGAAAACAGGCTGGAGAGGTGTACTCGAGGAACGGGGCTAAGAACCAGTGAGTTAGGGTACTGGTTAGGGGTACTCGAGGACCGTGGTTGAAAACAACTGAGTTAGGGGACAGGTAAACATGTCTCTCTAGATTATTTTGTTCCTGGGTTCCAGTACCCTGGGTTCCAGTACCCTAACTCACTGGTTCTCAGCCCCGGTCCTCGAGTACCCCTATCCAGCCTGTTTTCCATGTGTCCCCAGCCAACACAGCTGAGGGTCGTTATCAGGCTTCATGCGGAGCTTGCTGATTAGCTGATCATTTGAAACACCTGTGTTGCTTGTGGGAGACATGGAAAACTGGCTGGATAAGGGTACTCGAGGACCGCCGTTGAGAAACACCACTAACTTCTAACCCTTAACCTTAATTCAGCACCACTGCCGGCTGCATTTGGTTGACTGCCACCCTGCTGACACTGGCTTTTGTTTACCTTCTTTCGTAGGTAATGCAAGACAAGATCATCTGCCTCCCGCACAGAACGTCGTCAACCCCCGACAATTCGAGCGAAGTGGCCATGAAGCCTTTGCAGCTCCGTTACAACATCTCGTCCGGGCCGAGAGAAATGAGTGGCCTTAAGACGGACCTGGACCTCCAGCAGTACAGCTTCATCAACCAGATGTGCTACGAGAAGGCACTTCACTGGTACGCCAAATATTTCCCGTACTTGGTTCTGATCCACACGCTTGTCTTCATGGTGTGCAGCAACTTCTGGTTCAAGTTCCCGGGGTCCAGCTCCAAAATTGAGCACTTTATCTCCATGCTGGGCAAGTGCTTTGACTCCCCTTGGACCACCCGGGCTCTCTCTGAGGTTTCTGGAGAAAACCAAGAGGAGACGGACCACAAAAAAAGCGGCGCTGCGGCATCCCCCGGAGGCGTTGGTTTGGAGGAGTCTCAGTCGCTCCGTTCCATCCCGGAAAAAATTGTGGCGGACAAGCCGTCGGCGAGCGTTCTGGATAAAAAGGAAGGCGAACAAGCCAAGGCGCTTTTCGAAAAGGTGAAGAAGTTCCGCTTGCATGTGGAGGAGGGCGACATCCTCTACATCATGTACGTGCGGCAGACGGTTTTCAAGGTGGTCAAGTTCCTGGTGATTGTCATCTACAACAGTTCCCTGGTGGACCAGGTGCGCAACAGGGTGCCCTGCAAGGTGGAGATACAGGACATGACCGGCTACAAGGACTTTGAGTGCAACCACACCATGGCGCACCTCTTCTCTAAGCTCTCCTACTGCTACCTGTGCCTGGTGGCGGTCTACGGACTGACCAGCCTGTACACATCCTACTGGCTGTTCTACCGCTCCCTGAAGGAGTACTCCTTCGAGTATGTGCGTCAAGAAACCGGTATCAGCGACATCCCGGACGTGAAGAACGACTTCGCCTTCATGCTGCACATGATCGACCAGTACGACCCGCTGTACTCCAAGAGGTTCGCCGTCTTCCTGTCCGAGGTCAGCGAGAACAAGCTGAAGCAGCTCAACCTCAACCACGAGTGGACGGTAGAGAAGCTGCGACAGAGACTGCAGGTCAACGCCAACAACCGTCTGGAGCTGCAGCTCTTCATGCTGCCCGGCCTACCCGACACGGTCTTCGAGCTAAGTGAGCTGCAGTCGCTCAAGCTGGAGATCATCAACAACGTGAGCATCCCCGCCTCCGTCTCGCAGCTGGAGAACCTTCAAGAGCTCTCGTTGTATCAATGCTCCATCAAGCTACACACAACGGCCACGTCGTTCCTCAAAGAGAACCTCAAGGTGCTCCGTGTCAAGTTCGACGACGGCAGGGAGTTCCCCAACTGGCTGTACGGCCTCAGGAACCTGGAGGAGCTCCATCTCACTGGGTCGCTTTGCCCAGATGCCTCCAAAAACATCATCCTGGAGTCTCTGCGTGAAATGAAGTGCCTGAAGACGCTCTCGCTGAAGAGCAATCTGACCAAGATACCGCAGTCCATCGTGGACGTGTCCAGCCACCTACAGCGGCTCTACCTGCACAACGACGGCACCAAGCTCGTGATGCTGGGCAACCTAAAGAAGATGGCTAACCTAACCGAGCTGGAGATGGTGCGCTGTGACCTGGAACGCATCCCGCACGTCATCTTCAGCCTCACTGGCCTCCAAGAGCTAGACCTGAAGGAGAACAACCTGCGCTCCATCGAGGAGATTGTCAGTTTCCAGCATCTGCGCAAGCTCACCTGCCTGAAGCTCTGGTACAACGGCATCATGTACATCCCCGAGCACATCAAGAAGCTGGGCAGTCTGGAGCGCCTCTACTTCAGCCACAACAAGATTGAGATCTTGCCCTCGCACCTGTTCCTGTGCAACAAGCTACGCTACCTGGACCTGTGTAACAACGACATCCGCTTCATTCCGCCGGAGATCGGTGTCCTGCAGAGCCTGCAGTACTTCTCGGTGGCCTGCAACAAAATCGAGAACCTTCCGGATGAGCTCTTCTTCTGCAAAAAGCTTAAGACGCTAAAACTGGGTAAGAACTCGCTGTCTGTCCTATCACCAAAGATCTCCTACCTCGCTCAGCTGACCCACCTGGAGCTCAAGGGGAACCATTTTGAGCTCCTGCCGCAGGAGTTGGGCTGCTGCCGGGCGCTCAAGCGCAGCGGTCTGGTGGTAGAGGACGCCTTGTTCGAGACTCTGCCGTCGGACGTCAGGGACCAGATGAAAGCGGAGTAAAGACGCCTTACTGTCACCACAGTGCCTGCTGTTTGCTCCCTCACTTCTTTTGTAGGATCTCATGAGCCCACTTGCACTATTTTTAGTATATCTGTTTTTCAGTTTCCTGTACCCATTTTGGAAATTTAGCCCCTGAAGCCAGTTTCAATTAGCAGCATGAAATTTGGTAGATATGTCTCAAGCAGTTGTGTCTGAAAATATACAGGAAGTCTGTCATTTTGGTTTGAAGTAATCGTTTTAGCCTCATTTTGGCCATCTCCAGGTTTTTCTTTAAAAAAAACTAACATGTCTTATAAACAGTTTCACATGCAACGTTAAATTTGGTCGATATGTTAATCATGAGTAGACCCACAAAAAAGTTCAAGAAATCATACACACGGGAAGTTTGCTATTTTGGCCTCATTTGGGACATTTCCACAGGTCATTCAAAGGTGAACTTGTCCTTGAAATGTAGCGCGATTTCAAATCTCAACCATATACAAATACAACACCAAAATGTGCAACTGTGGTTGCCATTGCTTATAGTCAGAGCATTGTGGCAAAATTTGATGATTCGTCATAAAATGCTTACGTTATTAACTCCACTTTTTTTTCTTTTTTAAATATTCAGCTTCCCTTTGCTTTATTCATTTAGAACAGGGAGGGTCAAGTTCGGTCCTCGAGAGCCACTATCTAGCTTGTTTTCCATGTTTCTCTCCACTAACAGACCTGATTCTTGATCTTCTGCAAAGCTTGCTGATGAGCTGATCATTAGATTCAGCTGCGTTGAAGGAGGGAGACATGTAAAACAGGCTGGATAGTGGCTCTCGAGGACCGAACTTGGCCACCTCTGATTTAGAACATAACATTTGATTAGACCCACAAAAAAGTAGCCTATAGCCATGTGTCTGAAAAGAGGCCGCCATTTTGGTTTGATGCCACCATTTTTGGGTCATATTCTATATAGGGGTCCTTCAAAAGCGAACTTGTAAAGGTGTTGGAGTATCTCTACCAAATTTGAACCACATAGTGTATTCAGACAGATGTATGAGACGACAATGCGAATCATTACAAGTTTGGCTGTCTGTGTGTGGGAGGAGTAGCCCATGGCGATGAAATTTGATGACTCGCTACCAAGCAAGAATCATTTCCACACAATTTTGAAAATTCAGCCCCCAAATGCCATTTTTGCTTACCAACATGCAACTTGGTAAGCATATTTTTCATGTGTAGATAGAAATGGATAGAACGGATAACAACCCCATAAAATGCCAAATGACGATTCCACATAATCTGATCTTGACTAAACGTCTCTTTTGTAGCTGATGTCGATCAGTCAGAAGAGATAAATACCAAAGATAAAATATTACGTAGTACCACATCTTTCCCTCTTCTTGTCAAACAGCTTTTTGACATGATGCCCTACTGCATATTGCCGTTATCCCCGGGAGCTTTGAATCCAGGGCGACTTGACTTTTAGCGCAGCTAATTAAAGGCATGAAGGACTAATTGACCTTATTCAAACTTCATTTACATTGATGGTCACTGGCCACAACATTAGGTACACATTCATGATGTAATGTGATCAAAATAAGAGCTGCATTAAACATTGCAAGAAAAAAAAACCCCTCAGTTCACTGAGATATTATTTGAGAAAAGTGCCATTTTGAGTGCCGTATAATATAAGCTAAAGGGGCAAAAACATAATTATGTATACCCTATTTAGGGACTATTAAAGAAATGCAATACTTAAAATTGTTATATCATTTTGAATTACAATAAATGTATTTTAATTGTCTAAACCTGTTTGTTTATAAAGTATAACGAAAACTTTTGCGTTTGCAGTTTTTCCTGCACAGATGCTAGATTGTGCAAGTGTACTTAATAAAATGACCAGGAAGCATTTAATGGCTAGTTATTTATGGCTCAAAAGTTTTATTTTGTACACATTTTTTACACCAAAGGGACATAGCATATATCTTACATTGAGTCATGCCTTAATTAAAGCACTGTATACACAAAAGATTATTTTACGATTTAAAATAAAATTTTGGAACTTTTGTCTGGACTGCTATTATTTCATACCTGACTTTACAGTGTCTTGTTTTTCCAACCATCCATTTTCTATTCTATTCTGTCTTGGCATTTATCTGGTGGACTTAAAGCAGTGCATCTCAATTATATTTTTTCTTCCCTCTCACAGTAGTAGCATTTGTCTCTATAAAATTGTTTTAAATACACCTCTGCAGAGGAGCTAATACACCTTGCACACTCTGATAATGAGGGCGCCTCCTACTGTAATGGTTGTGCAATTACACTTTATTATTGTACTTGAAAGTCAAAGCAAATAAATAATAAAAAATAGGGCTGGCTCCTAAATTGAAAAACGGGTAAATTGAGCAACTCATAACTGAAGGCACCAGTCTTTATGAATGCTTTATTTTTATTTTATACCAGAATTATATTTTTGTAGGTTCATTTTCCGTTTTGCACTTGTTGGACAGCCCCTCGCTGTTATCTGCCTATCTGGGTCCAGCTGCCGTTACTCGACACTCCCTTGTGTGCCTGTGTGTGGCGGGCTTTTGGCGTCACGCGGCTTCCACCTGCCGTCCACAGGCGGAAAGCAGCAGCACAACATCCGCGCATACACACCACCACCACCACCACCTCAGCAGCAGCCGCCTCAACTTCCACCCAGCCGAGAGTCCACCTCGTCAGCCGCCCACCGCCATCCGTGACCGGCGGCAGCGGCGGAAGAAACCGGACCGGACCATCCGCGGCGAGGCGGGACAGCGGGTAGGCGTGGGGGCGGGTGCGTGGGGGGGAGTAGCAGCCGCCCTAAGCCGCTTAGAGGCGGCCTGAGCACAGCTACAGGCAGTGACACGAGCAGGAAGAATGGACGGCTTCAACACGGCAGACCGGCGACCAGCTTCGGTTCTGGTGTAGCAGGACAACACCGCGCGTCGAGTAGACCGCTGCGAAGGTTCGTTTGACCTATTTTTGTGGATTTTAACCCCATTATGTTGCGGTTGGGGCTGTTTTAAGGAGATAGTTGATTGTTTTTGCGTGTTTTGATTGTTCTAAGTATATATGGGGCGAATGCGCTGAATAGGACGGTGTATGTGTTTTTTAGCCGACAAATACGGAAGCAGGCGTGCGGCGTTTAATGACAGCTCGGACATGAGGCGACTTCTTCCTCATTGTCCCATGAACACATCTCCACCGAAGAAAATGTGATCATGAGAGTATTTGTTCTATTAAAGTCCTATTATACACTCATTAGACATTTTAATAGGTACTCTATATATAACATTAAGCATCGTTATTGTAGCCAGCTAGCTAGCTAGCTATATTAGCACTCATGAATATATTAATATAGAATCAATAAAGTACAGTACAAACAAAAACAAAGAGTTGCGTTGAGGAGAAAATAGACAAAGTCCAAGTCTAATCTGAAAAGAAAAGGAGATTTTTTACATGCTGGTATCTCCTAAATGGAGATAGACAGATATGTTTTTTCATGGATGATATGATACAGAGTACAATATTAGTAGTCAAGGAGGCCGATAACGTTATTTGGATCTGATATTCATTTCAGTGAAAGGGAAAAAAAAAAATTGGCTTCAGAATAAAAATAAATAAATACAAATTCCAACTCTTAACTTTGTTGAAATGTCTTAAATCACTTTAAAAAATCTCAACATTATGTCTTCAAAAAATAAATGAAAACTTTAATAATGCTGTAGCTCCCTATATTTTTCTACAGTAAATATTGTTTTTTCCAAAAATTCCCAAATTATTGAAATGTTAAACTTTCACCCATCTTTGTTTTAATTTCAAATACAAATAAATGGTGCAGAGAGTTCCCAGGGTCAGCAACATCGCTTATAAAGTTTTAAAGTTAAAAAGACACCATTTAAATATATAATTCCCTGAGGTGAACAGTTTTTCAGTAAATTTTTTCCATAACCACCCAGCCCTAGTAACTTGGAAAGCAAATTTGTTACAAAATTTTTGTCTAATAATGCACATTATATTTCTGATATTCCGCACAAAGTACAAATATTGACCTAAATTAACATTGTGTCATTTTTAAGGATAGTTAATGCCCTGAAGATGGTGCCTTCATGGAAAATAGGCACGTATGCCTATGTATTATAGCTTTATTTACAGACAACAGGCACGGGCTCGTTAGCATTAGCATGTCCGTGCGGGAGTTGAAGGAATGTGTCAGCGGTCTGGTTTGGGTAACCTTTGTAAACGTGTAACAACTTGTACTGCCTGGTTAATGTGCCGCAAAAAGGAAGACCAAGAAGTAGGATATTCACACCTCCGCGGTTACACTGTTGCAGAAAACATTTACATGCAGGTGGCGTCCTGCGTGATGTGGCTCGGATAAGGTCGTCATTAATGAATCTTTTCAGATTCAATCCCGATCTTTTAAATTCGATTCTGTGTCGGCTGCTGACAGGCAGGGCTAAAGTGGCAGCATACTGACACAGGGAAATTCAAACCCGCATCTCCTGACTGCAAACCATTAATTCACCAACATCATTTTTATTTTTTATTTTTTATTTTTTTGTTGCGGTAGGAATGTTCAGTCTCACTGAAGTCGCCTCCCTGAACGACATCCAGCCGACTTACCGCATCCTGAAACCATGGTGGGACGTCTTCATGGACTACCTTGGCATCGTCATGCTCATGCTCGCCATCTTCGCCGGGACCATGCAGCTGACGCGGGACCAGGTGGTCTGCCTGCCCGACTTGGACTCGGCCCCCGACGAGGTGCCGCCCACGCCGACTCAGGTGTCTGACAGGTTGTGGAGTAAGGAGAGTGCCACGGGGGAGCAAGCGGCGCCCCTGATGGCTTCCCCCAAGCAAGTGCCGGCGCAGCAGCCACCCCCCACCGGGATCCAAACCAAACTGGATTTCCAGCAGTACGTCTTTGTCAACCAGATGTGCTACCACGTCGCCCTCCCGTGGTACTCCAAATACTTCCCCTACCTGGCGCTCATCCACACTCTCATCCTGATGGTGAGCAGCAACTTCTGGTTCAAGTATCCCCGCACCAGCTCCAAGATCGAGCACTTTGTGTCCATCCTGGGCAAGTGTTTCGAGTCTCCCTGGACCACCAAAGCGCTTTCCGAGACCGCGTGCGAGGACTCGGAAGAGAACAAGCAGCGCCTGGCGGGGGCCTCGGCCCATCACAAGCAATTTTCCACCAGCAGTGAAGAGGGCAGCCCCAACCAGTCGACACCCATGCTGACCAAATCCGGTGTCACCTTCTCCGCCGAGAAGCTGGTGAGCGAGGCGCCCTCCATGACCATCCTCGACAAGAAAGACGGCGAGCAAGCCAAGGCGCTCTTCGAGAAGGTCCGCAAGTTCCGCGCCCACGTGGAGGACAGCGATATGATCTACCGCCTGTACGCCCTGCAGACCCTCATCAAGACTGTGAAATTCATCGTCATCCTGTGCTACACCATGACCTTCGTGGCCTCCATCGACTTCCACCACATGTGCGAGGCGGAAATCAAACACCTGACCGGGTACAGGAAGTTCCACTGCACGCACAACATGGCGTTCATGCTGAAGAAGCTTCTGGTGAGCTACATTGCGCTCATTTGCGTCTACGGCGTCATCTGCATCTACACGCTCTTCTGGCTCTTCCGCCGCCCCCTCAAGGAATACTCGTTCGAGAAGGTCCGCGAGGAGAGCAGCTTCAGCGACATCCCCGACGTGAAGAACGACTTTGCCTTCCTGCTGCATATGGTCGACCAGTACGACCAGCTCTACTCCAAGCGCTTTGGCGTCTTCCTGTCGGAAGTCAGCGAGAACAAACTGCGGGAGATCAGCCTGAATCACGAGTGGACCTTCGAGAAGCTGCGGCAGCACGTGACCCGGAACGTTCAGGAGAAACTGGAATTGCACCTCTTCATGCTGTCGGGCGTGCCCGACGCGGTGTTCGACCTCACCGACTTGGAGATCCTCAAGCTGGAGCTCATCTCCGAGGCCAGGATCACGGCCAAGATCTCGCAGATGATCAACCTGCAGGAGCTCCACTTCTATCATTGCCCCGCCAAGGTGGAGCAGACGGCGTTCATCTTCCTGCGGGACCACCTGCGATGCCTTCACGTCAAGTTCACCGACGTGGCCGAGATCCCCAGCTGGCTGTACTTGTTAAAGAACTTGCAGGAGCTGTACCTCGTGGGCAACCTGAACTCGGAGAACAACAAAATGATCGGACTGGAGTCTCTGCGAGATCTGCGGCACCTGAAGGTCCTACATCTGAAGAGCAACCTCACCAAGATCCCCACCAACATCACGGATCTGTCGCCGCACCTGGTCAAGCTGGTGGTGCACAACGACGGCACCAAGCTCCTGGTGCTCAACAGCCTGAAGAAGATGATGAACCTGTCGGAGCTGGAGCTGCACAACTGCGAGCTGGAGCGGATCCCGCACGCCATCTTCAGCCTCAACAACCTTCAGGAGCTGGACCTCAAATCCAACCATATCCGGACCATCGAGGAGGTCATCAGCTTCCAGCACCTGAAGCGGCTGACGTGCCTCAAGCTCTGGCACAACAAGATCATCTCCATCCCGCTGTCGATCAGCCACGTGAAAAACCTCGAATCGCTCTACCTGTCGCACAACAAGCTGGAGTGTCTGCCGGGCTCGCTGTTCACCCTGCTCAAGCTGCGCCACCTGGACCTGAGCCACAACGCCATCGCCGTCATACCCCCGGAGGTGGCTTTCCTGCAGAACCTCCAGCACTTTGCCATCACCGGCAACAAGCTGGAGGTCCTTCCCAAGCAGCTCTTCAAGTGCACCAAACTGCGGACGCTGTGCCTCGGCCACAACTGCGTCGCCGCCCTGCCGGAGAGGGTCGGCCAGCTGGCGCAGCTGACCCACCTGGAGCTGAAGAGCAACTGCCTGGATCGTCTACCGGCGCAGCTGGGCCAGTGCCCGCTGCTGCGTCGGGGCTGCCTGCTCGTGGAGGACCACCTCTTTGACTCCCTGCCCTTGGAGGTCAAGGAGATCATCAACCAGGAATCTGGCGCCGCTTTCGCAAACGGATGCAGGTGTCTGACGGACGTGCGGTAGCGTGGCAGGCACTCTAGCTTTTTTTTTTATTCAGCAACTTACAGGCCAAGTAGGATTCCCCTGGTATACCTTTAGCAACGATCTGGTGCCGAGTAGCGCTGGGTTTTTGGCAAAAGTGGGGCCAGATTCTAGCGACAAAGGGAACGCTCCTCAGTCAGGGGTGCCGTCAGGTATTTGGGGCTCCGTGAGGACAAAAAAAAAACCCAAAGGTGTGCCTAAACTTTAAAGGGGAAGTCAACCCGCCCAAAATTTCTTGGCAATAATATGTTCTATGCAGCCCCACTCGTCTTAAATGCTGTATTCTAGTTCATATTGTGTTAGCGGAATATGAGTTACGCAGCAAAATCCATCAGTTAAAAAAAAAAAATCAATATCAGAAAGCGGCCATTTTGCCACTTGCTATCGAGTGGAAATGACATCACAGTTGAACTGTAATTGGTCATTGCCTGAGCAACTGTGATGTCATCTTCAGTCGACAGCAAGTGGAAAAATGGCCGCCCCCTCAGATGGATAAAAATGGCTGGATTTTGCTGCATAACTCGTATTCCACTAATGTAATATTAATCAGAATGTCATGTTTAGACTAATGAGGTCACATATAACATATTATTGTCAAGATATGTTTAAGGTTAATGTCCCCTTTAATACTGCAAGTTGAAAATACTAGATTCTAAGCGCCGCTCTCTCTGTTCCTGCTAGTGACCGCATGTCATCAGCCCTAACAATTAATCACAATTTTACACCAAGTAGCTTGTTGCTTTGTAAGCCAGAAAGTAAGCAAGTTTTTTTTTTTTTAAAGTAAAATATTTTGGCATAGGAAAAAAAGTGTTTGGTGGAAAGCTTGTAGTGCATCAAGCCACCATTTATTTTTTGTAATGCAGAAGCTACAACTCTGCAGGTACACAAGTCGGAACTGGATGGGAGCTAGAGCCTAAATTTGTACTGGTTCTTGACTATCAGCAACTTTTTGCTGGTCCAGAGAGAAAGTTTCTGTTACGTTGGCAGCTGTGACCAGGGGTGCGCTCAGTGGTACCACTTTGGGTATCACCATTGATGCTGCCATAAGTGCTGTCAGGGGTACTTGCCAGGGGTGACAACGGGTGCTTGGGGCTTTGTGGGGGTACCCTTTGGGTACCAGCACTTACACAACTGCAAATAAGATGATACTATTTTACAGGACCCGTCAGTCAAGGGTGCCGCCGCTCCCTGCTGGTTACCACAGGCCCCAATTTTCAACTGCTGTAATATTCCGGTGCTGGCTCGGTGCAAAAAGTAAAAAGTGAAAGTTCAAGCACTGGAAAAACCACTGGGGGGCAAAAAAGGTCTCACCATGTTAATGTTGTCTTCGTGTTTACGCATGTAGCAACTTAGCGTTAGCATCAGTGACACAAAGTGAGACCTCAAGATCACCAAAGTGTGTCAAGAGCAAGTTCTGCCATGTTTGTAATAAATTGGCGGACGTTTTACGCTGAATTTGGTCAAGTCGGTGTTAAACCGTCTTGTTTTTTTTTTTTTTTTACTTACAAAGAAATCAGCAAAGCAGGATTTTTCTGTCCGGTGTGAAATGTTGCACCACGTTTCGTTCATGTTGCCGCTTTTGTTTTGCTTCCATTCACGCACAAGAATTAGTGGAGCAACTCTCCGTGCCACATTTGCGGTATACACCTGCACTATGGAACACAGCCACAACATTAGGGACACTTTGGAGTTGATTTCCTCTAATAATACTAACTACAATATTTCAACATGATTTATAAGGTTTACTCTCCCAAAATGGTATCTTTTTTTTTTCTTGTCGCAATATGACTTAATTCTTGTGAACAATTGAAACCCCCCACCCCACCCCCTGATATTGCACGCTTGCTTTTTAATTTTAATTTTAATTTTTTTTATGAATTCACAAAAATTACTTCTAGTTTTAGGATTATCCTCAACATTAGAAGCTTTATTGGAATACAAATGAACATTTTTGACATGTTTTGAAGAATAGTGTGACTATTCTTGTAACATTACTACTTTCTCTTTATGTATGTAATATTTTGACTTTATTCTATTGGATGCCAACATATTTTTTTCTAGCATTATGACTTCATTCTAAAAAAAAATATATATGTTTTTGGAAGATTGACCAAATGTAAAAAAATAAACACCCACTTTATTTTTGTAAAGCTTAGCTTTTTGTGAACAGAAACTGTATTTTGCCCCCTTAAAATTTTGACTTAATTATTGTAAAATTACACTTATTATTATTGTTATTTTTTTTTTTAATAATGCAACTTCTTTTAATATTATGAATGGTTGCTGCTTAAAAAATAATTCTGGTAAAATGACAACTTTAGTCCCACTTTTGTCATATAAATATATAATCTATTATCTTTATTTAGCCCTGTGAAATTGAAATTGAAAAATGTATTACCTTATTTTTTTGTTTGTTTGTGATATTTTAATTGTATTCATTACATATTTTTTTCCCACTTGCAGTATTGTGAATGCTCCATGTTGACCCCCACTACACACACACATACACACACACACACACACCTCCACTCCGGAATTTAACAAAGTCTATTTTTGTAGTTATGGCTTGTTCTAGTGTACCTAATGTTGTGGCTTGTGTTTGTGTATGTCTTTAGTGGTTTTGAAACACACATTGAATTAATATTCACTGTGTGTCAAGAGTATGAAACCATAAAGACCACAAGCAAGGGAACAAGAATAATAGTACTGTATGGTACATGTATATTTCTTTGTGTGTGTGTGTGTGTGTGTGTTTTGGGAAGAGGTGAAAAGGTTTATTTGTGTTAAGGTTACACATTCCACTGTGTTCTATGTGGTCAACCATTGACCAAAGGGACCAAATATCCAAATCCATGTGACGATTCCAACACAAATCAATTGTTTTGTTTTTCTTATATGATGTTTTACTCTGATAAACATCTTGTACTACTGAGTGTGGTATTTAAATAAATTACTTCAGCTTGTTAAAAAAAAAAAAAAAGCTGGAAAAAGGATAAATGTGGTGTAATTTGTTTTTATCTTAGTAAATTCAAATGAGATGACACCTTCAAGCTCAACTGAACGTATTCCTTTGAAAAGTCTTCCCTCTAGTGGAAGATAGTGGTTACTAGATTTTGAAAAAATGACCATCATTTGATATTGTTAGCCAGTGTAACATTATGCACAGTGTGAACATTAACACTGCTTTTAAAAGGACGAAAGATGTAAAAAAAAAACCTAAAATGTGACAAAAGTTTTTGGGGCGTTTTTTTAATTTTTTTTTATTTTTAAAGGTGCCTAAATGTTTAAAAACATACTAAAAGATTTAATGCAAAACATTGAACTTCAAAGTTGAATACAACTGAACTGTATAATAAGTAGCAATATTTTCATGTGCCACTAGAGGGAGCCCTCGTACCGACTTCAGCGTCATCCCTCACAGGCCTCTGTCTCATTTCTTCCCCGGCATCCTCCAACTTGGGCTGAGCACGCGGGACGCGACCCGGACTCCTTTACCCACGCACCCCCCTCAGCACACTTGAAATCCTTTTTGCTTCTTCTTTATCATCTTCTTCTTCTCTCAGGTAGGATTGCCAAGGACCCAGCGAGGACCCACCCGCCGCAGGTAAAATCTATAATAAGTGTTAGATAGAGGCCTTGAAATGGACACCTTTTAGAAGGTTACGGGCACTCAGGGTGGACGCAAGGGGAGGGGGGGTGGGGTGGGGGGGGGGACAAAGTCTCACGAGAACACTGTGACCTGAAGACACAGGAAGTGATCTTGGTACGTGTTATATTAGTTCTCGGATGGAAGAGAGGGGGCAGCCTAGCATCACTTTTGGAATACAAACACAAGGACGAATGTGTTGGAGTGAAATGGAGAGAACAACTTTCTCACAACCACTGATGTAACATAGCAGGAAGTTCATCATGGGTAAAAAAAAAAATCAGTTTATGATTTCAAGCAGGAGTTATGGTTACAAATTAGGGTGTGAAGCCAGTGTTATTGTTTCAGACAAGAGTTACCAGGTTTGATTTTGAAGATAGAGCTCCAAATTAGGGTTTCAAACCTGCGTGCTAGAGTTTCAAGGCTGAGTTTGGGTTTGGTGCTATATTTTTAAGTCAGAGTTTTATATTACAGTTTCAAGACAGATTTTCAAATTAGGGTGGGAGGAGGCCAGTATCAAAAGAATTGGATTCAATATATATTGTAGTTTATGAGATGAAAAAAATGGCTCCACTGTGTTTTATGTTGGCCTACATGTATTTTATTTAATTAGGGCTTACAGACATGAAAAGGCATTCAAGTCATTAGAAGTGCACCTGTTAAGAAATTAATGCAGCTGGCACCCTCCAGTCCAGAGTACATGGAGAGTTGCTTACAGACAGGTAAGAGAACCTCCAAGTGCATTAACCCGAAATTAAAGGATAACCCCATCAAAATAGACCGCGACATATCAGTGAACACTTGTGTGTCAGCAGGGGCTGAGCTGGAGACGGTGTACCGGAGTGTAGCCACTTTTCTACACGTCTTGGTGAGTTAGCCTATCGTGCTAACCGCTAGCGCCTTATGTGCTAATCAGTGCTAACCGCTCGCTTTAGCAGGACGCCAATGCCAATGACAGCAGCATTTGTCCCACTTTGTGTTGACAGAATTTTTTTTTTCATTTTCTGTGCTGTATAGAAAAGAGAAGACAGCAGGTGTTCTGTGAGTGAGTGAAGGCTTTTGGCAGGCGTCTTGGTAAGTCAACTTGGCAAGTTAACTGCTAACTAGCTACAAGACAAATGGCTATATTTAATTGGTTCATAATTGCAATTGCTAAAATTTATGTGTTGGTTAAAGATATGTTAATTTTATGTTTTAAGAAGGGATTAAATATTCAACAAGATAAGAAATCTGCTGTTGAAATTAAATTTCATAAATACAATTGTGTTTCAGTAATACTTAGATATTAAATATATAGTCTAAAAGAGGACAACACAGGGTTTCAAGCAGTTTTGAAAGCAAATCATAACCAACCAACACAATGGACTATATGCCACGGACGAGGCGGGACTTCCGGGTTTTCACCCATCAACTTTGTTTCCGTTTCCGGTTTGCGACGTGTGGGCCGTGTCCCAGTACTTGCGCTTCCGCCTTTGTGCCTTTCGGTTGCGCGTTCACGTCGACGGGTGCGAGGCTGCCAGTGTGTAGTGTCCATCTCTGTGTCCGAAGCATTTCAGATAGCCGAGACACCCTCCCGAGAGCGTGCAGTTCGGGGGTGCAGGGGTGGGGGTGCTGATGTGTAAAACTCGGAAGTCCGAGGCATCTACCCCATACAATATAACATGGCCGCCGTCCAACTTTTTACCTTTTGACTTGGTAGCCGAGCCGTTAGCATTAGCATTGAGTTGTTGACGTGACGCGCTGGTTGGGATAAAAATAAATAACAAACAAAAAATAAGCCACGTTCCCGTGTGGCGGCCATGCATTTACACATCCACCAGCAGCTTTTGTGTTTGCCCTCCGAGGGCCGAGAGCACTTTGCCGCCCTTACGGTGCTCGTCATTGTCAAAAAGCCGCGACCAGGCACGCAGAAAACACGGAGGTGACCGGGGCAGGTGGGCTCCAGGGAGGCAGCGCCCTCCACCGGTCGCAACACTAAGGTCCATCAGTGACATCTCACGGGTACGCACCGACACACTCGCGCAGGTAAAGTGCTTGATGGATGGTGTGTGTGTGTGTGTGTGTGTGTGTGTGTGTGTGTGTGTGTGTGTGTGTGAGGACAATCACTTCCACTTTACTCTTCGAATGCACTGAAATATTTAAACCTTCAATAGTGATGTGATTGGAAGTGAGAATGGACAAACGCACAAGTGGGTAACAAAAGGTATAACCCCCCCCCCCCCCCACGTAGTACTGTAATCTACTGTCAGTAGTGCTCAATCCTATAGGTACTCTAATTTTTACTATACTATCCACTGTAATACTGTATTCTAAGTAGTACAATATCTAATGTAGTACTGTATCTAAGTAGGAGGTTGGCTGTAGTCCCTTTATCCAAGTAGTGCAATATCTTATGTATGTTTAGGTCTGTAGGACTGTATCATATATGTAGTACTATGTGTTGTACTTAATCCTAAATAGTACTGCAACTGGTGTCCTGTTTGGTACTCTATACTGTGTAATATTGAATCCAATATAATGTAGTTCTCTATCCTGCGTTTGAGGACAAACACTTCCATTTTACTCCTCGAATGCACTGAAAAATATAAAGCCTTACAATATTGATGCGACCGTATACGAGAACGGACAAACACACACACATGCACAAAAAGCAAAAAGAGGCCAATTAATATTTGAGCAGCGGACGATTAAACGTCAGGAATTAAAGGCCTTGGAAGAGGTCGACTCATCCCGGGAAGGCCGTTACGTCCTCGGGAGCGGGGAGCGCATATCGATCCGACCGCGGCGTCCGCTCGCATCTAACAGCGCTGCCTTTGAAGGAGAAAATCGCAGCTGATGCGAGCCGACCCCGGGATTTCCCCCACTCCGTGCTAATAAATGCGCACGCTTTTTCCCCCCCGTCCTAAATTAGCCCTCGGAGGAGCCGTAAATCACCGTGCCGTATTTATGGGAGTAATGTTTTTGGAGCGGGAGAGAACGGGAGAATTACAAGTACAATTGTATCCACATGGCGAGAAATATTCCCGCTGATATTTTTGCGGGTAATGTAGTCAGACAGGAAGTAGCGGCGGCCCCTCAGGATCTGATCTGATGTCAGCAGACGTAACGATTGGATGCTTAAAACCTGTGCAGAGCTTCAATTATTCAACTAGTATTGGCAAACCCAACGGCCTTCTAACAAACACTGAGATTCACTTCAACAAGGCAGCACCCTAGCTAGTACTCTGTCCTTTGTAGTCGGGCTGCACAATATTTTGAAAAGATATCCATATCACGATATTGGCCCATTCAATATGCATATCGCAAAGACATGCAATAAGTTTCATATCAGATTTGATGCTTTCATCTGAATTTGGCCAGTTAGCCGCTAACTCAAATGTGCACCGTCATCCAATAGTTGAACATTATCGAGAGGTTATAGCAATTAATTAACTAAGAATATATTGACTTTGCTTATTTTGCTACTTGAATTTTTTTTGCTGTTTCATTAGATAATAAAAATTTCTTTAGGTACATGTTAAATATCGCAGTAATATCTATCGCTATATTCAGCAACTATATCGCATGATTTTCCAATATCGTGCAGCCCAACTTGGTAGTACTCTTTACTACAGACCTGCGTGCTATGGTGTAATGTATCCAATGTAATAGTTAGGGGGTACATAGAAATTATTAGTATTTTTTTTACTAAATGTTAAGGAAACATTCTCAGTCATTTCATAAGCCCGTCAATAAAATGCTGTGTATGTGCTACATTTTTTTTGTGTGGTAAATGTAGAACAATATAACAAAGGCAGGTTTATTATTTAGTTTGATTTTGTATCTTTAAATTTTGTATTTTTTTTCAAGGCAACATTTAGTTTTGTTTGATTTGAGTTCAAAAGAAGACAATGCTCCAGAATAAAATTTTAACATTAAAGTGGAAGTCAACCGTGAACATTTCTTGGCAATAATATGCTATATCTGACCTCACTAGTCTAAACATGATATTCTGATTAATATTACATTTGTGGAATATGAGTTATGAAGCAAAATCCTGCCATTTTTAACCATCTCAGGGGGCGGCCATTTTGCCACTTGCTGTCGACTGAAGATGACATCACAGTTGCTCAGGGCTCAGGCAATGACCAATCCCAGCTCGCCTGTTTTCTGAAGCTGAGCTGTGATTGGTTGTTACCTGAGATCTGAGCAACAGTGATGTCATCTTCAGTTGACAGCAAGTGGCAAAATGGCCGCCCCATGAGATGCATAAAAACGTCTGGATTTTGCTGCTTAACTCGTATTCCACCAACGCGATTATTAACTAGAATACCATATTTAGACCAGTGGGGCTGAATAGAACATATTGTCAATTTTTTATTTTTTTTTACTTCCCCTTTACGGAAACCATTTTTTATATTTTTTATTAAATTATTAATTAATTGTATGAACGAAGGGGTAATCATGGTATGATGAAAGGCAAAAATGATTGGGATCCACTGGTTTCATCAATGTAATGCACATGCATTTTATGAAGCGCTATTGGTGTGGTACCCCTGCAGTAATCTAAGTGATCCTGTATCCTATCTAGTATTTTTTGCAAGATGCTAGCAGGCCCATTTCCCAGCCTTCGCAGCTTGTTTACTGCTAAAAGCTCCTTTTAGCAGTAAAGCGATGCCTTTTGCTTTTAGCGGTCTGCGGGTTATTCTTGTCATTTTTGTTTGCGTAGAGTCTAAAGGTTTGAGTTTGGCAGAGCTTGTTGGATCCTTTTCCCCTCCGTTTGCCTTCTGAATTTGTGATGGGCGCGCTCTCACGCTGAAGTAAAAAGGTTGGAGCTGCGCATGATCCACTCGGCGAGAGTGCGAGTTAGCCGCTAAGCGCGCGTGTCGATGGCTGTCTTGATGCCCGGACGCGCTACACCGCGGCTCCGCTTGTTAACAGCGTGTATGTTAATGACTCCATTTAGGAGATGATCGATGCTCTCACAGCTTTGAAGGAGTAACCGCCGATCGATACGCAATATCGCTCTCTTCAACTGTTAGCCGCGTAGCCAGCAAACACACACGCGAGCTCTCTCGCGCTTAAACACAATTGGAGGAAATACTCGCTATATGTCTATGATATTTGCATTGCTATTTACTAAATCCTGTGTTTGATGCATGGTGGACTTAAAATAAATGTCACAGACAGACATAGAGACGTCACTGCTGTATAGATCATTATGATAATATCGTGCCGCACTAGCATGACTGTCAGCAGACGGTATTACAAATTGCGCAGCAGCTCGCTGATGAGTGCGTCAACATGCCAAGCACGCATCAAAGTATGTGAAGCAAGGCATGTGGATGAACCCCATGCATGAAACTAACGTCCCGCATCCTTTTAGTTGAAAGAACCACAAGCACAGGGTGGCAAAAAAACTGCTGAACATTAAGTGCAAGAACTCATTTTATACACTTTTTCACAAAAATCAACTTACTTCAAATTTTAATATTATTTAGGTACTATGTTTGTTTTGCATATTCCAAATCTGCTCAAAATGTAGTCCTACTCATGTTGTTGTATGTCAATATAAGACCTGGTGTAAACACAACTAACCCATGCCTGCCATCTAGTGGTAAATGCTGATGTTACAACTTAAAACTACACTTGATGCATATTTGCAGTTCAGTACACAACAATTTGCATATCATAGCATTTTTCAATATATTTCTTTTTTCTCCCCATTTTCTTCTGATTCTTTCTCCATTTAACCTCTGTTATTTTTGGAGACCACATATTGAATATCAACTCAAAATATGTTACGTGCTAGCTGCAATGCTACGTGGTTGAAGTTTGGGTTTCAAGCCAGGGTTATGGTTTCAAACCATGGCCAGTGTTTTAAAGTAGGGTTTTAAATAAGAGTTCGGGATTCAAAGAAGGGTTTCAAGTCATCATTAGGGTTTTCAAAATAGGGTTGGTGACAACCTCTAATGTGGACTGAACACACCTCATCCAAGCGTAGCCCCCCAGTCGCATCGGCGACCTCTCCCCCCCCCATGAGCACCCCCCAGGAACCCCCTTCTCAGAAAGCAATGTTTCACGAGGAAAGAAGCCGGGTGGCGCCCTGGAACATGTATTCATTCATGCTGTCGCCACGGTGGTGCTGGGGGTTCGGGGGGCGGCGCACTGTGGACGTGTTGAGGGCTGTGATCAGGAGCTCGCGCCCATTCTCTTTGAAATGCCAATGGCCTCATTTTCATTTTCATGGCGGGAAGGAGGTGCTCCCTCGTGACGGCACGCTGGACGCCAGGGGCGGCTCGTCATTACAACACAAACACATGCTACGTTTGGCTTTTGTTTCTCGGGGCGGAAAAAGTCTATTCCATGAAGGGACAACTTTATTTTTGGACAGAAATACAATATATTTTTTTTAATCTAGTGATTTTTTTAAATGTATATATTTTTTTATTTAATACGTAATATAGATTATTATTATTTTTTATTTATTTATTTATTATTTTCTTTTCTTATTTTTTTTCTTTCTGTAGATTTTTTATAATTTTTTATGTAGTGTTACTTTCAATGTTTTTTTCCCCTTTTAGCATTATTAACTTTTTTAAATATTTAAACTTTCTATCCTTAAAGCACCACCCCGTTCTCCCGGTGACAAAATTTGGCTTTTTTTTTTTTTTAATCCTTTGAAAAAATAATTTTTTGATTGGGGAAGAAAATACTCTTGAAATGTTAGCATACTTACTTTTGAACACAAATGACTAAAGCTTTTTTTTTATTGGAAAAAAATAAAAATAATTCTTACTTGGAAGAATGAATTGTTTTTCTTCAAGAGTTCTTAAAAAAACTTGATTCATTGTGGGGGTATTTATCCTGAAACATCCACATTTCTCTTCAAAACAGCTTTTCTCTCAAATAAGACCCTTTTAAGATTCCAACCTTTTTTTGTGTAAAAAGAAAAAAAGCTTCTTCCCGGAAAAAAAATTACATAAATTTCTATCTTAAATGTATTATATTTTACTTTTATTTATACGTGTATGCAGTCAGTGGCTCAAATGGGATTTTGGAACTGGGGGGGGGGGGGGACAGGGACTAAAACATGTCATACTGACTCAGAGATACGAGTTCCGGCATTTGTGTAACTTCAACGCGTCAGTTGTATCACAACTTACCCTGTTTATTGGAGCAGCTCCATATCCACTTAATTTCCACCAACCTCGACCCTCAACGCCGACACCGCGCACCTTGAAAGCCGGCTACTAGTGGGCTGGGGCTCGTCCGGGGTTCGCTGGCTGCTGCAAGCCTGAATAGGTGCTCGGTTCCCGGTGCATACCCTTCTTTCAATCTGGAGCTCATAACATTCCAAGTACTTCCCGTGGCCCCGCTCCAAGTAGCTCGGGATGGTGGATGGATTGTGCATCGTTAAGCGGCGGGAAGGTCTCGATCCCGTCAGCCGGATGCCTTTTCCCCACTCCCGCCAGCCTCCGTTGGAGTTTCAAGCGGGGTACCAGCAGCCGGCGGCTGGCCCGGGATACGCAGACGGTCCGTGCAAAAATACATGGCGGACAAGCAAACGCTGACGTAAACAACTGTGATTCTTTGTTTTCATTTATTTTGTTAAATGTATACCATAATGTAGACCATTGACCCCAAATTAGTTATTAGTTTATTGAAAAAATAAAATAAAATAAAATTTTCTACTTCTAATAGGCTGAAGTGTTGTTCATACTCTTCACTGCCCCCTATAGCCTGGGAGAATATCGACCACAGTGGGGAAAAGCTGAGCTGTGTATGATGAAGGTAGCAAAAAGTGTGCTCGCAGGCGCACACCGTCAAGCAAAAACCCTTCGACAGTGGAGGGTTAGGGTTAAAAAAATTTTAGGGGCACACGTACCCCCCCGTCCCCAGTGCCATCTGCGCCCGTGTATGCAGTATACTGTATATGCGTATATGTGAATGCATCCATAGTGTGTGTGTGCGTGTGCGTGTGTGTGTGTATAAACAAACAAACGAGAGGGCTGTTAGGAGCTATTGTTGTGTGTGTGTGTGTGTGTGTGTGTCAGGGGTGTGTTTCACATGTGATTTGCAAATCCGACAGATTTGCTGATCAAAAAGCGTCTCGTAAAGTGGCAGCTGTTCAAAGCGACTGGCAGGCAACAAATGTGATGTGACCCGGCCTAGCGCAGTCTCATTAACCGCTAACGTCGCTAACGACAGGTACGCCCTTCCGCCTCACACGCACCTCTCAATCTCTGCGCCGCGCTCCGTCCCTGATGAACAACAAGAGTTTGTTTGCTTTAGCTGGTGTATTTATTTTCGATTTCTGCGTGTGGGGGTTGTTGTTCGGCACACCGGCTTCCTGTTTCCTTTTGTGACAAACAGTCGTCATGTTTTCCCGATGAGTGTTGGGATTTGCCGTTATTTTGTGTGTAAGGTCATAAAGCAGTGATGGGCCTGCATGGTGGAAGGCACAGATGGGCCAGCTAACTTGTACATGAGGTCAAATGTGGATGTAAAATAGCTCACGGAAATAAAGAATAATGTAAAAAAACAACAAAAAAACGTGAGTAGAAAAACATCTTCAGTTTATGATATAAAAAAACAAGTTTTTCTTTTGAAAAAAGATTACATTCTTTAAAAAATAAGTAAAGTTTTTTAAATTGGAAAATATGACTTCTTGATGAAGTACAACTTTTTGTCTATTAATATTACCCTACATCTTTTGGGAGGAGGGTAGAAGTCTTTTCATCCTCTCCACAGACTGCTTTTTTTTTTTTAAACACACACGCACACACACACATGCACACACACACACACACACACACAAACCTGACTTTTGATTTTGAAAAATTACCTTTAAAAAAATAAAAATAAACTAAACAGATTTTTTTTTAATCCTGAAAAAACGATTTTTCTAGACAAAAAATTATCCACAAAACATGACTATTTTAAGTAATAATTTGTATTTTTATCTCTCTTCTAAAAAATTTTTTCACCCCCCCCCAAAAATGGTATTTATTTATTTTATTTTTTAATTTGTTGTTTTTTATTTTATCTTCAAAAATGACTTTAAAAAATATATGGAATCAGATTTTTTTAAATTAGTTTTTTAATGGAGAAATGGAGGGAAAAAAAATATTACCAATTTCTCGAAATAATCTGACTTTATTTTGTAAATCTCACGCCTCTGTTCTTCTTGTAACTTTTGGCGCCTGCTCATCTCTCAGTTGGTGCTGCAAAGTTTAGCATTTTAGCTTGGAACCGCGCCGTTGACGAACCAGATCAATCTTTGAACGTGTTTTCCCCAGAAGGCTTTGCTTGACCTTGAACGAGCGTCGACCTCCAAACCAGCTCGCTCTGTGACTTTTGTAGTCTTTTTGTGCTCGGAGGGGTCATAAAATATTTAAAATCCTAACCCCGCTGCCGTAACCCTTTCTACAGATCTGGTGGCGGTCCATTCCAAAGTCCACCCCCGCCCCCCCATTCCAATCCTGGAGCGGGCGCACGCGTGTTGTCAATTGATGTCCAATGGCGAGGTGGTGCATTATACAGCAGTAAGCCGAGCGCTTTGTTTTATTCACAAGCTCGGGTGAGGGCAGACGGGGGAACGGGCAATACGGCAACGGTCCGAAAAACAGGTACAAATAAACTATGTATAAAAGCGGCACTAAGCTACAGCCTCGGGCCAAGCTCGGCGGGCTACCGCGTAGCACCCCCCTCCTCTCCCGCCACCCCCGCCCTCACCCAAAGACTCCCGATCAATTCTTGGCTCGCACTCGACAAATGTTTATTTTTGCTTGCCTCAACGTGATGACAGGTCGCTTTTGGGCGCTTTGCTCCACTTTTTTACTTTGCACTATAGCGATGCCGACGCATTCACACACACAAAATGTTCGCATCCGCTAAGTTTGACGTCACATTTGAGTTGACTTGTTTCAAAGCAGTGGTACACTTAATTTTAATTCACCAAGGTTCTGATAATATCTTACCACTCTTTCTGTTTGGGGAAAAATACTTTTTATGCCAAACTACATTATTTTGTAGTAAAAATAAATAAATAAATAATAACCAAAAATATATATATATATATAATATATCTTTTTTTAAACTTGACTTGAACTTTTTTTGATGATTTTTTAAAACGACAATTCTTCTTGAATCAGACCATTTTTTTCTTTGACAAGAATGACATTTACATATAAAAGTATTAATGACACATTGTTGATATTTTAAACAGTCATATTATCAAGGAAATGTCATTTCAACCTTTCTATTTTGTGCAAGAGTATGATGAAACTAGTATTTAAAAAAACATTTAAAAATTTTTTTTTTCATCCTTACATTTTTTTTAATGGAAAAAAAGTGTTCATATAGCTATAAAATGTTAATATTTTAAACTTTAAATTATTTTTATATACAAGATAGATATTGATACTTAAGAGCTGCAATATGGAAGTTTTCCCCCTAAAATAACTTTACAATAAGCTTTTTATTTGACCATTTATGACTGAAATGCCTTCTACTTAGTAGATTAACAACTCAGCTGTTCACAATGGGTACACCTGCAAGCCTCTGGCAAATAGTTTTCAGACTGGATTCGGGTTAGAATTTCCCGCGCCCTGTCTGCGGATGTGACGTAATGTGCGTGGTGTGTATGTGAAGAACGAACGGTATGTGCAGTTTCATTTTTCATCAGCAGGTGGCAGTAGCTATTTGAAATGGAATATTCTACGTTTAGTAGCTTTAAAGTTTCATCCTGTGTTTTTTATCTTTTAAAATTGAAAGTATAAAATATATATATTTTAATTCAATCACGGTGCCACCGCAAGTTTATTGCCTAAACAAACTTCCATGGACATGCAGCACTAAGCTCGACCTCCACTTAATTATAACAACTGAAACGATTAATCGATGTACTCTAAACGTATCAATACCAAGCGTAATTTTTTTCCCCCCACAATTACAATCAGTCCGCAGTCAAAATCAGACCCGTCGCAGCTAACAGGCGGAACATATTACATCTCCATTCCATAATGCTGCATCCAATCGGGAAACATTAGCATCTCATTGGCATTCATAAGCGCTGATGACCAGCTTTCCAGCTGCACAATTCTTTTCTGATCCGGAGCCACCGTTTTCAATCCATCCTGGCGAAGGGAATGGCGGGAATTCCATCTCAATCAGGAAGTTCATTAACCCGCATGGATGCGACCGATCACCGAGACTGACCACATGACCGCACGTTGCGCCACAAATTCACTCGGAAGCATGAACGAGGGCCTCAAATTACAGAAGGGATACATCTGATTTGATGTCGGAAGCAAGCGTACAAACACACATGCATACAGTGTGAAAATGTCTTGATTTGATTGGGCTCTATGATTTAAAATTTTTATTTTTATTTTTTACATTTTATTGAAGTAATTCATGTCTCTGCACAATATGTGATTTTTCACTTTTCATAAAATACCACAAAAAATATTTCAACATTTATTCACAAAATAATTTTTTTTCCTGTTGCTTAAAATTCATAACATGTTAAAAATATTTTATTTAAATGTTCACACAATTTTTGTTTTTGAAATTACTTTTATCTTCTTCATAGATTTTTCTAGACCGTTTTCACTCATATTAGAAACATTTAATTAATTTTCTTCATAACATTTTCAAATGTTTTAAAAACAGTCCACAATATCTTAAATATTTCATGATGTCTTAAAGCAACACTAAGGAATTTTCAGTTTACGTTGATTATGGCGACGCCATATGGACAAAAGCGGTATTGTTATGACTGAAGGAAGACTACATTTCCTATGAGGACAAGTGCAGTGCGTCGTTTTCTAACTCACTCCAGCGAGTGAAATACGGGCCAATGTTGAGCCTTGACTGTCCTTTCATCCAGGGTAGCTTTTGACGTATGCCATAAAGCAGTTTTTAGTTTCTTGTGTGGCAGTGTTCCTACCATCCTCCTCAAAGTTCCTTAGTGTCTGTAAAAATGATGCAGACCCCCTCAGACCATGGCAAAAGTACCATTCAACTAGTTTTAAGTCGATGTTTTATCAGAGGAGTTATGAAAATATTTTATTAAGGTTGAAAAGTTCCTTAGTGCTACTTTAAATAATTTGTGTTTAAAAAAATGTCAACAACAAAGCAACACACTCTCCACTGGATTTATTAGCTGAAATTCAGTGATGTCTTAAAAAAAAAAAAAAAAAATAATCCCCCTCAAGAAAGCCAATGTCTTAAAAGTTCAAGATGTTTTCAAAAAATCTTAAAAACTTGTCTGTCTTTAAAGCATCCCTGAAAAATATTGCATTTTATGTCTTGAAAAAAAATAATTTAAAAAACATCTTAAAAAAAATACATTCCATAACGTTTTAAAAAAACCTGAATGTCTTAAAAAAAAGAAAAGAAAAATTAAAAAAGTCTTCCCTTGCTACTGTGGAGCTGTGATTTATTAGCTGTGAGTCGTTTGTACCACTGGGGGGCAGTGTGTGACTTCGGATGCCTGTGTCGCGGCAGCCAATGAATGAATCGTGCCCATTTGAAGTGAAATTGGTGTGATCCTCTCATAAGAGCATCATTCACATCATAATGGCAATCCATTTCGATCCTATATCACAATTCACATCAAATGTGATGCAGAAGCATTTCTGGTAGTCCGCACGTCCGCTCAACCTGCCGCTCCACACCCTTTGGATTGGGGGGATGTTAACATTCAATAATTTTGAAGGTGAAGGCCTTCGATTTTGATGATTGTACACAGGAGCAGCACAATTGGTATTGAAGCAGAAAATGTGACCAAAAACAGTTAAATTCTTCACATTTTATGTATTAATGTTATTACTGGTGCGGTTTTGGTAGGACAAGTACAATATTATAAAGGGCTGGGTTTCTTGTTACATTATTTATTTATTTAGGGCAAACGGGAATGCACTAGCGGGCACTTGCATTCATTTCAAAGACACCGCTGTATTTAACACAGCAATGAAAGCAGTAAGCGTGTCAGTAAACACGCATTTACATTGTCACGTCAATGAGCGCGCGCATGCCGATTAGTTGGCTGAACAGAGGCTCGCCGCCGCCGCCGCCGCGCTCGCACACAAAAGGTGGCGCGCTGCAGTGCGACACAAACAGCTGCTTGCCAGGCCGCCTCGGTTGCCTTGATCAGCCAGCGCCGGCTGGCCGGCCGCCTCTCCTGGGCCGCTCCACCTGCCTCCGCCTGCTGCATCAATAATGCATGCAAGACAAGCATGGCCACCGCAACACAAGGGAGGGGACGCCACAAAGCAAAAACACGGCGTACATACTGTACAGCATGTACAGCGTAGGGAAATAAAGACATGTTCTTTAAAGGGGAGGCTTGACTCATTGAGCCATTTTCAGCAGCAAAAAGTTAATATTTTGTCCAGAATGAATTTGGAAACTTCATTATTTTTCATGTACAACTAAATAAAAAAAAATTCCACTTAAGATGACATCACCTGTGCTGAGGAAGTAGGTCGCGACCAATCATGGCTCAGTTTGCTGACCAAACCCAGAACACAGGTGAGCCATGATAGGTCGTTACCTACTTCCTCAGCACAGGTGATGTCATCTTCAGTCGACAGCAAGTGGAAAAATTTGTTTTTAAAGTTATTAGTTGTACAAGAAAAAATAAGGAAGTTATCAAATTCATTTTGTACAAAATATTAACTTTTTACTGCTGAAAATGGCTCAATGAGTTAAGTATCCTTTTAAGGGGCATGGCCTAGTGAGTGACATTTTGTATTTGTGTGTGACTGTGGCTCTCCTTGCCCACATGTGAGGACATATTAACCGACTCAATTTGCTAGTAGCTCAAAAAAATATTGTGTGAACATTTTTAACATCTTCAGTGGTATAATTGAATACCATTATTTATAATAAAATAATACAATGATTAACGATCATTTGAGCAAATATATTTCATAAGTGTGTATCAAACTGGTAACCCTTCACATAAATCATTAGTAATGCTGTGAATTGCCTAGTACCTGGCGATTCGATTGATATCAAGATTCATAGGTCACGATTCGATTCGATACAGATTAATCCCGATGCACATCTATAAATTGATTATTGCGATTTAAAAAAACACCTCACATTTAGAAAAAAATAATCAGTAAACTTGGACATGTACACTGTAAGATTTGTATGAAAATGTATTTATCTGAAAATTCAGGTTGCAGTCTATTTTCATGTTTGAACAGCACTGAAATCAAATATAAGGCCTTAATGTTCCATTAATATAACATTCTTCCATGCTTAATGTGTAAATCCTAACCCTAAGTAAGACGTTTTGTTGAATATTACAATAAAAAATGTATGTTTAAAAATTGATTCGGTCGCATATTGAATCAATTCGAGAATTGCGCGCTGTAATATCGCGATATATTGGCGAATTGATTTTTTCTAACACCCCTAATCATTATCCATGAAGTATCTGTTGTTGATCCCTCTACAATCACCTATTACGATATGATTTACGCCCAATAATAAATAAAAGTAAAATATGATTTTCTTCATTCCAAATACAATACGATTGACTCAAATTACAATACAATTTACAACATTTTACAATAAGATGTGATTTTCTCCAATTCCAATATGATGCATGTCATTCTAATTACGATCCAAATTACGCCACATTCAATATGATGCAATTCATTTGCATTACAATACAATTCATGCCAACTGCAATATGATTTACTGTATACATTTATGATTGAGTCCAGTTACAAAACAGTTCAATTAATTCCAATTACAACGATTTAAGACAATTATAATACAATTTAGTCCAATAGAAATACAAATTAATCCTATTTCAACATGATACTATTCATTCAAATTGCTATACAGTTAATTCCAACTCCAATATGTTTTACTCCACTAGAAATACGATTTACGCCAATTGCAACACGATCCAATTCACTACAATTACAAAACGGTGCAATTCATTCCACTCACATACCAGTGCAGTTCCATCCAATTACAATATGATACTCCACTTGTGATGCAATACGATTCTGAGTAGTTGGAACAAGATGTCCGACCGAGGTGAGCATAAATGCCGTTATCAGCCTGGCTTGATAGGCCCGAGATTAGTTTTAATGAAGTGTAAATGTGCCCTGGCCCGTGTCAAACAGCACATTTTACAGGCAAGAGGGCCTGCGTTATACACTGCTACCTTGATTTACACGTCCACCGACTTACCTGAAGTTTTTCAAAATCAATCATTTTCAAATCATGGCACCGCTGCATATGTGACGTGTGTAAAACAACCATTTCTGCCATTGTTGTTAAAATTCGGGGGAATAATTGTGTCTGGGCGCTTGCACGCAAAAAGTCAACAGGCGGGAGGCGTGCTGGGCGGGTAAATAGGGCGTATTATTTCCTAATGCAACGCCGCTAAGCCCGAGCTCACGTTTTCCATCGGGGAGCAAACAGCGAGCGCCGTCCAAATGGCCAAAGTAATTAATGTTCGCAAGCGCCGGCGACATATTAGAATGTTAACAGTGTCGGAGCCGTGTGCCGGCGAATACCGAGTGAGGGCTTTATTACGGCGGGCCCAGACGGGGGGCGACATCCCACCTAATTGGGGACATCACACTTCCCGCTGCTGAGTCTTATCCTACGCTCTTCTTCTTCTTTTTCTCATTTATCCAGCCTCCCCTCTCTCTCTCTCTCTCCATCCTCCTCGCAGTGTCTCTCGCCCCTCATCTCCGGGATCTGCTCTCATTAGCAGTCGACTACAAGACCCCCGCTCCCCGTCCCCCTTCGCTCGCCTCGTTTTGCATTTCAAGTAGAAGAGAGGGGGAGCTGTCGTACGCCGACATCTGGGCCCGCTATCTTTTTCTTCTCATCCCTCCCAGGAGCGCCGGCGTGTCATTAACGGGATTAATCTGGGCCCTAATTTCCTAATGATGGCTCTTTTAATGCATGTGAACCGGCGCAGTCTCTTGACTCATTAGCCACAATTTGCCCGCCAACATTTATTTTTGCTAATATGAATTTTTTTCCCCCTCCCGCCCTTCCCTGCTCCTCCTCCTCTTCGTCAGTAGGAGAGCAAACACATTTTAATTGTGCTCGAGCGACTTCCCAATCAGCACGCACTTAGTATGCACTTCAGTTACTCGTAAACTAGTGAGATAAGAGGAGATAAATACATCACTAATGTACGACGTGACTTACAGCTTTGGGGAAAAAAGGAAGAGACCACTGCAAAAAAGTCTCTGATTTTGCGTTTTGTAGGTTTATGTTTGAGTAAAATTAATGTTATTATAATTTTTTTGTTGTTCTATAAACCAGTCATTAACAACGTGTGGTACGCGGACTCCCTCTAGTGGTACACTCATTAAATTAAACTTTCAGTACATTTGTTAAATACAGTTGAGTTGTATTTAACTAAGATGCAATTCACTCCAATTGGAGTGGACGACAATTTGATACGATTCTGTCTAATTGTAATACGATTCAGGCTGTTGGTATGAATTCACGCCAATAAACTGCTATAAGACAAGTTACAATGGGATTTACTCCAATGAACTCATTCACTCGCAGCCATTTTCACTGAAGCAACCCCATTCGCTCCCGGCTGTTTTACTGGATTTGGACTGATTTTGCAAGTCCCACAGAATATTGTGTTCTATTGCTATCAAAACATGGAACCTACCAACAGAAAGATTAGAGTCTCTTCTTTCATCAAGAAAAAAATTATTTATCATTAGAATATAGCTACGTTTCATCATTATTCACAAACTTATTTAAAACACTGGTGAAAATAGCTTTTTTGCAACATGGCCCTGGTTGATCTGTTGTACTCTGTTGCTACCTGCTGGACGTAAAAAAAAAAAAATAAATACCATTGCTTTAAGCGAACTCTTCAGGTCAGAGGCTGCATCAAAAGCCTTCTGTATGCTTTAGCATGAACATTTTTTTTTTTTAAAACATAAATATGTTTTTGGGACCATGGCAATGTTTCAAATGGAACGTTTTTTATGCGTTTTGGGGAGCAAATGAGTTAAGATGCAATATGTTTCACTCCAGTTACCATATGTTACGATTCACTCAAATTACCATTGCCATAAAATTTGTCACAAAACAATTGACTGTGTGCATATATTTTATATTGGATGCCATCGTACTGTTTCCCTAATGAAGTGACCGGTGAGCATATATGAAACATTGATGACATGTTTTTCCAAATCACACCGGAGGCCCTGACCTCATCATGTTTTCCACATGCCAGGGATGCCAGGGATGCCCGGGGGGGGGACGAGGGTTAAAGTTCAACCGCCACAGCAGCCGCCCGGCATCCTCCCGGGTGACGATCTTCAGGATTTCCCCCCCCCCCCATAACACGCTGGCCAGGCCGGCCAGGAACCCCGCGGCTGCCTCGGGGCGTGAATACAGGCGCATGTTAGCCGGCCACTAAAGCGTGACGCCTTGCCGCAGGCTTGTATTCACGTAGCTTTGTTGGGCTAGCGTGATATTGTTTAGCCGCACACCTCCACAACGTCTTTACTTGCTAGTGGGCAACACAAGCGAGGGCTATCCCAACATAGCACATCGGAATTGGCCCGAAGGAAGCCAAATCACATCAGAATTGGAATGAATTACATTGTTGTTGGGCTGAATTGAATCACATTTTAATTGGAACGGATATTGCGTTGTAATTGGAACCAATCCTATCACGTTGAAGCAGAAGTGAACCGTATCATCTATTGATTGTGTTGAATCGCATCGTGGAACATATCTTGTGAACTGAAGTGAATTGTGTCGTGATTGGACTCAATTGTATCGTATCATAACTTAAGTGAATAGAATTGATTGATAATTGCAGGGACAAGTATTGTATTGCAACTGAAGGGAATCGTTTTTTTTTAATATTGTAATTCGGAATCAGTCACATCATAAGTGGACTGCATCGTGTCGCTTTTAAACTCCTTTTTGTGTGACTTTTCCATTTCCGTGAAGTGCTTTAGCTGCTCGACCGTTCTTTTGCGACCTTACCTGTGTGACTAAATATTAATTAAAAGTCCTTCAAATGCCAGCTGGCTAATTGGCTAGCACCTGCACATTCAGAGATAATTCCACGATGAACCTGCCTATGCCACCCACAACCCCCTTGAGCCCTCTTCCCCACTGTAGAAAGTGGCGGTACAAGCGCGGGAGTGCCGAGTAAATATTGAACGTGGGGACTAAACTCCTGCTGAACACGAGGACGAAGATGAGAAGCTGTCCTAATTAAGAAGCACTAATCAGGTTGACAGACGGGAAGGGGGGCACAATCCCCCCTTTACAACCTCCAGTGTCATTTATGATATGAAGCACCCCCCCGCCACCCCCCGCCCTCCACTTGTTGTGCTCCGCTGAGCTAATCCTTTTTTAATATCGCGGCAAATATGCAAATGTCCATTTCAATATCGTCAAACCTGCGCCGGCGGATCCGCTTTTAATTCAACGCTTTTAAGTCAAGAGCGCCACCTTGTCACTCAAACGTCAACCCTCAGAACAACAATAATGTTTTCCAATGAGGACCAACTAATGAAGGTTTGGACCAGCTCGGGATTGGATTTTTGATTTGGACGTTCTTCCAGGGGGAAAATGCGACTCAAGGACCGCCCCCTGCGACCGCTCCACAATGAGACGGCAGCGTTTAGATGATGAATAATGCACGACGAGGCCGCGCCTGCATCTACATGTCACAAAGCTAAAGCAAAGCGCTTGAAGGTCTCGGAGCTGCGGAAGTCTCGGGATAAAGAGGGCTAACGGAAGCGGAGGGGACACGCTTCCTCTGGTATTGCCGCGCCGCCATCGGGGAATACGAGCAGAGCAGGAAAGGGAAAGCTCAGCTCTCGGCCGCTAAAGTGAAGCTGAAGGATGCTATTAGCTATTAGCCGCTAGCAGCGCTTTGACAAACAGGCCTTGTTTTGACTCCAACTTGTTACATGTGTGTTGCCCTTTAAGGACGAGGTTTTGAGTACTTGCTGTCTTCTGGCATCTAAAGGCAATTATAAACATTTCGGGGGCGTGGGGGGGAGTGCACGTTCGTCCTTGCCGGTAGGGCTCGTTGCCCGTGTGGACACTGTCATGTTTCATTGTGTTGAAGTATCCAAAAATGAAGTGGAAATGGCCTGTGCTTGTTAATAGTTATTACCATGTACTAATCAATATATATATATATATATATATTTTTTTTAATCTATTGTTGAATATTGTCATTGGCCAACATTGGATTCTGATGCTAATGTGGTGTCACGGTATTAAAATGATGCTCGAAAATGACCTTTTTGAAAAACTCAGGTAAATAAAAATATTCTTCCCTATTGAAAATGGTTTATTTCATTTAAAAAAATATATGTAGAATATGAAGGACAGTATGTTAAGTTTAAATAAATAAATGCTAACATTCGTCTGGTGTATGAATTCAAACAACTCACGATGTCCATTCACTTGTGAGCTATATTAGAACAGAATTACTTGTGTTGTCCTTGGGGCTAACTAGTACCTGCTGGCACTTTTTTTTCAAGGCCAATGCACAATCAGGGCTAAAAGGAAACTGTGTTTGCAGTATCTCGTGTTGCTTTCTCCCTCCTCCTCTGTTACGTGCTGAGAAGGAGAAAGCACAAGTTAATTGGAGGCAATTAATTTAAAAAAAAAGCACCTCTTATATTCGACTCTGTAAGCAGCCAATCATATTGTGCCCTGCTTATATGTCCTCTCATAAAAGAAAATATCTCATTTCGGTTGCCATTACCTTACTACTATGCAGTTTAATTACGTTCGTTTTGTAACAGATACAAGTCCTAAGATCACAATTGTTTTTGTGTTTGTCATTTTATTTCAGTACACGATCATTTTTGTTTGTTTCCCTTGAAAAACGCGTCGGAACGTGAGCGCAATTCCAACAATAACCACCCCGCCCTCCCTCCCCTCGTTTTTCAAGCACATCACGGGCCACGTCGGGGAGCGACATGAATAGGCAACGGGCGCCGCTTGACAGATGCTCGGAAGTGTTACCTACAGAAGGGGGGTGCGCCGACGGGCTACGACCCGAGCGCGGCGTCAACGCTGCCTCCCCCCGCGGGTGCGAATGAGGTGAAAATGAGGACTGGGTGCGAGCGGCTGAGACCATGTGTTCACCCCTGTTTGTATGCGACAATATGCATGTTGTTTGGATGTCATGATGCCTGCCATTTAAAATAGGAAATAATGGCAACGCACGCATATTCGCGGTTTAGCATTAGCGAATTTGCCAATTTACTGATTTTTGAGGGAAGCATACACTTTGATTTGCAAAAAAATTCCTCACTTATTCACTGTTTTTGTTTCAAGTACGGTAAAGTGAGTTGAGGAGTTTCATTCAGACTTAAATAGTGCTTTGTTGCCATTTATTATATTTAAAAGCAATTCCAAACCTTTTTAGTTACAGTGCATCCGGAAAGTATTCTCTGTACGTGACTATTTTATTTTATGTCACAGTGGAAAGAGGAGAACCTTCCAGAAGCACAACTATCTCTGAAGCATTCCACAAATCAGTCCTATACGGTAGTTTGGCCAAACGGAGGCCACTCCTTCCTAAAGGCACCAAAAGAACTCTCAGACCATTATTAACGACAAATCCATTAACAAATTAGAGATAAATGTGAACTAAATGAATACTAGGTTCTGACCGATATGCATTTTTTTTAAGCCGATACCAATTGTTGGCAGGAAAAAAATACCAATTGTCGATTAATCGGCCGATTATAAAAAAAAATATATATATATATAAAATGCATAAAATTATCCCCCGCCCCATTCCTTTTCAATGGGTGTCACTGACGCACTAACTTTCGCTATTAAGGTATACTCTGCTTTGAAAGACAAGTCCATAGTAGGACCTTATCAACGAATTTCATGAAGTATACAAAATTATTGTCTAGAATGGTGTGTCAATAACAAAACCATTTTTACTTGCTTACAACTTCTGTACTGTATATGGTTAAGAGTACATAACAGGGCTGGAAAAATAGCAATCACGATTATTTGATTGAGATTGAAATTATGCTAAAAAAAAATATTGTGATTTCAAAACTTAGTATTTATTCAAGTACTGAAGATGCTCAACTACTTCATCGTAAGCGTCATACCCATTCATCCCTGCGCTTGTTTTTTGTCAAATACAAATGATGTTGTAAATATTATGTGAAATTCAAGTCTGTTGCATTTTTATTACTCCTTTTGATTCTAAGCATTAAGCTTTTTAGTGCTGTCACTAACAACTTTTTAAAAAATCGAGTCTCCTATTGATTATTCCATTGATGAATCGACTAATAGTTAACTCCAACTGTGATGTCATTAAACAGCTTAAAGAGCGCTTTGCGGACAACAGAATAACCACAATAACATACGCTACGCACCTGCTAGGTGTTAATGCTACGCAAGCAAAATGGTGCATTTAGGGTACTTTCACAGCATCAGAAACGTCGGTTTTCTTTGATTATAACATTTTAAGAGGAATGAAAATAATAATTTGGCCCAATTGGCCGATTGTTTTGGCAGCCGTTTGAAGACCAATAATCGGTCGATTATAATCTTCGGCCAATTAATCGGTCGAGCCCTAATAAATACAGTAGATAAACTTCAATTATCCAGTTTAGACGGAAAAGCAGCATTATTAATGGGATTGATAATGCTCTTGCTAATGTTGCTAACCTCAGCAGGCCTTACTTTGCCCCCGCCCGTGGTCAAGGGACAAACTTCCAAGTTCTCCAAGTTGGGCAAAAGCTGCTTTAAATAGCCGCTCTCTCATTGGCTGCTCAATTATTGATTGACAGTAAAAAGCTGCTGGCTTCATTACCATCCGAAAAGTGCTTTGGGCGTAGTGGGGTAATGCGTGTAAAAGTGGGCTAACTGCGCTGCACTTGAGTCACAGATGGCTCGCTAAGTATGTCACCATGGCTGCGAGGAAGACGACGACGATGAAGAGCAGACGAGAGTCGTCGCTATCACACGCGAGCCGGTGTCGGTGCGCCGGCGAAACACGGATCCGCCGCGCGGCGGCTGACGATCTGTTGTATGCGCTCGAGGGGAGCTCGGAGCAAAGTCCCGGCGAGATCCTCCGCCTCCCACCGCCCGCCCCCACCCCTGCTAGCGTGCTAAGACTGAACCTTTTGTCGAAAAACGTCTAGCTTGCGCAGAGCAGACGCACGGAATGCAGTATATGAGAGCATCTAACGAACACAAATGTACAATTGTTTGCCGAGACTCGCAAGAAGGAGAAGGGATTGAACAGAATGAAGCAAATAAGATCTTCGGATTAATTTGGCAGCTGCGTGTCGCATTTGCTCAAAACACCAAGTGGCCTCGTGATTACAAACATGCAATTGCTTTTGTTGTCTTGCAAGAAAAAGGACAAATTGCATACTGTGCATCAGACACAGGTTCTTCTGGAAAACATGGCCCACTTGCACAATAGTTTACAGCTTCTTGTGAGAAAAGTGAGAGAACGCGGAACCAAACTGCCTCGTAACCACAAACGTACAATTGTTTACATCGCCTTCATAAGATCCGAACAAATGGCGTGAATTTGATCTTAGGTAAGTGGAATGTACTTAAGGCCCTAATCCATTATAAATATACTTTATATATAACACACACAAACACACACACGCACACACAAATTAAAAGTCATTTATGTAGGTCACTTGAAAGTGAGTGCATTAAGATCTCTGAATTATTCATCATAATTTGGGCACCTCGAAGGTTGAATCAAAATGGAGGACTCTTTAATAGACTCTTGAATTTCATATTATACATATAATACAACCCATCTTATGATATAAAAATAGGAGCGAATCACACCCTATAATAATGTTATTTGAGTGAATCCAATTGCATCATAATTTAAGTGAATCATATGTCAGGAGTAAAAATATCGAAACTGGAGCTTTGCACGTATCGTAAATATTTTCCATCGGTAGTCCCCTGGCCATGATGTCAAAAGAGCAATAACATACAAAAATAGAAGTACAGAGTACAAATAAATTGTATTGTATCATATTTTGAGTGAATTGTACTAAATTGATAGTAAATCACATTTAGAGCGTATGGCGTCAGAAAAGCTAGTATACGTGTTGTGTGACTCGTGTCTGTGTTGTAACGGGTTCGGGTTCGAGAGAGACTCCTTATTGGAGTGAATATCATAAATGAACAGTATAATCACAATTTGAGTAAGTTGTGTTTTGTGAATTAGATGGCATCATAGCCGTGAATCGCATCACAGCAGCATAGCTTTGTAAGTATCGTTCACATATTTAACTGGAGCGAATCGTATCACAGTAGCTTTCTTTGTATTATCTTGAATTTGGCCAAAATTGTATTGTTATTGGAGCGATTCCAATTGAATTGTAATTGCCGTGAATCGCAGCTCACTGGAGTTGCTTTACATAAATTGTGAGTGGTTTGTTGTTAGAGTGAATCTTATTGAATGAACCGTAATTGGAATGGTGAATAGTAACTGTCATCAATTGTATTAGAATTGGAGCAAATGGGATTGTGATTGAAGTGAAATGACTGAGGATTAGCTTTGTGACTGTATCACGTAAGTTAACTGGAAGTCTTACGATACGGCAATCGGACCGAATCACATCGTTATTGAAGTGAATCCGATGGCTCGGAGGATCTCGATGGTGTGTATCATAATTCCAGTGAATGATAGCAGAATAAAAAATGTTCTTGACTGACTTGTGTACGTTGATAATTACAGTAAGCCTGGCGCAGGACCGACCCTCCCACATCTCGCCCCCACCCCTGAGGTGGTCCGGGTTAAATTGGGTTGAAAATGAGATTGGATCTAGTAATAGCAGGGAGCTGAACTTGGCTGTGTGCGCGTTAATAGAGTGCGAGCGCGGGAGAATTCGGGTGTTACGCCGCGAATGGGACGCGAGCAGGTGGAGGGCGCCGCCGCGTTCGTGAACAGACATGAAGTCAATTAGGAGGCCGAGCGGGAGTGTGAAGAGTGCAGGAAGGAGTAGGGGGGAGTAAAGGGGGTGGGGGGGGGGTGCAGGCAAGTAGCCACCTTTGCAAAATAGGCTTTGCTTAGACCCTCTTGAAAATGATTTATCAATCACGGGCCAAACATTTTGCTTTTTTTTTTTTTCTAGTGCTTTTGCTTACCCCAAAACAGTGTTGCAGCATAAGGTTCTTTTAAGTACCGACAAAAAAATCTATACAGGAAGTGGCACCTTGAGATATTGAGTGAAGTCTAACTTTCATGTACAAAAAAATGAGGTTTTAAAGCCCCGCTAATTAACTTTTCAACCTTCAATTCATATTTTTATAATTCTGCTGATAAAACTTGGACTTGGCCTGAGGGGGTCTGTATCATTTTTACTGGCACTAAACAACTTAAAGGTGGATGGTGGGAACTCTGCCACACACAAAAAAAAACTACAAACGTGCAGACTGCTTTACGACATACGACGTCGCATCCTACTTTCCGCCGTCGTTCCAGAGGGAAATCGACTCGAACGTCTACGCGCGATTACTGCTGAAAAACAACCCAAGAAACGAAGATTTTTGTCAGAGTAGACACAAAAGAAATAAAAGAAAAGAAGCCTACCTGGTTAAAAGCACAGTACAGGATTAATATTTGCCCGGCTTTCACTCGCTGGCGTGAGGTCAAAGACGAGGGGAAATTTCAATCGACACTGCCTTTGCGGGACTCGACTCTTTTTAGTAGGTAGCCTTCCATGCTCAAATAAAAAATGATAACGCTCATGTTCGCTATCAGAAAATTGCGTGGTAGCAGTAAATAGCCTTCAGCATGATAGTTCGCCCTTCCACACTGACCCGACCAACCACACAACACTCAAAAGTTGTTGGTTTTTCTTGTTTACGAGTGCTTGTGAATGCATCACAGGAAGGGAGGGAGGGGGGAGCGCATCGTTTGTGTGTTAACAATAAAGAAGATCACAACCAACGTCTGCTGTCGACATACTTGAGAATTGTTGCAGTGTTGTGGAAACAATATAATTCAATCCAACTGCGGGCACCTGGGACATCCGGATTTCACGACGATATTCGCTGGTCTTCATGGGGAATGTGGTCTTCATTCAAGCAAAAACAGTGCCGCTTTTGCACCATAATCAACGAAAACTGTTTTCTAGGTTTGGTCACATGATGTTGCAATGGGAGCCGAGGGTAATTTAAGGTCATTTAGTCAACAGCAGAGGGCGATGTAAGACACAATGTTGAGATTGATGATTGATCAAAATGGATGAAATCATCTGCTTAATTCTTATGAACTCATTTGCTCCCAAAAACGTATAAATATGTTATATTTTAAATAACCCTAACCCAAAGATGTATTTATAGATATATTTTATGCTAAAGCATACAGAAGGCTTTGATGCAGCCTCTGAACTGCAGAGCACGTGTATAAAAAAAAAAAAAAAAAAAAAAATATATATATATATATATATATATAAAATGTTCAATCCAGTAAAACAGCCCGGAGCGAAGGGGGTTGCTTCAGTGAAAATGCCTGCGAGTGAATGAGTTAATCATGATATCTTGTTTAGACTAGTAGAGGCTCATATAATATATTTTCGCCTTGAGTTCCCCTTTAAGGAAAGATGTCATCAAAGTTTGGAGATTTTACTTTCCGAAGAAGCCCCAAAGAATCTGGTGTCTTCCTGGTGTGGCCGCAGGGCAAGAGTGAGTTGATTACAATCGCTCCCAGGTGTGTTCCTCCCTGCGCCATCGAGGGGAAGCAGGGAAGAGACAACTGACAGAACCCCCCCCGAAATATAACTCAAGAGTGAATCGCAACAATCACACCATATCAAAGAAAGTCTCATTAGATCTTTATATAAAACCAAAAGTCGCTTCATCTTTGCTCCCTGCTGCACCTTCTCACTGCATGTTAATTACCGCCGTGTAGCTTCTGTTCTCCTAATTGTCACTTATTGCATTTTCATCATTTATTTACTCCTAATTCCAGTCGACTCCAACGCCCCGCGAACATGTCTTAACGCTCTCTCTTTGTTGAGAAACTCTTTGATGCGTGTTTTAGTCTGCGAGGCGCTCCTTATTAGCGTTTGTTATTATTATTAAAGGTTGAGAGGAGGTAGCCTATCGTGACAGATTGGCCACCTGTGTGTGCGTCTCAGCGGGGGAGTCACTTTCAATTAAAACCCGCTGTCTTTAACAGTGCAAATACGCAATTTAGCTAATTGCTAGCGCGGCACCACGGAGCATGACGGCGAGGGACGGACCGCTACGCTCGGGCCTACCCGCTCGCATTAGTAGGACGGACCCCCACCACCTTGCCCCGGCGGGGACGGCACTTGTGACACGCTCGTTAATAATACATTAATGAAGGTGGCCGCCCCTTTGATAATGGGGCTGTTGGAAGAGGGCCAGGCAATCACCTCGCTGGTGTAATCCAACCTCGGGTTAAATAAGCTTTTGCTAGCAGGGGAGCAGAGTGAAACATGGAGGTGACGGGCGTTGGGAAAGGGGTGGCGGCACGGGGGGGCTAAGGGGGGGGGTTGGGTCTTGCCCAAGGAAATGTAAATGACTCTTTTGTCTGGGACGCAGGTGGAAATGTGAAACGGTGAAGAAGCGGCACTTAAAAATTGTTGTCTGCGGGCATCTGCGTCGTTTGATGGCGGGTGACGGTTGCAGTGGCGTAGGGTGGGGGAGGGGCAGTCACCCCCCCCCCCCCCCCCCCCCCCCTCCGGTTTTGATTGTTGCCACTGGACGTTCACGTTGTTTGTCATGAGCACCACTGCTGTCTTTTCCCTTCTTTCCAAAGCGTGCAATCAACAAACAAACTCACAATAAAGCAGTCAGGGCTTCAATATTTTAAATACCCGCTCTTCTCATGCCATCGCACCCCCCCCTCCCCAACCCCAATCACTCCCCCTCACCCCGTCCCATCCCGTATCACGCCTCATTCGCTTGTCGGTTTTGGCAGCCTCTCGCCGGCGCGTCGAAATGTTGCGGGTGATATCAGAAGGAGATTCTAATCACAGGGGTGTTGTGTTAGAGCCGGCACAAAAAAGCAAGAACAAGAGTTTCCCGCCTGTCAGCCATGGTGCACGCCAGCCTCTGTCAGCCGGCGATACGCCTCCAGACACGTCTGCCGCCGCTCGGCAAAGTGCGGCAAACTTAACAGCGGCCCGGGAACAAAGGGAATGAGCAAGTGACGGGGAAAATAAGATGGGATGCAATGTTTCCTAGAGTCAAATACAGTATGTTGAAGCAGAGCCATGAGAGGAAGCCTTCAGTGTGTGTGTGTGTGTGTGTGTGTGTGTGTGTGTGCGCGCGCGCGTGCGCGAAGGTAAACACAACCATTAAGTTGCTAACTGGGAGGGAGCACGCGGGGAATTTGTCCTTTTGTTTCTCGTCCCAGCACACCTTTTGTTTAGTTTTCCCGCTCGCGCGGTTGCCGCCGATGTTACACATCCCTCAGTTGAGCGTTTAATTGGAGCGTCAGCTGACAAAATGCAGCCGAAAGCGCGTCGACATCACTCCACCAATCACATCAAACGCTGTCAAAACGGCAAACGCCAGACCGGGCTTGTATCGCTGATTTAAATATCCAAAGTCAAATTGTTTCATTGTTGAACTATTGAAATTCAAAACCCTAAGATAGCACAAAACCTTAGCCTAACCCTGAAACCAAACTGAAATAACATAACATAACCTTAATCTAGCCACTAACCCTAACCTATCCCTTACCACTACTAAAGTGAGTCTTTCTTAATATACAATACCAGCATCAGTCACCGATGGTGGTCACCGCATTACTTGCCTTATATATATTTATATACACTGTATATATATTTATATATTGCCGCCGATGAGCTTTTAATTGGAGTTGACCTTAAACTAAGGTAACCCCAACTCAAAAATCAAATGTAACCCCAAGCCCTAAAATTCATTGAAACGGACGTAAACCTTTTAACTCTAACCCTAAAATAACTCAAACATACCCTACAACTAATCCTAATCTAACCCTAACCTAACCTAACCTAACTCCATGATTAAAATAAAGTAAAACTAAACTAAGTTAACTTTAACCTTAACCATTAACCAAACTAACCCTAACCCAAACCGACCCTAAAATGAAACATAATCTAACTCCAACCTAACTTCGAATTAAACCAACCCTACTCTAGCATAACTGAACCTAAACTAATTTAAATAGACTACATCATTAGTTTTATCAAAAACTATTTCGATATTTTCTTTGAAAATGCTAAATTTTTTCCAAGGAAAAACTGCTAATTTCTCAAACAAAATGGCATTTTTCCCCCTCAAATAAAATAACAATGCTTGAAAGAATGACTTGATAAAGTGCCATATTTCTCTATCTAAAGAAACATAATTTTCCCAATAAAATAAAACTAATAGACTCTTGAAACAATGTCATTTTTTCCTGGGAAAAAAAAGCTAACTTTGTCGTGAATATATATATATATATTTTTTTTTTTACAAATTTAGCACCTAAAGTAATTTAATTAGATCTGGCAAGGTTAGTACTTAATTCGGGAGGCAACCTTCATTTTCACCATCGTAAAGACGTTGGCAGCGAAAGATGAGGCGTGTCTGTGATAAATAAGTCAGTGGGCAAATAACACCAGTGGCGAGTGGATTAAAACCAAAGTCGGTCGCGTCCAATTAGACGGCAAAGAAGCAATGTTCCATCTAAAGTCAGATAATTCCAAAGTCCCTCATGTTCCCTCCCCCTTGCCCCTCGCTCATCTCCACATGAAAAGAAATTGTCCCAAAGTAAGTTCTTAAAAGAGCTTGAAATCATTAAGCGGGACTTTTCAAAGCGCCGCTGATGGAAAGCCAATGGGAAAGTCCTGCCGCTTTAATGTGCAGAAGAAGAAGACGAAGAAGAAGAAGAAGAAGGAGAAGATGGGGCCCTTTCACACCAAGTGAATATATTGAATGTTTGAAAGAATCACAGAGTGCTTGGCGTCTTTGGTCCTCGTGCCCACTGGGAGCCGGGCGCCAACCAGTCAAAGTTTCAACAGCATCCCTTCAAGCCAGACCCCCGCCCACCGCTCGCACCTCCTCGCCGTGCCGCCAAAGCAACACCAACGGGCCCTCCAACCTAAGTTGATTTATTTAGCAGGTCCACTCGGCTCCCCAGTGGTGTGATGTGAGCCCCCTCCCTCGACCCCCACCCATTCCTTCCATCCATCCTTTGCCATCGCATTAGAAGCGAGCTGCACCATCGGGGGCTTTCGTAGACCCGACCAACAGTCCAAGAGTTGAGAAACATCACACGTCAACATAGAAAAATCACACACATTACTCTCCCCCCCCCCCCCCCTAAAAGCCATTTTGAGAAAAATAACACTTAATTCTTGAAATATTTTTTTGTAATTTCATTCTCGTAAGATAATGATTTTCTTCAAAATGTACTTTGTACTTCTTTTTAAAGTGTTTATTCCGTTAAAAATAAGACTTAATCCTAAAGTTTTTTTGTGTGTGCAATTTATTTCAGTTAGGTAATGAGTTGAAAATTTTGAAAAATGATGGCAGTCGTAAGATCGACTATTTTTCTCTTCAAAAAATATCTTAAAATATTACAAAAAACACAATTTAGGTTATTTATTTATTTATATTTTAAGTTAATTCCCAAAAGAAATACATTTATCTCACTTGCTAAAATATGACTTTTTATTTAATAAATAAATTAAATAAGCAGTCCCCTGATAAGCTACTTCCAAAAAATATGACATATGTCATTTGTTTTTTAATTGTCACATTTTGCCGTCTTCATGTTGAATTAATCGGTCAAATGACTAGATTTTTTGACATTATTTTTTGGGCGCTATTTCCGATTTGCAGCTCTAAAACGCCGATCACCTTGAAGACCTCCCAAGCCGATTGTTTTCCTTTATCCCTGTCGACGCCCGTTGATCTATTCGGACAAGGTTGGACCCAGGGGGCGGGTCCGAGTGGGCGGCGGTGTCGGGTTCAAAGGTCAAAGGTAGGGCCTCGGGGATGCGGCGGGTTCTGCTTGTCGTGTCAATACTCCTGACAGGCTAGCTAACACCTTCCTGGCGGCCGCGGGGTCGGGAGGATCGGGGGTGGGGGGCGGTGGGTCCCCGTGTGCCACTGGAGGTCTTGTTGACCTTGCTGCGGGCCGCCAGTGTCGCTAGAGAAGCCGTCGATAGTAGCCTGTCGTCACATTAGCGCTTCAAAGCGCAGTGTTAGCGCCACTTCACCAATGTTTGGGCGCCGTCTGGGCGGGTTAGCATCACTACCTATGACAATCAGGTGTGCACTCGTGTTCATATGCTAACATCTACAATGCCAGATTGTAGCTATGTTTTTGCGGCTGAACTTAATTTTCTAATATGAAATTGGTCAAAAATTCATTTTCAAAACAAGAACCCACCCACCCCCCCCAAAAAAATTTTTTTTTTAATTCACGGAATATTACATCTTAAAAAATGTGAATAATATCAATCTTTACATATATATATATATATATATATATTTTTTTTTTATATATATATATATATATATATATATATTTTTTTTTATATATATATATATATATATTTTTTTTATATATATATATATATATATATTTTTTATATATATATATATATATATATATATATATATATATATATATATATATATTTTTTTATATATATATAAAACATTACGTTTTACTTCTGGAACTAAATTGGCTTTAACAATAAGAAATGGCAATAATCTGCATAACCACTAGTGCTCTAATGAACATTTTTTGGGAAGTGAATCATCATTTGCAGAAAACCACCCACAAAAAAACCCTGCATCACGTTTTTGGCCACCGGCGAGGCTAAAACCGTTAACCGGTGAAACTCGTGATGCCAACTGCTGCACATGAGCCAAGCGCCAAGGGGCCTCCGCCACTTTGGACGCTGGCCTCCCAAGCCATGCCAATAGTGGTGGTGGTGGGGTGTGGGGGGGGGGGGTGTTCTGGGGGAGGGGGCGCCTTGGCCGAGGAGCCTTTTTAGCCAACGTCCGTCTTCAATGGGACGGAAAGAAGTCATTCTGGCAAAAAAAGGACAAACTTTTAATACTATTAATAAACAAATGGCTGGAAAACTGAATAGAAGGCTTTATTGTTTAATTGTACAGCTTTTCATGACAAAAATATAAAAAAAATTATAACTGCGGCTTTCTTCTGAAAAGCAGAACTATTTTAAAAAAACCATGACAGGTTTTTTGTGTGAAAAATCTTAAATATGTTCTAGGAATAAATTATGTTTATTCTAAAACAAAATAAAAAAAAATCTTGAAAAAAATAAATAAATCCATGATTTATTATAATAAATATTAACATTGTTCGTGAAAAACAACTGACTTTATTCTAAAAAAAGACTTTCTACAAAAAGTTATACAAACGTATTCTAAAAATATACAATTATTCTGGAATTAAAAAAATATATCTATAAAAAATACAACTTTGACATTATTCTAAAGAACATTTTCTAAACAATTGTTTTCTTAAAATAAATGGCAAACAAAAAAAAAACATTTCAAAACTGTGAATGAAAAGGATTTTTTTTAAACATTCTATATATATATCTATGCAAATATGATTTCAACATAATCCTTTAGTTAACTAAAATTAATACATAGCATAAAACTCAAGTTTAATAACAATAATTACCTAATTCTTCAAAATAACCATTAAAAATATGTATGTTTTTAATATAAAAAAACAACTTTATATGAATAAAAACAACTTTTTGTATATGACTTCCTCCTTAAAATATATATAAATTTTGCCTACAATTGTCTTTTTGGCCAAGTAAAAACAATACATAAACACAAGTGCTCCAATGAGTGCTTGTTTTGTTTTCTAAAAGAAATGACTAGTCTTAAATAAGCCTAACTATATTTAAAAAATAATAATCCAACTTGATTCTGAATAAATATACATCATGCAAGAAAACTATAGACGAGGTGAGTGGACGTGTTGGCCTCGGAGGCTTTTTGGACTGACTTCCATCTTCAATGGGACGGAAAAAAAAGATGCGATCACGGCGAGCGCGGCCAGCTCATCCGTCATTTGTGGAAAAGGTCAAAATTTTGCAGGTGGAAGGCGGCCGTCGCTGGGATTTTTCCGCTGCCGTGAGCAGCTAAGCAGCGCTGGCTTAAAATGCATCTGCCAGTAAACATTTGGGCTTGACTGCGGGTCATCTGCGGCCCGAGCGCTCGGCCGAGCGTGAACGCATACCTGCCGTGAAAAAAAAAAAAAAAAAGAAGGCAGCTCACCGACTTCCAACTTTCCTTTTTAGCCTCAACGGCTCCTCGCTAAATGCTCGTCCACGCGGACACGACCGCTTTTTTTCCCTCTGGAGTTTCCACTCCGACATTCCCAGTTAGGGATGAGGACGTGGTTTTACTACAGCATCAGACGACTTCTGAACTTTCTTGAAGCTTGACCGTGCACAACTATTGCAACATTATAATGGTGAAGACGTGGTAAAGTTACAACGCCATGACAAATTGATACATATCTCAGAAATAACACCATCTGTTTTGTGTGTGAATGCAAAATGGCTGCCTCATCCTGGCATTTGAGCTCAAAATGTAAAGTTGAAGCTAAGCTAAATTAAGCTAAAACGAAGACTGGCGGCCCACTAAGCCTAAAAAGCAACGGGGGAAAACCCTGGAATTGTCTTTTATTAGAGAGGTGCACTGTTTTTTAAAAATTACATTTTCATTTTTCAATAAGGAAATGCGATTTGAGTTACGAGTGTGGCCATGGAACAAATTAAATTTGTAAGTCAAGGTGCAACTGTAGTCGTGGTTAAAACGCAACAAACAGTCCATTTAAACAAATCCTTCCAAAGGGGAAAAAGCGCGGCAACGAATAATCCAATACGTGGCAACACATATTTCAAAAATGTGGGGAAAAGTTGTGAGTGGTGCAAATGTCAACCCAAATGACACATCATTATCCAACTTGAGCAACATTTGGGAAAATGGAGAGGAAATGGGGCAAAGCAATCACCGCTGAAGCCTTGTGACGGGTGGCTAAGTGCCTCTTTACCTCCTTCAAGGCCACCTTCTGCCATTATGGGTGGATTGGGGGGAGTGGAGTCGGGAGGTGTCAATCATAAGTCGAAGAGCACTTTGCGCGTTCCAGAGCAGGAAGCCACGGTGAGGAAGAGGATGTTGATGAGGAGGAAGATGCTTTCCCAACGGGCGGGCTGGATGATGGCAGGTGGGACAGATGTGGATGCCCCACCACCCCCTCGGGGTGGCACACCCAAACATCTGGAGAACTCCCACTCGGGAATGATGGGGATCTTCCGAGCGATGAAAAATGAATGTTCCTGCTGAGATGTAAACAACAAATGACCCGAGTAAAGCATACGTAAATAAGATACCCGACCCGTCTTGCAAAAAGCACCTGTGTAAATAGGCTATTTTACCAATGAAGATAATTCATTCAAAATACAGTCTAGATATTGTTTTTGTAAAAAAAAAAAAAAAAAAAAAGTTGATCCATGTTTAATTCATTCACTTGCAGCTGAAGCAACCCCCTTCGGTCCCGGCTGTTGTACTGGATTTTGACTGATTTTGCAAGGCCCACTGAATATTGTGTTATATTGCTATAAAAACATGGAACCTACCTAAAAGTACATTTCTATCTGTTTCCGTTTTGCAGCAATTAGTATTAGAATATAGCTAAGTTTCATCATTATTCACAAATCTATTTAGAATTTTGAGTAACTGACGTTTTTTTCAAGGTGGCCCTGGTTGATCTCTTTTGCTCTGCTGCCACCTGCTGGCCGTTTGTGTAATAACTACCATTTCTTCAAACGTTCTTTGCAGTTGAGAGGCTGCATCAGAGCCTTCTCTATGCTCTAGCATAAAAAAACTAAATACGTCTTTGGGACACTTAAAACATTTAAAATAGAACATATTTATACGTTTTTGGGAGCAAATGAGTTAAGAACTGCCTGGTTGACTCCTCCCTGTCACTGGGTGGGGGTGTAACAGTTTTGTCAGCTTTGTGGCAGAGGGGCGGAGGCAGGTGAACACACCTTGGCTTCTTTATGCCAACATTTTGATATTGTCGGGATGGTACGGAATCCCACACAGTGTGCACACAAAACAAAAATGCTTTTGTCTTGAATGACTAAAACATTTATTTTCTTCAGGTGTAATGTCGGCATGTGCTATTCTGCTGTATGAATGACAACAGGTGGATAAACAAGTAAATCGATCATTTATTATTCTGCCTGTATACATGACTGGCATAGCACGATGAACAATACTACTTTATTTTTTAGTAAACAAATAATCATTCTCCAACCAATTAAGTAAAATTGGTTCATTGGTTGGGATTCTCCGGTTTCAAGGATTCGCTAAAGCGGCGTTATTGCGTCGCCATGGCGATGCATTAAACATGACTTGTCGGAAAGGACAGCAGACGGCGGCGGTGAGGGAACCGATCTGCGGCTTGTTTAGAGCGCCGTGATTTTTTATTTTTTTTAGTTTGCCACCCCGGGGGGCTCGCGGTGGGGGTGGCCTGAGGGCATCCGCTGTGTACCATGAGCTCACCATTATATCTTCAACTCCATTTAACATCAAACTTCAGCCTTAGCGACCATGCAAGCATGTTTACTAACTTGAGTGGGGAAGAAGGAACCACTTTTAGAAACAGTTTCAAATGGACTTAAATGCCTCCTTATGAGACATGATGTGCCACTTAGCACTAGCAATTATGTTACAATTTATGCTCGGGACCAACAAAATAGGAGCACATCCATCCACGAATTAAAAAATAAATAAAAAAATTCCAAAGTTACCTCCATCGCATTTTCCCCATATGTTAAAGAAACATTTAAAAAATTCTTAGCATAACAAAAAAACAAAATTAACATTTTTGTGCTCGTATCAATTTTGTTTTTTTAAACAAATACACGTTTTTCGTTTTTCTTAAAAAAAAATTCTGTCTCTTATTCAGTAAAACTAGAAATTAAAGTAAAACATTAACATTGCCATCCATCCATCCAATTTATGGCATGCTTATTCCTCACAAGGGTCGCGGGACATTTCCCCCCCCAAAACATTTCATTGTAAAGCCCCACATTTTTTAAAAGTAACCAAAATAGCTCTCCCCATCATTTACTTTCTACTTCTCATCCAAAAATGTTTTTTTTTCACTTCTAACAGAATAATAATAAAAAGGTGTCCAATTGTATTACATAAGAAAAAAATATTTACAAAAAATTTATACAAATCTTTCCCCCCAAAAAAGTTGGACAAACTATACTAACTCATGTTTAAGTGAAAATGGCTGGGAAATGGCCGGGAGGGAATGAGTTAAAGTATGCGATTATAATTAAATGTTATTTTAATAAATACTTTCAAAAAGTAGCACAAAAACAGTTTTGATTAAAAGGATAATTGAATACAGTGTGGCTGACCTTCTGTGTTTGTGTTCTAGTCCACACTCGGGCCACAACACACTTGCCCACCTCCTCGGGCCAGACTACCACCCCCACTTCCCAAAGGACGTCTTCATTATGTGTCATTAAATGTTTTTAAGTTTGCATAATTGATCGTCTCCGATAAGTCCTCATTGATTAATGGAGGCCTGGCATGAAGAAGGATTAAAAATTCATAACCTTTTTTTTTTCCCGTACGTCTTCACAATCCATTAGGCTCTCCGCTCCCGCCATTGATTGACCTTGTGCATCTTCCTGACCGAGTGTTCGACTTTGATTTATTTTTTTCTTTCTTGGCCCGTCCCCGAGTCGCCTTAACGCGCGCCCACTCGCAAGGGAGACGGGAAATAAATAAATGAAGCGCGCCCCCGTAAACATCTTTCGGCTATTATTTAAGCTCGCAGGAGTTGACAGCCTCAAAGACGAGTGTGTAAATTTTCTAAAAGGCTCTGAATGTTTCATGATCATTTCAGCCAATGATGGATAGTCAAGCTCTTACTTGTAATATTTATACGCCGCGCCTTCAATCATTCATGCGACAGGATGTCAAATCAGAGCTGCGGGACGTTATCAACCTCTTTGACAGAAAATATTTGTTTGCTTTTTTTTTGTACCCGCCTCTTGTTAGTTTATTTTTTAATCTGAAAGGTCCTTCTTTGATATAAACGCCGATTTAATTATTGGCAGCGTTTATGCAATGTTTGGCTACTATGGAAATATGTAGTACTAGTGAGTTTACTAGAATATGTAGTGTAGTGTACATGTAATGTCTTTCTTAAGGGTGAGTCCGTAAAGCCAGCGCTTTTGATGTCCTTGAGTTTTTTATTTTTTTTGGCTAACCTGTTTGAGTTGTCGTTGCCATCTTGGAGTAATTTTGGTTGGCCGACCAATCCTGGGTCGGTTCACCACCGTTACTAGTTTTCGCCATTTGCGCATAATGCTTCAAGATTTTAATCACTTTGCGTCTCATTTGTTGTAGAATCTTTTCGATCGTGGCATTTTTTTCCTCTCTTTTCTTTTCTTTTTAGACCTTTGAGTCAACTTAAAATTGTCTGACCAGTACTATTGAATTTAGTGCTTCTCAAACTTTATTATAAAATTGTTATTTTCTTGGGGGGATGGGGGTTTGACTAGAACGCCATTTATTTCAATTCGGAACGATCTCAAGGCTTTGCTGTGCCTTAAAAATAAAAAAATTTGCAGATTGAAGTTTGGCAGTACGGACGCCCAGTAGGACCAGTAACAATAAAAATGCACAATTCTCAGTCAGTCAACAAATAAAACTGACCAAATTGTGTGCATTTTTATTAGGGGTGTGCCCAAAAATCGATTCTCATAAGAATCACGATTCTCATTTAGATTCAGAATCGATTTTATTTAAATTAATTTATACTGTCTTGCTTTTGTCTGTGTGTGCCTTTATTTGGAGCGCTGTTTATGTTGTACCTGGTTTGGCCACTGAGGGGCAGTGTGGTTCCACGCGGTCTAATACACTGTTAAGTTGTAGCCACATTAGAGAGTAGAAGGAAAAAGTCACGATCAAGTTATTCCAATAAAAGTTGTTTTTTTTCCAGCGTGGAGCCGTTCTTTTGAGTAATAAAAGTGCTGCGAGTAGCGCGCTAATGTCAGACTGGAGTCGATTACATTAGTATAACAATTTCTTGCACATCTATAGATTGAAGAAAAAATCTTTCTTAATCGAAAATCGATTCGGAATCGAATCGCAGACACAAAAATCGGAATCGACATGAAAAGATTCCCACCCATAATTTTTATACTGATGTATGTCCAGGTGCATAGCAAAGGTGTGAGTTGCTGCTGTGTCCACATCGTGAGTGGACTTTTTTTTTAGCCTGTTTGTTTACCCTGGTGACGCTCGGGCAGTGTCGGCGGCACGGTCCTTGGGGAGCGCGGCACTTTTTCACGTCCACTCAGTGCACTTGAGTCAGCTCGGAGATGGAAAAGACGTGTTTAAAAGACGTCTGCCGAGACACGAGAGCCGCTGCCGGGCCGTTGTTTGGAAAGTCCCTCAAATGTCACGGCCCCGAAAGATCCCCAGCTCGGCTGCCATTTCTTGCGCGTGCGCTCCGGCCATTAGCGCTGCTGTCGGTTCTGGTTGTGGGTGATGCAAAATGAATGCGCGGGAAAATAAGGCAAATAGGATGAGATTTTAAAAGTGAATGAGCTCGATTATCATGTCTGAAAACATCCATGGTAAGTACCATGTTGAACTACTAGTATAACTACCTATTACCATAACACCACCACCACCACCACTACTACTTCACACTATGACTACTACAAGTACAATGCTACTGCTAATGCTAAACTGCAACTACTACTCAGCTCCTACCACTCGTACTACCACCACGACTACTATTATTACCACTATTGGTACTACTACTGCACCCCCACACTATACTCCCACTACGCACACTTACAGAGTACTAGATAAGATAAGTAGTATTATTAACACTAAGACAATATAACTACTACAGCTACACTATAAACCCCTCGTGCGCATACTAGGACTACTGCTTACTACTTCCACAACTTATTACCTCTTGTGCTACTACTAATATTTCAACAAGACTATACTACAACGAGTACCACTAGTTTTTCAACACTTAAGTATACCACAACTACTACTACACTGCTGCGGCTACTACTACTACTTCTGTAGTACACGTTTTACTGTAAACGGCAAAGAAGCCCAACGGTTTATCAAGAATTACAAAAGTAAACACATACGACGTCATCGTACGGTGCAGTCGCTTCCTGGTCGTCTTCTTCTTCTTCTTCTTTTAAATTACTGGTGGATCACATCTCTTAATGGTGTAGACTGCCACCTACGGCGGCGGAGTCCCCTCTCAATATTCGCAAAAGAAGAACAGATGGAAACAGGCATGAGTTGTGTGTCCATTTTGCGCATTTTCAGTAAATTTGCTTAAAAAATGTGAAACAATTGGATGGAAACCTGACTAGTGATATACTAGCTATATTGGCTTTCAGATTTGTAAAAAAGGCTGATGCCGATATTTGTCAAAATGCCAAATACCGGCACCGATAATCGGCCCGGATGATAATCGGTCTATCCCTAATATTAGTATCAGTACAGTAATTGCAACAAGTGTGCTAATGAGATGGCACTAACTCCAATCTTTTTGCTGGCATGTCTAATTAGCATGTTTAAAATTCAGGCACACGCACGTCGCCAACATGGCCGTCCGTCCGCCGCGCACACACCATTGAGGCGGCGCCATTGTTGGGGGCGGGCGGTTTGCGGGGGTGTGGGTACGGAGGGGAGGTGGCGGTCCACTTTAGCCGGCGGCATGATTGACAGGCTGCTGCATCTCCTCAGAAGTGTGTGAAGCAGTCAAGCTGCTTAATAAAACATTAGAAGCAGGCAGCGGGCCCGCGAGGCCCCAGAGGCCCGATGATGATGAGGAGGATGACGATGAGGATGGCGGTGGTGATGCAGCGCGTGCTACGGGGACGTAGGGGGTTGTTAGTCGTCGGGGTAGGACGGGGTCACGGCTGTTCAAACCCCACGTCCCCTCGCGCCGCTGCATCACAGGGGCCTCATTAAAAAAAGGAGGATCACACGGAAGGACCAGAAGAAGACGAGCCGGCTACTCTCGGCCTCAAAGCCACCGTCCGCCTCCGTCCTCCATTTTGTTCTTCTTCTTTAAGGACGCACAGCAGGCCAAGCTGCGGACACTTGAACCGTTGGAATATTTTGACCCGCTCGAATACCCCAACAAGGGAGAAGAAGAAGCAAGTTTAGAAGTAGTGGTATTACCAGTGTTTTAAGTGGGCCGGAACGCACCGGGACGGCGCTCCGGCACTTCTAAAAATCTCCCTTGAGAGTCCAGGTACAAAAAACGTACTGTCATACGCTCGACAATGCATGTTTTCTGATCCCAAAAGGCTGTTCTGGTGAGCGCCGCTAATCCACAGATTTACGTATAGTTTGGAAGTCCTGCGCTCATCACATCATCATGCGCGCGCTTAATCCAGTTCCTGTATAGATCTGTGCTTGACGATGAGAGAAGCCAGCATACGCCATTCAAGTCGGCCGCTGTAAACGTGATGCTACCGGCTAGCCCAATGCTAGCAGATCCAAACGTGTGTGTACAACCATAACTCTTGAGTTAAGAAAATGAAATAAAAACGCTACCATGCTGTCCTGGCTCAAAGCTTCAAAAAGATCACGGACTCTGGGGTGGATTCGCAGGCTGATAAGCACGGAGGTATAAAAAATAAAAGAGGAAAACCTGTGCTACTCATGCTGAAGCGAGGAGTGAAGCCAGCGGCGGCCATCTTGCGTGCCACTTTTCATGTTATTTTCTTCCTCTCCAGCGAAAATACCACCGTGTGGCGTACGGTTGTACCAATAAGTGTGGGAGAAGCTCTAAATGCAGATTTCATCAGTAAGAATGTGAATATAACTACATATATATATATATATATATATATAAAAAATAGTGGAATTAGGGGAGTAACATCACTTATTTTTTTCCACTTAAAACACTGAATATGACCAAATACACTACTATTGCTACATAATACTATTCCTACACTACAATAATTGCTACTAGTAGTAGTAGTTTAATCTTGCAGAGTAGTAAAATATTGCATTTTAGCAAAAAAGTGACCAAGGAAAATCAACAGTAAGTGTTTTGATCTTCTTGGTGACGATGGGACATCATCGTGACATCACCAGCTCACCTTTCAACCCCTAACGGGAAAAAGTTGTTGTTGTTTGTGGGAAGCAACAACACACCCGTCTAACATTTGTGTGTGTGTTTTTGTTTGTTTATGGGTAAGAGACGGGGGTGAGATTGTTGGCGGTTGGGGGGGGGGGGGGGGGGGGGCGTCCGAGGGTTCATGTTGGCGAGAAGCGGGTAATTAAGCTCCTCCCTGCCTGCCGCCGTCGGAATGCTTGGTGAAAAGTGACACGGGAGGCCGGGAGCGCCGTGACAAACGTCGGGTGACAGACGTGTCGTGACGTTGGTAAACACACACACACACGCACGCACGCACACACACACTCTCTCCATGTGCGTGGATTGTGCATGCGTGTGTGTACGTGCGTGTGCTTGTGTGTGTGTGTGTGTGTGTGTGTGTGTCAAGTGTGTAGACGGGCTAATGAGGACTTGGATGCACACTTTTCGACTCCCTCACACCGAGAGTCACTTCCTCCATTCTGGCTTCCTTCCTGTCAACGCACCTCTCTATACACACACACACACACACACGCACACACACACACAAGATGGCCTCCCCATAGGGACAAGTTTACTTACTCTCTGCGTGTGTGTGTGTTTGTGTGTGCGCATGAGTGTCTGCATGTATGTGTGTGTGTGACGTGTATCTATAGGAGTTTGTGTATTTGTTTGTGACTAATATAATACTTTACACAGCCAACTATTAACTACGACGTCTACACTACTACTACTAGTACTGCAACTACTGTTACATTATTGCTACTACTGCACCGATAGACTACCATAAGATTATTGTTGCTCTGCTGCTACCTAGTACCCTTACAACACTACTGCCAAGACCATTCAACACTCCTTCTACAACATTGCTACTTCATCGCTACTCCTACTCCTACTAGTACACTACTACTATTACAAGTACTACTACATGACTATTTCTATCACTGAACTACTACTAGTACCAAGAATATTACACTGACTACAACTACTTATTCTATTACTATTACTTCTGCTATACTGGTACTTCATGATTACTGCTGCTACACTAGTATTTTAACTACCGTATGCTGCTACTACTACTAATGTTGCTGCTAGTACTCCTATTATTAATACTACTACACTGCTGCTACTACCAGGACGACAACTGCTACTACACAACACTACTACTGCTATACTAGTGTTTCTCAACCACTGTGCCGCGGCACACTAGTGTGCCGTGAGATACTGTCCGGTGTGCTGTGGGAGATTGTCTAACTCCACCTAATTAGTAACAACAAATTAAGTATCCGCAAATAGTGTCGTTTTCGAGTAACTCAAGAAAATCCTGCAAAAAAAACACAACTTTCCCCTCAACAAATACATTTTTAAAATGCACGTTTCACTTCCGTTTTGGGTTAGTGAGTGTTGAAAGAAATATGAAGGCTCAGAAAATCACACTTACAGGAGGGGATGGAGACGAGGTCTGTTGGAAGCACCGAACTAATTTAAGTGAGAAATGGTGCGCAGTTATATAACATTTGTATGTGAAATTTTGAATGATGCATGTTAAGCCTAGAGTTGGGCAATTTTCTGACATAAATCAATCACTAAACATGTCTAAAAATGTGTGGAATTATAAAATGAAGATATATCACAATGCTCTCTTTATTGAAAGTGTACAAAAGTATGTTCTTTAGAAAGATCTAGTGGAAGCTGATCATTTTGAGGAGGAAACGGAGTAGTAGTTATAGCAATGTTTGCCATGATGATAGAATTAAGCACTGCATATTTCTTAGCATTGGCAATATATTTTCTATAGTTTGATTATAATGTTCATAATGCAGCTTTTGATTTTAAGAAATGATTTGTGCTTTTCCAAGTTATGTGAAGAAAAAAAGATATGACCATGACTAATACAAACTACTACACTAGTGTTGTGTCTACTACTTTCAATAATACACTAACTTCTCTAACTAACTTCTACTACACTATTTCTATGAGCTATATTCCTATATTTACTACTATATGATTACTACTAATACAATACTTATACTACAATTTAATCCGATTTGAGTTTTTACAGTGGACGTTTGTCCTAGCTGCTAGCATACTAAGATGCTAGGTTTGGATGTCTTCCTGGAGGCAAGCTTGTGTGGACACGCCGCTCAGCAATTGTGTGTCAGAAGTGTCAAAACAGGCGTGAGGCGGCCACCTCACACTTCCCGGTAAGAAGTAGTGTTTAGATGCGCCTTGGCTTGCAAAGCCGCTCCGGATGAGTTTTTTGGTGAAGGGCCACTATGAGCTAATTGTGTGTACAATCGCACCTTGTTGGCCTGGGTGTTGCTCAATCGCCACCAAACAAGCCGGGACGCCTTTCAACGCCATTTATTGGCACGTGTGAAAAGCTGCCACCTTTGCGCATGTCACTTTTTCGGTCCCATCGTTGTCCCCCCTGAGAAGGTGAAATATGGACTACCTTATATGGACCGCCTGCCACCTCTTGTGAGCTAGTACATGACCACCATCACAGGCCAAGAAAACATGAGGCAGCTGTCCAATCAATCAATGCTTATATTCATACGCTTAGTTGATTAAATAAAAGAAAAAAGAGAGGAGCACGCTGATTCTTAAAAAGAAAAATAGCAGGCTGATTCTCCAACTGATTCTTACTAACATCTTAACAAAATGCTAAAAGTTGGTACATTAATATCTAACAAGATAGCAACCTGATGACCAAAAATGCAAGGATTCTACATCAAACATCAAAATGGTCCAAGACATAATAATAATGATTTGTCATCTTGCCCTGAAGACGGGTAGTAATCAAGTCAACAGCGCTAACATGCTAACAGTTGCAACGATAACAAACAGCAACCTACTGTCAGTTGAGAAAGTGTTAAAACAGATCCATAAAAACTTTGTTGTAGGGTGGTACTATTTCAAAATAGACTTGAGAAAAAGCTAGCATGCTCTTTAGTCGTGTACTATTTGAAATGAGAATGAATCAAATGCTAACATAACAGCTGTTATGCTGTTTGCAAACTTAATTGAGAAAATGGCAAGACAGATCCAAAAGGACTTTACATCCTGTCCTATAGTCTCGTACTATTTCAAATAAGAGTGATAACATGCTAATATCCCCTGAGTAGGGTACTATTGAAAATGAGAATAGATCAAATGCTTACACGCTAAGAGTTATGCTGGAATATAGCAAGAGAGAGCGCTAAGGATGTCAATGGAGCATGTCTGAGTCTTGCTGACAGTGGAGACGTGGAGCATGTGCTGATACTTCCTGGCAGCTCTCATCTCTTTCAAAATCCATCAGTGGAGCTTTTATTTTCCTCTTAAGAGGTAAAACTCTGACTTTAAATAATCTAGCTAACGTTAGCACCGCCGCTAGATTATTTAAAGTCATAGATTTTTAGGAGGGAAATGGGCGACGTGTTGATGAATCACGGCGGCGACGGCAAAAGCTTTTTTCATGCTTTATTTAACAGAGCGTCACTCTGATTAGCGGCACACGCTAACGGCGCGCCAGACCCGTCACGCGCTGCCCGGGCAGCCACCCAGGCGGCCACCCAAGCAGCCACTCAGGCATCCCTTAATTAAGACTCATTTGCTGCCTAAACGAGCCGCAGAAAAAATAAAGACTTGACAAAAGTCAGTAAAATCACTCATTAGCGCAAATATACAACTGTTGTGTTAATAACGTTAGGGCTTAATAACTAGCCAAATGAGACTGGAGCAAATGCTAACATTTGTTTGTGATACTATATAGCAAGGCCTACTATACACGTAAGGGTTTTTCAAATCTGAAATGGTTATCTGTGACCGACCCCAAACATAAAGATTTAAAAAAAGAAAGAAAAAAAAAAGTGACTTTGAGACTGATTGTGACTGACAAATGCCGAAGTCAGGTGCTTGTAAATGATCATTTCCACCTCCCATACCAGCCACACAGCATGACTGGCCCGCCCAGAGATATTCTATTTAGAACAAATTTTTTTGTGTATTTTGTCTTTTTTGTCATGGGCCCCTGCGCCGTGTCTGGCACCCGCTGTCGATATTTACACCCCTGGCAGAGACTGTTAGCTTCTTAGCGCTAGCCACCGACTGAGGACACAGCTCTTGAGCTATTGACTGTCATTGTCGAGTGTACCTAATGAAGTGCCCAGAGAGTGTATTTACACAGCCAGCCACCAATCAATCAAACAATCAATCAATCAACCAACAATGTTGACGTCTGGTGCTCAGTCAGACGTCTTGAGCGGTCGCCATCGATCCTCCGCCGTGAGCCTCAAATGTCAATAGCGAGCCTCTTTGGGGGCTTTCGTCACACCGTCCGCAAAAATAACAAAGAAAAAAAAATATCATTGATCAGTTTGGTCTGAGAGCACCTCAGCTGGACAATTTGGACGTTAACTTAGCGGTGGATAACACGTTCACTTTGCGCTTCACTAGGCCCGCCTGTCAATCTCTCACTACACTTAGTTAGCTAGTTAGTAGCATATCATTAGCATTTTGACTAAAAATAACTTCATGGTTAATACTAGTAGGCTATGATTTACTTTTGAGCTGACAACAGTGCATGTGGGGATTTTTATTAATTTTTTTAAATAAGGATTTAAAAAATTATGCAAACATCATCACTGGCAGCGTAGCGCATTGCTTGTTTTGTAGCAGTGTAGCGTAGCATAGCTCGACTGCTTCTCAAATAAACACAGTCGCGTTAAAAATGTCATCTTATTGCCAAACCAGGTCGTGGAGGCAGTTGGCAGGCATGATGCTGTCACAAAATGTCCGCCGTCTCGCTGCTTTTTCTTTTCTTTTTTGGCGACAAAGAAGCGATTGTGATCAAGCGCGGGAGCGTCACCGCCCTCTCTCCCGCCCCTCCCTTTCTCACCACACGTCGTTCTCCCGCCGACGTGCCTTTGAAGCGTCTGTCGTCTCGTCTCATTAAGACATAAAAGCGGCGGAAAGAAATGAGTATTTTGAATCAACTGTTTACGGTGCGGCTTAAAAAAAAAAAGAAGTGCAATTTAGCTGTGACGCCTCCTCGCAATTACAACGGGTTGCCTCTCCCACGTCCATTTAGCGTGAGTTTCCCGAACAAACCCTCTCGCTAATCATCTGGCACATCAAAAAAGCTGCCGCGCACGCCGACTTTTAAATATTCAAATGTGCGCAGTTCAAAAATCATGCGGCACTTCAAAGAGTTTTGCTTAAATTTTTCTACGCCCGCCAACTCCACAACTTGCAAATGCCAATTAAATATCACTCACCCGTGGATATTTACCTCACTTATACTTGAAATACATATTATTATATCATATTTACCTCAATGTTTATTTTATGTTTGTACGTATTGGAATGATTGGCCCCTCATTTCCAGCCGTCAACATGACAACAAAGAAGTCGTTCATGGCTAGTAACGAGGCCTCAATGCATTGACATAATGTTAGCATATTTAGCTAACAACAGCATTAGATTTTCTGATCAGCATTTTGAGACTTACATACCATGAATGGCAATGGTGGGAATCTTGGAACTGTAACACTGTCAAAATGGAGCGCGAAACAGCCCAGATTTCTCACCACTTTTGCACAGGTTCCTGCTGAAACATGCCCATAAGATTTAAACGACAAAAGTTACAATACTCAGAAAATGTGAGGTTTACAAAAAGTCACCAATTAGGAGCACACAAAAAAATCAGATGGAATGAGCCATTTAAATGTAATCATGTTCAGATCTAATTTTTTTTTTAAATTACAGAATGTTTCATTTTAAAAAGGATGTACAAAATACATAATTGAAAAAAACTTGTCATGTGTCGTCAAATAGGGCAACTATTTAAAAAATAAATAAACTAGGAACATTTTATAAAACAATTGAAAAGGTTTGACTCTGATCATTTAACCATAAATATCTAATAAATGAGCAAAAACAAATCAAAAACTGAAAAAAAAGTCTCATAAAAAAAGACTTTGAAAATTAGAAACATTTTTTTTTTGTATTTTTATTATCTATTATTTTATTTTGATGTTTTGTTTAATTTAATCTATTTTAAAAATATATAAAACAAATAATTTAAGAAAAAGAAAAAGCTTTAATGGATAATATAACTACTTAATATAACTACTTTTTAAAACAAAAAAAATGTACAAAACAAAATCTGTTCATTTATAAAATAACAAACAAAAACATAATTTAAAAAACCTTAAAAACTGTGAAAAAAGTGTCATTTAAAAAAATAACAGAAAACAAGTCATTTATAAGCAGTACCAAGAATGGATGGATGGATGAAAATTTAACTTAAAAATGATTTAACAAGAATTATCTTCTATAAAATTATATATATTAATATACTGGATGAAGGAAAAATACTGTATATTCACTTACAATTAATGTAAAATAAATAAATAAATAAATAAAGTATACAAAAAATAAATACCATTAAAAACCTTTAAGGATAATTTTTCAATAATTACGTTTTACAAGCGCAAAATCAAAACAGCGTTTAAAAATGTGATTTAAAACAAAAAAGCGGGAGCCCGTTTAAAAAAACTTTAAGAGGGAAAACGATAGTGACACTAACATTTTCCGACACCATTTGCTACACGTCAGTCTCCATTTTGCTTGTTTGAGACGTTTGTGAGCTAAATCGTCTCCGATAGGAAAAAAAGGAGCAAAGTAAAAGCCACACACACACACACACTCACACTCACACTCAGTTTAAAAAGAACAAAAAAAAAGGAAAAAGTGGCGTAAGTTTTGCGTGTTTGTGCTAACGCAACGTGACAAGTCATCCTCCCCGAGCGGCGGGAAGAAATGGTGACAGTTTATCCCGTGCACGCCGCCGCTATTGACACGTTTCCGTCTGCCGAAAAGACGACAAAGCGAACGGCGTCTTCAGTCACGAGACATTTTTTAAATGTGACAAGAACTCGCTTTCATCTCTGCTTTGTACCGCGGCATAAAAATAAATAATAAGGATCCTCTGCGGTGTTGATGATGATGATAATAATGACGACGATGACGTGATGTCAAAGTGTCTCGACCAAAACGGTTTTAAGCGGGAGACAGCCGAAATATGTCTATCCCTGAGAAACATGCACCTGCGCTTATACAGGGTACATTCGGGGTATATCAACAAAAACTATTATGTACGTATGCAAGTTTAGTGGGACATACATGAAATAAGAAGGAAATATAGTACATTAGCGTGTAAATCCTCTCACAGCGGGTAAAAAAAAAACTTTGAGTTGATTGATCCCTGAGGAGGCTCAACCTGGATTTACGGGCGGGAGTCTGAATCAATGATTTGCTCAGCCCCTTCATTACGGCTCCCTCGAGCGGTCGCCGGGACAAAATCAATAGTGTCAAGCGTCCGGCGCAAGCAGAGGTCCCGTCCGCTTGTTAACACGGCTGGGACAAACGGGGCTTTGTAGGATGGAGCGAACGCCGGACGGTTCCCAGGATCCTTCAGGTCCGCTCCATGACCTCCCACCGAGCCGAGGTCACCAGGCCAACGCTCACTCATTAAACCGAAGCTACGCACGCGGGTGTCTTCCATTAATTTTCTCTCGCAAATCCTATTTGAGGTCGTCGGGGAGCCGGAGTCCATCACGGGTTGAACGTGAGACTGGTCGCCAGTCAATCAAAGGGCACATTACAGATAAACAATGGACAGGTTCTCTGTTAATCAATGATTTGGTTACCAGTCAAACACAGGACCAAACTCGATAAACGATGAGCTTGCCGCCCATTAATCACAGTGCACACCCAAACAAGTGATGGACTGCTCGCCAGTCAGCCATTGATGGTTTATACAAACATTTCGAAAGGTCGCAGGTCATTTAGATACAAATGATACATATTGGAAAACTGTGGATTGGTCGCCTTCCAATCAAAGCTCAAATGTTAACAAACAGGATTATAATAATTTTGGAATTAATAAGTTATTTTTTTTAATTTCATCTTCAGTTTTGTTTTCTGAATTTAGGGCATTCTTTAAAATTTGTTTTTGTTAGAATTTTTTTTATTTGAGTATTTATTACTATATTTATTAGTTTAAATTATTTTTAAAATGTGTATTTCTTGTGTACAAGATAAAAAATAAAATAAAACCAGTAAATGTAGTGCAGAAAAATCTCAAAAATAATATTGACCATTGACAAATCACAAGTCAGGTTTCCATCCAATTCTTTCAAAAATTTTAAAGCGAATTTACTGAAAATGCGCAAAACGGACCCTTTAATTAATTCCAAAAAGATTTCTGTTTTGTCGTCCCCCCAAACATACCTTTGCTTTAACGTCCGCCATTGCTTTGTGACCACAAACATACGTGTGATGTAATATCCGGTCTTGCCAGCGGTTATTCGCAAAACCTGTTTCCATAGCCAAAATGAGCATTTTCCTTTTTTCGATATGCTTCCAAATCCACCCCATCTAAGCATAAAAACTTTTTTGCTAATTTTGGGCCATTTTTTTTCGAATTTCTAGCGTTTCCAATAAAAATGGGTTGATTGAAACCCCACTACAGCTATGAGTCAGAGGATACTTATTGACAAACGAGTTTGGGTGTCAGTCACATTTTGATGAACAGTGGATTGATAATTACAAGGCATTTATATGCAAACACTGGTGGCTTTTTATCGACCAACATCGCCGTTCTCAGGACCCGTTACGTCCAGCGTAATTGGATGCAACCAATCACGCTCCGTTAGCGATGATCTCTCGGTCCTGAAGGATTTGCTGGCGCTTCTCGCTAATGTGTCGTTCTCACATTAGGCAACAACTGAAGGCGGGAGGACATGTTACATTAATGGCATTAGCATTAGCGCCGCTAATCATGCATAAATTGAGGAGTGCATTCGGGAGGACGGCGGTGTTTGTGAGCGCGGCCCTAGCTAGCTAATGCGCCGTTTGTCTTTTGTGTCACTTTCTGTTAGCGGCGCTGTTAGCGGCAGTGTTAGCGTCTTACACGTGATTTAGCATCATTAGCATCCGTTTCGCTGTGTTACATGAGCTGGATCATTGAACATGATGCCCGTGTGTAATAAGCTCGCTTCATTAATGAAGTCACCAGGAGCAGGCTGCTACCTCGGGTCACATTGGAAGAATAGTTGGAGAGGTGGTGAAGCAGCATGTGGTTCATTAGCCTATTAATAATAGACCCACCCAAAAATCCCAAGCCATACTGTTTTTGATTTATTTTTGCTTGCTCATCTCAACTTGCATCTTAAATTATTTATCCCTCGTAACCACAAAACCAAAGTTCTCATGTATTTTGTTGTATTTTTCCAAGATGGCGCTTCGAGACGGTGTGTTGTAGCGTAGACCCGTATGCATTTAGGTTTAGCGCATCGTTAACGTTTCAAGTTGCCGTGCGTGCGTCTCCACTTTCACTCTTTCTGAAGCCAAGCGGCGAAGGCCAAAATAATTTGTTTCTCTTCAATAAAACATTAAAGCGCACCGATCCAAGTCCTGAGCTCGTGAGCGCCCCGCAGGCCCCCTTCCACCCCGTACCCCCAACCCCCCCTCACTCGCCGGCCCGCTCTCAAAGGTCTTGTTAATGTTTCAAAAGTGCACATAAGACGCGGCAGGCAGACGATTAATGTGAAAGATACCCACAGGCTACCTGCAGGATTTATTATTACGGCTGCTGCCTGCTTCTATGGCGTGGCGCTAACACCTAGCGTAACGCTAACGAGAGTGCTGGGAGTGTGTGTGTGTGTGTGGGGTGGGGGGGGGGGGGGGGTTGTGACGGCGGTGTGTTAAAAATGCTACAAAGCACAGCCTGCAGTTATGAAAAGGCTTCAAAAAACGAGACGTTTGGCGGCGGAGAGAAGTGGGTTAAATGTTTTAAACGCGCTCGCGTGACGTCGATGCCGCCGCAGCCCGGCAGCGTCTTGCCGGCTAATCGGCGGCATGAACCTTTTCTTGTTTTCAAAATAAAATGACTAATGTTTCCAAAATATTTGTCAATTATAGACAAAGTATGATGGCAGGATTTGGGTTCGTAGTTGACCACAAACACATTCCAGAAGTGGAGGCCAAATAGGCGCAATCAAGCATCGAAAGGATAAGGAAAAAAGTGAGTGACCTGACTCAGCAGAAATGACATTATTAGGCTACTTGCTCTAACCATTGGTAGACCTACAAAGTGAGTCTTCTATTGAAAAAGAAAAAAGTTTTAAAATTTTTACAAGGGTATTTTGAACTTCTTTAGTGGCAGCCCGCCAGCCATACAAGGCGTATTTGTTCCAACAGTAGCCTTAAAAAGCCACTAGGTGGCAGTGGTGCTCTTCCTAAAGTAGGGTTATGTAGAATTTTGTAAAATGAAGCTTTTAAAAATGTTTTTTTTTTATTTCAACACATTTACTATGTTGTTGTTACTATGTTCATGTAGCAGTTTAACACCATCGTTATTGATCTTGTTTACTCAATTATCCAAACGATCAAGGCCGCATTTTTAAATCAAGAATTCTGCCTGCCGGTGGTGGTGAAATATATAAATAAATTAGTAAATATTGACGCTAAATGCTCCAAACAAGCTGTTGCAGTTTTATTTTTGAATACTTCTAACGCATGGCGAGAGGCGGGCCGCAGCCTTAAAAGCAGAGACGTAAGATCATAAAAAGCCAAGAACTATGAATGTAGATATGCTAATATCTGGAGCGAGGCTTTAACCGGCCTCCTCTAATGGCCGACGCCAGATAAATACTTGAAGCTGGCGCTAAATAAATGATTTATCGCTGCTCATAAATTATTGGCGCTAAATATCCCAGAGCACTTTTTGCCTCATTGTAAATTTTTTTTTTCCTTCCTCACGTCTGCGCTCGGGTTTATCTCCCGATATCACACATGGCAAACGTCTCGTGTAAATATGTATACGGCTCCTTCTACTTATTTATTTTACACGCCTCATTTGAATATTTCATCCTCAGCATAAACTGCTATTTGTTTCCCACGGCGTAACGGCGTCAAAGACGGACAAAATTCACACTTGTATGAATCATTTACAGCCAGCCCGCTTTTTCGCTGCTGTGCTGAGCCTGGTCCTCGTTTAGCGCTTGGCAAATTAACGTTTTGGATGAGGGGGGGTGGGGGGGGGGAAGAAAGAAAGGATGCACCCTCGTTAGCGAGTAGGGCTGCAAGGGGTGGGGGGGCAAACCATATGGTGACAAACATGCATCCTCCCGCAAGCTACTCAGAAGATTTCCATTTTCTATACCACTTATCCTCATTAGGGTGGCGGTTTTGAGGCAAAAGGTGGGCACAACCAGACTTGACTTTAAGTCTGATTTAGGTTAGGGGTTTCAAGGTTGGATTTTGAGCCAGCAGGGTTTCAAAGTTGGGTTGCAGGGATCAGGGTTTCTATCCTGATTTAGAGTTTTAAAGTAGGGTTCTAAGCCTTATTTAGAGTTTTAAAGTCTTAAAGTAGTGCGTCATGCAAGGGTTGGTTAGGGTTTCAAATTAGTCTTTCCACCAAGAGTTGGGTTTCAAGACCAGTTTAGGCTTTCAACCGGGGGTACCAGTGTCAAAGTAGAGCTTCAACCCTGATTTAAGTACGATTTTCAAGATAGGGATAGAGTCTCAAGATAAGGTTTCAAAAAAGGTTTAAGATGTAATCTAGGGTTAGGGTTGGAACCATGAGTTGTTAAGAAATGCTAAGAAATGTTAGGCCGTCAACCTACTGTTAGAATGTCAAAGTAGGGTTTCAAGCCTGACTTAGGGTTTTGAACATTGAACCCTAAACCACTGACCCTAACAAACCCGAATAACTAATCATAACTTATCCCCAACTTTGACCAACCCTAAATCCATAGCCCTAACAACAAAGGCTAAACAAAATTTAAACTTAAAACCTTAACCAATCCTAATCTTGATCCAAACCCTAACGCTCGCTAACTAAAAACTGAGTTAGCATCTCGTCTTCTTATTTGATTGGCTTGTTCTCGAGTGAACAGCCGTCGTCTTTAAGTGACACATTAAAGACGTCAAAAGATCTTTCATTACGCGAGCAAATTGACGACAAAACACGGCGGCGGCCGCTCCCAGAGGAGCTTGTCGCGCCGTTTGTCCCGCCTGGCAGCTCTCAAATTGAATAATACGGCGACAAGGCGTCATGTGATCCAAGCGTGGCCCGAGCGGGACGAGCGGTTTTGATGCGCGACGGCGTCAAATGTCCGGCGTGTCCCGTTTCAACTTTACCGTAACGTACGTGTTGCTTTCATCTCCCGCCGCGCGCGGCAACCACGCAAACTCCGGCGCATTAACTGCCGCTGTCAGCGCAATGAGATGTTATGCAAATTTAGGCGTTAACATCTTAACGCCTCACGTCACACGCTAGTAGCCTGATTAGCATCACCATCTAATAGAGGAAATGGAGCTCAGACCATTTGATTGAAATGTACATCGTGGCTTGAAATCATTCAGAATCCAAATCTTGACTTAAAACTATGATTGGAAACCCCAATTTGGTGTTAGTTAACATTGTAGATGTGACTTTACATGCTCGCTCTAACATGATTAGCATGACGGGCTAACATAGTAAATTTAGCTCATATCTACTCGTCCTGTTGAAATTGACATCCTGTCTGGAAATTTAAATTTAAAACCAAAATCTTGTCTTAAAACACTCTTTAGAAATGCAAATTTCACTAGAATGAGACGTCATGCAAACGGTGGATGCTAGCACTAGCACTAGCACTAACACTATTAGCATGATGAGCTAGCATAGAAATGTTGGTTGTCTTATTAGACTTTTGATTTAGATGGACATTTAGGCTTCAACCATAATTCAAAACCCACGTCGTTTTGAAATTTGAATTTGAAACCATAACTCTAATTCAAAACCTTAATGCAAACTTTACAATCCCAAAAAACAGAACAGATTGTGTCAACTTTTCTTAAGTTATGCTAGCATGCTAAAGTGATTGCGGCCATTTTGCTAACATGCAAACAGCCTGGTCCCTAAATATGGGGGAAAAAAAGAAAAAGTAGTTGTATAATTTGGGACGGGTCTGAACTTGTAGTTGTGATAAAAGTGCAGGCTGGCGAGTGTAAACGCAGTACATGACAGGCTTTCAACTTTGACGTTTCATCTTCTCGTCTTAAAAGTTGGACCTGCAGCTTGTCTTTGATTGCAGCCGCCTGCTCGTTTGCTAAAAAGCTGAAAAGGTTCATTTGCTGCCTAGAAGATCAAAGCATTGATGATGTCATCACACAATACATGTTCATTCACAACTGTTAGCTCACTGCTAAGCTAATGAAGCCACAAAACAATTCAAGCAATTCAGTTTCTTCTTCCTTCTATTACTTATTTTTCACCCTTCATCTTAGGCCATCATCACTCATCCACTCCTTCCTTCCTTCCTTCCTTCCATGCATTCATCTCTTCCTTCTTTTTCTGCCTTCTTTCGTATTTCTTTTTCATCCTTCCTTTTCTTACTTTATTCTTTTCTATTCTATTCTCCTTTTCCTCCATTTCTTCTCCCTTTATCCTCTTTCTTCCTATCTTCTCTTTTGTCCCTGATCTTTTCCTTGTTTCCTCCAACTTCTTTTCTTTTATTTCTTCCCTCTTCAACTTACTTTATATCCTTTTACTTTTTTCCACTCTTTCTCTCCCTTCTTTTTTTACTTCCCTTATCCTTCTACTACTTCCTCCTTATTTTTTTCTACACCTTCTGCAATTAGTAAGTTTGCCTAATTAGATGCCCGCATTTACGGGTCAAACTAGCGGCGGAAAGGAGAGCCGCCGCAAGGAGATGAACAAACGATTTCAAACTATTGCATCATCATCAATACGGTGGCCGATTATTTAGCGAGTGTCGCTGCAGCAATGAGCATCCAGATGGCTAAATCAGCATGGAAAAAGAAGTCCTAGCTTGAATTTAGAGAGTGCTATTTTGTGCTAACAATGGCAATTGGCCATGTTGTTTTTTGGCGACATTGGTTGTGACGAATACAGGACGTCACACATGCAGATCTATTATTGTGAATCAACTAATATAAAAGTATTTAAAATGTCAAATTTATTAAATTAATTACAATTAATTGAAGACATTTTACATGACTTTTTTCATTAATTAAAATGTTTAAATGTATATTAAAAATCAGCACTGTAGTGCAGTTATACTGTGCAAGGAGCAACTGCAATAAAGTTTTCATTTTTTAAATGGGATCCTTAAATTAGATTATTTACTCAGATTAATAATTTTTTTTAAATAATAATAATAATTTAGCATCAATTCTGTACATTACTTTATTTTATTTTTATTTTTTACTTAAAATCAAAATAAAAGCTGTTAATATTGTTTTAATATTAATTCATTAAATTAATATTTAATATTGCTCATAATTTGTTTCTAAATTAAAATAAAGATTTCGTAATTAATAATAATTAACTTCTGTTTTCAAATTTTTTTTTTAACTAAAAGTAAAATAATATAAAAGAGAAACAATGATGCCATTCAGTTGTACAAGGTACAAACACAAAAGTGAGCATGATGCTGGTCATAATCTTATGAGGTGGTGTATCGAATGAAGTGACCACTGAACATAGGTTACAATCAAGTATCTCCCTAAAGATGAGAGGTGTTCTGTGCATTTATGAGGTGAAGGCGGTGAGCCTTAAATATTAATATATACATTTTTCTCCATACTTCAAAAAGGCAAAAATAATCTGGGGGTCGTGAGGAAGAGGAGAACGGGGCGGCGCCTCCTTTCAGAGGAGTCCCGGTGTCCCCTCCTAATTAAACATGCATGACCGTGTTGTTGTTGTTGTTGTTTTTTGACAGGACGCCAAAACAAGCCCAGGTGGAGGCGGGCGTGCAAACAACTTGTGAGTACAAGCATCAAACACACAAATTAGCACCTCGGACGCGGGGATATACATGCGGAATGTAAATACGAGAAGAATACATGACACCATTGCACACGTTTTTTATATATAAAAAAAATGTTTCATCATCTGTTTGTCTCCAAACAAGGCATAAAACATAAGATTAGCTGTTAGCTAACTCTGGTCTTGCTGCAAACAAGGAAATGAAAAAGGGGGTGGGGGGTTATTGTCTGTAGTACTCAAGTATAACTGCATGGGGCAGCAGTGAGTAGCTTGCTGGAATACAATGGAGGATTTGATCCACTGGGATAAACAAGTATGATTTGGAGTGAGTTTTGTATTTGTATTTTCTTCATATAGTCTCGCTATATTTTGTGTTGACGTCATCTTTTGCTAAGCCACACCCCCAAAATAATTACTGTCCAATCACATCACAGGACACCACAAAACAGAAAACTTTCCTGGTGACTATGTTTGGAAGTTTTCGATGCATTTTTATGATTTTAAAACATAATTATTGAAGTTAAACAATATGCTTTAGATGATCAGGCTCTAAGATTAAGCTACCCTAAAAATCGACAAGCACACTTTTGTTAGCTTTCTTTGTCTGGCCTCTTGAATTATCTGCAAAATAATTTTACCTCACAATGCTAATTATATGATCTTAACTAACTAGTTATGTGGTTATCTAATATCTACTGTACATAGTTAATCGTTCTATCAGTTGCTCCTCATAGGTGGATGCTAATGCTACAGTGTTGTTAGCTCAAAATGATACTGCAAGGCCTTCTTACTATGATGTCATTAGCAGAGTAAGTTGGATTGAAAAAAAATATCAATGGGCACACTTTCTGTTACATAATGCTATGCTGTTGAGAGCTCAAAATGCTAACGTTGGCCATTATTGAAAGCAAGCTTAGCGAGCTAAGCTAATGAAGCTAGCTACATGCTCTCGGTTGTGTTAATAGAGAGCTTGCCAGCTGGACAGATGCTGTCAACACTGTGATAAAAAAAAAAGAAGAAAAAGTTAGCAACATTTTATCCTGAGGTTGTCAGGTGTGAGTAATTGATACAAGAGCGTCTTCTATGGCTTGGAGGCTGCCAGCAGCAGGTGAAAAACAACAACAGCAAGGCAGGACGTGCTGGGCGGACGACAGATGGACGCACAGGGGCCTGTCTTGGCGGCGGCAGAATTGAAAAAAAAAATATGATAGTGAAAAATGGATGGAATGGACAGATGAAGGAGGCACAGGAGAACAAGTCGATACAGACCCTCTCACAGGGTTCAAGTTCAAGCCGCTGGGTTAGTGGAGTGGGGGGCATCCCCGAGGGAGCCTCACTTCTTCTTCCTTGTTGAAATGTGCAAAATGTCAATTGGGTGTAATTAAGGGTTGTTTCACAGGTGTAGTTCACTTTTGCTGGTTCCAAATGGTTGGTTGGTTTGGGGGCTTGGGTTGGAGGCGGCGGCAAGTGCAAGTCAGTGGGTACTGGGAACTGTCTCGACATGAAGATGATCAAATTGTCAACTGGGGTGTAATTAAAGGTTCTTTCTTTCTTGCACATAGTTCACTTTTTGAGTTCCCAACAGTTAATGGTTGGTTTGGGGTTTGGGTTGGGGTCAGAGCCGCAGCAGACCGGATGAAATCATCCTAAAAATCAGACAAAAAACAAAGGGAAGGGGCAGTGTAAAACCGAAGCAGACATTTCAAGTGCAGGTTGGTGGGGCGGGGTTGGGTTGCAACCCGTCCCCACAGGGGACCCTCTGACAACAATTATAAACATATCATTTGCTTTCTGTGGTCCCAATCAGTTAATGGTTTGTGTTTGAAGTTGACAACCATGAGGACACCTCCTGACATGTCAATTTGGTCTTAATTAAATGTTGTTACAGTTCATTTACTGTTGTCCCAATCCGTTGACGGTTTATTTGGCTAGCAGGCAGAGAGGAGAAAAAACATCCTGAAAAATGGATGGATCAGACAAAAACAGGAGGAAATCAGAAAAGAATGTCCCGCGTTGAGCCGGCTTGGGTTGGAGGTGCGGGGTGGACAGCGGCGAAAGGAGAGAAAAAAATATCCTAAAAAATGGATGGAATGGACCAAAAAAATTGGCAAAAGTAAATTATTAGACAACTTCCTATGTTTGAGTCGATATAGAAATACTGCAGTTTTCAAGTGTAAGTCGCTTAGGCACCACATCTGCACAAGAGCATCTCCTGACGAGGACTTTAAAAATCTTAACTCATTCAAACCTAAAAATGCATACTTTTTTTTTATAGTTTCCATTTTGGCTTTGATGCAGCTTCTCAACTGAAGAGGTCGCTTAAAGCAATGGTAGTTATTACAAAAAAGGGCCAGCAAGTGGCAGTAGAGTATAAGAGATCAACCAGCAATTTGAGTTGCCCTATATTTTGAGGTTAAATAGGTCTGTATGTGGCGTTATGTTGTGTCGTCCGATTTCATGAATGAAAATTAGGACGGCCAAAATGATTATTGCTCGTCATTACTCACCGTCATTTAGGAGCCGCCGCCGCCGCCACAACCTCTTTTAATGTACATGTATTGTAGCGCTGGTGAACTAATCAGGCCAAGCGGTGAACAAACAACTCTTTAATATAACCACGCCAGCAGCTCTGAACGTGCTTAGCTTACCAAAGCAAAAGTCTGTGTTGCGTTCACGGACCGTCCAGACCATGGGAAACAATTGCTACAAAATGCTAGTGTTTAAAAAAAAAAAATCAAATCGGAAAATGTTACGTCATGTAAGCAGGTATAATATTACTTTGCCTACACTTTAGCATGTGTGAGTTTACTGACTGGAATTATTATTATTTTTTTTTAATATGTATATTGAATTTATTTATTGATAATTACAGTGTTTAAAAAGTGCAGTGTTTACGTGCCATGTTTCATGCAACATGAAAAGTTGGATATGTTGAAGTGGTAAATTGTAACTATAACTGTAATTGTAGCTTCATTTGCCTTTATCTTAAGGTCCTGTAATCTACAATAGATCTGATATTGTTTATTATAATTAACTTTTTGTTGGGTAAAACATTTATTGAAAAGGACCTTGACAAAAATAATCACAACTTTTGGGGTAAAAAAATCGCAATTAGATTATTTTCCATAATCGTTCAGCCCTAGTGCCATGTTTATATAACAATAGAACACAATATTCTGTGGGCCTTGCAAAATCAGTTAAAATCCAGTAAAACAGCCGGGAGCGAAGGGGGTTGCTCCAGTGGAAATGGCTGCAAGTGAATAAGTTAAATGTTTTTACATAACATACTGCAGTTAACTTTCTTTTGTGGGTTTGTTTGGGGTGTGAAAAAGGGTGGTGAGGACATCCTAAAAAATAGGATAGGATGAAAAATGAGGCAGGGGAGAACGATTGGAGAACTTCCTGCGTTTGAGTCGATACAGACATTTTTCTGGTTTTCACGTTGAAATGTTTGGGGCTTGGGTGGTTGGCGGCCGTCCCCCAGGGGTGCACCTCTTGACACCAGGATGTGGAAAATGTCAATTGGGTTTTAATTAAATGCTAGTTTACTTTATGTGGTCCCAATCAGGGAGCTAGGTTTGGGAGGTTGGTGATGATGAAAAATGGACGGAACGTACAAAAAAAAAGGGGGCAGGGGAGAAGGAGCGAAGAACTTTCCGTGTTTGAGCCGATGCAGACATTTCATGTGCAAGTCGGCGGGGCGGGGGTGGCTGGCAGCCGTCCCCCACGGGGGGCGCTCCTGACACGCCGAGCCTCCCGAAGATTAACGGCATCACCTCGGCTGTGGTTAGAAGGTCAAGAAATTGCTCCCACTGCACCCGCCTCTGCCCCACCTCCCTCCCGTCCCCACTCGGGGTCACATGACCAGCAGAAAAGAAAATGCACCTTCCCCCCCCCCAAGGCGTTCCAACTTCCTCCACAGACCCTTTTCCGCATGACTTGCCCCTAAACTCAAGAAACTACACGAAGGGCGGCTGAATTATGGATGGCGGCTTGCTGATGAAGTTGTGCGACATCTAAGCGACACACAACGCCTCCCCTCGGACCCCGACCAATCCCCCCAAACCCCCTCGGATTCTAATTAAGGAGCACTCATAATTAAAGTGAGTTAAGAACAAGGCGGGACATCAATTAGTGATGGATTGTCACTAAGGGACGATCCCGCTGAGTCGTGCACTCATCTAATAATGAGCTAGTTCATTAGTTAGCATGCTAGCTACAGGATCTAGCTTACACGAGAGCAATGTTGTTGTGAGGCTCAATAATGTATGGCGCCGCCTGTTCAAATGCTAACAAGTCCATTTGCGTTAACCCGTGGCGGCGTAACAACACACCCGCCAGGCTATTTTTTCCCCCCGCAACTTCCTGGGTGTCGCGGTGAAAGCGGGACACGCCGAAGCGAAAACGCTTGTCGTCTTTGGCGTCCTAAATTACGGTAGCGGCGTATCCTCCCGGCGACGCAGCATCCAACATTGATGCCTCCTTTTAATGCTTTTATCACTTCGTGAGGACCTGCCCCGCCAAAGTAAAACGCATTTCTGCCCACCGCCAAAGTAAAACACATCCTCTTAGCATGACCGCTGCTGCTTGGCTTTTAGCGTTTAGCGTCTGGCGGAATCACCCGGCTGGGAGCTAACAAACGCAGCACTGTTGGGTTATTTATGAATTCAAGAGAAAAAGCAAACAATATTTAACGTTAAAATTGATATTGTGGAACATATAGCAAGAAAATAAATGTTAGGTCGCGATTATAAAAGCACAATTCGTTGGCATCGTTGGCAATGGATACATTTTTTTTTTTCGATTTGCTAACTTGAATATTGGTTTTGCACTGTATGTATACAGTATACATTTCAACAAACAATTGCGTTACTATTAGTGCTGTCACTATCGAATATTTTTAAAATCGAGTAATTAATCGATTATTCAATTGATTAATCGACTAAACATTCATTTGAATTTTGCATTAAAGTGTATTAAAAAAATGTTTTCCCTTGATTACTGTTTATTAACCAGTGATTGGTGTTTATTTTGTGCTTCATATTCGTATAGTGATTAAAAACAAAAGGGGGGGATTGATGTTGTACTATGTTACCGGTTTGGTCATTGTTTTCAAAAGTAAAAACAGATGTTTGCAAATGTCTTATTTTGATTAAACACTAAAGATAATCAGTCTTCTTTCATGAAGGACTACAGAAATCAGTGGACAATTACTGTTGATATGCTGAAATCAGAGGATTTGGACAATTTTAAATAAAAAAAAAATGGCTCCAAACGATTACGCGATTATTAACTCATTCACTCCCAGCCATTTTCACTGAAGCAACCCCCTTTGCTCATGGCTGTTTTATTGGATTTTGACTGATTATGCAAGGCCCACAGAATATTGTGTTCTATTGCTATAAAAGCATGGAATCTACAAAAAGTAAGATTAGAGTCTCTTCTTTCATCAGGAAAAAAAAAGATATTTCTATCTGTTTCCGTTTTGCAGCAATTAGCATTAACATGTAGCTAAGTTTCATCACTGTTCACAAATCTGTTTAGAACTGTGGGTAAATGAGCTTGTTTGCAACATGGCCCTGGTTGATCTCTTATACTCTGCTGCCAGCTGCTGGCGATTAATTTAATAATCGATTACTTGTCGATTAATCGGTTAACTTTGACAGCTCTAGTTACTACTGTGTTTTGTAAGAATTTTACAGCAATGCCAGTGTCATTGTATTCATTCAGCAGTGATGCTAACAAAGCTTCTAGCTTTTATATTGTAAGCTAAAACAATTGACTTGTGACGTTTTTGAATCATTGTACGGTGTCCCTGAGGGCCCACATAGGTGCCTCACCGTGCCTGACTAAGTAGTCTGCAATTATTTAATAATTACATTGCTTGTGTGCGTTAATATGAAGTAGCGTGTTAGCGTGTTAACCGAGCAGAGCGCACGAGATATTTGGGGGCTGACTGACATGGGGCTGTCTTGAGGGAGGCCCCGGCTACACGTGCTAATGCTAATCAAGGCCTGTTCGCTGCCATGTCGCGCCGCGGTAACACGGCAGCGTCGGCCGTGCACCCGTGCCGGACACGCGGCAGCTACATTAACATGCCATGTTCTGCAGCGTGGGAGAGCGTTTCTATTGCGCCGCGGAAGAGCAGCCTGTCACGTCGAGTTAGACTGAGAGGAAGTCATGCAGACGTGTAATTGGTGGATGGAAAAAAAACGAAAGTAGCGGCGTGGCGGGAGGCTTTTTAAAAGGAAGCTGCCGAACATCACGGCGTGTTTGAGACATTAGCGAGCTTTTAGCAAAGTGCCGACCTTCAGGACAGTGAATTCCACCTCGATTTATTTTTCTTTTTTTTTACCCGCCTGACCGCCATCTCCCATTTGCCGCAGAGTTTACCTGATTGCAGCGTTAGCTCTACTGTAAAATGCTCCAGCGTTAGAGGTCAAAAAGACGAGAGATGTTTTCCCAGCGTTCCTCGCCTCTGAAATCTCAGAGCGGAATCACTTTCCTGACAATAATTGATAAATAATGCAGAGCGTGTGTTTGAACGGGGAAAGGCTTTCGTATCTCTTCCATTAACTCGGATTAAGATTTCATTGTGACGCCGGGGAGAATGCTAGCAATATCCCGGCTCATTGCCATAAAATTTTTATTACTACTTTTTTTTTTTTTTTTTTTTTGCCTTCCCCTGTACGACATTCCTGCTGGGATGTCGGAGACGGGACGCCGGACATGAACTCCCCTTTGGTGCCGCCAGCAACCTCAATATTTCATCAGTTAGCTGTAAGATGCTGAGATTCGACTGCGGCGGAATAAGTGAGGTGACGCCGGGAAGATTGTTTGTAACAATATGGGGGACGACAACCATTTTGACCAATTTAAACAATTTGTCATTAAATGTCGGAACCTGGCAAATTTGTGATTTGGCATTTACAAATTCACATTTTTGTGCGGCAAGCTATCCTTTGCCATTTTATGGTTTGTTTTTGTGTTCAGGCCAAAACATGTTAAATATAAAAAAATATTTCCTTGGCTCTATCTTATGGCATCTTGGGGCCAAGCAATATTGTTGGGGTGAGGTGAGGAGTTTCATTTAAGTCAAGTCATTGCCTGGTCTAAAAGAGTTTTGCCACCATCTCAAATACAAACTTTTTTTCAGTAGGTGTTCATAGAGCAAATGTCAGAAATGTTGCCACTTTTTACGTAAATTATCAAACTCTCACATTGCCGCTTTGCTACGTGGGTAACATCTAGGGCTGGGTTTAAAAAATCGAGTAATCAATATTTAATCGATTTTCCTTTTTGAATGTGATATTGATTCATAAAACCATGAATTAATTGTTTTAATACCTCTTTTATTTCCTATAAATTAACAAGAAAATATAAATTTAAAGGCCAAATTCTTTTGTATCTTACTGCTTTCTTGAAATTTGCTGTATAATTTTAAATAAATGAATTTTAAAGTGTTTTCTTACATTTATGGAAGACTTGACTTATTAAAGCAATTATACCATTCAAATTGTAAAAAAAAAAAAAATCTAAAAACTTTGCTCAGACAAATAACATTCGTTCTTGGAAATTTGGTGCATACAGTACCAAAGTTAGCATAGCAGCTCTGCGACATGGGCTGTATCAAAATGGTATTTAAAAAAATAATAAATAAAATAAAAAGTAGCCCTCTTTTTTACTCAATTTTAACAGATGCATCTTTTTTTGGTGCAAGTTTTGGATGATATCGATAAAACAAAAATGTTTTTGCTACATGGGCTAAAACTGGGTGTCGGGAGCAAAATGTCTTGCTGGCCTATGATTATAAGTGACCATTACTATTACATTTCCGTACTCAACTAAATAATTCAATTTTATCGGATTTATGTCGTTTTCTATTTGCAAGTCTTGAGCCGCTTTACGTAAAGCGGCACCTGAGTGGCAATGGGAAAATGTCGACCTTAGATATGAATATTTGATGGGCCAAGTCAGCCATGAGATTCCAGCGTAAAAGAACGGAATAAGTGCTAAGGAATACATCGGGAAAAGTGACTCCGAAAAGGAGGAAAGGGGGCGTTTAGATGCACACACAACTCCATTGTGGCTCCAAAATGAACCCCCCCCCCCCCCCCCCACCTTCTCCAATCCGCAAACCCCCCGGGCCACACTGGGGTCTTCAAGTGACTTCCATTGTGAGCACTCTTTAGCTTGAAAGCTAATGGCTAATGCGGGAGAAGAAAGTGGACATCCCGTTCACGTTTCTTTCTTGAGGGCGCGTTTTATTTTTTTTTCTTTGAGGCAATTCCAAGCATTTGGAAAAATGTCCATTCAGCCAGGTCACAAGAGCTATAGAATAATAAACAAGAGCGCCCCCCGGAGGCATGTGCTGTCTTGTCTTTGTGCCCGTTAAGGAAAGCAGAACGCTTAGCGCCCAAGGCCCAGAAACACTTTGACACGTTTTCTTTCTTTATTCTTTCTTTATTATATGATTTATTTTCAATGGTCAAAGTGGGCTCGAGTGGAAATATTGGTCTTGACAGTTTACTTTATCCTCATTTTTGTTATCATTAGGCCTCATGAGGTCAAATTCAAGCTTTTAGACTTTACGTTTAGGCACAATTGAAGCACATTTCAACTTGGAAATGAAACATTTTACATTCAAGAAATGTTATTTTCATTTTTTTTTAACCCCTCCATACAGGCTATGATACTTTGTGATTCATACGATTAGCTATAGATACCAAAATAAATGTGAATCATTGTATTAATACGAGTTGGTCTAGATAAACAGCACACTGGAGAAAATCAGGATGTTGTTGTTGTATACTGTATTTCTTGACTTTTTCATATTTTACCCATTTGACATGTAATTTTGTCAGATTTTTAAGTGTCTGTGTTCCTCAAATGTTTGTTACAAATCGCTTTTAAAAAGTGTACATATTATCAAGATACCAAGATAATTTTTGAGTATGATAACAATAAAATATTCTGCAGCATATATGGATATAGTTATAAGTTACATTTTACAATGTAATATTAAAATATACATTTAATATATATGTGTATGTACATTTCAACCCCTCAAAGGGAAAATAATGTAAACATTATTTGAAATAGGCTGATTTCTATGAATAGCTTAAAAAATATCTACACAGTATCGAGACAGGATAAGTCAAAATATATTAAACATGAAATACAAAATCAACTCAAAAGTATAAAATGTATATATATTTACAAAATAGCCACTATGCCACAACATGTTTTTCTGTTGTGTGTCCGACACAATAATCCATAAAAAAATAAAAATAAATCCAGCTGAGTGATGTTTGTTGTGTGTGCGCTGTTGTGTGTATCCGCCTCTGCATGTACACTATTTATCACTTGTTATTAACAATAATAACAGTGCTCCTCTGGGGGGCTTGAGGGCTAAGTATGCCCCCCAGCAGTGCAGCCTCTGCTGGACACAAGAGAGCGTCCTCCCGAGGCTTGGAGCGCAACACATTAAGTGTCAACTATAGAATATTAGATCAACGCCAACACATATTCTGATGGATGGATGTGCCGCTTTCATAAATAACGCAGAGCTTGTCACAAGCGTCTGGGCTAATGTGCTAACAAGCTAGTCGCATAGCAAACAAACGTATGATGCATTGCTACCAGTTAAGTTGCATTTATTTCTTTAATACAAACAGGACTTAAGTGAAAGAATATTACATATTTTTCAAAGGTTAAATGGGCATTTTCTTGATGATACAATTGACAATTTTTGGGGGGAAAATACATGATAAAATACATTTTAAAAAAAACACATTTTCTCTTGGGGGTCATAAAAAAGCCTTTAAAAAAATCTCTGATAAAAATTATTATACCACATCAATCTCAGATTTGATCATAAAGCGCAATTGAATTAGAAAATACAAATACATTTTTGCAAACATAATTTTCCCATAAATGTCATTTGTTGTAGTGCTGGTGGAATGTCACATAATTTTCCCTATTTGCTTTGTCAGTAATCACATGCTCAATTAGGAAATGAATGTGACAAGATGACAACAACAATCTGCGGATTCTGCAAAATCAGTTGTGAGTATCTAGCCATAAATAACAATAATTTTTTATCAGTAGTGACATTTAATGGTTTCTTTACATCCCAGTAGCTAGCCTTTAGCATCACTGTTACTAAAACCAACACACCTCTCTCAGAAAGATATATCAAAGCTTTTCTTTTTAATTAAATGATCAAATAAATGATCTGTTTTTCAATGAAATCTTCCAATTAATTCTTCAATGACCATTTATTTGGGTTCTGCTGTAAAATCTGCGAATGGTGACTCTTGAATCTGTTGGAGTTGGACATTTTTTTCTTTGCCCATGCCTAAGCAAAACAAAGTTGCGGAATCCTGAGTGCAAAAAACAAAAACACACACACACACACACACACAAAAGAACCAAAACGTATAGCCTACAGTACGTAACTTTTTAAAGCTAATTGTGTACAGTGATAAAAACATAAAATATAATGTTGGTGCGTGTTTCACGCCACTTTGACCTCCATGCTGTCATTGGCACTCATCTGTCACTTCCTATCCTAATTAATCCTAATCCGCTATTGACGCGGCTCAACTGTTGCCCTTTCTAATTAGCGTTAGCGCTTCAGACGCAGCCGAGACAGGAAGCGGCCTTTAATTATCTGGACGCTGGCGGGAGGAGGACGACCGAGGTTACGCTGGCGAGGGGAAATTAAAGGCATATTTCTGAAAGAGAAATCCATGCATACATTAGAGCGTAAATGACAAACTAATTGAATTGATTGCAGCTATCGATAGCCACCGCGCTAATCTGACCTGATTCCTTCAGCTGCCACACTCTGTGAGAACGAAGCCACTTGACGCGTTAGTTAGCAAGCTAGTCAGGACAATTAATAAAATATATGGTAATATGCATGCGGGGGACAATTAATAAAAGATATGCTAATAGCGGCATAATTGTTTTACATGGAAACGTGTCAGCGATACAGCCGGCATGTGGTCGTCTTTCCACGCTAGGCGGAGTCTGATGTTTATTTTTACATTAGCGACGTGGCTTGGCCTTTTTGTCTAATAGCAAACAATAGCAGCATGTGCAACCCAAAAGCCAAGCCCACCCACCGAGATGACATTTAAATAATAGCAACGCAATCGCAAGCATACATAACAACCAACAAGCTGGTGGCTTTTAAACCTACTTTCCCTCCTGTTTGCAATATGTTAGCATTAGTGATTTGCATAACTAAATATGACTGTTGAAAAAATCTTTTTTTTATTGTTTTATTTGTTGTTGAAAAACATTATTTTCCCCCACGCCCTACATTAAAAAAAATGGACTCTATTGTTGTAAAGTTATGGCTATTTCCTTAAAAAAATACATGCAATACAAAACATTCTGATAGTAATGTCTTTAAATCTGATTGAATCCATCTTGATGTAATGTTTAAAAAAATAAAATTGAATTAAAATGGTGCTCAGCAACCCAGAATGTTAAGAAAAATGTAGTTGTGCCCTAAACGTAGCTCATTAGCTACTGTTAGCTCAGCTTGCTAGCCACTTTTAACTTTCCTCATTAGCAGCTATTAGCATGACTTATTAGCTACTCTTATAGGCCATACACCACTGTTAACATAGCTTATTTGCCACTTTTAACGTAGAGTAGCTCATTACATACTATTAGCAGCTGTTGGCTTAGCTAATGAGCTCGGTAAAATTATTGTTAGCCGCTAAAATGCTAACAGCTAGCGACCTATGCTCCCAGTGGCTTCTGAGTTATTATTCAGTAAACTTTCTTTCGTTCCTGTTAGTGTTACATACATACATGTATGGCGTAGCGTAGCATATCATGTTAGCTGCATTTGTTTTTATTTGAGTTGCTCTTTGTATTCACACAAATGTCAAAGGAGAAATTGCGGCATATAAAATGATGGGGAATAAAAGTAAATCTGGCGCTAATATAACCATAATGGCGGGATAAGTGTCCTCTGAGCGCCTTAGAGGGGGGGAAAAAAAGACAACACGCTCTCACTATCATTTCTGTCGGAAAAGGTCAAAGTGAAAAAGTGCCGCTTGAGTGACGACAATTACGCGGGAGAGCAGGAACAAAGTCAACGTTGTACTGCGTCTTTTTCTGCGTAATATAAATAAAACCACCCTCATTTTGCCACGAAACAAGTACGCAAGACAACAGGACAATTGAGAAGAAAATGTCCTGTACATTAAACAGCATGCACTGCTTTAACTGTGTGCCAATAGCAATACTCTCATGCATATATTCGTTATCCTCTGCGGAAAAAAAAACGACGACAACAGTTTACCCTTAAAGAAGTTGTGAAAATCGTACTCATTTGTGTCTGCATGAGCGCATTATGCTGCCCTCCGGTGGCCAAACTGTGAATATGGTTATGATGAACAAACTGTTTAAATCTTTACTTATTAGTATATGATTTTATCAAGTAAAATATTATAGAGTGCTATTTTCTTTATTAAAAAGCAAACTTCCAAATCAACTGAGTGACCGCAGGTGGACTCCAGTTCAGCTGCAGAAACATCTCAAAGATGATCCGTGCAAATGCATACCGGTTGGCCGTTTTAGTATCAGAAGCGCAAATATTGAACTTTTGATGCAAAAAGATCAAAATACGAGGGAGCGGACATCATAGTCTTTTCAGTTCATTTCCGTCTTTGTCGTATTTTCTACCTCGCCATCCACACACACAATTCCCAAGAGGATTTTGTATATTTCCACCGTCTTTGTTGTGTTTGCGCGGCGGCAAAGGCGGAATCGTGAACCCCCAGCGGGAACGTGCGGCATAATAATGCGGGCAGGAGCCGGTGGATTTAACAAAAGCCTTCGGAGATGATGGCGGACCTCTAATGGCTTCACCTGGGAAAAGGAGCGACGCCATGGCGGCGGTGCGGCAGCCTCTTCCCGGCGCAATCCCCAACAAACAACATGAAGCTTGTACTTTGCGCTAATCTCGCCTGAGAGCTTTGTTGTCCCGACCTCCTCCCGCTACTTCTCCCGCCGCTGCACACACAAGCCCGACATGTGGTGCTTGCACTCATTTCCGTAACGTTTGCCCGGCGACGGCTACAACCAGAAAACCTTTTCCGTGAGAACTTTTCAAGTCTTTGAGTGGAATCCAATGTTTTTTAACACCAGTATTGGTTGAAGCTAGAGAATGCAATTACTGTAGGAATTGTGTGTGAATGCTGAACAGTGAAAGTGAAACGCTGTGGACTTGGAATGATTTGAATTAGGGCCCGACCGATATGCATTTTTTAGGTTAGCGATTAATCTGCTGATTATTAAAAAATATGTATTTAATGCATAAAATTCTCCCCTCAACTTCAACTTCAAGTCCATAGTATGACCTTTTCAAAGTTTTTTAAATGAAGTATACAAGGTTATTGTATAGATTTATGTGTCAGTAATGAAACCATGATTACTTGTTTACAACTGCTACAAAGCATTAAACTTCTTTTATATATTTTTATCTTGTGTTATTTTCACAAGTCTTGGGACTTATAGTGCTAACCTGGGACCTCAGGGATTGTATTTCATGCCATGTCGTGTGGTGGAAATGTGTGTTAAGACCAAAAAAAAAATCCTTGTACGTTTGCATCCTTGAATTTTGAGAAAAGAAAGTCTTTGAATTGTTGAACTATCAGCTTTAAATAGAATTTGGAAGGACAGTGAATATTCGTTATTTGAAGGAAAAACACTCCCGAAGTTGATGCTGATTTCCTGTTAGCATTTGAATGGGATCCTCACTTTGCTTTTAGCATTAATGCTAGGCTAGCGATGTTTTAAAAACGAAGCATGTTTTGTATTTAAATATACAGTGGATCTAATTCTTATCGTTGTGTGTTTAGTTTTACAGTTAACTCCAACTGAGGCGTCATTAAACAGCTTAAAGGACGCTTTGGGACAACAGAATAACCAGAAACTCTAACATACGCTACACACTTGCTAGTTGCTAATTCTACGCAAGCAAATTGGTGCATTCAGGGTACTTTCACAGCACTAGAAACTTTTATTTGATGAAAACGTTTGAAAGGGGAAAATAATTGTCCGGTTGTTTTGGCTGGTTTTTGAAGGGCAATAATCGGCCGATTATAATCGGTGGCTGATTAATCAATCGGGCCCTAGTTTGAATCGCACAACAAATGTGGAAAGAGGATATAAGAGGCAGAGGTGATTATATAAAATAAGTATTAAAGGGAAAGTCAGGTCAAAACTTTTTTTTTGCTCGAAAGTTAAAGCAAAAAATCAATAAATCTTCAAACAATGCTCATATCTCAGCTCACTTGTATCTCAAGGCACCACTGTAAGTAAAGTACAGTAGATACTTGAAAAATATACTAATATAATAATGAGCCTATTAGGCTTTTTATGACATTATTAAAGTCCATTTTGGCTGTTAATCTTTATGACGGGCGACCTGATGGGATTGGATTTGTCGTCTTTTTACCTCCATTGTTACAATTTTTCTCTTCTTCTTGAGAAAAATCCAATTATTAGCAAGCATCCAATTAGCTTCCCCTCGCACTCTGTGCCTCAAATCCGAGGTTGGATTTGCGGATTATCCGACTTTTCCCATGCGCCCCTCCCGGGAGCGGCAACATTGTCGACTTTTCCCGGTCTCGTGGGGTGCGAGGATTGGGGGTGACATAATGATGACGGCACTGGACGAGAGGGGCGGTTGTCTCGGCATTTCGGCAGGTTCAGATGTCAAGTAAGAGCTGTCGATGACAAACGCCAGCTAATCAAGTCGTATTGACGTTTCAGAATAGACTGATGTGGCGTTTGTAAATCAATTAGAGGGAGGAGCGGGTAAGGGGGGGGGGGGGGTCACATGGTCACACTAATGCTGGACCCTGACCTTTCAACTCATTATGTAAAGGACGTAAACAAGTCGGCGTGCTACTCTCAGTGCGTCCAAAGTCACATCTGGCATGACAATGGATTCATTGATTGCTCATAATAAAAGCTTTGCACCTGACAATGGAAAAGGCGATATTTCGTTGCTTGGTCCCTTGTGGAGTTATTAGAGTTTCCTGATTTATGGCATGTCATCAAAATTTGCTGACACACAATGACAAAAATTCAAATTCTACACACTTTAACGGCCTACCTTTTCTAATTTACGTATTTGAAATTTTGCAATAATCAGACAAAATGTCTCTGAAAAGTTCATCTTTAACTCAATACCTCCCAAAAATGTAGAAATAAGTTTAAATGTTTTAAGTGTCCCAAAGACGTATTTATATATGTTTATGCTAGAGCATACAGAAGGCTTTGATGCAGCTTCTAACATGAAGAGGTGGCTTAAAGCGATGGTAGTTATTACAAAAACGGCCAGCAGGTGGCAGCAGAGTATAAAAGATCAACCAGGGCCATGTTGAAAAAAGCTAATTTTCCCACACTTCTAAACAGATTTGTCAATAGTGATGAAACTTCGCTATATTCTAATGCGAATTGCTGCAAAACCGGAAACAGATAGAAATATTATGTTTTTTCCTGATGAAATAAGAGATTGAAACTGCCTTGGAGAGTATTTTAAATGGTCAAAATGACCCTAAATAAAAAAAAAATCCAGCCAATGGCTTCTTGAAACCTTTTAGTGGATCTCTACACAATGTCATATTTCTGAGTCCAATGATTTATTTTTTTAATTTCTTTTAACGTGTGGGTGCCGCTAAATACAACTCTTGAGTTTTGCTAATCAGCGACGCGTTGAAGGCAAATGTCATCCGTCTAAAAGCTTGACAGGCTTCGTTTCACTTAATGCGAGTTGACAGGTGGCGAATGGAACCTGCTCGGAATTCTCCGATGGAGCATGTGAAGTGTTGCGCTGCGGCGTTCGCTATTCATATGACGGGATTAGATGCAGTCACATTGCGGCAAAGCCCACAGTTACCTGATGTATCCCCTTCATTATTGCCTAATTAACCTTCTAATAGCCACGCGCACGCTGTCACTTCTTTCTTTTTAGCTCCTTTAATGAGGCCGCTATTCCTGACATCCAGTAGTGGGGAGGTAACGAAGTACAAATGTGTGAGTGTGCGTACGATTTTTGTCAGGCATCTGTACCTTACATACATTTCTTTTTCTGATGTTTTTCTACTTTTACAAAAAATTAGGGGTGTCAAAATTAGCGCATTCATTTAACGTTGCTTTAACGCCACTCATTTTTTAGACGCCCGATTAATGCCCGGCCCTTTCTTGGAAAGCCTGTACTGGGGGGATTGCAGTCACAACGTCAACACTTAGCAGTAATAATTTTAATAATAATGCATATATTTGTGAAAACTGGTCAAGTTGTATTTTACAATTTTAAAAATGTGCAGAAGTTCACAAGTTAGATTCGATAGCTCTTTAAATGAAAAGAAAAATGCACCAAGCCGTCACCATTGTCTTACAAATGCAATTATGCCATCTAGTGGCAGAAAAATGACCAACACAAATCAACATTACACTCGTTTTTTCAGTACATTACATATTTTTAATGTTAACTCAATTTAATGAATTATTATAAAATTACTGTATTAATGACGAAAAGTTGCAGCCATATTTCTATTAGTTTAACATTTTTTCCCCATTTTTATGTTAACGAAAGTACAGAGTAAATTCTGTAGAGTACATTTGACTATTTTGATAGCGACCAAATAGACTCAGTTTTAGAGTAGGCTAAGGTTTACACTAGGAAGAGACTAAATTAAAGAATTGAGAAAAAAGTCACTCAAGGGTTGAGGAACAAACTTCATCTTGGGAGACTGCCACACTACCACCTGAGTGATGCCCCTCCTACTGTTTGCTTATCTCCAAGAGACCAAAGACATCGGTTTTGGTCTCTTGGAGTTACGAAGATTCCAGATGATCTGAGTGATAAAGTAATACACAGCAGGAGCTGCGTGGCTCAGGGAGTAGATCGGCTGTCTGCCAAGCTGAAGGTCGTTAGTTCGTTCCTCCACCCTTGAGTGACTTTTTCAAAAACTTTTTTCCCAATTCTTTATTTTACTCTCTTCCAAGTGTAAGTGTTACTCTAAAACTCAAAAAAAAAAAGTCTATTTGGTCCCACTCTAAATATAATAAAATGTACTCTACAGAATTTACTGTTTGAAAACTTTGAAAAAAATATTTTATTGTACATTTAGAACAGATATCAAACTGAGTTAACTATTGAAGTCATGCGATTAATTACAAATTTTGACACCCCTGCTAAAAACAACATACTCTGTATTTTCTATTCCTTAAATTGTCACGTTTCACAACCTTTCGCAATAGAATGAAAGTCAATTTGGACATTTTGACTGACTGATTGACATCTGCACTTTCAAGGCCATGTCACAAAGAATTTCTCTCCCAAAAAAAAACAACGACAGCGTATGAGTACTCGTGCCAGCCGGACGGTGGCGAAGGAGGCGCGGTGGAAGGCCGGGGAGGCGCTCGCGACCCGTGAGTCACGCGGACGAGCCGCTGTCATTAATCGTCATAACGAGCCGCTGATTCACAGCCAAGACGCCTCGCTAAAAACAAACATTTCTGGCCACTCAGCAGAGTTTCATGACGCTTTTATCCCCCCCAACCCCGACACTCGCCCGCACTCGAGCGTTGGTAAGTCAGTGAGTCACATGATGTGCCGGTCGTTGAGCGGACTGTCATTTGCGCATCCTGCAGCTTTGTTTAGTGGCTGTGTTGGCCTTTAGTGGTCTACTAAGTGCTAATCTCTTGATCCTGAAGTTGTCTGGAAACGTACGCAAGAAAGGGCTGACAATTTTGCCTTGCCCGCATGGCTCGGATGCCGACTTCCATTTGGGCAAATTGTCTTGTGTTGGTGGTCATTAAAATGCAAAACCTGCGAATCGAGCCCAAAATGTCAGACTTCCTGTTCAAGTTCGTACATGATTCTTTGAGACTTTTTCATGCATCCTGCTATGATAGACATGTTGACCCCCTTTATGAGGTAATCGGCGAATGGGCGGTACAGCCAATTTTTTCAGACTTTCAAGCCCCGGAATTCACCGCAAAACTTTGCTCCAAACTAAAATGGCTGACTTCCTGTTTAATGTTAGGCATGGGTCCTTGAGACTTTTTCCACGTGTCCTGTTACGAGACACGTACATCCAATTTCCTGTTCACATTTCAACTTATGTCGCCAATGATTTTCTGTTCATCCTGTCATGATAGACACGACTGGCCAATCACGTAGAAGCCGCCCACAATGTCAGCTTTAAACCAATATGAACAACTTCCTGTGCAATTTCAACAATTGGTCCTTGAGATGTTTTTGAAAGACATCTCTACCAAATTCTGTCAATTGATAAAACTTGCGTTGAGGGCATTTTTCTCCCTCCCGATTTTCAACATTTAGAATTGACTCAAAATGGCTGCTTCAAACCAAAATTTGCGAACCATAAAGTCAATATTGTCCCGTGTTTTATTGATGTGCGTGTCTGGCGACTGCTGTAATATTCAAGCGCCACCTTAGCAAATATGACGAGCTGTGATTTACGGCAGTCCTCCTCCCCCGCGGACCGCCAAAGACGAGCAGTGGAGCGTTTAAGTCGCAGACGAGTGAATTTACGTGTTAAGTTGTGGGGCGTTGCGTTCCATTAGCGGGAGGGAGGCGCCCGGGGAGGACACATTAACACATGTGCCGCCGCTGTAGTTAAACGTCAGGGGTACCCGCCACCGTATCTTCCATTAGTCGTCTTTGCCTGCTGTGCATGTAAATAAATCATGGCGACAGCCCCCAAAACACGAATCATCTTTTCACAATAATAGAAAATTAATGCCTCTTTGCCGGCCTGAGTAAATTATACCAAAGAGCACCGTCGATTAAGGGATGCATTATGGGAGAAGGGTAGTCGGCCGGAAAATGCTGAAATCTGAATACAACCGTGGAGGCTTTCAAGCTCTTTACAATCACCTCGCGTGGGAGTCTAATTCAGTTTGGCCGCTTATTAATTCATAAGCCATTAGTAACATATTTCGCCAACAAAAAGCTGCTACACAAAGGAAGGGAAAGAAAGAGCAGAGAACATTTAGTGTTTTGAAGGAAGACCGATTCGCTTTAGAATCGAATATTTGACTCGCATGCTTTAAGACGAGTCCTCAAAGTTACGCAACACACATCTGATGTTTGTCCCTGGACAATAAAATGTCTGATTCAAATGAATTTATGTGCAACTACTCATGATAAATGTGGACCAAATTTCATGTTGCGGAGACGAGCTGATTTTCTAATTTGGTGGCAATTGAAAAATATTTATCTTTGAAGGACTCATGGAATTGAGGCTGAAAAGGCTTCTTGAAAACCAAAATTGGAGATTTTTGGTGTCTTTTCAGCAATGGATTCTTGAGAATATTTTGTGGGTCTAATCATGCTAGACATGCTTCCCAAAGTTCTCCTCGGTAAAACTGGATTCGGTGGCTGCTATTTCAAATATACTGTACTGTATTTGTCTTTTTGGGACCCCTGGAAATGACCAAAAATAGGCGGAAACTGTTTTAAAAAAATGCTTAGGACAAGTTCATCTTGGAAGGACCCCAGGAAATGTTCAAAATGGCTGCTTCAAAACCAAATTGGCAACTGTGTCTTTTTGTGCAACTACTTACGATAGAGATGTCTGAGTGAAACTTGGTTTAAGACATACTGTAGAAGTGTTTTGTACATTTTTGGGTGTGCTTCAAAGTAAATCAATCAATTTTTGCCTTTTCAGCTCGAGAAATGTTTAAACCATACACAAATTGGCAGAATTGTTAATGTTGATAATGTTTTATCAACAAAAGTACAAAGTACTGAAGCAACCCCCTTTGCTCCCGGCTCTTTTACTGGATTTTGACTGATTTTGCAACACCCACACAATATTGTGTTCTATTGCTATAAAAACATGGAACCTACCAAAAGAAAGATTAGAGTCTCTTCTTTCATCAGAAAAAATAACGATATTTCTGTCTGTTTCCGTTCAACATGGCCCTGGTTAATCTCTTATACTCTGCTGCCACCTGCTGACCGTTTTTGTAATAACTACCATTGCTTCAAGCGTTCTCTTCAGTTCAGATGCTGCATCAAAGCATTCTGCATGCTCTAGCATAAAAAAAAACATATAAATATGTTTTTGGGACCATGGTAATATTCAAAATAGAAACGTATTTATATGTTTTGGGGAGCAAATGAGTTAAACAAGGATATGTGTCAAATTGTTTAACTACCACTCAGTATCAACACATTATTATTACCAGGCTTCATTTCAAATTTTTGGGACCATAAGTCATTGTTTATGTTGTTAGCTGACAATTTCTCTAGTTATACATTACAGGCGGTCAGACAGTGTGACTGTCCTTTCTGAAATATAATGAGAGAAACATGTTTTTGATACGTGCATGTGCTCATATCAAAGCCAAGGTGCAACTGACGAGCTTGAATGTGCAACCCTGACACTCCCCTATTATTATACTAAAATACTAGAATTTTCAAATATGACAGCAATTGGAAACAATTTCTCAGGACTTGGCTATCTATGAAGGACCCTGGAAATGAGCCCAAAATGGCTGCTTCCAACCAGAACGCTAGACTTCCTGTGACTTTTCTGCTCATGACAGAGATGCTTAGCAAATTTTATGTCGCAAAGTAAAACATGCTCCCGGGGAGGACTTTTCAAACAAATCCGGGGGGAGGCGCTATGCCGCCTGGAAATGCACTGGGCCGGAAAATGCTGAAATCTGAATAAAAAGCGTGGATGCTTTCAAGCTCTTTACAATCACCTCGCATGAAAGTCTAATTCAGCTTGACCTCTTATTAATTCATAAGCCATTAGTAACATATTTCACCAACAAAAAGCTGCTACACAAAGGAGGAGAATAGAAAAAAAAAACATTTAAGATGGTGCTGGTGGGGATGGGGGGGGGGGAGATTACAGTGTGAAAGAAAAATGCTGCTGAATGATGCAAACATTGAAACTATTTCACAGAGCATTAGCCTGATGATACATTTAAACATTCACATGCATTTATTGCTACGATGAGTCACCGTAAAGACATGTCGGGACAAATCAGGCCAAGCACTGCCAAGTGAAGCCTTGAAAATACACTGCAAACTTTCAGTACCATCTTAAAAAAAATAGATACATTCTGATGTCATTTCTCTGACATTGACGAGCGACCACTCCCAACAGTCTATATGTTCCATTGTTTGCCTATCTAGCATGCCGTTGACCACAATTTATTTTACGATTTTTATTTGTATTATTATCGACATGCAATCAATAAACCAATTTATTCAGACATATGAATAAATAAACAGTTTGGGGGATTCAAATTGAGTAGCGAATTGCCCATTGAAAACGGACACCAAATCGGAATGCGTCATAGCATTAGCATAGCGTTAGCAAATATGTTTTTTTTTTTTTTATCTCCGTACGGGACATATCTACGTGGGAAGTGCACATGCGTGATCGCTACGTGCACGGTTCATTTATTCAAGTAGTCATGAGGCAGCTTATACCGTCCTAGCAACGGGAATATTTGCATATGGATGTACCGCCTGAGCACAGGGCGCCAAAACCATACTTTGGTCTAAAGTATACTCCTCAACTCACTTCAACATAGTTCCTCGATACTAAGATGGAATTCAAAGCAATATTTGTATATCAGGCTTTTTATTGGCAAAAATCAGAACAATATTTGAGTATTTCAGTGAATAAAGGAGGAAATGTTCCACAAATAAATTCTACAAAATTAAATAAACAGACCAAAAAAGCCAAAGAAAAAGCAAAACGCAGAATTACATTTCCGGTACTTTGATTATTGTTACAAAAAATAATAATTAAAGATGTTCAATACCAATTTTTTTTTAGACCGATACTCAAATCTTCAGTACTCACCGATACACAGCAGCACCTTGAGTTGCATTTTAATGAATGAAAGGTGCCATATTAATAAAGTTTGATTGATTCATACCGATACCAAGTGTCGATACCATTAGTACTTATGACAGAGAAAATTTCCCCCAAAAAACAATGACAGATAATGAAAAAAAAGACCTATATATCAAAATTATTGGCAATTATATTTGTTCAATTTGCTCATAAAAGTTATTTTGCATCGAGCACACAATAAAATCAATGTCAAAAAATAGATAAATAAAATGAAAAAATAAATCCCCAAACAAAATATGTGATTGTACAACTTCCTTTTAAGGAATACAGTGAAGTGCAAATAATTCAATTCAATACAATTGTGTTTCAAGTAAATGAGATTTTAATTTGAAAGGCTGTATTTCCGTTTCCTTGTTTCACGTTCTCCGTTCGTCATTCGTTTCATAGCAGTGCAGTAGTCAATGACGATATAATATACAAAGATCTGTCGGCACTTCAGAGCTAATTAGATTGTTACGTACAACTGAAGACTTGTGCTTTCTTACCGGAACCCCTGTGGCGCTTAATAAATGCAAAATAATCATTCCTTTAGATCCTGACTGAAAAACGGCCACAAGAAAAGTGCTCTGGTATCGGTACTCGCTCATCCCTAATAATAATAATAATGATAATTGTGGGGTATCTTTCCATTGGAGGTGAACAAAAAGCGTCAAGGCTCCTGTCATTTCCTGGCATAAACACTTTTTTCTCTCTCGCAATACGTATAAATCAATTATTAGCACACACGCACACACAGAAGCTGCTGTTTACATTTTAAACAGCACCAGCAGCAGCGAATGAAAAGCCAATAAGTTGTATTGGTGTGTATGGTTGTGGGGAGGGGGGAGGGGGGGAGGTGTGATGGGGGAGCGCGGGTTCACGCAGACGCGGGACAGGAGTCATAAATAAGTCACGGAGCCCCCCGGACCTCCGAGTGAAGGCGGCCAGGCTCTGACACCGAGCTGTTTCATGTGATAGCACCCAAATGTCCCACAGACACGAGCCTCTCATTCTCTCTCCGTGCGTGTGCGTGTTTGAGCGCGCGTGTGCGTGCATCACCATCCGTCCTCCAGAGACCCCCACAACATAAGATAACCTCCACTCCATATTTCTTTTGATCCCCCTGAGCTAGGCCAAGCAAGGCGTCAAGACTTCAATAAAAAAATTCCCCCCCCCCAAAAAATATATAAATAAAGTCCCAGGCGGACTAATTGGGTGTAATTAAGCAATTAAGAGGCTGGCCAGCGGGATGGAGGAGGCTTGAGGAGGGAATACAAACAGACATATGGAGCGTCCCAATGGATGTGGACCACGACACTGAGGGCAGAGGGGACAACACCGTACGGAAGCATTTTGCTGCCACGCAAGATGAGAACGATAAAAAGATCACGTGATCAGTTTCAGTCAAGTTAAAAATTGTCTTTACAATATGTTCTTTTGTAATTCTGAACTCGTTTGCTGCCAAAATAACATGTAAATAAATTATATTTGAAATGTTTTAAGTGCCCCAAAGACGTTTTTATACGTTTTTTGATGCTATAGCATACAGAAGGCTTTTGATGCAGCCTCTCAACTGCAAAGAACGGTTGAAGAAATGGTAGTTATTACACAAACGACCAGTAGGTGGCAGCAGAGTTCAAGAGATCAACCAGGGCCACCTTGGAAGAAAGCTCATTTACTCACAGTTCTAAATAGATTTGTGAATAATGATAAAACTTAGCTATATTCTAATGCTAATTGCTGCAAAATGGAAGCAGATAGAAATATACTTTTTTTTTCCTGATGAAAGAAGAGACTCTAATCTTTCTTTTGGTAGGTTCCATGTTTTGTTAGCAATAGAACACAATATTATGTGCACCTTGTAAAATCAGTCACGTGGCTCCGCCATTGAGTTTCACTGAAGCAACCCCCTTCGCTCCCGGCTGTTTTAGTTCATTTTGACTGATTTTGCAAGATCCACAGAATATTCAGTTCTATTGCTATAAAAACATGGAACCTACCAAAAGAAAGATTAGAGTCTCTTCTTTATCTTCTCTCATCAGCAAAAAAAAGTTTGTTTTGCAGAAATTAGCATTAGAATATAGCTAAGTTTCATCATTATTCACAAACCTGTTAAAAACACTGGCAAAAAGAGCTTGTTGCAACATGGCCCTGGCAGAGTATTAAAAAAACTTATTTATACATTTGGGTTTGAATGAGTTAATGTGATAATTTATCACATTATAACGGGAAAATTATCACATTTTAATCTACGTTGTCTAAACCTTATTTCACGTCAACATAGTGCCCTGCTAGCAGGATGCCACCAGATGGTGCCAAAGCAACAGCAAATGCAAAACTAGGGGTTTACGTTAGAATAATTACAATTTGTAAAACCAGTTTATTTAGATTCTTTAGGTATCTTTTTTTTATACAATGCAGTGCTCCTTCTCTTACTAAAAAACGGAGCATTAAAAAAAATATTTTGGGGGGGGATAACAAATCAAATGGCATTTCAATTCAATGGGGAAAATCAATTTGCTAACGCAAGTAAATTGAGTTGAGTCAAAGCAGCAACGCACTTGACTCGCCGCTTCGTTATGTTGCCAGCCTCGGCGGCCCGCTTTGAACAACCTCGAAGACGAGTGAAGTCCAAAAAAAATAAGCAAAAAAAAAAGCACACTTCATCAGCCCATCCCGCCGCCATCATGTTTCCCGACGAGCGGTGTTTTCTTGCGTTTATCTGGCAAAGCGCTACGAGGCCCGCCGTTGACACGTGAAGCAAAACTGAGGCGAAGCGCTGACACGCCGACGTCTTAGCACATAACGCTTAAATCATTTTCCCCGGCAAAAGCGGAGCTGCGCCTTCAAAGCCGCTCGGCCGTAATACAAATTTTGCCGGCGTTTGAACTTATTTTATGGGATTTGGCTGTAAGGCCCCACAATCGATTTGCGGCGCCCATAAAAGCAGATACTTTATCTTTGGAGCTTTGTCGGAAAAAGCTTAGCATCCTTGGCTAGTTCTGCCGATATGCCTGCGGGGCCGTTGGAGGTAGGCTGAGCACGGTGAGGGGGGGGGGGGGGGGTGCTGTGGAGGGTGTGGGGGGTGTGGGGGTCTGGGGGGGGGGGCTGGAGCTGCCGGCTTTGACATTATATCGCGGAATGAATTGTGCTGACTTTACACCTCCCGCTGCTTACATTCTGCTCTTTCATAATCTTTCATGAAGCACACAATGTTTTATTTAATGTCCCGGGTCAGAGAGAATGTGCGGAGAAAACATATTAATAATGAAAGCGAAGGAGAAGAAGGGGAAAAAAAAAGTCCTCGGCAAACAGGTCAGGAGGCCCGTTTGAAGTCGGCTGCTCGGGCGCAGTCCGGAGTTTAACAACTCGTGTTGTTTTCTCAAGGTTCGGGCCGTGGCCGGCGTCGTCTCCTTGCGACGCCTCTCACCGCCGTCCTTGAGAGGCGACGCGAGGAAAATAATCGGAAAGAGGCGCATGTAAAACTAGTTCTTCATCCTCGGGGTATTTGTAACCGGTTATATATCTCCATTTTTTTTTTTTTTGAAAGGCTACTTGAGGAAAATGACTGGCGATGGATGTAAACAAATATTTCTCATTCCGGATCCTTGGAGAATGTCTACCTGTTTATTTCCCAACAAAGGGAGACGTGTGCCAATGTCTCTTGGTACGCCTCTCGCCACCATCTTGAAAGGCTACTTGAGGAAAATAACTCACAATGCAACACGTATAAAAATACATCTCATTCTTGATCCTTGGGGTATTTGTAACGAGTGTTATTTCGCAACCTCGTGTCACAGTTGTCGACGTCTCCCGATGACACCTCTCGCCGCTGTCCTTGAAAGGCGACTTTGAGGAACATAAGTCACAAAGCAACACGTCTGTGTCTTTATTTCTTCACCTTTGGCATATTATTAAGTGCTGTTATTTGTCAAAGCTAAGCGATAGCCGGCAATGTGTCTTGCGACGGCGCTCTTCGAGGGAAAATAACTTGCAATGCAACACGTGTACCAACGCATATTTCTTACATAATAATTCTTGATATGTGTGGCATATTTAACTCTAACTTGCCATGGTCCCAAAAATTTATTCATACGCTTTTTATTTTACTTATGCTAGAGCATATAAGAAGGCTTTGATGCAGCCTCTGACCTGAAGAGGTCGCTTAAAGCAATGGTAGTTATAAAAGCTATTTTCCTTTTGGTAGGTTCCATGTTTTTATAGCAATAGAACACATTATCCTGTGGGCCTTGCAAAATCACTCAAAATCCAGTAAAACAGCCGGGAGCGAAGGGGGTTGCTTCAGTGAAAATAGCTGGGAGTGAATGAGTCAACTGGTATTATTTCTCAATGCCAGGCCACAGACGCTGACATCTCATTGCGACGCAACTCCTCACGTTATCTTTTTAGCATTTGGTCTGAACGACTTTGCAATGCGTCGGAACGACATAGCCCGGTCAAAACTCCAACTTGCTATTTTACTTTTCCCATACGTTTTTGTTAATTCTGATAACATTGCTCCCTACTCGTTTCTCGCCACCATCTTTGAAAGGCTACTCGGAGACAAGAACTTCATTATGCATGTAAAAATATGTCCTTGATTATTGTAGCATTGTTGTGGCATTTGTAGCTGCTTTTATTTCTCAACGTTAGACCACGTCCACTGACGTCTCCTTGCGACTAGTGCTGTCACTAACGAATATTTTTAGAATCGATTAATATTGCGATTATTCGGTCGATTAATCGACTAATGGGAATTTTGTATTCAAGCGTATTACGGAAGAATTTTTTTTTCTCTGATTACTGTTTATTAACCAGTGATTGGTGGCTATTTTGTACTTTGTGTTCATATAGTGATTAAAAAAAAGGGGGATTGATGTTATACTATGTTACCGATTCGGTGATTGTTTTCCAAAGTAAAAACGGATTTTTGCAAATGTTGTATTTTGATATATATATATGTGTATCTTCTTTCATGAAGGACTACAGAAATCAGTGAACAAGTACCGTTGAGGACTCCGTACATTTTTCAAACGATGACTCAATTATTGAAATAGTTGTCGATTAATTAGATAATTGATTACTTGTCGATTAATCTATGAATTTTGACAGCTCTACTTTGAAAGGCTACTCAAGGGGAAAAAAACAACGGCTATAATTCTTGCTTCAAAGGATATTTACAGTATAACTGCTCTAGCTGAACACGCACAGCAAGTTGACTGAAAAATGATAATTTCATGTAAAACATTGCAAATTTGGAGTCATATGGGATGTTACACCTTTTCAGAGTTCACTTTTGTGCAAATAAAAATACAATGTTTAGCCTCCCACATGCTATATTATAAATGCCAAACGTACAGGCTGCGGGCCCTAGAGCTAAATAAAGAGTGCCGTCCTCCTACATTTGGAGAGTAGGCAGCTTTTAATCTTCCGTCTTAAAACATCTGGTGATTGACGGGAGAATCCGACGCCAACCTCAGCGGCACACGGGTGACCTCGGCCGAGTGGCTCGGCCTCTCCGTGGGATGAACGCCGCGCTCCCCAAATCCGAGAGCTTTTTGAAAAAACGCTGACCCCGCCGAAAACTTGCACCTCCAGCCAAAAGAGGAGACGCGCATAAAATAAAAACAAAATCAAATCGATAGCTGTACTTTTGTGCGCGCACATAAACACCCTCAAGTTCACTACAATAGAGCGCAAGTTTGCTTTCACCTCTTCTTGGGAGCCTTTCAATTGCCAAATAGTGCTCCTACAACAGGGGTGGGCTCACTTTTGCGCTCAAGGGCCACATTTGAGATGGGAAACAGAAAGACGGGCCAGGGTCATTCATAGATTAAAAAAGAAAAGTTAAAATGTGTATGTAAAATGCATAACAAAGTTTACAGATGCAGTCACTGGCATGCTTGCTGAACTGAATTGGAAGTAAGGCCCGACCGATCAATTGGCCGCCAATTATAATCGGCCTATTATTGGCCTTCAAACATCGGCCAAAACAACTGGCCAATTGGGCCAATTAGGCCAAATGGCCGATTCTTTCCTTAAGACGTTAACCGAAGTTTCTGACGCTGTGAAAGTACCCTGAATGCACCATTTTTGCTTGCGTAGGATTAGCAACTAGCAAGTGTGTAGCGTATGTGAACATTTCTGGTTATTCTGTTGTCGCAAAGCGTCCTTTAAGCTGTTTAATGACACCTCAGTTGGCGTTAACTGTAAAACTAAACCCACGACGTTAAGAATTACGTCCACTGTGTATTTAAATACAAAACATTCGTTTTTAAAACATCGCTAGCCTAGCGCTATTGCTAAAAGCAAAGAGAGGATCCCATTCAAATGCTAACAGGAAGTTAGCATCGACTGTTTTTCCTGCTGTGGAAACACGGAAGGGCACAAATTCTTCACAATCACAACTTTCTTCTGTACTCACCTTAAGTGTGTACGCCATGGATGCACAGCACCATACCGCCCCCAAGAGGCCAACATTTTTGAAACAAAACCCCAGAAAAAAAAAATCTGTATCTTTGTACTGCTGCATTGTGCTTCAGGTTTCACGCATGCTAAAGCGTAGCGGCGGCGACGTACAGACGCTGGGTGTTTGGCTGCCATCGCCGCTTGTTACCGTCACCATTCATAATTGAGAGGCAAACGCACGCAAAAAGGTGCCGCATCACTTCCCATTTGGCTGACATAGGATGCCGGCGCGCTGGGGCGAGTCCTTGCGATGCCCGGGTGGTGCTGGCTGCCTGGCTGGGTGGCGGTGCGCTTGATTTTGTGACAAGAGTTGGTTGAAATGATTTAGTTTGTAGCTGGTGTCGTCGCGGGATTTGCTGTCTAAAGGTGTTTCGCTGCCGAGCTTGAGCGCTCTTGCTTTTTGCCAGCCATCAAAGCTCTTTAGCGCCGCGCTTGTTGTTAGCTCTGGCGCTAACGCTTGAGTTTTAAAGCGCTTCGGTTGATACTACACGGAACCCTCTAAATTCCAATACAAAGCCAAGTGATCAAAAATGTAACTCAAAAACATCATCAACATCAAAGGAAAGTAGTAATTGGTATTATTCCATGTTTTTTTTTTAGAAAACTTCCCATTATGATGCAATAGGAAAATGCGAATCAAAAAATAAATTGTATGCATCTTAGCAGAGTGCCTCATTGTGTGTGTGTGTGTGTGTGAAACTGTCAATCACCATCTGCTCCTCCTTCATGCTTTCATCCAGTCAGACATTCTTTTATTCAGGTCTAATGCCGTATAATTAACACTCACATGTTTACCACACGCATCAGTGCACGGCGATTAGCGCGCTTGGCTTAACAATAACAACTGTAAGCATGTATGTATGTATGCATGCATGCAGGCGTGGTGTACTGCACACTTGCATGTGAGCGAGATGAAATCAAACAACACCCCCCGCTACCCCCTCCTGCTAGTGTCATTAGCACAAATAAACACTCGGGGAACATTTACATAGACTAAAGCTATATTATAGATTTCATATTCAGCTTGTTTGTACAATTTACTCGCATTTTATATTCAAGAATTGTTTCCAATCGTGGTCATGATAGTTATTGTTATGTTATGGTCATAATTGTTTTGGTTATGATTGTTGTGGTTATGATTGTGAATGTTACGTTGTAGACAAAGTTTTTACTGTGTTGTTTATTGCCGTTGTTCTGGACATAGTTGTTGTTGTAGTTATTGTTATAGTTGTGGTTATGTCTGTTATTGCTCTTATGATTGTTATTTTATTGGTGTGCTTATGGTTCCTGTTGTTACGGTCCTGGCTGTTGTTGTTGTTGTTGTTGTTGTTATGATTGTTGTTAGGGCTGGGTTTAAAAAATCGATATTCGCTATGGAATCAAACAAACTTTTCATATAGCCCAATATCGATTCATAAAACCATTGTTTGTTCCCCAAAACATTCATAAATCGAGGTACTGTTTCCCATTGAAATGCATTGAAATGCAATTAATCTGTTCCAAACCCATCTGGTTAGCGCGTCCGCCTCACAGTGGTTGGTGGTTCCAATCTGGGTTCTGCCCTTCCATGCTTGCCTTGTCCCCCCCCCCCCCCCCCCCCCCAGCTCCTCTGGCTTCCTCCCATATTCCGAAAACATAACAAAACTCAAATCTGTCCGTAGGTTTAACTGGTTGCACGTGCCATGATATGCTGCCGACCAGCTCAGAACATTTTAGCAAACCAAAAGCCGATGCCTGACGCAGCTTCATCACCACGTGGTCTCCTCTTCATCTCGTCCTGTCCAAGTGATTTATTCGCAACCTAAACAAAATGCCAGCCTTACCCCCGTTCACACTTTAAGATACTTCCAAACTTCCAACAATCTTGAATGCAGCGCAGCGTTCAGTCCACTGCTTCCCCGTGACCGGGGCGGTATTTGGAGTCCTGGAAAAAAAAAAATCGCTTTGATGTGCAGAAATCTTCAGGCGTCATCCAGTATTTACGGTGTCTCCCCAGAGGATGGGCCGGGACGGGGGGCTGGTTTGCTGATGGACGAGTATTACGGATGACACAACATGAAGAGGGTCTCTGTCAGCGAGCTGACACCTCCCTTCGCCCGCCATTGTCTCCATTAGGCCGCCGATCACGATGGGATGATCACAAGAAGGCGGGAAGAACGACGCGACTGTCAGGCGAGAGCGGGAACGTCGGGCTGAGGGTTGAGAGAGAGCGAAAAGGGGAGGACGGCTTACAGGGGATACAAACCCAAAGATTATGGTAATCTTCCCGCCTTTGTCCCACCGCGAAATGTTTTGGTACTACGCCTTTTATGTGCGTAAGCAGGGATGTGAACCTCTTCACTGGGCACTTTCTGTGTGGTTTCTGGGTAATTAGCAGCAGTTGCAGGCCCTTTCTGTTTCTCTGCTCAAGCTTATGCTCTTCTTTAGGGGGATTTTCACCCGACCCCCATTTTATTTATTTTTTTTACCCAGCTTTCTGTCTGCAATTCCCAGCCCGGGCCGAGCCGAGCCGAGTTGAGCAGGCCGGGGCCGAAGAGACCATCTGTTGGCCAAAATGCACTAACAATCAAATGCGCAGCTTAACTTGAGACAGGTGACAGAATTTGTGGTTCAATTCGGAGGTGCTCAATGGAGCCCTCAATGGCCTTTGTGTTGTCGACCATGTGCCAAACATTCTATTTTATTTCCATTTCGCATGGAATAAAATTTTGGGGATAATACCCAACTCTTGAGTCGTCACTGATACCAAGTACCAAAACCACTAGTACTTTTGAAACAAAAAATGTCCATATACAAATCCAGATATTTTAAAGAAAGTAATATATATCACAATTAAGCAATTTTCCTTACAATTGTATACAATTAATGGTAATTTTCTATTCTTCTCATTTTTAGTTCCTCATAAAAAAAAAAAACACAACACATAGTTGATACTCGTATCAGCTGTTGCGATGACTGCGATACCTTGAAGTAAGGCCAGGTATCGGCCCGTACCAATACCTGGCATCGATATTGGACGAATACAGTGTTCCCGCAATAAATGAAATCAACAAAGTAGTTAGCATATTTTTACATTTCTTATAAATGTTTTAAGGCTGTAAAGGTCCTCACCACAGTTTATACACTTTTCTCATCGGGGCATTTACATTTTCTCAAATGTTGCTCTTGTTTAAACATTCTAAATGTTCAAGCTTTCATACATTTTATAAAATCGGTACATTACTGTAAAAGAAAATTATGCAAAATTGCACGCCAAAAAAATCCGTAAAACAGCGAGGCTGTGAAAAGTTACGAACGCTGTAACCCCAAGTAAGAAAGCCTTTTTCCACCTGTTTTTATCCGTCTTAGTGGGCGGCCATTTTGCCACTTGACTACTGAAAATGACATCACAGTTGCTCAGGTAACGACCAACCACGGCTCAGCTTCAGAAAACAGGTGAACTGTGATTGGTTAACTGAGCTAATTGTTTCCTAAATGGGGTTATCACATTCAGATCAAGATTATTATAGCTAGCAAAAACTACCGATATAACTACAACTAGAAGTGAAAAAACACATTTGTTGGCAAAATCAAATGAAAATGCTTTTGAAAAAACAAAAACAGAAACGACATCTTGCGCTAATAAAACTAACAATAATTATTGTGTAAATGTCCTTTTTTATTTTCTTTGCCAATTAATATCATACACTTTTGAGGTTGATTTTAAATCTATTTATTTTGGTATTGCTGTATGTCCATGTGCATATATAAATATATATATACCTTTAGTGATGAATAAATTCTCTATATATTAAAAAAACTGAAACTAATAAATAATAAAGTAAAACAATTTCAGCATTTTCAATAATATACAAATCTAGCAAATGTGCCCAAAAAACTCATTAAAATAAATTGAACAAAAAAAAAAACGTCCAAAGGAAAGCTAACCATAATGAGAAATCCCAAAAGTTCATACATTGTATCATAATTGGGATGAACTATATGTTAATAGGAGTTGATAGTATAGCATGCGGAGTAGCTTTACACGTTCTCCAAATATCTTCTTCTCGTCAGTGTATCAATTCGGACAGGAACACAAAAAGTGGCCCAACAACCAGAGTGCTGACTTTTGTCACTTACCTTTGGTGGTCATCGTACAAGAAGGGAGGAGGGGGGCATTTGAAGCAGGTGGGGGCCACGGCCTGCTAATCTGCCTTTCCCATGCACAGTGACGGGATAAAGCGGCTCGCCGGCACGGCAAACGAGCCTTTTCAATTTGTCCGAGCGCTGATAGCGCCTCTCAAAAGAAGAGCTTACGCTCATCATATCAGGCGGGGAGGGGGGCCTTTCATCGGCGGGTTCAGAGGTGAGCCTGAGATAAAGTGCCATACAAGAGATCAGTGGGGCCGGGGGTCCTCATCAACGCGGCGTTAACTGCGCCACATTTGCGCTGCCGCCGCCGCCTTGCCGCCTTTGATGTGCTTTCTCATTTGCGCTCAACAAGGCCCGGCGAGCCGCACTCCAGTGCGTGAAACCTCCTTTTTGTCGCCCGCCATTGTCTCAGTCACGGGTGCTTTGTCTTAGCGAGGGGGGTGCGCAGGGGAGGGGGCGGGGAGCGCATCAAAGCTGGCCAGAGATGGACTCAACAACAGTGGATTAAGGTCTTCTGCATGATAAAGTCCCTACCTAGGGGCGTGGAACCAAGCTAATATGTGAAAGAATGTTATTGAGAGGGAAGAAAGTGGCAAAAAAAGCTGCCCCTTTCTCCGCGTAATGTCCTAATCCGCCGGGCCGACACCGAGACCCTCGGCCCGGAGTTTGTTCATCAGCGAGATGCCCATCTGGATTGGCCGCCCTCTAAGCTGGTTAAACTTCTCCTAAACTCAATGATTGTCCCCCGGGAGAACCAAATGGCATATTAAGTGACGTGAAAGGGGAACGGCAGTAGAAGAAGAAGAAGGAAAAAAAAAGCAAATTAAGTTGAGCTAAACAGATTAGAGGGCCCAAACACGGCGGCACAATGAGCCCAAGAGAGGCGCAATCTCGCTTTCAAAGACGCCGCTAAACTGCTAAGCAAACCTCATCACGGACTGGACGGACCCACTGTGGCCTGCCATACACGTTCTACTTTCACTCATCGTGCTTGGAGAATCACCACAAGACAGACATTTACGAGCACATACTTTGTGTCGTTGAAAAATAACTAACAACGTATTGTAATAGGCGGCAAATTGTCAGGAAAATTGTTGCTCTCCTGTCCAGTTGCAATTATAGTGACTTGTATCTTCATTAGATTGCCTGTAATCATAAGTGGAATTCATTTTCTCTTGAGTAGATTGACATTGTCATAATTGGAATGATTTGTGATGAGACTCAATCGCATCGTAATTGGTGAGATTGATATCATGCTGTGGGACATTGTATAGTCATTTGGATTTGCTGTGTTCTGATGGGGCCAAATTGTATCATAATAGAACATGTAAATCCCCACTGACGCAGACCTGTAACAATTTCGGAGAGACGCTGTAATAAAGATTCTGTACATTTTGCAAAGAGATTTTATAATGCAGCAATCTCGCAATCAATGATGCCGCCAAGTTGCTAAGCTAACTTAAAATGTAAATTCCGACTCTTTGTAAATAGAGTATTTATTGGTCCTTTTGAACAAACAAGAAAATATTTTTTTAAAAATTCCACATATGACTTTTAATTTGTGTCATATTTGATACATCCTGTCACAATGCTTTAAATTCATACTTTTATAACTGTCAAAAATATAATAATAAACAGACTTATCAAACATATTAGTATTTTCAAAAATCTGAAAGAACATTTCCCATTATTAATAAGTATAAGTGCCTCTCCTTTCTTAATTGAGGCAATCTTGCAAGGTCGCTGGAAAAGCCATCAGCTGGGTGATACTGCCCTCTAATGGATTATTCCTGCAATGCGTGTGTCAGATCATATACGTCAGGGTTTTAATGGGAAAAAATATACTTGTGAAATAGAGGGCTCAAAATAACTTGTATTTAATATGATACGTTTGGCTTTATAGGGTTCATGGACTGGACCAACCCCAACGTGGCGGATATTTATTAAAAGCCCAAAACTATTAACAATGACTCATATACAAACACTTTATATACAATCAGGAAAGTTATTTTAGTATTTTGCCTTATATAAACAGATTTGTTGTTGTTTTCTATTTTTAACATTTCGAAGCCTTCCCTCATCCGTCTCTTCTCTCCCTTCCATCACCCTTGCTTCAATCTTCTTTCTCTCTTCCTGCGTCCCTCGCGTCTTAATTCGTCCCTTGAGTGGAGGAAGCCGAGCAAAACGCTGCGACTTTGGCGAGCAAATGTGGCGTGAAGGCGCGTTTATGCTCCATATGGACCACAAGTGTGCTGAAATAGCTTTGTCCTTAGCACGCTTTGTTGCGTGGCAAATTGTATTCCGGCATCTCGTGCTCGTTAGCGCCTAGCTCGTGTTCCAGTTGTGCACAAACGCGCCGATTTTTAATGATCTGATGTCATCGTCAATTATGGATGCACTGCTGAGACCCCAAAGACCGTATAAATAAATACTTTTAATGTTAAGCGTTCGACTCGTGGTTTATGAATTAAAAGTATCAACCATTGACTCATTTCTTAGCATGTTTTTAACATTTGGCTGGTGCGCTATTTATCCCGCTGACGTCCACAGAGGTGTTGGTTGTTATTTTGTTTTAATAAAGCGAGTGTTTGGTACACGGACATCCAATTCCCACCTATGCTGCTCATAAAAGCGTGCGCTCCCTTTTGTTTTGTCCGGAACATTCAGGGCTGGCCGTCACTCCGGTGCGCGCATCCAGCTGGAGAGCTGGATCCCAATGACACGCCGCACGGAGACATTAACCTGGCCAAGCATCAGGACAACACCCAGAGAAAAGGAGGGCACCGTTGTCACAGTTCGTTTGCTCTCCTTTGCCAAAAAGACCCTCACTTGCTCTCCCGTAGGAAATGATGGAAATAATCTCACTTAGTAGTACAGACGAGGGCTTTAAGAACACACTGTAGTAATCAGTCAGCTTGAACCACCAATGAGAAAAAATCGCCTAACAAGTGACACTGCAGTCTTACTGCTTTGGGTATGACGTTGCTTCGGATTATTCTTGTCTAAACAGTCGTTATTTGAACCCCTAACCTTATTTTAAAACATGAACCCAGGGTTGAAACCCTAAACCTGTTTTGAAACCCTAATTTCAAACTCTAGACCAGTCTTAAAATGTTACTTTGAAATCCTACCGCCTTAAAACCTTACTTAGAAAGTCTTAAAACATGACCTTGACACATGAGGTGCAGCGTTAGGACCCAAAAAACCTAACCCTTGACAAACTACAACGGATAGCAGAGCTGGATTCAGGCGGTCTCGAAGGAAATACTTGATGGAGACGTGTCATTCGGTATGTCTTGCGAAGGCAATGCACTATTCTATATGACAGAATAATGGCCTATATGACAAATCAAGAGTGACTAATACAGGACCATAGCAACTGCATAGCAACTGACATTATCACCAGAGTGACGAGACAAACTAAGAGTGGCTACTACTTCATCATCAGGGACCGAGCAACTGCATAGCAACTGCAAATATCACAAGGGACACAACTGCATAGCAACTTACATTTGCATCAATGTGACATATTAACTGCATATAGCAACTTCAAAAATAAAAGTGACGACACAAACTGAGTGATTAATATAGGGTTAGCATAGCAACTGTCATCATCATAAAATACATAATAACTGCATAGCAACTACAAAGAGTGACTCGACTAACTCTAGCGTAACTTAGAAGCTGCATAGCGACTGACAACATAACACAATGACTCAGTGGCCCAACCCAAAACAATGAACCCTTGTTTGAAATCCACATTTTAAAACCCTAACCCTTGATTGAAACCCTATCATTCAAGCCAAACCCTGTCTTGAAACCAAACTCTTGCAACCTTACTTTGCAGTCCTAACCCAGTCTTAAAATGTCACTTTGAAAGCCCAACGCTGCTTAAGAGTTCCGTGAGTGTGTCAGTGCAGTCGGACTGTCACAATGTTTTCCTTAATTAATGAGTGAATGCTGATGCGTCTTAAGTTCTAATGAGCAAGAAACATGTCAAGATGTGGAGGGGGACGTGATTACTGGCGGCTTCCTTCAGGCCGCTTTGAGTAAGCACTTTTGTGCATTAAACTTGATATGGACGCACACGCACGTGTTTCTCGTAGCCTCTGGTCGTTGAGTTTGCTCTGTATGCTTTAGATCAAGCCAGCCAGCTTTCACATTTTCTTATTCTTCCATTCAGGACAACAATGTTATCAAAGTGCGAGTAGTCTAATTTGAAACCCTAACTTGAAGCGTTAACCCTTCATTGAAACCATTGACCGTGAAACCCTTGCTTACCTCAAACCCTAACCTATTATTTCAAAGCCTGACTTCAATCAATTTGAAAACCTAATCTTGTACGACTTTAAAAATCGAACCCTTGTCTCAAACCATCACTTTTAAAGCCATAACTCTGGCTTTAAACTACTTGGAAACTGAAAACTTGAAACCTTACTTAGAAATTCTAACTTAAAAAACCCATCTTGAACCCCTTGCCCTTGTTTGAAACCCTCATCCTGATTTAAGAGCCTATTTGTAAAACTGATTGTGATTAATTTAAAAGTCAATGCAGTAAGGTTGCTGTGAGAACAATCTGGAATAAACCTAATCTGACTTCCAATTGGACATTTTTTTACTTTTTTTTACTAGTTCTAACCATTTGAATCAAATGTGAGGCTTACGCGCAATCTTGTGTACGATACATGTGTATTCTCCTATACAGTAAAGCGCCTGTTACGTACATTAGCATCAGACGCTAACAGAATGTGAAAACGGCTCCCGCGTCCGTCTCGGCCCGCCATGCCCGAGCCCGGCGGCGCCGCATTTTGTAGCACTTTTGCAAAAGTATGGATCGTCTCCTCGTCCCTCCGGCGGGAGCCAGGAATGCGGGAGATTATGCAAAACTCTCCCGTTTGTGGCGTATGCGTCGGTGGCCCATTAAAACGGCAACAGGAGGAAGACCAAGACGAAGAAGAGGAAGAAGAAGCGTCTGCGAAATGACCTGGGGACAGTGGAAGACGCTCTCGTCTCTAACTGAGCCCTCACACTCCATCAGCGTCATCTTTTCTTCCGCTTCGCGCTCGGTTTGCCGCCGCGAAAAACAAAACATTCAAACACGCTGCAAAAACTCAAATCGAGCCAATTGCAAAACAATGCACGATATTTTGGTACCTTGATTGAAGAGGGCCCCGACGTGAACGTTTTTAGGGCTGGAACTAACAAGTCTTGTAATAATCTGTCGTTTAATCGATAAATCAGATTTAAACATAAAAGGTATGCATTTTTATCCCTTCATTCAAAACTGCATTAATTCAGCTTGTCAGAAAATGCACAAACATTGATTATGATTAATATTAGTCGTTGTTTAATTTAACAATAAAGAGAAAAACAGGCTAAAATTCTTATTTTTCGCCAAATTAGAAAAACTGGCTAAAATTGTCGTATTGTCGCCAATTTTTAAAATATGTCTGTTTAAATATCTTTGTCTCACGTTTTATTGTGTTAATATGGAAAATATCTCAACAAAATATTTACCGATTTGAAAAGGGCATATCGGCCGAATTATTTGTCTGTCGGGTCCCATTAATATGTTACTATAACTTTTTATTTAAATTATATTATTGTTTTGAGTAAATGTATCTTAAAATAATAAATACCGTTGTTAGTTAGCGATTACAAAAATGGAGAATTTATTGTCCAATCTAATCTGCCCAGGGCCTTCAGAATCAGTAGTCCTGTCCTATTTAACTCATTTGCAGTCATCAATACATTTGATCATCAGCATTTCTGGTCTGTATAATGGATTTAATTTAAATTGTTTAAATTTGTTCATGTTGTTAGATGCATGTTGATTCTGAACTGCTCTAGATGACGTACATGGCACAGTTGTGTGCTGTTATATTGTGTTTTTGTATCATATTGTTGTTTTCCATAATTGTGATGTGATGTGATGGAGTGGGCTCAGGTACTGAATGCAGTGCGGGAAACCGTAAGCGTACATGGATGCCGATTCCACGATGCGTCCTGACATTTTTTTCCATTCATTTTCATGGCAATCGCCGTGATTCTGCGGCGGAGACATGTAGCGAAAACACGGCGAGACAAGCTTTTAAGAGCATTAAACAAATGCACTTTGGGAAGCACAAACAACAGGAGCGACTCTGGAATTTTGATGTTTATCCGTCCTAATGCGGCCCTCTCCGCCCCACACCGGAACACATGGTCGGCGCGGCGGCGACGCGATCCCATCCGACGTGCGGATATTCAAACTGCCATTTATAAATAGCCGCATAAAAGTCGGGCGCGACGGGGAAACAAACGCGGCGAGACGTTTGTCCGCCGTCTGCTCGCCGCGCGACGTGAACGCTTCTGGCGGCCCGAGTGGAAAGCGTGCTCATTAAAGTCAAATCTCCCTGGCCAGAAAGAAAAAAAGTCACAGTTCTCGCTAAAAGTGGGGGGGAAAAAAACGCTTTCTTCGCAATTTGAAGACAGGCGGCGGCGACGGGAAAAGGTCAATCAGCTTATTAGAGCCTCCTCGGGTAAAGGTATCGTTGACATGTAATCTACACTCTGATTACATTCAATAACATTTGTAATTTGCGTCTCCAGTCCAGACACAGAAGCTACCAAATTGACCATTGTTAACAAGTTTGTCTTCGAAGGACCCATAGAAATGATCAAAAGGACGACAAAATTAATGTTGCTAACACAAGTGGCAAACTTTGCCGCCCAATATATGCAGTTTGAATTTCGTAGCAATGGACAAAATTACTTTAAAATAGCTGCTTTAAACTAAAGCAAAATGGCTAACTTTGCCGCTATGGTTAGCCGACTCACAATGCATCTATCTAGTACAAAAAAGTCTAAATCTGAACTAAACACCTGGAAACAGAGCTGGCAAATCCAGGTCCAGAAAGTAAAAAACCTGCCACAGTTTGGCTTTAGCCCCCCTTGGCTAGCTAGCTAGCTAGGGAGCTAGCTCATGAGGCTAAAGCCAAACTGTGGCCGGGTTTTTACTTTCTGGACCTGGATTTGCCACCTCTGCCTGGAAATGGACAAAGTGATTTAAAATGGCCGCTTCAAAGCTTTGCTGCTACACTTCACCCACACACAGTAACAAAAAATACAATCTAACTTCATCAATCTTTCTAGTACTGTATACACTTCTTAAATTTGTAGCAATAAAGGGAAAGAAATGAGGAAGAGTTTGTCCTGGAAAACAACAAAATTACAAAGTAAAATGACAAATGTTGTAGTCTCACTTCACCTACATGCAATGACATTGTAAAAGAGGGGTAGGCCCTCCCTCACCTGTGACCTGAGTAACTATAAAGAAAATAGTTGGATAGTTAGATTAAAATGTGGTTAACTAGTCATCGCATGACATTTCGGAAGGTTACTAAAACACAGTCTTTACAATTAATTTTCAGTTTGACCCTCCAACAGATGATTTCTAGTTCTCTGCTGAGTTCGGTAACGCTTGATTGGCCGCCAGCGTAGCGTAGCCTAGCGTAGCAGCAGCAGTTCTGTCGACAAGTCTAATGATCACTGCTGTTAAATTCCACTAATTAGCCTGCCCGGTCACTGTGCTGCTGGTTCCGCAATTAATTAAAAAAAAAAAATCAGAAAAGAAAAAAATACTGAGCTGGTGATTTGCAGACATCTTGAAACCCCCCTCACACCCCCACCCCCGCCTTTAAAAAGCTGGCGGGGTCGTGTTGATGGCGGCCCAGAGAAGCTAAAGACGTTCTCATGCTCATGAGAGGGAGCGGGCCGTGTAATTTAAATTCTGTTGACATTTACTGTCAAGGACCATTAATTCTGCCGGGCTTACTCAGCAGCAGCGGTGGGCCGCGGGCGGCGGGCTAGCTCGCTAACGCTACTCTTCTCTTAGCGGATTCGCTCGCACAAAAACACCCGTCGACAGCCAACAGGCAGCAATCGTACTGTAGGTCACAACGTAGCCTGGTGGTTTGTCATTTATCCCACTTGTGTCCTCGCAACAACGGACACCTTCTCCAGCCAGTGAACAAGACGACGGCAATGTTAGCTCTGTTCCTGTTGCGATTTAATCCATTTCTGTTTGAATGTAGTTTAATGTTAGCTACCTACAATGGTGTCAAGCCTATTGATATTTGACATTTAAAAGCATTTGGAAGAAACGGTTGAGCTATTTTACTGTGGGACTAGCATAGCTCTAGCTAGCTAACAAAAAAAAGAAGCTAAAATCCTCATTCAAGCTTTTTAGCGTTTTCTCAACCGCTCTTGCGGTGTCATGGCCGCTATTGCCAACCTGAAGAATGTGTGATGTTGATACAAGCATGACTATGTTTGCTAGATGGGGGGAGCTGTCTTAGCTAACGTTAGTTAGCCTCGACTCTTGAAGTGTTTATTATCAGTTTAGGTTTGTCCTATCTATATATTAAAAAAAATAATAATAATTCAGACTATAAAAATTTGCAAAGCTCCAATGACCCAGGGATTAGCCTCGCTCACATAAGCTAGCACCTATTATCTCCAGCTAGTTAGCTTCTGCAAAAACAAGCTTTTATAGCACTTAAATGATTGGTTAAGTATTTTGATTTAAAGTGTTTTCAATTTAGTACAGGCTCAGTTAAATTTGTCGGATTGGGAGCAGATTAAGATAATGCTGCTGGGCTAACCCTGATCAAATATAGATATTAACTTTTAAAGATGCAGAGAAAAATCTGAATAAATCAATCAATCTTTGAAAACCTTTTTTTTTTTTATCTAACATGTATTTACCTTAATAACTATATTTTTGTGTTTATTTCCAACAGGATGCCTCTTTGTGTTTAAAAGATCAGATCACCGTCGTGTCCATTTTGTCCCGATAAACACTGCAGTCGTTTTCATATTAGCATAGCTAGCGCGTGCAATAAGCCAGCAAGTAACTTGAGTGAACAACACATGGAGATATTAGCCCTCATTTTCCTGATCTTTTGACTGTGAGCACAAAGCACATCTCGGCGTAAATACGCCGCGTGCGTACGAAAGCGCGCTCTTTAAAGCGCAATTTGCCAAGCGTGTGTTTAGCTGTTGAGCTAAAGTGTATCGGACAAGGCCTCGGCTCGAGCTCTCGGCAATGACACAACCTTGAGTGAATAATGGGCACAGCATCTGCGGGCTAACGGCCACGGGCTCACGGGGCGTAACGGCCGCCGATTACGCCGATTGCCCGCGTTTAACGCATCTGGCTGATGTTTTTAAACTTGGAAGGAACATTGATTTGTTTTTGTTTTTTTAACTCTTTGTGACAAAAAGCAGTATTAGAAATTGCTTCTAGGTGATTAATTGATGATTGTTTGATTTCCTGGCAAGGCATTCCTTGTGCTTGTTTTTTTGGCACCATTTACTGACTATTAGTGACAAAAATTTGAATCCAATGAAATTGTTTTAAGATGAATATTTAAAATGTTTAAGGTCACAGATTCCCAGTATATAAATAGTGTTATCCCAATAGTTTAGTTTATGTTCATATGTAAAAACTGTTTTACATTGAGCTGTTTATCGACTCAATATTTGTGACAAAAAAACTGCTTTAGAAATTCATCCCATTTTCAATAATTTCATAATTTTATCCAAATCCTCTTTCGACACATTTTTCTTTGCTAGTCTTATATCAGCATAACTATTTTATGCAGCAGGAGTTACCAACATGGCCCCAAGGCATCAGGATAGCACCCAAAGACAACAAGAGCAGCCTGTGGGTCTGTTCTAAAAATAGCTTACCAGTGACGGGAAATTTTGATTTCCTGGCAATATTGTAGAAGTGAGCATTTTACTCTATTGCTATAAAAACATTAGAGTCTCTTCTTTCATCAGGAAAAAGAAAGTATATTTCTCTCTGTTTCCGTTTTGCAGCAATTAGCATTAGAATATAGCTAAGTTTAATCATTATTGAGAAATCTGTTTTTAACAGTAGGGGAAAGGAGCTTTTTGCAACATGGCCCTGGTTGATCTCTTGTACTCTGCTGGCCGTTTTTGTAATAATTACCATGGTTTTAAGTGTCCTCTTTAGGTCAGAGGCTGCATAAAATCCTTCTCTATGCGCTAACATAAAAAAAACATATAAATAAGTTTTTGGAACCACATCAATATTTAAAATAGAACGTTTTTATACGTTTTTGGGAGCCAATGAGTTAAAAACGGAAACACATGTCAAGATTTAGAAAAAAATGAAAATATTGGATATTGATATTCATCTCTTTCCTACCTTGTTGCATCATTGTTAAAGTAAACAGCAGCAACCAAAGTAAACTTTCACATGCACAAACTCGACTTTCGTGTACAATTTTGTTTGGTGATCACCAAGACGAGTGCACAGATTTTTCGGTGCGGCACCAGGGCGGGGTTAGCTCCCGCTGCTTGTTTTTTGCTATTAAAATTGCGAGACTCCGAGAGTGGAAAACACAAGGAGGTTGATACAGTACTACATTTCCTTGGCGGTGGGAGTGTGACCTAAATGGAGGATTAAAGTGCGTATGAAAGGGGGCTTTAAGTGCGGCGCTGCAGCTTCTGACAGGTCCTTGGGAGATACACACAGACTTGCTTGCAACACATGTCACATATCATAGCTTCAGCGTGTAGCCCCAGCGCTACCTGCGAGCTACAAATGTGCGCTCGCTGTCATTTACACACACACACACGGGCGGGGGAGCAAATAGCGGCGTAGCATTGTTTGTTTTTTTGTTTTGTTTGAATGCTGTGATGTGAAAAACACGAGCATGCGTTCAAGTTTGGTCGTGACACATTTTGGATGCTAGCTTGTTTAGTCGTATTATGCTAATGCGCTGGTGGCGGGGTGTGGGGGCTCGACGCGCACACACTCCCATGCACACACACACGTCATCACCAGAAGCTTATTATTAGGATTGTTTTGTTACAGCTCCAAACCTCAAAGAGCAATTTTCCACTTCATTTGCAAATGCTTAGCGTTCTATTTATTGTTCATTACCCGCCACTTGGGAACGCCGTCGTCTGAAAATGAAACAAAAAAAAAACACATTTTGAATGTAAAAAGATGATTAAATGTGTTATTATCACACCTGATGATGTGTTGTTTCATATTAAAGACGCTTGAATATAAATGCACATTTATGCGACTATTATGAGACAAACACATGAATAAAGCAGTTTATTTTCTAAAAGAATAGCTTGCTGGACAGCTAACACCCAAACACATATTCTATTTATCTCTGATTTATTTTCTTCTTCCATTTGTTTAAGCAGCTGAAATAACTTTAAATGGAAGACTGTTTCAATGTTGACCACAAAAAAAAAAAAAGAAGATATCTTATGTGTGGCACGTCACTCAATATTGTTTATATTATTTGCAAAATAAATACAGTTATCACAAAAAAGTTATATTCTCAACCTGTGACACATTTTGTCTCTATATTCAAAATCAATAAGATCGTCACTTAATATGATAACGATGGGTCTGATGGGTTGCGGGGGCTGGAAGGGGGGGGGGGGGTGTTGGCGAGGACGTGCGATGGCAATCATTGTCAGGATGGAAATTGTTGGCATTTTGTGCTCTTTTAAAAGAAAGTGGGCGCTCATTAAAAGGCAGGCCTGGACGTCATTAGCCAATGGAGGAGCGGCGCTATCACGGCCGCGCTGTCGCCGGTGTAGCTCGTCATGGAACCGCGTGATCTCCCTCCCACCCGTTAATGTGAACTCGCGCCCTGCGGCGGCGCGGAGGCTTTAATGAGTGCGAGACGGCCACGCACTCACTTCCCACTCTTATTACGCCGTCATCTTGTATTGTACAAGTCAGATATGCTAACTTGTAGTAACACAATTATATAGCCGCCGATGCTATCATGCTTATTTGTGTTCATCGCAAATGAAGTAATGACTCAGATGAGAGATCAAAACAACCCATCAACTTGTAGACCATGCTAACTTGTACTAACGCAAAAATATTTACAAGGAGCCTTGCTGCATGCGCTTTAATGACAAAAGCAACGGTTGATGCTAACTTGTGGTAACATAAAATACATTAACAGGTAACATCGCTCGCTCTAAAATGACACAACAAGCCATTGCCATACTAACATGCTAACTTGTGGTAGCATAAAATATATGAAGGGACCTTGATGGTCAATCTCTGATAAAAACAAGCTGTTGAGGCTAACATGCTAACTTGTACTAGCACAAATACAGTACATGCTCCCCAGTGCTTGCTCTAAAATGACAAAACCAGTCAATGACGCTAACATGTTAACTAATACAATCACAAATATGTCAACAAGGAACCTCAATGCTCGCTTTGGAATAGCAAAACATGTTATTAATACTAATATAATAACTTGTGCTATTACAAATACAAGAAGCCTAAATCAAAACAAGCCGTTAATGCTAACATGCTAATTTTGTACTAGGGCAAGAAAGCGTCAAATTGCATGTAGCGTAAAAACTAATGATCAGCATTGCAACTGCCATCACCCCCCCCCCCCCCCTAAATTCCTTGTGATAGAATAACAATAATTAAAAATCAATGTTTATATTCCATTCCATCCAGCAGATGCGAACAAAACAAGTATGGAGCTGAGTATTTATGCTGTAGTTTAGTTTTTCTCATTGCACTTTTGTTGGGAATGAGAGATGTTGACTTTAAAGAGCCAAGCAGTTGGAAAAAGGACATAAAGGTGATTAAAATCTAGAGGAAGTGGCTCAAGTGGCCCCCTGATATATAATAATAAAAAGTGTGGTGCAGTGGGGGGGAGATCAAAAAGAGGTGCGCGGTAGCGCAGGTTTAAAAAAATTAGCAATGCTCAAGTGGAACGGAAGTGGCTTGCGGCGAGCGAGTTCCCGCAATGTGAAGCAACATGGACCTCCAATAAGCTTAAGGAGCGATTTGATATTGCGCCCAGCAGGTCGGACGCTTTCAAACGGGCTGCGCTCTCATAATCCAAAGCCAGCGAGCTTTTGCTTTTCTTTTGGAAACTTTGAAGTGCCACAAAACCAAATGTTCCTGCAAGCTTTTCCAGTGAGGTCAACCCCAGTCATTTGTTGATGCCTCCCTCCCGCCGCAAAGCAACTCCGCCACCTTGTTGGACTTTTTACAAATTAAAAAAAACGTTTTAAGAAAAAAAGTGTGCATTTTTAGATTTATTAAGTAAAAACCGTAATAACGCTAGGATAAAAGTAAAAGTAGGATTTTTCACAGAATTTTTTTAAAACATATATATATATATATATATATTTATTTCATGAAAAAAAATTCGCTCTTTTTAATTAATTAATTAATTTATTAAAAAAAAAAATAATAATATAATGTTTGTTTGTTTTCCCGGAAAGTTGCAGTCAAATATTAGATTTTTTTTTTAAACAAGTTAAAAAATAAAATAAAATAATGTTTTTTACCCAGTCCAACAACATCCAAATCTTTCCAATTTTTAAAGCAATATGTCGTGATTTATGGTATCAAATGGCTTCTTTCTACTTAAAGTGTGGTTTAATCACTATAACCCATGATATAGTTCAGTTCCATTTATCGTCTATAAAATATTATATATTATTAATATATCAACAATATTCCATAAATTAACATTTTGAGGTGCAGCAGAGTTGACGTTTATTTTCTAGGGCGGTGACAACGACAAGTCAATAGTCGGCGTCTCCACAAAACACAAGCCGGCCTTGTCCTGTCGGCGGCGTGCCGGGCGTGAACACAAGTTTTGGGCCAACGTGGGAATGCAGCCGGCGGGAGCGTCTGGGAATCAAGTGAACCCGCCTCATAACTCAATGGCCTTTTCGGCTCCCCGTTTGATTGCTCAATATTCAGCCAGAACAATATGGCCGCCTTAATTAACTTCTCTCAAAGGTGACGCAGTTTGTGCCACCATCTGCCGGGAGACAATCATGCATGTGTGTGTGTGTGTGGGGGGGGGGGGGGGGGGGGGTGTGGGTGTGTGTGTGTGTGTGTGTGTGTGTGTGTGTCTCCCCGAGTACATAATCCCCTCCACCATTAAGACTTGTTTGAATGCAGCGCTACAAACGTGTCAATTATACAGCACTTAGGAAGCTTTTCCAGACATTGCTGCGTAGAGAAAAAAAATGCCTCAACTCGGCCTAATTAAGATGTAAATACAATAAAACACTTTTAATGACCGCGCCGTAATAGCAAAATGGCCCACGGCCTGGACTTTGGGCGATCCCGACTTGAAATGGCTAAGTCGTGAAGGTGTGAAGGTGGTTTTTTGTCCGAACAGCTACTAAAAAGCTCTCACAATTATGATGATTTATCTTGAAAATGTCATCTTCCGCTAAAGCATGCATGTAAAGTTGTATTTCAGAGTCATACCTTTCTACAAACTTTGTACTTTTTCCCTGAGAAAAGGTCGACGACTACATACTTATATTCAACAAATGCATTTATACAGAGGAAAAGATTTGAAAAAAACCTTACGAGAATGAAGCCATATTTCTTAGAAACGGTTCTTGTTTTTTTATTTTTTATTATTGAGTTAAAAAAAAGAAGTTATTTATCAAGAATAACTTTTTTTAAAGGCAAAACTTGATATTTTTCAGCATTTAAAGTTGTATTATTTCAAGAAAGCAAGTCATATTTTTTCGAGGAAAAAGGTAATACTGTAGTTTTCTACAAATATTATTTTTCGTAGGGATGAAATATAGGTAGTTTTACAATACTTTTTCTAGAAATAATTCAGTTTTTTAGCTGTTGTTTGTTTCCATTTTCTAGTAATTTTTAGTCCTATTTTTTTTCTAGAAAGTATGTAATATTTTATTTCTAGTAAAAAGCAATGCTTTTTAATATTTTTCAAGAAAGATGTTTCTTTTTCTCCCTGATGAAGCACCTTTAATGAACTTTTTATGTTTATCATATTTTTTTTTCTAGATCCCCCCCCCCCCCCCCAATTCCCAAAGCAGGAAAAAAAAAAATCTAGATATACTTTTTTGTAATTATAGATTTCACACTTTGGTTTAATGTCCTGTTTTTTGTGTGTTTTTATTTTATTTTATTTTTTTAAGTCATATTTTTCTAGGAATAAATTTGTGTTTTTTGCTCTAGAACAACTGTCTTTTCCCCAAGCAAGAAGTGCAATTTTACAAAACATTAGATGATAAATGATGCAGCCAAATGGGACCTTAGTCTGAACGTGGGTCGGAATTGTCGCAGGTTCCCTCTTTTCCAAAAGTCTGCTTAGACTTAATTAAAAAGACGATTATGACGACTTATGATAACGATTGGACATGAGGCCCCGAAAACGGGACCACACAAGGCCATCAAGGTGGCTGCTGAACTTGGGTCATGATGTGATCTTTGTGTGTCCTAATCTGATTAAGTCATTGTGGAGGTCAACTTGAGCCTCCATCTTGTTAGCAGCTGGCCAAAGATGGATTACGGCGCCCACTGAGCCGGAAAATGAACTGAGCAGTTCAGCGTTGGCCTTGCTGCCTTTCAACACCTCTTCAGGCTCCTTCGGCTTTTCTTTCGCCGGCCCTTCAAACCGCATATTATCCTCATGCCCCTCACGCACACACACACACACTTGTACCCCACCCCCTCCCCTTCTTTATTTGGCACTGATGCTTTAACTAAGTGAGGACAATGGCGAAGAAATTCTGACCTCTCTGTTGCTTAAAGACGTCTCTGACCCGCCGCCGCGTTATGAGAACACCATCGAGCGCTAAAGGGAAGATTTTTGGTCTTAAACGACTGCGAGCGACCGAGCCGGCAGGTTGAGATGTCTACTCCTGTCAAATGAAGATTTCTTGCCCCCCCAAATTATGCAAATGCCACAAATGGTGGCGGCCCATGCTTTCGACACACAAACTGCCTTTTATGTCGTTTTTAAGAAAAAATGTTGTCATGTTATGAGAGTAAGGTTGTTTTTTGAGGGGGAAAAAAGTGAAAGAAAGATGCAGAAATAGGAAAAAGTCACATTTTCTAGATAAAAAGGCAAACTATTGAGATAATTAAGTAGTATTTTGGGGGGAAAGTCTGCCTTTTCCCGATAAAAACTATTAATATTGTGAGATTAAAGTAAAATTTTTAAAATAGGTCAAGATATTGAGGAAGAAAGTGGTGTTTTTAGAAGAAATTTTCCCAAAAAATAACTTGAATATGATATTGTGCTTTTTCAAGAGAGAATATTGAAGAATTTATGTGATTTTTTTTTTTTAATTAAGTGAGCTTTTTTCTAAATAAAAAGTCATAAAATTATTACAATAAAGTTTTATTTTTTTTAGGGAGAATACTAAAACCTACACTGAACTCATCTTCTACAGAAACGTGCTACTCGTGTCATTTTTGGATGTGGATACAGAGACCACACTAATCCAATATTTATACTAAAAACTTTAACATTTGATGAATTGATGGAGTTTAACCGCTTTGAAATAATGCATAAAGCTCATCATGTCATTTTACCAGTTAATATACAAATATATATATTTTTTTAAAGTGAACGTGAGTACAAATTAAGAGGAACAGATATTTTTCCCAAACCTAAGTATAGAACAAAACAAAAAGAACAATATTTTTCAACTCAAGGTGTCAGTTTGTGGACGAATCTGGATTGTAAAACAAAATCATCTCAGTCTATCTGTATTTTTATTTTTTTTTATGTATAAAGAAAAATTACTGGAAAAACACATATAGCATAAGGACATGCTGTTGAATTATTTTATAGAATTGTTACATTGAAGTGAGTGAAATAATTTGAATTTAAGAGAAACTAATATTCTAACTAATATTTCCAAAGAAAGTCATACACCTATAGATGTTTTTTTTTTTTTTTAAAGAAGAAAAAGTCACTTTAGTTCAAGAATAAAAAAAAAAAATGTTTGGAATATTTTTCCCAAGGGAAGAAACACAAACACGCTAAAGTGTCCACAATTTGCTGGTAAACGAGCGAGAGCGTGCAAGCCGACAGGTCGAGAGAGGTCTCCCCCAGCTAAATGAAGATATTTTGCCCCCTCGGTAAATTATGCAAACATGCGAGAGCTGGTGGTGGTCCGCTGCGTTTTGCTTGTGGTGGTCTTCTGGCGGCATTGAGCGCCTTTACAGTGAATGCACACGGCAAGAAGAGTGAGTGCCCCTAAAGGCTGAAAGAGTTCAAAGCTTTCAAAAGACAAAAAGGCCTAAGCCGGGATTTCTCTCTCTTCTTTTTTCGACGTACACTGAAAAGAAGAATCAAATATAAGTTGGCTCCAATGCCGTGCGTTTTTATTAAATGCCGTTAGAGGAAAAAGTCGTGCGGCCAAGGGCGGCCATTTTGCGACGCGACTGCTCTTTTGGCTTTGCGTTGCGTCGTGTTTTCAAGTACGCGGCACTACACACGGCGGAGAGCTAATCAGCAGGTTTTCTCCCCATTATCGCTTCCCGTCTGAGGGGAGCGCCGCGCACAAGTAGCCCCTTCTATTGATTAGCCGGACGGGAATTTAAATATTAATACACTGGCCGGCCCCGCTTGGCACTCTCTCGCTCTCTGCGGATCCGCCGGCTGCATGGCCAAGCACTCATTCCCCAGATTAAAAAGAACCCTCCTCCTTCTTCTTTTTTTTTGAAGCACAATCCGCCTTTCTTTTCAGCCATTAAATAAAACTTCAAGGAGGCAAGTGGCAACGAGGATGAAGACAGTCACGTCTTGCCTTCCGGCTTACAAAGCGCAATAACGTAAAGGGCTCCGCACACAAAAGGACAAAATACAAGAACACGGTCGTAAATATGACGGCAAATTCTTACCGAGGTAAAAATAATGTTTTTAAATGAACAAAAAAAATCAGTTTCTTGTAGAATAAAGGTATAGATTTTTCGAGATAAAAAGTTACACTGCTCACAAAAAAAAGTTAGGGATATTTGGCTTTCAGGTGACGCTCCAGTCATATCATATCATGAAAGTAGGACATTTAAGTAGAAGGATGCACTGGGGATTTCCTCATCTCAAACAATTCATTCAAGGAAAGTTAAAAATAATGGTGGGTACGCCACAACCAAAAAATTCTCAATAACTGGTCATGTGCCCTTGAGCATCAATTACACTCATTGTCTGCTGAGGCATGGCAACCCACTCACTCAGGTTATGGGGTGCCGAGTTTGCAGCCTCACTCAGCTGATCCCACAGGGGTTCAATAGGATTCCGGTCTGGAGATCCTCCAATTGAGGTACACCGGTCTCCGACAGCCGTTCCCTGATGATGCCACCTCCGTGAGCTGGAGCATTGTTGTTTGTGAATTTTGCCGTTTAGCTCCTCGTTAGAGAACAGCAACTTGTGCAAAAACTACTGAAACAATTAACAGTTGGACGTGTGCATTCAAAAGCTTAGAGGAGGTCACATTAAGTTCACCTGGAATGGTTTGAATGCATTTTAGCCTCGTCCTGAAAGCCAAATACATCTAACTTTTTGTGTGTAATGTATTTTTTTCTAGATTCAATGTAACATTCATTTTTGCCATAAAAGGTGATATTTTAAGATTAGTCCTTTTTCCAAGATAAAATAAGTTTGATTTATTTTATTATCAAATATCTGTCATTTTTCTAGACTAAAAGTTTGTATTCAGTTTGAGATAGTTTTGTTTTCTTTAAATAAAAAAATATTCTTCAAGAATTGTGTAAGTTTTTCAAGATAAATTATCATTTAATGTAAAAAAAATCTGATTTGTCCAGAATCACTGAATTTGACAAGATAAAAAAAAAAAAAAGAATATATATATATATATTTTTTTTAATGTGATTATTTAGAAATAATATATATGTTTCATGGGGGAAAAATTCTAGAGTGATAGAGACAGTCATTAGATTAGGTAGACCAAAAGACTTTAGATTTAGTGTTGTATTTTTCTAGATAAAAGGTTGTATTTATTTTTAGATAAAAATAATGATTTAAAAGGATAGTTTTTTTCCCCAACATGAGTAATTTTTCAATAAAGCCATAAAAAGTTATTTGAGAATAGTGCCTTTTTTTTAGAGTAATATTATTCTAGATCATGTTTTATTTTGAGGAATTCTTTTTCGAGAACTGTAAAAAGTTACATTTATTGAGATAAGTAATACTTTTCTAAAAGTTTTTATTTCTATATAAAATAGTTATAAGATTAAAAATGTTCTATCATAATCTGTTTAATATAAAAATATTAAAAATTTACTTTTTCACAAGTCACATTTTCAAGATTAATAACTGAAAATTTTCAATATCATTCATAATTTTTCTCAATAAAGTTTTTCTAGAGTATATGTTGCATTAATTTTGAGAAAATCTCATTTTTGGATATCTGAATTTTCTAGAAAAAAAAGTACATTAGGGTTAAGTAATATCTTTTCAAAAAGAAAGTTGTAATTTACACTAAAAAATGTTGTTGTTTTTTATCTTACAACAATATATACAAAAAAAATGAACCATTAGTTGAGTTTTGTTCTAGCAAATAAATCTAATTTTATTTTAAGGAAGAAACTCGAGATGATGAATGATGATGATTGAAGTCTGACTGAAAAAAAGTCAAAAAATGTTCAAGTTCTATAAACCACTGCCATTCAGAGAGAGTGATTTTTTTTTTCAAAAGAATGACTTTCATTTAAAAAAAAATTTAAAAAAATTAATGAACGACTTTCAAATCCGATGAACTGTTCATACACAATAACAGCAGTCTGTAGTCCACCATTAAAGCGGCAACGTCTGCTCAACTGGCCAAGTGCAAACTGAGCATTCACTGAATCCAAATTGCTCCTAACCCATTTGAACCAATTGCCTTATTACGCATGGAGCATCCCGACGCAAATCTAACGTGAAGCCGTTCTCTCCCGCCCAAAACAGCGACCGGTCCACTCGACCTTATAAATGAGCACATTTGCCCGGCGGGCTCGCGACACAGGCTAGGGGACACTAGCGCGTTGACGCAAGCGGCGGGCGAGCGAGCGAGCGACCCAAAACGCGCCACTTACGACCTCACTTGACACGGAGGGGAATGCGTCGTTCAAACAATGCTAGCTAATACATCGTGCAGATTTCATGCTACGCAATGCACCACTATATCACATATAACAGATTTGTATTTACTGATTTATTTTTGGTGGAACGTATCCATTTGTCTGTTGTAGTAATATAAATTTGCACTATTTTGATGAATATAGCGAACCAAAGAATGAATAAAAGTCAACAAAATACTGAAATCTGGTCAAAGGTATACGCGGTGTTAATATGAGAGCATGTCTTGGACGTAAGGAGCTCTTGATCGTCAAATGCTATTAATGCGAGAGCACAGAGGTCATTAGCATCGCTCCATGGCGTAGCGTAAAGCAATCACCTCTCGAGATCCGCCGGACCATCTGTCCTCCCCCCCGCCGCCGTTCGCCGCAAGTGTGAGGTCACTTAATGACGGCCGACGCGCATTTCCGACCGGGGGAGCTGATTAGGCCTCGCTGCCGACAAGTGTTAATCAGCCGGGCTACTGTTCAGGATTTTAAACATGCCCCGCTGCTCGTCACGGACCAATGAGGGAGGGCCGGTCCGGGGATGCGGTGGGAAGGTGTGAAAGCTTGGATGTGCCGTCCGAAGTAGGCCTGTCTTTATAAGTTTTTCTGTCCGGGTCGTTTTAATTGCTCTGCTCACGTGTTAGAATCTCAACTCAACTTTATTTATAAGGCACTTTAAAACAAACATTGCAGCATACAAAGTACATTGAATAGAAATCAGTCATGCAACTGATGAAATAAATAAAATATTCTTTGCTACGGAGACGACTAAATAGCTCATTAGCATAGCTAACAGCAACTCGTTACGTCACGATGTGACTTCACAAAAATAATTAACTACACTTTTTACGAGTACTCTTTTGTGCTACATTTTCAGTTTTATAACAATTCTTTTGTCCTTTTTATGTATACTAATGTCCCAAAATATTCTATATTATTTAGAAAGTACTGAAGAATGTGGTCAATGAGCTGATTTAGTACAATTCTCTAAGACAGCAGTCTGCAGACCAATTTTTGCACCACTTTCATGCAAAGAGATATTTTTGACTGACTGCCAAAGCCGCAGTGAAGTGAGACCGAGATGACGTCTGGTTGGCGGCCGCCCTCGTCCCCGCGTTCCGCCGCCGCCGCCGCACCGCGATGGAGCAGTTTGCTGTTAGCCAGACAAGTCAAGCTAGCCACCGCAACGGTTGTTCATAGGCTAGTAGAATACCATCGCAGTCGTCTAAAAATATCCTTGACTCAGTGTGGATTCTCGTGGCTGAAGCCAGATGGCAGCCATCTTGTGTTGCCACTTGCCACTGATGCTGCATTCACACCAAAACCGGGGGGGAGGCCTTTCGACGGCGCGTTTGCATTGTAGTCAATGTACGTGGGTGCGGCGCGGAAGACACACGTTTGGAGCGCTGGGACGCGGTGCGGTGTAGCAAAATCCGCACATTCGTGACAAAAATCCGTACGCTCGCATATTCGGCAAAGTTGAAAATTTTTAACTTTTTTCGCTTTTTTACCTCGCGGGAGCCCGTCGGCTTCGAGTACAGGCTGCGTCGCACACAGCGTCATGTGTGTTGCCACCCCGTGCGCCAGCCGATGATTATTATTCTGCTTTTATTTTGAAGTTGCCTCTCGGAAGCCATCTTTGTGGCGGCTGACTTGACTCGGGTTGGAGGCAGTCACGCTGACTGAGCTGCATTTTGCTTAATACACAAATGAGAAGTGACTCAGTCGAATCCGGCGCGCACATGAACGTTGTCAGTACGCACGCGTGTGTGCGCACCGTTCATATGCGCCCGTTTGCATATTAATATTCTGTAGCTCCTTGTTTCCTGTCATCTCACTTTATTTCTTCCTTTTTTGCTGCCTTTTTTTCCGGCAAATAGATTCTGCGGTTGCTTGACAATGTCGCGCGTGTCCGGGGAGCGACAGTGTGCCTTCTTCTCCATAATAGTCCTCTTTGTTTTCATGTTAACCTCCGCTTTCAACTTGACATGAATTGTGTCATATGATTCCAAAATAATGGCCTCGCCCCTAATCAAAGTCATCTTTGAGTGACTGACGCCAGAATTAGCACGGAGTGTTTCGTTAAGCTCCCCGTCCTGTCGTTTGCGTTTGGGCAAGTGATTGAATCAAAGCGGACAAATTCTCGGCGCGTGTAAAAAGCCCAAATTCCCTCGGATTGAAAGCTGGCCGTCAAACAAAAGGAGACGGCGCTGACAGTGGATACAAAGGAGGACGTCTTGGCGGAGGAATTCATCACGCCGGCTGATGTTTCTCCTTGGCACAAATGCTTGAGCGTGAGTGATGCTCGCCGCCATCCATCACAGAAGGACATCATGGACACACACGGGGGGGACGTGAGAATGCGGTGGTGGGGGGGGGGGGGGGGACTTCAGGGAGCTCATTAGCGCACCTATTAATCTGCGGTTTGACCCCGGAGAGAGCGCACCTCCAGCTAAAGGAGACGTCAGGCCGAGTCTTTCGGAGATGAAAACAAAAGCTCCCGTGGATCGCACCGGGGCTGAACAGTCGCACCGGCGCACTCCTGGCTTTTTTATGGCTGTGTTTGGAATCCGTCACTCGTTCCCTACTTCTTCATCACTGTCATGTTTACTTGTTGTCGTAGTTGCTCCGACGTTTTCGCGATACCGCTCGTGAATTTGTCTCGCGCTAGAAATCAAACAATATCCCGGAAGATACTCAAGGAACAAATAAATTATACATACACGTTTAGTAATATCAAATATTTTTAGAATCGATTATTCAATTGACTAATTAACTCATCGGATTCATTTTATGTGTTTTACAAAAACTGTTATTAACCAGGGATTGGTGTTGAATTCATACTTCGTATTTGGATAGTATATTTAAAAAAAAAAAAAAGGGGGATTGATGTACTATGTTACCGGGTCGGTCATTATTTTCCAAAGTAAAAACGGATGTTTGCAAATGTCTTATTTTGATTACACACAGAAGATATTCAGTTTTCTGTCATGAAGGACTACAGACATCACACTCTAAAAACAGTTGGGTTAAAAATAACCCAATTATGGGTCAAAAACGGACCGATCCTCCACTTGGGTCAATTTGGCCCAACTTTAAGTCAAGAAATGCATAAAACAACTCATATATATTGGTCAGATCCTTTACTTGGGTCCAAAAATGGGGTCATTTTTGTATAAAACAGCCAGAAAGTTGGATCAAAGTGACCCATAAAATCGATCGGTCAAATTTTGATCCATAACTGGGTTACTTTTGACACAACTGTTTTTATAGTGCAGTGGACAAGTACTGTTGATTTGCTGAAATCAAAGGATCTTCCCCAAACTCGCACATCTTTGCGCGAGACTTGACGGCTTTGTGATACAGCGTGGAATTCACATCATGGTATTAACTCTTTCGGGGGTTTTACTGTAATGGTGAGTGTAAAAGTGTAAAAATCACAATGAGAGTATTTCTAATTGGCGTAATTGTGAAAAGGTAAATATTTTTTTTGTTTACAAGGGTCAGAAAGTATTCTCTCTGTTTCTCATTCAAATCTTGCGGTTTGCCTTTAATGTACATATTGAAATCTATTCAACAATTAAAAAACACTGATTACAAAAATAATAATGATTTTGAGACCTGTTACGGTGCAGACCCGAGAACTCAGTGATGGAAAACAAATAACGCGCGGATACGAATTGACTTTGGACCTGGAGCTTGACGTCATAGCTTACGTCAGACGTTAGCACGCTCAGTCCTTTGTTCGTATGCTAAAAGGCTAACCGCTAGCTGTCATTTTATGTTCAGTCTATGTGTATACTGTACACCCAAGCACTCATTTTGACTTCACATGAGCGATTAGCATGCTTAGCGACGACCCGTTTGTCTTTTAGTAGGAGTTTATTTGTAACCACGGAGGAGAGGATCAAAATGGTGATATAGTGGATAAGGAGTGATCCTGAACACAGCCTCTCTCTTTTTTTTTTTTTTTCTTCAAGTAAATTATTGATACTGGGTAGGAATCTTGATGGCAAGGATGAAAAGCGTCTGGCGGACCTCTGTGTCCAAGTCACTGCGGCTTTCAAGACGAGTCCCGCCGCCTGGCTGATCCTTGCTTCAGGGCCCGCCGTCTGCCGCCCGCCCGCCCGCTCGCCCGCTCGCCCGCCTCCCTTGTTAGCGCTCTCTCGCTCGCTGGCTGTGCTGTTGAGCTCAGCACTTTGCCGAGTCAAAAACAATGTCATGCCTGCGAGGCCCTGGCGTCTCCGTGTCCTTCGCTGAGCCCTCTGCAGCGCTTCCTCACCAAAAGGTAGCAAGCGCTACTGTCAGCTTTATTTAACACAAATGATTTCAGTCTAACTTAGGGGGAAAGCCGCGGTAGGACTAAAATTAGCACGAAGGGGTTGGACAAGAGGGCAAAGCGACGGTTGTTTGTTTTAATGAATCAGGTAACAACAAACATTTTGGGCCTTTTTTTTTATCGTGCGAGGCTAGCCAAGCGCAGCTTTCATTCTTTAGGTGCTTTTCCTGCACTTTGCGTAAGGGAACATTTGCGCCGTTGTAGGATGGAATGCAGCCCACAAAGCGGCTCCCTTCATTCCCATTCAATTCAGGGCGGTGAAAGCAACCGTTGCGGAAGCAGAAATTGACTCGTTGGGGTCTGCGCAGCAAAAGTGTGTTTTTATTGCTACGCTACAAGATCTCGCCTTGCAGATGATATGCTGCCCCCCCCCCCCCATTAAAACCCTGACGTATATGATCTGACACGTGTTGCACGGATAATCCATTAGAGGGTAGTATCACCAAGCAACCTTTTCCAGCTTTTCCAGCTACCTTGCAAGATCACGCTTGTTGAGAAAGGAGAGACACCTACACATATGAACTCATTCACTCGCAGCCATTTTCACTGAAGCAACCCCCTTTGCTCCCGGCTTTTTTACTGGATTTTGACTGATTTGGCAAGGCCCACAGAATATTGTTTTCTATTGCTATCAAAAAATGGAACCTACCAAAAGAAAGATTAGTCTCTTCTTTCATCAGGAAAAAAAGTATATTTTAATCTTTTTTCGTTTTGCAGCAATTAGCATTAGAATATAGCTAAGTCTCATCATTATTCACAAATCTGTTTCAAACTGTGGGTAAATGAGATTTTTTCAACATGACCCTGGTTGATCTCTTATACTCTGCTGCCACCTGCTGGCTGTTTTTTGTAATAACTACCATAACTTCACGCATTATTTTCAGTTCAGAGGCTGCATCAAAGCCTTCTGTATGCTCTAGCAACATAAAAAACGTGTAAATACGTCTTTGGGAGCATGGTAATACTTAAAATAGAACCTATTTATACGTTTTTGAGAGCAAAGGAGTTAAGTGGCCCAACTAAAACCATCAGTTCTTTCAGATTTTTGGAAATGCTAATATGATTGATATGTCTCTTTATTATTATATTTGTGACAGTTAGAAATGTACGAATTTAAAGCATTGTGACCGGATGTATTAAATATGACATAAATCAAAAGTCATATGAGGTTGATTTTCAAAACAAAAAAACAAAAACAATTGTTTCTTCAAAATGACTAATAAATACTCTATTTAAAAATAATCTGAATTTTCTCTCAATATATATTTCATGGTTGAGGCTTTATAGGATTAATATACTGTGTTTTTAAGAAGATAATGAATATGCTTGGGTGTTTGGTCTCTGAGAATTAGGTTGAACTCGGAAGCATTTTTCACTCCGTTTTGTGCGTGTGCGTGTGCGTGCGTGCGTGCGTGCGTGTGTGGTTAAAGTTCGACTTGCGTGAATTTCGAGACATTTGAACTCCGGGGTTCCACTATATAGGAAAAAGACGAAAAATCATTTCCACAATCGACCCATTTACACAGCAGACCCGCATGATTCCTTCAAGTTGAACAAAAGGAGGATCGCGGTCAGATTGCCTGGTTTCAATTTAGCATTCGAGCTGAAGCGAAAGCTCAAACCGGCCCGGCGTGGTATTGATGTTTTTCCCAGAGAAGGCAGTGTTGAAGGTTGGTTGTATTTGAGGTCAGGCGGGTTGTGTGCAGGTGGCGGCTTAAGAAACGACACCGCCGCTGCTGCTGCGACTGTGATTGCGCCTTTGATTTCCCCCTCAGATGTCTGCAAAAGGACACTTATACATATTTCAAGGCCCAAGAGTCCACAAAGGGAAAAAGGCAGCTTTGAAATAAACAAAAGTCCCTCACCTACACTTCATCTCAGATGGCCCTGAGAAAAACGGCGGCCGGACGAGAACCGGCATAGCGGCGGCTTGTCCCGAGTGTCGTCCGCCGGTGCCGTGACCCCCATCTTTTTGCCTGACGGAAAAGCCTCGGCGGAGTCCATCTGCGCTCGGCTTTTTGAGTCGGGCCAAGAGGCGCTATCGCTAGCATTAAGTTGATTAAAGTGCTCGCCCTCCAAATGCCAGATGAAAGCGGCGAGCGCACTCAGCCCAGGTCGACAAAAGAGCAAATCGTACGTCAGCTGAAGCAATCCAAAGCTTCTCTGCCAAATCATCTCTAATTGGACCTTTCTTCCTCCCAGCCAGCTGAAAAGAAAGCCAGCGCTGATACTTTGTTTGAATGTCATGTCAATCTTGCCAATTTCCATGAAAAGCTTTCAATAGGTTCCCTTTTGAACGTTTGAGACGATCGTTACTTTGTTTTAATAAAACAAGTGACGACAAGAGTGGAGAGTTCTGACATGAAATTGACATGACAACGGAGATATATTTATGAAACATGATTAGTGACACTCGAGACGAAATAATGCCAGTTATTTTGTTTAAATAAACCACATGATGAAAACCTGATGAAAAACATGATGAATGTCATGTCATGAGTTTACCAATGAGATTGAACATATATTTACATTTGAAGATGAGAATGAATCGCAGTTACTTTATATTATTAACCGCCCCTCCCCCCCACCAAAGTCAAAGTGAGTTCTTCTAAATGAACATGCAAATAGCGACATTGTTTAGACAAGTTGATCACCGTTACGTTGCCTTTATGAGCCATTTGAAAAGTTTTGTGTTCATGAGTCACAATACAACTAGTAATAATGACGCTGTTCAAAAAAATGGTTACTTTGTTTTCACAAACCGCATACTGTAGCAACAACCTTGGAAAGTGAACATGTTATTTGCACTGATTTACAAATTATTTGAACTGTAAAATGTATGAAGAATGGCACTGTACATAAAACGACAGTTGCCTTAACTTTGTTTTAATGAACCATGTGATTACAATCTTGGCTAGAGAACTTAATCTTTTGCGCTTATGACACTCCATAAAGTTATATTCATCCACAGAGACGCTGTCCAAATGAGCCATTCACTGTGACTTTGTATTAATGAACCATGTGACCAGAACCATGGATTGTAAATCGGAACGTGTTTTGTGTTCACAACTGGCAGACAAGAAAAAATAGCATGTATGTTCCATCCATCTGTTTTCTGCTGCTTCGTGGTAATGTTGTTTTCATAAATCAAGTCATGAAATCCTCATTTCGTGAATGCAGTGACTCACAGTAAGGGTATATTTGTATACAAAAATTGACAATGTCCGGACAAGAGCCGATCATTACTTTATTTAAATGAACCACCTTAGATAGTAAATATAAAGTTTTTTACAAGTCGGTGTATTAATGTCACCTAATGAATTTGAATCTCGTCTTGTCGTTCTTTTCTTTCTCGCTTTGTGACTATTATATGCCGTTGCGATATACGAATAGCAACGCCAGAAAACAGCCAATTGCGCTAACTTTGTGTTATTATAGCACCGACGGCAATATTACCAATACTCGAAGAAATACGTGTGTCCTTTTATCCAGCAATGTTAATCTTTGTATTCTTCAAGCAATGAAAACATCAAATATGTCATGTTGTTGATTTTGCCACTACGTTTAGTTTTGTTTTAACCGACAAAAAAAAAGTCGCGACACCGCCGAGCCCCCAGACGGGAGCCGACGCTAGCCAAGATGAAAGTCAACGAGCGCACTCAGCCGATGTCGACAAAAGCGCAACGAATAATACGCCCGACGAAGGCAACCCAAAGCCTCTTTGGCAAATCATCTCTAATTGGACCTTTTCTTCCCCGTCGACTTAGCCGCCATTCTACCTTTTTCAAAGCCTCCTTTTGAGAGCGGCCTACTCCAACCAAGTGACCATTAGCTTCGTGTACGATGTTACAGTAGCGCAAAAAAAAAAGAAAAAAAAAAGGCATTAGATAATGAAAGTGCGCTTCTCTCACAATGCAAGTCAAAGGCAGGCAGATGGCGGAATGAAGAAAAGAGCGTGTTGTTGTTGTTATGCAGGAAATGATCAGGACGTGACAGCACTTTGCTTTCAGGTAATCTATTCCCATAATTGTCACGCCAGATGCCGTCCCCTCTTTAACCATCAAACCCACCCACTCCCCCCCCCCCTCCTTCGCCGCTACCCCCTACCAGTCCCGCCGAGGAGGTGTCACGCGAGCATTACGTCTTGCGGAACACACTCGGCGAAGCGTCGACAGGAGCTTTGACAGCGCCGTTGCCAGCAAAACAAACAAAAAGCTCGGGCACTTAAGCAGCTGATCAATGCCTGTTCCAGGATTTTTTTTGTCAAATGACGACGTTTCTTAGCTCAGAAGAGGTGCCAAGCGCGCTCCAAATTAGCCTTCAAGAGCGACTCTCGGCACGCCGGTAAATAAAGGGCCGGCATAAATTACCTTTTGCGTGTCAATCCTCTGCTTTTTTTATTTATTTATTTTTTTTGGTCTTTTTGTTAGCGTGTCGCTTATTCGTCTCGCTGGCGGGACGAGATGAAATGAAAGTCGTCGGCGCGACTACCGGCGGCGGCGGCGGCGCTCGGCTGACGCTTGCAAACGATTGGCTGGCCCGGGCTCGTGTTGTGCGGGATGCAGCCAAAACTTTGGCCGCTGGAGGAGGAGACAGGTGGTGTTTATGCAGATGAATGAGCGCATTACGCCGCCTGCGCTGCCTCCCCCTGCTTGAAACATTAGCGTTTCAAATGTGACACATCAGATCTTCGTCTCCCGCGCTAGCTAGCCGCCTGCCGGCTGATGTTTGGCGCATACGGAGGACGGCGTGTTCGACATCAGTACCTTGTAACCAGCGAGCAATCATCCACCAATTAGTCTTATCTAATTGGACCTCTTGGCAGAGAGTTGGATGTCATTGACCTCAATTAGACCTCAGTGAATCCTGGCTTTTTTTTTTTGTAGGAGCTAAGCACCGTGAACTGATGTACAAAATAGTGTTAATTTCATCAAGGAAAAGGAAACAAAAAATCATTTCGTCAGCACACATTTTTCACCGGATTAAAACGAGACTAAAACCCTCGTCGACTAATGACGAGATGAAAATGTACTTCACTTAAGAAACACTGGACTAAAATCTACGGACATTTTAGTTCATGAACAAAAACGAGACAGAAATTATTTCATTTGATCAAATCTTGTCTGCTCGTCTGCCACTGTTACACCGTCACGTGACACACAAACATGCAGCTAGCGAGTGCAACATGCACAAGCACATGGGACAGACAGGTGGTTGAGTCGCGGTACAAGATTTTGAATCCCTGTATTTTTTTTTATCAGCAGATTACGTTGAACATTTCAGATTTAAAAACTATTTCACATCAAATTTTCTCTCATCTTTTTTGGCTGAAAAACAATGACATATACAACAAGTGGCTACTATGGCTCCATGCTATGAGCTAGTAAATTAGCCACTATTAGTTAGCAGTCGGATTAACATTATTGTTGGAATGTTATAGACGTTGGATTAACTTTTTTACTGATTTAGTCCTAGTCGTTGTTTATTAATAAGGTTTTTAGTCTAGTCTAGTCTAGCCTAGTTTTAGTGAAAAATGTGTGTAGACAAAATTATTTTTGCTTACTTTTTTGTAATTAACACGACTTCACATTTACTGTACGTCGAAAAAGAGCACGCGTGGACAAGGGTCTGCTACGGGGAAAAAAAATCTCGTCGGCCATATTTGTTTCCATATTTAGCGGCGTATTTGTTTCCACATTTGGCCTTGAGTTTGCCGTGGAAAGAAGAGCAGACGGGCGATGAAAGACACGACTGATGTGAGCACGCAGATTGGACGGGACATTTATGGACTGCGGGCCACGACTCGATGAAATGTTTGCTCCACTTTGTCCGGGCGACACTCGGCGCTGTGGGTGCCGCACTAAAGTCTCCATTGTCTGAGTCAACTTGACCTGACCTAGCTGGTTAAGCTGCGGCATTGTGCGCAGCAAATCGCTTCAACCACGGGGGGGTGCGCTTTGTGTGGCTGCGGGCACAATAACGCATAAGCATCGCTAATGCGCAGAAAGACCAGTTTTGTCTGCGTATTTTATTTGCGGCTAGCTGAGGAAACACAATAGTCCGTGTAACATTGTCTCCTTATCCACTTGGAAACACGGGTTTTTGTTGGTGCTTTTCTCACCACTTTGTACGGAGCCCCGGACATGACATGATCAAAAATGTCATTGTGGCTGCAATATACAGTAGTGTGAGTATCCTGTGCCTCAAATTGACTTTAGAAGCCACCAAATACAAAATGGTGAATTACGTGCACACAAAATGAAATTCTCATTTGTGGCCACGAAACGGGTATAACGCCCCCACAAAATGCTAATGTGTGTCTTCCAAATGCCTTTTTTCCCCCGCAAATTGCTCATCTGTGACCACAAAACACTCTCATCTTTGGCCATGACATATTCAATTGCGGCTAGGACAACAAAATACTAATTTGCACATTTAAATAGTTATATCAGATGCACAAAATATAGATTCGTGGCCACAAATGCACACAAAATGATCATTTGTGACCACGAAATAGGTATATTGTATGAGTGAAATGCTAGTTTGGGTCCACAAAGTAGCGCACCAAATTTTTGAATTATATATCATTGTCATGAAGAAGTTTGGTGGTCTGGATTTGCAAATTAAGCACAATTTTGCTAAAATACCTCGCAATTATTAGTGTTATATGAAATATCTAAAACTAAAAACTAAACTGAAACTACAGCTTGGGTTTATAAAACTAATTTGAGTGAAAATAGCCTTTGTTTTCGTCTTTTTTGAATAATGTAAAATGTCGTTATATTTCAGTATTGCCGTACGTTCGTCCAAAAAATAATGCATTGACAAATACTCCATAGATTAAAAAAACTAATACTAAAACTGAAGTGAAAAAAAAATGTGACCTCATATTAGATATATGGAAAATAAATTATGAAGCAAAATCCAGCCGTTTTTATCCATCTCGTGGGGCGGCCATTTTGCCACTTGCTGTCGCCTGATATATTGATGATATCAATGTTGCTCAGGGCTCAGGCAACGACCAATCACAGCTCACCTGTTTTCTGAAGCTGAGCTGTGATTGGTTGTTAAGACCTGTGCAACTGTGATGTAATTTTCACTCGACAGCAAGTGGCAAAATGGCCGCCTCCTGATATTGATTTAAAAAAAAAATACTGCTGGATTTTGCTATTTAACTCATATTCCGCTAACATAATATTAACCACAATACCGTATTTAGACTAGTGGGCGGCCTAGAACATGTTGTCAATAACTTTTTGGGGGGTTGACTTCCCCTTACATTGATAAAAACAGAACATGAAATACAAACTGACTATAATGAAAAATCCCAAACTATTATGATAACCAGTGGCCACAAATGAGTGCTTTGGCGCCACAAATGACAACCAACCAGCATTATGTGCACACGTTATATCGATTATTGAAGGCGCAATTTCAAACCTCATGTTTGGGGCTTGGTAACTGCACTTTCTCAGATGCAAACGCCAAGCGTGCGCGTCTTCAGCAGCACTTAGCGCCTCGGCAGGCCCGGGCTCGCACAGCGCGAGTCTTCACACCCGTCTCGCCGAGTCCAAAAAATGCAATTAAGCGCAACGCCGGCGCCGCCAAAACAAAAACAACATGACCGAAGTGAGGTTAACATCTTTTGTTTGATCTGACGTTGGTTTCTGTTTAGACACCGCCATCTTTTTTCCAAAGGTGATGTTGAATTTCATTCGCACGCTTCGCGCCGACAACGAATTTCATCTCGGACGACTTTCCACTGTGAATGATGAATGCGACATCTTGTCCACCATTGTTGGGTCAAGTTACTCAAAAGAGTTTCTTTAGCAATTTTGTCCAAATGAGCTTTAAGGTGAGAGCGCTGCTTTGTCAAATTGCGTATGTTAATCTATGAAGAAATTAACAATTTAATGAGTATTTTCTTCCCGGTGGATTATTTGAAACTGCTCCATGCAAAATGCCTTCCAAAAAAAAACCTTTTAAAACTTTTGTTTTTGTTTACAAACTTTCATGGTTTTCCCATACTTGTTTGTGGTTTTCCCATAGCAAGCGCAGCCACAAATAGCTTTTTTTTTTCCCCCTTCCTATATTCTTCTGGATGTCATCAGCCTGCCGCCTAATTACAGGCGGCGTCCTGCCCGCCAGCCAGCACCTTATCCTCGCCATGAACCGCGCTAACACTAATTGTTCCGTTACATCAACAATACACCGTCGTCAGAAGAACAAAAGAAGGCGAAGAAGAAAAAGAAGAGCGGTAGAGACGAACTTGACACGCTAATTTTCATTAACCCCGATCTCTGGGCGCTTTCATCATCCGCCGCCCTCCTCCTCCTCCTCTTCCTCATCCTCATCTTCCTCCTCGCTGGCGAAGAACTCAAATTATGCACGAGCGCCGCGGCTACGGCTAATTATCCAAAGAGTTCCTCATTAGGCCATTTCCAATCCCACCTTAGATCAACACTTACTCCGACCTGGGGGGAATTCTCCCGTTCCCAGCAGCGGTTAAACAAACAATCAGTGCGAAGGATCAGGTGTGGCACTCGGAGAGGAGCCGGAAGAAGCTCCGGGTAAACAACTGCTCGTCTCCAGCACCCTGACGTCGACGCTAGCTGGCTTCCATTTCTCTCTCTGCTCGGGTCAGGAAGTTGCAGAAAGGGGGGGGTAAGAAATGGACGCCACAACTACGATAAACTCAAAATCAAGGGCAAGCTATTCCCGCCACAGTTATTGACGTTGATGTTCTATTTAATCTATTAGCTGCATCACAGCGCAGCTTGGTTTTTCAAATTTGCACTCTGAGAACCCAACAACTGATAGGATTATCACTTGCACTTTGGAATTTCTTGGGAGATGATATTATTATATTGGGTCTATCTTTAACACTGCCTTAAACATAACTTGAGCAACTACACAGGGGAACAATTTGAGAAAAAAAAATGATGCTTATTAAAACTAAAACTGACTGTCAGGTCGTTTTTTTCTCCATAGCTTAAACTCTAGATCAGCAAAATTGCACTGATTAGCTAAAGTACGACTGTAGTAAGAGCAGCTGATTAAGACGGGGCTCATCCAAAGCTATGTAGCAACTTGCTTGTGCAGTCACAATTGAGACGGTGCTCTAAGTGGTGTCACGACGACCAATATCTGCAGACAGGAAGCTAGCATAGTACACTGTTGTGAGTTCTATTTCTGTTGATGCTGTTTTTTTCGTTTTCAAAACTTGTAAATATTCTATTTTTAGTATTTTACTCGCATACACATTTATTTCCTGTTTTTTAAAGAGAATGGGGTTCCTATAGCGGAAAAATTCGAAAAACTGAGATCCGTTTTGGATTCCGCATCCAAAAATGAGTCCAAACTAGTTGTCAGACATAACTCAAGAAAAATTGTGAGTGCTATCGTTACATTTTGTACTATCAAAGGTTGCGAATGTGTTGAGCAAAGCATTAACGCACTTCCTGACTGGAACATTGAGAACCATTTTATAACACCTAAGATCAGGGATGGAAATTGCCCATACCTTTTGGGCAGAGTGAGAGACATAAAATGAGACCGATCCCAGAAGGTCTGACTCCCTTTTATGATTTCCGGCGTTGTATCACAGTCAACTCATTCACGGTCTGTTCGTTGAATCCTTCCACGAGAACTGGAAAAACTACGAAATGGACCAGTACATGTAACATGTTCCTAATAAATACATGGGATGTGACACAATTAGACATTTATTACAGTTAATCCCCAATTGTTGTGACTTCCTGTTGCTAAGTCCTTGCGCTAACCAACTTGAAAATATAGAAGTTTGACGTTAATAGGGCACAAAGTTTGACATTTTCGTGTCTGGCAAACAGGAAGTAGAAAAATCACCAACAGTCGCAATTCCCAAATATGAAATCCTTACGATAGATATTCAGACATTTGACATTTTTGTGGTCTTTTCTGCAGTGTTTTATTTTGTGATGACGCTAACAATAGGAATGAAAAGGCTTGACTGTCGCAGATTCTTTGAAGTACTCAACTATTAATGTAAGCTAACTGATTTGATCCTGTTCGAGTTTCACGACAAATCTTCAGTGTTTGAATTGGGCGGTTTTGCCGCAAACAGTAAAGAAAGTTTGGACTTTTGCAAATCCTAACGACTTTATCATTAATCTGATTTTTTTATTTTATTTATGTTTTTACATTTTCTTTGCAAAATTTGTCATTTGGCCGAGCCTTTGAACTTTGTGGTTCTTACGCTATCTGGTTCCAGAACAAATCTAAAAAGCGACCTTCCTCTACAATTTTCCAAATACTAAGACATTTAACGGCAGACAAGCTACACTTGTGATTGAGCATATTTGAAGTTGGATGTTGTCTTGATTTTTATCGCCTGCAGATCCCGTCAGTGTTCTTGGTGGACTTGTGCCAAAAAACGGCTTGGCGGCGGAACGTTAGCAATTAGCAGCTAGCTTGCAGAAGTAAACAACACAGTTGCGATGCGCAGGAAATCACACGAGCGAGCAGCGAAAAGACAAACGAGGTTGGCATTCGAGGGTGGATGGAAACGATCCCAAATGCTAATTTTGAGTCTTTTGTGCCAAGATAGTTTGCCAGGAAGATCCTCCTGGTTCTTTGACATCAAAACAGGATTGACACCGTGGCTCTTGACGCACAATTCCGATGAATTGCCTTTACGTCAGTAAATCCATATTTGATGTGACGAGTTAGTTAGGCATACTTATGACCACGAGGGAGTTTCAATTAGCTCCTTAGCTAACGTTGTCAAAGTTGACCATTGTTTGGTTGTGAAATGTTAGCAGTTAGCACGTGCTGCAGCGGTTGTCTTTGTTTATGGAACGTGGCCATTTTGGTTCATCGATGGTGACTACAAAGTCGCAGCTTTCTAATGTGACTGAAAAAGAAATCTACTTGAAAATATTGTGAAGTTTGTCGTTTTTTCTGTGGCAAAAATTTTAGAGTCTTCTATCATAGTTTTGCTCTGTTTCTGGAATTTGGTGGATTTGGTTAAATGATGGCAGGCGATGGCAGCCTTTTAATATGACCGCCTTTGAATTAGTAATTGGTGAGGACCAAAGCCTGGTATCATTATGGTGCCGGTATCGAGTAGTGTTGAAGGATGCTCACTGACACCAGCCACTGATACTTCAGACAAAAAAAATTCTGATCTTGAGTAAGTCCTCATTGCCAGTAGTTGGTAGTTTGCCAGTAGTTTGCGTCCGAAACACTGAACGTTTTTTTTTTTTTTTTTTATGTATCATAATTAGTCTACTATTGGTATCGGTGCTCGGTATCTATGAGTACTCAAAAGTGAATACTCGTACGGGTATTGGTGGGGGAAAAAGTGGCATCGAAGATTTTTACGCTTTTAAAGTTCTTACTTGAACTCTTCTGACGTTTGCCATTTTCCAGTTGCAAAACGTTAGCATCTTAGCGCTTTCGGTTGGCGTAAGTAATGGGGGCGGCCGACGCTCCTCAGCGCGCTGACCAATGGCAGCCTTTTGATGTGCCGTGGCTCGTCAGCCTTCATCCTTCCTCCTCCCCCTCCCGGCGTCGGGGTGTCATCGCGTCGGCGTTCCGCCAAACGGCAGCAGAACGCGCGGCAGGGCTGTCATTTCAAAATGGGACGGCGTCAGATCTGTTACTTTAACCTTGAAGCAATTAGCCACGGCTGAGCCGTAATGAATCCTGACATCACTCCGCTGTGATGAAACCTCTAATTGCTCTGCGGGAGGAAGAAAAAATGAAGCTTTTGACATCGCTGCTGACAGACGTTTTTTTTTTTTTTCTCTCCATCCTCCTCCATCCCTTGTTGGCGGTTGGCCCGGTTGCAACTTGAAAGCAAGCCGAGCCTCGGTGCCATCAGCTGTCCCGTCGCATGACAAAGACGACGACGGCGAGGCAAACTGGCTGCTTTCGCCCAAATGATGAGGCCCGTTTAAGGCGCCATGATGGACGCCATCGCTCAGAAGAGCAGCTCGCTGGCCGCCCGCCCACCCGCCATCCTCGCCGGGCCTCAAAAGTCAACGCCGTCTGACTCTTTTTTTTCTTTCTGCGCAGACTGTTTTAGAATATTTGTGCGCAGAAGCATCAGGGAAATACGCTGAATTAAAAATACTAAGTTGATGCGCGAGGTGATCGTTTGATCGTCACGTCTGCTTTTGATTAGTCAGGCCTGATGTGGCTTTGATGAGCGTCATGGCTGACTGAGATGGAGAATCATTTATTCAACCTAATACTTTTTTTTTTATCCAAATGGATGACAAACACACCTAGATTTTTTTTATGTGATAGATTACAATAAAATGTAAAATATACATGTTAAAAAATCAAATTTTATGAAAGTACTTTTCAAGTGGAGACATGAATGGCGTTATAATTAAAAGGTTAAAATTTTAATAATATTTTAATATTGTACCTTTTAAATCACACCATTTGAAATAACTGAAAAAAAAGTGACTTAGTTATTTTTTATATATATATATTATTTTAAAAAGAGGCCATTAAAATTAAATCTTAATTGAATTAATAAAAGTTTAATTAGTCTGAAAATTTTAAATATATGTAATGAAATAAAAAGAAAATACAATTTTATAGGTATGCATTTTTTAGCTTATAAAATAACAATACATGTTTCACTCAAACTCTTAATTAGGCCATTTAAATCATAATTTTTTTTTTATCATAATGAAGTAAACAAATTTAAAAATTACATTTTAACTCTATTATAAGTTCAATTCTCAAAACAGATAAATTGGAAATTTGTTATTTAATTTTTTTTTTAAATAACTATACACAATCCTAATTGCAATGGGGAAAATAAATAAAAATGTTTTTCTTACACATTTTAAAAATGTAGTTAGAATGTGTGACATACTTTTCAACAGGCTTTAAGTTACAAAAAAAAGAAAAAAGAAGTACCAGTAGTCATTTTTAAGTTATTGGATTTAAGATGAAAAAAAAAAACAATCTCAAGGATAACGTTTGCCAGCATCGTTTCTTCCGTTTGAACGTCTTTTTTTGAGTCCACTCGGTCAGTTGTGTTGTCTGAAGGCAACAGCGTATAGAAGATGTTGCAGAGATATTTTGGGTGGATGCTTGCAGGGGCGGATGAGGAGGAAGAAGAGGAGGGGGGGCTGGCGGGCGAGGGGGGGCTGGCGGGGGCGGGGTTAAGACGCTGTTTAGTGAGTGATGTCGGCAGATGTGATAATGAGAGGCCAAGCAGAGCAAGTGTTAGCTCATTATTGTCATGAAAAAGATATGGCGGCGTTACATCAGCCAGCGCAGAGAAAAGTGGCAATTAAAGGAGCCTCGCGAGGTTCCCGCTGCAGGCGAACACAGACGAGGAGCGACGAGAGGCGAGCGGAGGAGATGAGCGAGCGAGAGAGCCTCCCTCCGAAGAAAGCCCATCTGTTGTCAATAAGCCAGAAAAGAAAGAAAGGAAAGAGGCCTTAATCCGCTTTATTCACGTCTGCTGCCCTACGAGCTCGCGTTACGCGCAATCCTTCGCTGGCCTGTCGTCATCTTGCAAAGTGAACGACACACCTTTCTAATTATTTACAGGAATGTATTTTGTTTTTCTAGAAAAGCCAAATATCTTGACTTTGAAAAAAAAACTCTAGAAAAGGGCATATCTTCCGTGAGAACAAAGCACATTTTTCTTTAAGTATTGCTAAAAAATATATGACTATGTCTAGAAAATGCATTTCTTCCGTTTTTAAAAGGACCAAACTGCAACTTTTTTTCTAAAAAATATATAACTACGTATCATAAATCGGTTTATAGAAAAGCAGCATAATCTAGAGATAAGAGTATAACTCATGAAAAAATGTCTAGAAAAAGTGCATTTTCTTGAAGAATTTTTTTTCTAGAAAATGTAAATCTGTTAGAAATTACATTTCTTCTCACATTTGTTGTTAAAAAAATTGCAACATATTTTCTGGAAATATACCTTTTAAAAAATGTATTGAAAGCGGCATGTCTCGATTTTGACAGCCATTGAAAAATATGGAAAAAATGTCTATGGTGCATTTCTTTGTTGAAAATACACATTTTTCTTGATGAAAGCTTTCTAGAAAATCTTGCCATCAAATTACACAAAGTCAACGACACACCTTTCAAATTATGTACAGGGATGTAGTTTTTTTTCTAGAAAAGCCAAATAATTTTTTTTTTATGACCGGGAAAAAAAAACTGTGGAAAAGTGCATATCTTTCTTGATAATATTTTTTTTTCTTAAAGTATTCTAAAAAGTATATATATATGACTTTGTCTAGAAGTTCTTTCTTTTCTTTATAAAAAGTCAACACTACACTACAGTACAATATTTTTCTAGAAAAATATAACTATATTATATGTATCATAGAAGGGCTTGTCTGCTGGGGAAAACATTGTTATATAGAAAAGCAATATAATCTAGAGAAAAGTATGACTCGTGAAAAAATGTCCAGAAAAAGTGAATTTGTTTCTTGAAAACAAAAATTTTCTTGAAGGAAACTATTTCTAAGAAATACTCATTTTAAAAAAATTGTGTTAGAAATTACATTTCTTCTTTTGAAGTCACATTTGTTCTTGAGAAAACTACAACGTATTTTCTGGAAATAAACCTTTAAAAAAACATATTGAAAATGGCATGTCTTGCTTTTGTACAATCGCAAAATAGCTATTGAAAAATATGACCTAAAAAAATGTCTATCATGAGTTTCTTTGTTGAAAACAAAACAAATGTTTCTTGAAGAAAACTTTAATTATCTAGAGATATAAGTTATCTAGAGAAACATGTCTTGAAAAATATGACGTTTTGAAAAATGTCTCGCAAACTGGATTTCTTTCAAAACAATGACCTTTTTTTTTAAATACCATTCTTTCCAGAAAGACGACTTCTTAGTAAATGTCTAGAAAAACTGTCATCCTGCCTATTCCTACAAGCATTTCTAGAAAATGTAACTTTTTAAAATTTGAATAAACATTTGTAGATACTTTGTTTTCTAGAAAATGTTACTGTTTTTCTTGATAAATTGCAAGTTTTTTAATTTGTTTTGGTGGCAACTAAAATCAAGACATGGTGGATACAAAAAGTACATCTATATAAATGTATATAAACTGTGATACATATGGTTGCACAAGTGTGCACACCCTTTTAGTGGTTTGTGGTTATGTTCTGAATGAGCCAAATTCCATTCAAACTCATGTTAAACGGGAGACCTGCCGCCATTTCATGTTCATCTAATTAACCCCAAAGAAACTTCAGCTGTTCTAGTCAGCTTTGAGTTCATACGTTTTATAGGTTATGTTAATGGGGGAAGAACCTTCTTTTTTTTATTACATTACAAAAACCTGACATTTGCTGTGTAGACTTTTGTGTATCCAATCCATCCAGTTTGTGTAACGCTAATCCTCATCGTGGTATTTTGGCCTCTATCATGCATATTTGGTTTAAATATGGGAGGAAACTGCGGCACCTGTAAACCCACGCATGCAGCCATGGGACACGGGATTTGAACCTACGGCATCTGAACTGTGAGGTGGATGTGCTAACCAGTAAATGTATTCAAATTTAACAAGTAAAACGGTTTATGTTTTAAACACTATAGATTTTGTATTTATTGTGTTCATCTTTAGGTTGATTAGACAGCACGAGACAGCTCATGGTCATGTTAGTGACGTCACAGGGGCGATTACAGCTCAAATTTCTTGTCTTTTTCATTATGTATTGATTACAGTGATGCATTGTCCCCCATTCTTATAATTCTAGATTTTAAAAAAAATGTAAAGTATTTTTTAATCTCATTCAGACTGTTGAGCAGCTAATGATGTTTTAATCTTCTTTATTTGGGAAACGATTTGATTAACTTGAACATGTTTTTGTTTTTTTATTATTATTGAATTTTGTCCACTCGTGACCCCCCTCCCCCGTCTAAATTTATAGAAGTTTGTCTAATGTGTGTGTGTGTGGGGGGGGGGGGGGGGGGGGTCCAAAATGAAATTTATCAAATCCAAATGATGAAATTAAATCTGTTGAAAATATGGAGTGCAGTGCAGTGAGTGTTTCCCGTGTGAAAAGCTCAACCTGCCAGTCAGCTTCACGCTGTCACTTTAACTCTCACTCAAGTGTGACCCACTTTAAACAAGTGACTGCCACTTTTTTTTTTTTTTTGCCGCTTTGTTTGCGCCACAATTTCACCAAACACACACAATATAAATTTAACTCTTCATAAAAAATCATTGAAGGCTTTTTTTTACGCCGCCACGTAAATTCTGTTTGGTTTGCAGGCTGAAGGGCGCACACACTCACCAAACCCGGGCGCCCCCATAATCCCCCCCTCCCCTATTTACATCCACCCGCGGAGTATGATAAATAAATCATAATGGCGAATAAGTCGCGCATGTGAGCAGCGTGCGCAAAACGATGCACTGCCTCACAATCTGCCGCAGCGCAAAATGGCGACTTTTGCGCGTCTTAACTCGCGGGGATTGTGAAGATTTGAAAACATTGAAAAACAATTGCGTCTTTTCTTCAAATTTGATGGAGACAAATGCAAGTGACGTCATTGGGTGACAGACCTCCAGAATGCTCGCCATATAGGCCTCTGGTCACATCTGCTCAACTAATTATGTAATTATATATTCCTAGCAAGGTTGGAAATTTACAATAAGTCAATTTTTACTTTAAAAAAAAAAATCCATTAGGGTGACAAAACTGTGGTTTGTGGGCCAAATGTGGTCATAAATCAATTCCATACGTAAACCATCAAAGGTTTTCCTAAATGACAGACTGGATCATTTTTGCACTTGCATAATAATAAACATAATAATTATGAGGAATGGAAAGTAAAAAAATATATATATTTAGTGGTGGCCAATGTGCGGTGTGGGGGCCATATTTGGTAAATCTGCTGCACTATTCAGTTTTTAAAAACGATAAAATCAAAGTATTAAAATAATTGCTCATATACTTGCACCAAAATGAATGTATTTGTTTTTTGTTGAATATGCAAATTACATCATTGTAAATTAAATAATAAAATCTCTACAAATGGGTGGCAAGGGGTCATATCTGGTCCAGCTTAAACATTTTAAAGGAATTGAAGGGCTAAAATGATTACATTTATCAGTTGTGCACTAAATGTTTATGGCAACATGCAAAAGTTGACATTATGTAGAGAGGTGGAAATCATCCAGGACTAAAATTGTTGTATATCAGTTATCAAATTGAGAGTTCAGCACTAAAATGGAAAAATATTTTAGTGACGGTCGGAAATACAAATCATTGTCATTGCAGCTGCATGTGCAAAAAAATAATTCATGTGGTGCCATATATGGTCATATATCCGGTCCACATTCGCAAACCCCATTGAAACTTAAAAGTGGCTTTCTGTTTTTAGCAAATAGTTATCATACTTAGTAATAATAATAATAATCATGATAACAGTTGACATTGAATGCCGTTTGCACGGCCCTCAAAATGGCCCCTGATGAGTAAAAGAAAAATTGCTCCCCTCCCTCCCCGTGCGGCCCTGCTGGCTTTTGGAGAATTTGTCGCCCCCCCCCCCTTTTTTTTTTTTGTGGCGCGTCCTGCTGAGAAGTGGAAACATGTGAAATGCGCTCTTGTTGTGTGAGCAGCTGCCATGCAGGACGCATTCCCAATCCTGGCGCGTTCCCGAGCCCAAGCGCGTGCACGCCACTGTGCATGTCACACGAAAGCTCACACTTTAATTGAACAAATGTTCGAAAAATAAAGTGAAAGTTAAACGTTTGCATGACGTCTTTATTCATTCCGTTCGTCTCCATCTAATAATAAACTTTAACTGTTTATTTACTAATGTTAAGTGTTTGGTTTTTTTTGTACAAAAAGACAAAGAAAAAACGGACAATCAGACGCGAGCAGTCCACCTGTTCCACAGTCATAAATCTCCTCCCCCCCTCCCTTCCCCCCCACGTGTCCGTGCATGACTCTAAATGTCTTGAGTGTTTTCTTTCGGTCCCTACCGCGCGTGCGGCGGGCTGGACAGAGGGTTCAGTGCCGGCTGGCCCCCGGGTCCGAGGCCGTGGATGAGCACGCGGGGCACCAGCGGCCTCTGGATGCCCGCGGCCGCCGCCGCAGCAGCCGCAGCCGCCGCCGCGTGCGCGTGCGGGTGCTGCGGGTGCGGCGCGGGGGGAGTCCGGTACATGCTGCTGTACATGGCGGCCGCAGCCGCCGCTGCCGCCGTGTTGCCGTCCATCGAGCCCAGAAGGCTCGGGTGGTAGAAGTAGGGCGACGGGAACATCCGCTGCAGGGCCGAGTAGTTTCCGGCCTCGGCTAGCAGCTCCAAGCCGACCGCCGTCTGACGCTTCCATTTGGTCCTGCGTGGGTGCGAAGACCGACAGCAACGTTAGTCCATCATGCAAAATTAATACAAATACAATCATTAAAAAATAATAATAATTAAAAAAAACATGCCTCGAAATCAGTTGCAGCCAACTTCCAAAATGTGGGCCTTATATGGGCATACATTGGAGCCACTGTGCAATTCGATCATTTTTGAAAAAATTATTTGCCGTTTTTGTTTTTGGTCCAGGTTTTAATCTGCATGATGTATAGGGGTAAAAATGCTTCCTGTATTTTTTTTTTCTTGGGGGGTCAAAATCAGGTGTAGCCAACTTCCGGCATGCGCGCCATATATGGGCATAAATCCAGTCCAGCGTGCAATTCAATTTTTCTTTTCTTAAAAACATTGTTTTTTTAATACTCATTAATTGTATTGATAAAGGAAAATGCTAAATGTCATTTTCATGCAATAAATAAATAATAATTCTTTAATAAATTTTGGCCATATTTGGTAGGCAAATTTGATAACTTGTGGATAAAAACAGATATTTGTGATTTTGATGTAAAAATGCAAGACTTTAGATTTTTTTTTAGGGGGGTGGGTGGCACAATATTTGTTTTTCACTGTGCATTATGAATTTGACAAAACAATGCTAATGTTTTTTACACAATCAGCCAATCAATCAATCAATTAATAATAATAATAATAATAATAATATGCTCCATGGGCATACTTCCGGCCCACAGTGAAAGTCGATAATTGTGGGGAAAAAGCAGCTTTAAAAAATTGCAGGATGAGTTAGGGGGAAAATACTTTTCATTGTCATTTTCATTCCAAAAAAACAAAAAAACATCCACAACAAAACTATTGGTGTCCAACATGTGGTGTGTGGGCCATTTATGGGCATACATTCTCCTCCTGCAATTTGATGGATTTGAAAAATTACTTATTTTTCTTCTAATGTTCATGATAAATCCCAATTAACAACAGATAAGATTGTGATCTAATCTGCACACCACCCTCTTAAAAAAAAACAAATACAAAAGATTGTGACCAACTTCCGGTTGTGTGCCATATATGGCCATTTCTATGTGTGTGTGTGTGTGTGTGTGGGGGGGGTACTGAAATGTTGAATATTTATTTTTCCTCTAATCATGTAGATGATGACTGAGGTAAACATGAAAATTGTCATTAGAAAAAAGCTCCTATATCAGGTGTGGCCAACTTCCGGTGTGTGTATTTGGGCCTTGCTCATCATCGCTAATAATTATAAAAGTTCAATAAAATTGTGCATGGCGCTCAAAACAACCCTGAATTTTAGGCACCAATCAAGCACATTTACACAATTGCATCTAATCTATCAAGATGATATTAAGTCCAAAACGACTCATTCAGTTAGAATATATAAACTGTCCATTAAATGAAAATCATCACCATCCACTTTGTAATACATTAATTAATTTGTTTTATTGTGAAAATAAGCCATTCAAGCCTCAAGAAATGTTGATCCTATAACCAGTCAATTGTGAAAATAATAACTCCAAATCTAGTGATAATAACAGTTCAATTATTTTGTAGTTTTACGATAAAAACACATTTTCTAATTTATCACCACTGTTGAAAAGGAAATAAAACGAAGGCAAATAAATATTTTGGTCCTGAAGGTGCAATTTAAGCCTCTTAAGAGAAAGAATGTTCTTTTCTCTTCTTGCTGGCAGAGTTTTGTTGAATTGTATGAAAAAAAATATGCCTGGAATATATTTCCGTCTCATTCTGACACTAATAATAATTGACATTGCAATGAATCGTATCGTGTTTGCAACTCGTGCACTCTACAAAAGTCCACATAAAAATAAAAATAAATCAAGCAAAAATAAGAATCACCTCAAAACCAAATCAGTGTCAACAATACGAACGATCATGCCCTTGCCATACATAAAAATGTACTTTCTAATAATATTACACTGGAATCGCCCCCCCCCTTCCTTTTTTTATGGTAAAACTTATTAAGAACATTTAATTAAAATTGAAAGTCAAGATGAATGCCAAAAAAAAAAATCTCTTTTAATTCGACTTTTTATGCTCGTTTTCGTCAGGCCGTAAAAACGATATCCGATAAATCCGCCTCATGATATTCAAGCACAAGCCAGTATCAGCATCATTGTCATGTTGCGCAATCTGCACGTGTGTTTTTTTTTTTTGCGTACCGTCTGTTCTGGTACCAGGTCTTGACCTGCGTGTCGGTGAGGTTGAGGGCGGCCGCCAGGTCCATTCGGTCCTGCACGCTCAGGTACTTCTGGCGCTCGAAGCTGCGCTCCAGCTGGTTGAGTTGGTGGTCGGTGAAGGCCGTGCGCGCCTTGCGGGGCTTCTTGGTGCGAGCCGGCGGGCTGTCGCGGCTGCTCGAGATCTCGCGCTCGCCATCCTCTTTGCTTCCTGCGCGACCACGACAAGAGAAATAAATGCATGCTTTCGGGTTTCGGCCCGAAAAAGGATTTTCAGTCGGGAAAGATGTCAGCTTGAAAAAAGGCACGAGCTTGTTTTATTTCGAAACATACGATTTGGGTTCTTGAAAATATTCTTTATTTCATGTTTGCCACCTTGAAAACACTCAACATTTACTGTGACTTAAAAAAAAAATTAATACCGTTTTGCTTTGTTTCTTTAAATATACATCTTTGTATATTTTTTCTTTAAAATAGAGTATTTTTTTTCCCCTTAGATATATACTTTTTGAATAGCATTTTTTTCTACACTATACTTTTTTCTTAAATTCTTTTTTTAATGCGTTTTGTTCTTGCAACTATACTTTTCTTGAAAATATACTTTTTTAAATATGCATTCTTTTTCTTGTGAATACGGATTCTGTTCATGAAACTGCGCTTTTTTTCTTGAGTAAAAATAAATTTTCTCTAAAAACATTACAATTTCCTTGAAAAATAGACATATACATATTCCTTTCTTTCTTTCTTTTTTAAATCCAATAATATAAGTGGACTCGTGTTTCTTAGGGGGTGCAAAACCGGAAGAAACCTTTTGAATTCAAACCTAAAAAGGTCTTTAAAATCCAGTTCGCACATTTAAGTGCATGTTAAGTCTTGTTTGTGTGTTTTAACAATTATTGCATCTGACGTTAAATTATCTGCAACAGCAAAAATAAAAAATTTTGAATAACCAAACAAACAGTTCACATTTGAGTGCGGCGTTGATTCCTCTTCTGAAGGCGGCAAATTGTGTTTATTTTTATTTTCTATGTTATTTGAGAACCATTTCTTATTTAAAGTAACGATTTTTTTTTTTTAAATTAGCCATAAAATATTCTTAATTTCTCTTGTTTCGTGCTGGTGTTTAGTCGAAAACGTTTCCGGATTGTCTTGTCATTTCCTGCCTTCAACTTTCAATCAAATCACTTGCGTCAACTTTTAAATGAACTTGAGCTGAGGCGCGTGTTGTTGTAAAAATCAATATGTCAATCTATTTGTAGCCCCCTTGCGTTACCCCCCCCCCCCTCCTTTTCCCCTCCTGCCTGCAGGAGTAACAATCATCTCTCTAATTGAGCCACCAGGGAAGCTCCGCGCACAGCTTCTTCTTTCTCCCATGAAGACCCCCCCCCCCCCATTTTCCCCCCCTCCCCCCTCCCAGCATCCTCCCTCCGTACCGTTGCACTTGACGTCGCCGTGCAGCAGCATCTCGTCCCGCCGATCCATTTTGCCCCCCCGGCCGTCGTCCTGCAGCTCCAGCTTGGGCCGGAAGCCGTCCGGGGCCGAGGCGCTCTCGGCGGCCTTGCCGGGCGACATGGGCACGCTGGTGCTGTAGGGCGCGCAGGCGGCCAGCGGCTTGCCGTCGCCCAGGATGTCCTTGATGAGGAACGACGAGGTGGCGCTCCTCGGACCGCTGCAGCCGGCCCCGGCCGCGGGGAGCAGGAGGTGGTGGTGCGGAGGCTGCGGCAGGGGGGCGGCGAGCGGCCCGTGGTGCTGGTGGTGGTGCGGGTGGTGGTGGTGTTGGTGGTGCGGGTGATGGTGATGGAGGAGGAGGTTGGCGTCGGGCTCCGCCGGGTGCTCGCCGGTGACCGACAGCGGCGACGAGGGCGCCGTGCCCGCCACCGTGTCGGCGTCCGAGCAGGACGGCGGCGGCGACGGCGTGGCCCGCCCGCCCGCCAGGATGGTGTCGATGCCGAAGCTGGAGCCGCTCGATGCCTCCATCTTAGCGGGAGGGGGTCGTCATCACAGCCCGGGCGCGCCTCGATCTCCTCGCGGCCGCAAAAAAAGTTCACAGAAGAAGAAGAAGAAGAAATCAAAAAGGGAAATAAGTCCACAATCCAGCAGGTGAACTTCCACAGCATCCGCGTGCGGCCCCTCCCACCCCACGCCCGGATTCTTCTTCTTCTTATTATTATTATTATTAATATTTTCTTCTTTGGCTTTTATTGCAAGTTGTTGCGTGCAAATTGCGCGTGCAAGCGCAGGCGTGCTCCGTCCGGCTGCCACATCATACTCGGCGCTCGCTCCAAAACCTTTTGCCGCTAATCGCCGCACTCGCGCGCTCCAATCACTTCCTGACGTGACGTCACGGCCCACGGCCAACAGAGGGTGGAGGCGATTAATATTTTCTCCTTTCTAATAAACACGCCGACGCGGCTTGTCTCTTCATAGCACTCGAAAAAAGAAAGAAAAACCTCCTCCTCTTCTTCTTCTTCCTCCTCATGCTTCTTCTTCTTTTCATCCACCTGCTCCTCCCTTCTCATTGGCTGGCGCCCGGGACGGGCCGGCCAATCAGCGCGCGGCTTCTTGAAGACGGTTTTCAATGCTGAGAAATGAAGAAATGAAGCTCTTCTCTCTCTCTCTCTCTCTTTTTTTTTTTTTTTGCTCTCCGCAGGCCTCAGCAGCGAGCTTTTATTTCCTAAACACTCCAAGAAAACGCGACTTTTTGTCTCTCTTTTTCTCGTTAAAAACAGATTTAATTCCGGCGTCATGGTAGGCACCCCCCCCCACTCATTTTTTTTTCCTTTTTAATGTTTGTTCGTCGGAGTGACAGCGTTAATAAGGTTGTCATTTTCTAATGACTCGACTAATTATGGGCCGCTAATGAGCGCACCACGTCAAGCTCACGCGCACTTTGATTCATTCCCACGCAATATTTTAAACATGCAATATTTCTAAAATACAGTATTCATTTTTATCCCGCAGCAAGATTCATTTTTAATGACTTATTTCCTTCAGCTTCAGATTTGACTTCAACATTCTCTTCTACGCGCTTTATTAAATCAACATCTTGTTTATTTGATGCGCATTTGGAAGCTGTATATTGGAATTCGTTCTAACAAATATAAACATAACAAATGTGCGTGTGTTTTTTAATCTCATATTTCTCCTTGATTTTGTCCAAATCATTCCGGTCTAGCAAATGGATTTATCAGCATTAAAATGCTGCTAGTGCTGCAGAATTATTGAAATAAATTAACATTTCATACTTCGCCGAGCATCTCAATCGGACATTTTGTCTGTTAAAAAAGATCAAAGGAGCACACTCGCTTAAAAGTGATGGAATAAATAAAATAAAAAAGCCTACTTAATGAATAAGGAGGTGTTATGTTGTATTATTTAGCTGTTGGGGGGGAAAAATAACAACGGAGGGAAGATACCGTGTGAAGCAAGCGAGGGTGCCTCGATGCTGTCGTCCACACGGGGGCGACAAAGTGAAGCAGAAACGTTTTTTTTATTGCAACACATGAGATACAAATTATATATCCCAAAAACATGACTAGCGGAAAGTAAATATAAACAAATATGCATCGATTTTTTTTTTAACATTTTATCTTATTTTCACGTGCATGTTGTGTCCCAGCGTCATGACGTGTCCGTTGCGGCGGGAAAGTCGTGTAAGCTGTCACCTCACACGGTTGGCGACCTTCAGAGCGCAGCAGCATCTGCGTCATTTAGCCTGTCAATCAAGTCTCCGGAAAAAAAAAAGAAAAAAAATAGAGGAGGCTCCAGTTTGCTAAATGACTTTTTGGAAAAACAAACTCGTAATGATTGCAACACGGACGTGATGCAAATGAGACGAGGAAAAGCGAAGCAATAAAAACAAAACTCAAGTTGGTCAAGATTCCATTAATAGTCTCTTAGGAAAAAAAACATGAATGCAAATATTTTGTGAGGATGCATTTATGCTTATTTTGCACAACTGGGTTAAGTTGATGAATAAAAGCTTTAAAAACTGTAAATAATTATTTGAGAGGCCATTTAGAACAAATTTTTACACATTCAATCATCAACATCATTCAATTGTTTCACTTTTTATTTGTTTCTTTTCTTTTAAGTTCCGCGCAGACTTGTCAGTATCGAATAAAATAAAATACTGTGCAAGAGCGAAAGTGTGGGATCATATTTGACATGACGATGCAGTAAGCTGAAGATGAAGGTATTTAAAGACATTCAGTCCACAATTCGCTTCAATTTTACCGACACTGATCAAAACATTGTCAAAAAAAGGTACGACTGTACCTAATGATGTGTCTACATGTTTTGCATTTAATCCATGAAGCCACACTGGGCTTTTTTTATGTCCAACTTTTGCAGCACTGTTTCTAATAAAATGACTAAAGAGTGTTTTCTAGCTTTTTAATAATAATAATAATGATAATGATAATAATACTGCATTGTCATGCGTGTCGTGCTCTCCAAAATGCACTCGCAAATAAATCTGCTGCTGTACTTCCGGGTCATTTGGGCTTAAAAAAATATTGGTAAATAAACCTTCACTTTTCAGATTTTTTTGCTGCATATTCATTAATAATAGATAATATACGTTTTCTAGCTTTTACTTAAAAAAAAAAGAAGCAATTATTTTATCCAGTTTTTGTTACATAACACGAGACCAACACGTGATCATCCTGACGGTGTATACTTAACTGGACCAATTAGTGCTGTTTTTTGTGGCGGTGGTTTAAACAAAACAAAATCAAAGATCAAAGATCATTTTCTTTTTGATCACTCTTGCTTTTGTTCTGAATGTGGAAATGTGCTCACGCGGGGCAGAGGCGGATCTATTATTCAATTGGGGTACATAGCACACCTTTTTCTAGTTTGAAATATCGAATACTGATATCGACGTGGACCCAAAACATTTTTTGTGCCGTTTTCTACTTTTTCTAGTATTCCCAATATGTGGTGGGCAAGACTAATTGTATATTTTTCTCCTATATGTACATTAAAGTTAGTGTTTTTTGAACTTATATCGAGTTTTTATTCGTTAACTCATTCACTGCCATCGACGGCTTTAGACGTCAAAAATTATTTTAAATTTTCTATTAGTTTAACGTTTTTTGCACTTTTGTTAACGAGAATATGAAAACCTAGAAAAACGTTTTTATTGTACATTTAGAACAGATATAAAATGTGTGATTAATCATGAGTTAACTATTGAAGTCATGTGATTAATTACAATAAAAAAAATTAAATCGCCTGATGACCTAATTTTTAATATTTTCTTTAAAAATATGTATTATTTAAAAATGATTTATTATTTGAAAAAAAGATTATTAAAAATTAGGTTGTCAGGCAATTACATTTTTTTATTGTAATTAATCACATGACTTCAATAGTTAACTCATGATTAATCACACATTTTATATCTGTTCTAAATGTACAATAACAACTTCTTTCTAGGTTTTCATACTCTTGTTAACAAAAGTGGGCAAAAAATTTAAACTGATAGAAATAGTTCAAATGAATTTTTGACGTCAATAGCCGTCAATGGCAGTGAATGAGTTCAAAGAAAAAGTCAATATTTTATTTTAAAAAAAAGACAAATACACCTTATATGATGATAGATGGCAAACACAATGACATGTAACGCGTGCATACTTCATCCCGTATATGATTCTGAACGACGTTGCTCACGAGTACGTGACATTGATGAGGGACGCGAAGCGCAGGTGAGTTTGATGTGGAACCCGACGAAGGCGGAAACGAGGATCCCGACGCGGCGAATAATTCCGACATGACGAGCGCATTGATCGGAGCGTGTTTCCAATGTGGTCCTGACGAGCGCGCGTGTGTGTGTGTGTCCGCGTGTGTGTGAGGGGAGGGAGGGCGCGGGGGTGCAATCCCATCATTACCAAAGCTGTCAATCAAGCGAAGCTCGCCGCCTTCCGCCAGCAGCCTTCCCGACTGATTGATCCGTGCTGATGGCATCGCACAAATAATTACCGCCACGCTCCTGACGTGCGCGTTCACGCTTCGCCAAGGTAATCGGAAACAGTGTGTGTGTGTGTGGGGGGGGTGGGGGGGGGTCGTTTTGGATTACCCGGAAGGGGCTGACCATGGGGCTATGCGTCACTTCCTGTCATATGGTATGACGTTCTCGTCGCATATAAAAATGAGAAACATTTCACAAGTTACTTTCTGTTCAAGATCGCTCTTAATGTGCAAAGAAAAATGCACTGAGCTGTCAGCAACGTCTTACAAATGCAATTATGCCATCTGGTGGCAGAAAAATGACCAACACAAATCAATATCACACTCCTTTTTTACAGTGCAGTACATCTTTTTAATTTTAACTCAATTTTGTGAATATTATGAAATTACTGTATAAAGGACTAAAAGATGCAGCCATATTTATTAATTTAACATTTTCCATTTTTATGTTAAGACAATGAAAACGGGGGGGATAATTGTACATTTTATTGTACATTTAGAACAGATATAGAATTTGCTATTAATCGTGAGTTAACTATTGAAGTCATGTGATTAATTACAATTACAAAAAATTAATCGCCTGACACCCCTAAAATGTATTAAAAATAAATAAAAAACTAAGAAAAAGCACATACATATGGGAATTATTGACAACACTCAATTTTGTCATTTTGCAATCGAATTCCAAAAATGGAACCAATTATTTTTATTTATTTATTCTTTTGTTTTTGACACACTACAACCTATATGGACATTCATTTGCAAAAGGGTTTTATTTTTATTTTTGCCAATATAATAAAAAAAAAAACTATCAAAGAAAACACATCCACTTGATGCATCTGGAAAGTATTTACAGCGCATCACATTTTCCACAATTTATGTAGACAAAAATCTTGAAGAAGAAAAAAATCAGGCTTCAAGCTGTCACTACCTGCTCACCTACTTTGTCTTAAAGAAAGCCTGTTTAGCTTCATGCTAACATAAGGGTAGACATGCTAGCAAATAGCATCTCTGTGACGGTGTTAACGTTTACTCTGGAGCAGCACATGTAAACAGATAATATACTTCGCGCATGCATATATTATTTTTCCTCTACGTAGAGCGACTCATTGCTGCAGCTTACTGAGGAGCTGTGAACCTCCCCATGCATATCTTTAAGTCTGCATTGTTCTGCCCTCAGGTCAAGTGTGAGCACAGCCAAAATTGTCAGATAAGAGGTTTGCCGTGTCCACATTGCGCACCTCTACTGCGCCATTAATGACCCCCGTCGACAACGGCGCTTGAATTTTTTTTTATTTTTTTTTTATGCAATCTGATTCACAACACAAGGTGAACTCGCGCGCTTGCGAGGAAGCGAGCGATGATTAAATGATCAAACGGCCGGCGTGTCACCGCCAGGCGCTCGTCTTCGCCACGAGTGGGTGAGGAGAGAAGAAGAAGGAGAAAGAAAAAAAAAAAAAGTTGAGCTGTTTCAAGCGCGCGAGTAATTACAGCCGCCATGTCAGCTTGACATTAATGCAGCCGGCAGAGAGCGCCTAATTGGCCTCGGAGGAGCCCAGAGTGAACCAGAAAATATATTAACATTTTAAAAAAGCATATTTTGCCTAATCCGCTCACTTTCCAACAATATTTGAAGACCCCAAAAAACGCCCCCGGGCGGGAGAATTTAAATGAGCGATTTTGTTTTTGAAGGAAACGGCCAATGAGACAGAAAAGAGAGTAAAAGGGGGAGGGGGTTCGAGGGGAGGATCATTAGAGAGGCTGACAGGCTGGCTGGCTGCTGACTGGCTGGCCTGTCAGCGCGCACCACCACATGAAAAGAGCCATAAACGCGCAGCCACAAGTCAAAGCTTATTATCTGCATGTTCAAATGATGCAAAGGGGGCGGGAAGGAGAGGGGGGGGGGGGACGGGGGGGCATTCGTGTCTGCTGTAGGGGAGAAATTGGCCAGATGGAAGATCTTGTAACCACTTAGCAAACGCACAACAAACGTCTGCCCCCCAAAAAATAATAATGATAATAATAATACTGCCTTGTCATGCGTGTTGTGCTCTCCAAAATGCACTCGCAAATAAATCTGCTGTTGCACTTCCGGGTCATTTGGGCTTAAAAATTCGTGGGAAATTAACCTTCACTTTTCTAATTTTTTCGCTGCATATTCATCAATAATAGATAATAAAAGATCAAAGATTTGATTGGCTCAGATTACAGCAGACTTTATGGGGTGTTTTTTTCTTCATTTTTTAAATTCAGAAACTTTACGTTTTAGTATTTTGTATGTGGATTATTCAAAATTTGATGAATAGGACGCAACCCGTCCTCCAATTCTGGGATGCCCCTTCAACAATTTGCTCGTTACATGTTCTGTGGCCACAAATGGCCACAGCTGGTCACGCACCTGAAGTCGATGTGGCAATCAGGGCTCCTCCCTTGCCCTGATTGGTGGACCGAGTTGGGGACGAGGGCCACCAATTAGGGAGGAGCGCTCAAACACACACACACAAAAAAAACAAAAACATGGTGGACCATAACACCTATTTGCTCCTGTCACAAAAATGTTGATGTCGCTGTTTTTCCACTAGTTTTGTGTTTTATTTTCAAATTGACAACAATGACAATTAAGGCGACCAGAAACAAAAAAAATTGTCATTTATTTACAGATGTGCAACCGAAAAATGTGACTCACCAAATGGCTCGCAGTGAAGGTCAGTGATTTTTAATTTTAATTTTTAATTTTTTTTCCATGCATTGGTCATTCACTCTATCACATCATTTTCTTTCTCTTTTTCCCACGCACACTTTTTGGATAACACGTCCCCTGTTCATATCATGCACTTTGTTTGATATTCAGTTGCTTAAACTTGCCCGACTTCCAACGTGTTGCCGTTCCTCTCCCTTACAATCCGCATAAATCAAGTTTCACTGCCTAAACTGTGTCGACCTCAATCCAAAGTGAAGCAACGTTGCCATCTACAAGGACCTCTTGGTCATTACACTGGTTTGTCATCCTGATGTATTTATTTTTTTGACTGCCGCGTTGAAAAAAATATACTTTGACGGCAGCAAACGGTTAAATTGTAGTTGGTGAGCGGAAACGTGCACGGCAGCGAATGAGTTGATTGGAAATCGGACTAAGAAGGCATCCTGGGAAAAAAGTGGTCTCCTCAAAGGGCTCTCAGGGTCAGCATATAATAACTCGTTTGGGGGTCCCCATGTAGTCATTATGCCCCTCTTCCCACTGCAATGTAGCCATTTCGTGTCAAAATTGATAATAAAAAAAAAAAATAATAATTTATTGTTTTTATTTTATTTAAATTTTATTATTATTGTTTTTATTTTATTTAAATTTTATTATTATTGTTTTTAATTATGTTTTATTTATTTTTTCTGTGTCAATCTATTTATCTTAGGCATTTAAAATGACACCAAAATTACCGTGAGTGCCCCCCCCCCCTCCCAAAAATCTTTGAGAAGCCCTCGTCTTTGATGCCTGATGATAATGCAAGAGGAAGTGGACTTGGATTGTCCAGATCGTAAACCTCACAAACATGTTTTTGTTCTCACTTCCCACCATCTTCTCAATCCTTTTTGTGTCTTTCCTCGCCGGAGGTGCTAGCCCCGCCCCTCCACTTCCCTTCTCGCCGTCTCGTGTCCGCCGGCATTACAACCACCCCCCCCCCCTTCCCTCCTCATCTCAGGTTCAGTTTTCCAAAAGGGCAAAAAGCTCTCGCGGCCGAGCCGTTTTGGCACCGGCGGGGGTCTCGGCTGGCCTCGTCAGCGCGCAACGCCGCTAACGCTTCATGACTGCGCTCGTCTCTTGTCGCATCAACGCACCGTGTGCTTAAACGCGTACCCAGATACATCTTGGAAACATTTAGTGGACTTGAGAATTTGTGTTGTTTTGGAAAATCCTGGACTCATTCAGCAACAAGAATTTGGTGGACATGTTTGTCATGAGTAGAATCACAAAAAACTCGATGGCCGGGAAAGAAACAGGAAGTCGGCCATTTTGGTTCAAGTCGGGGTCATTTTGGCCGTTCAGCTGGTCTGCAGGTGCAAATAAAGTTTTTACACCGAGCATTCGTGTGCATGTTTACGTCTGTCTTTTCGTTTGACACGAGTTCACGAGTTCATGATGTTTTCGAAAAATTCAGCCCCTGAAGCTAGTTTGACTTCGTACCATGAAATTTGCTAGGCACGTCTAAATTGAGTAGACGCACAAAAAAGTCTCAAGAAGCCATGTCTGGAAAGACACAGGAAGCCCGCCATTTTGGTTTCAAGTGACGTAGTCATAGTCATTTTGGCCTTCAAGAATTTTTTTTCCGGTTGCAACAAAATTCGCTCCGAATGGAACATTTGAACGTCACAAAAGAACACAAAACCTTCCTCTTAACCCATTTGCTCCCAAAAACGTGTAAATACGTTCTATTGCAAACATTACCATGTTCCCAAAGACGTATTTATGTTTTTTATGTTTTGTTTTGTTTCAACGCTAGAGCATACAGAAGGCTTTGATGAAGCCTCTGAACTGAAGAGAACGCTTGAAGCAATGATTTACATAAACGGCCAGCAGGTGGCAGCAGAGTATAAGAGATCACACCGGGCCATGTTGCAAAAAGCTCTTTCCCGTTGTGGAATATGATGAAACGTCTTTTCTAATGCTAATTGCTGCAAAACGGAAACAGATAGAAACATTTTTTTTTCCTGTTGAAAAAAGAGACTCTATTCTTCTTTTGGTAAGTTCACACAAAATTCTGTGGGCCTTGCAAAATCCAGTACAACAGCCGGGAGCGAAGGTGAAAATTGGCTGCGAGTTAAAGCGGAAGTCAAGCATAAACATTTCTTGACAATAATATGTTACATGTGACCTCACTAGTCTAAATAGGAAATTCTGATGAATATTATATTTGTGGAATAAGAGTTGTGAAGCAAAATCCAGCCATTTTAATCCATCTCAGGGGGCGACGATTTTCCCACTTGCTGTTGACTAGCAACGGCCATTTTGCTGCTTAACTCATATTCCACTTATGCAATATGGACCAAAATACCATCTTTAGATCAGTGGGGCTGCATTTTTTTGGGGGGGGGGCGTGGTCGACTTCCACTTTAAAGTGTCGGGTGCAAACCGTCGACGTCCTCGCCTGTTTCTCCACCGCTAAACACCATCCATTTTGTATTTGCGGAGAATAAACGAGATGACCCTGCCGGCAAACGGCTTTGGCCTTCGACTCGAAATCCCTTCCCGAGCGGGAGCGCATCATCATCCGCCGATACCCCCGCTTCCCGCATAGCAAACACGGCCCCCCGCCCGGGAATCCCGTCTGGGAAGCATCCCCCTCCATCCGTTTCAAGGACTGTAAACAACGGCGGCCAAGGAGATTCTCCTCGGCTCAATTACGCCGCTGCCCCGCGGCCTCCCGCGGCCCTGAGAGATGGCGTCTATAATTAGACGAGGCCAGACGTTATTGATGACCCCTCCCTCGCGTTAGCATTAGCATTTGCGTCAGTGGGGGCCGGGCGGACGGCCTCCGGACCCTGGCGGCGTGACGGGAGAACGCCGGGCCGCTGGCCCGCTCATCAATACAAGCGGCTCTTTTGTCGGTAATTTGCAATAAGTGTCGGCGCCACATCTATAGGGACGCGGAAATCATTAGCGGCTGAGGCCACGCTCGGACGCTAATTGGAAGCGTTGGGCCTTATCAGGCCGAGTTTCTCCGAGACCTTTGACAGGCACCCGTTCCAAAATCATTGCGGGCTTGTCAATTTAAGAGGCCGTTAAAGGGCTTATTTTAATTTTAATTGGAACTTCCTGCTTCCTGCGCCGGATTAGAAATGAGCTGTGGGGCGAGTCAAATTGACAGCGAGCCTGACCGAACCCGCTCGGCATCCTCGGGACGTCGTCATCAACATCGGAACCTGAGTGGAAAATGTACCAATTAAGTGTCGCCGCTTAAGACGTTTGTCGGGGCCGGCGAGCGGGGAAGGACGTCGATCACATGTGCTAAAGCGAGCGGCTCTCGCTTTTTATGCCAGGACCATGAATGTGGCGTTCCCGGATTTAATAAGGACACACGGCTGTAAGCGAAGCTGCAATTGTCATCATTTTAAATGTATGTCAAATAAAACATTTTTTTTTTTTTTTTTTTTACATTTTAAACAAATTTACAAAATTTTAATTATTTCCGAAATGGTAGATGCGTTTACAAAAAAAAAATCCAAATTTGTAGTATTTGTATTAAAAATGATGTATAAAAAGGTTTACAAATTCGCAAAAAAATATACAAATATGAAGTATTTACAAAATGTTAAATATATTTACACTCTTAAACTTACAAACACTTAAACAATTTTTTAAATGAATAAAATAAAGTAAAAACAAATTTACAACATTTGAAAGGCATCTAGAATTTTAAGATTTAGAAAATAAAATACGAATGAAATTGCTAACGTGAACATTTTCTACAAAACATTAAATGCATTTAGAAAAAAACTGAACATTTTAAAGTTGCATTGTGCCGTTTAAAAAGGTAATGTTAAAGCTTTCTCTACATCATGCATGCTCCACCAATGCCCAGATGAGTACGAAGAGCCCTGACTCTTTTACTTGCAGTTACGCTTTGGGCCAGAGGTGACAGTTGTGAGTAAAAAAAAAAAAAGTGGCAAACTGCACAAAGATCCTTTAAACAAACGCTCAAAATAAAAAAATTTTTTAATTGAAACTAAAATCTACAAAATCTAATATTTACAAAATATTAAATGCATTTACTAACACAATTGCAAACTGTTTTGTTGTTGTTTTTTACAAAACTGCAAATACGTACACATTTGAACATTTACAAATACATTTGCAAAATGGAAAATAAATGTACAAAATCGAAGACATGTTGACAAAATGGGTGACATGCACGGCCAGGTGGCATCGGCAAGCCTTCAGTTCAATCAAAGCGTGTTTTCTTGCATTGTTTCAGACTTTATTGTTCAACAGTGAACATGTTTTGACACTCGCTTTCAAAGCTCCAAATTAAAAGCGGTCGCCTGCATGCTAACATGATTGACATCATGTTAGCCGCGGTCCGCGAATGCGTCACAAGTGGAGCGGAAATCGTGTGAAAATCGGCCACATCCAGACAAAAATAACGCCTTCTTCCGCTAAATGGAGCCGTCACGTGCCATTAAAGCCCCCGACCGACTGCATGTCCATTCCAACATCCCGTTTGGCGTACGCCAGGCCGCTAACGCCGAGGAGGCTAATGGTCGTCTCATTAGGCAGCCCGCGGCGGCGTGAGAACCGGCTCGGCCGGAACAAGCCAGCGCCTTTGATGTATTTACCAAAGAATTGCAAACATATTTACAAAGTGTGAAAAACCTGAAACTGAAAACACTTTTCAATTTGTTGGGTCAAAAATTGGGCTGACTCGCTACTTAACCCAACTTTTTCCTACAAAAGAATTAAAAAAAAAAACAATTCAAAATGTATTTAATGTAAGTTTTTCTTGACCAAATTTGCAACATAAAAATATAAATAATTTATATTAAAAAAAAAATAAAAAATGCACCAATTGGAAATATTAAAAAATAAACAGAAAATCACATACAAATTTGTAAAAAAAAATAAAATAAAATCTTGACCAAATGTAATTTTTTTACAAAATTGAAAGAAAAAGTACAAATACGAACAAAAAAAATGGAAATATATGGAAAAAATAAAACATTTACTAATTCACACATTATTCATTTTGTGTTTGTGTGTGTGTGTGTTTTTTTGTGTTGATCACCGGCAGACAAAAAAAGTTTGACTTTTTTATGACCCCTTTAATTTCTTTTACTTTATTTAAAATTTTACTATTTCTTTATATAGTATTTTTTTCTTTTACAAATCAATGAAATGATGATCATTGATTGATTAAAATAATAATAATAACTTAAAATAAATCGTCAAACCATCACCAAAGCACCATCTCCCATCCATCCTCATGCTATTATTGTTGACGTCAGCTTCGCTGCAGGCCGAGACGGCTAACTGCACAAACGCGTCGCAAGTGGAGCGGAACCCGTGTGAAAATCGGCCTGGCCCGCACAAAAATCACATCTCCTTCCGCTAAATGGAGCCGTCACGTGCCATTAAAGCCCCGATCGAGCGTCCGTTCCACCATCCCGTCCGGCGCGCTAGCCGCTAACGGCGACGAGGCTAATGGCCGTCTCATTAGGCAGCCCACGGCGGCGCGGGAGACGGCCGGGCCCCCCGACTGAACTGTGGGAGCCGGCGTTCGCCGCGCCGGCTGTTTTTTCCGCGCCGTCACAAAGCATACGAGCCGATTCGCTTGACCTCATTAGATGTCGGTAAAGAAAGGAAGGCTCTTTGCTAAATATGGCGTCATGTGCTAAAAAGACCATTCCGAAACCGTCTGGTGTGCCGGTAAGAGATGGGGAGGGAGGGGGGGGGGGGGGGGTTCGGGGGATGAACCCTGCCTCGCCGGGAGCGATCCTGACAAGCGGAGCGACGCAAAGGCGTGTTTAAGAGCAGCAGTCAGTGAAGAGAAAAAAGATTTATGCTTTTAATTAATGGCAATTAAACCGCGCCCGCTAGGCTGGCCCGTGGCGATTGTTCTGCGTGGAAGAAAGGAAGAAAGAAAGAAGGGAGGAGGGCGAGGCGCTGACGAGCATTTGAATGCGCTAAGCTTCGCCAGGGGAGCTGACACTGCGGGCGTCAAACCTTCCGCTAAATCAATAACACAATTAAACTTTCATAAAGCGCCCGCACGCCTTTGATACGTCAAACTCCTCCCAGAGCAGGAGAGCAAACAAGCGCCCAACCGTCGCCCAACAATCAAAGAGCGTCGCAGGCAATCAAAGACCGTCGCACAACAATCAAAAGTTTCATCAGCGAGCGATCAAAGGGGCTCGTTAGCACGCATGCGCCGCCGCCGCTAATTACCGCAAATGAGAGTGAGTCCGCCAACCGCCTCCCAATCTTCACGGCGCACCACCACGATCTACCTTCACAACTCGGGTCAGATCCATATGGCATTTTTCAGGCCGACGTCAAATATTCGACAGAATGCCAACTGATTAATCGGACGATTAATTACAAAATGTATAATGAATAAAATAACAATCAAGATATGAATTACAGGTAGAACATTTGACTATTTTACAAGTTTGTTTAACTTCGGAGAGAAAAATCTTCTTTTCGCCCCAATTTGTTTTTTTGGGGGGGGTGGGGGGGGTTTGATTGAAGAAGTGGAGTATATTTTCGATTTTTAATTTTTTTGTCTAATGTTGTAAAGTGTTATTTAGAACTCAGACACAAACTCGGGCCAACGTCAGTAAGTGATGTTGAAACTGATTTGCATTAGTGCTGTCACTACCGAATATTTTTAGAATCGATTAATCTATCGATTAATCGACTAATCAGATTCATTTGAATTTTGCATTAAAGTGTATTTTTTAAGCATTTTTTCCCTGATTACTGTTAATTAACTAGTTTATTTCGTACTTCGTTTTCATATAATGATTTTTTTTTTTTTAAGGGGATTGATGTGCTGTTACCGGTTTGTTCATTGTTTTCCAAAGTAAAAACAGATGCTTACACTCAGTTGGGTCAAAAATAACCCAACTATGGGTCAAAAATGGACCGATCCTCTACTTGGGTCTATTTGATTCAACTTTAAGTCAAGAAACAGATCTTTTAGTGTAAAACAACTCATAAAGATTGGTCAGATCCTTGCTTCTTTTTTTTTTCAAAATTGGGTCATTTTGTATAAAACAACCCAGAAAGTTGGGTCAAATTGTCACATGAAGTGGATCGGTCCATTTTTCATCCATAATTGGGTTACTTTTGACCCAACTGTTTTTAAGAGTATATTTTTGATTAAACACTGTCAACTTTCATGAAAGACTCCAGAAATCAGTGAACAGTTACTGTTCATATGCTGAAATGAGAAGATTTGGACAATTTTAAATAAAATCCATCTTTGCAAAATTGATTGACTGCTCAACTCAAGAAATGAAATGAATCTTTGACATCGAGAGCCGTCAATGGCAGTCATTGAGTTTTAATCAGACATGTGGCTGCTTGTTTAGCGCAACCTAGCTAGCCGTGAGGTCACTCGGCGTGTCGTATGAGGGTCGCAGGTCAGGCAGGGATCAGCCAGGTGCGAGGCGGGACCAATTCGCCACGGGAATTGCTGCATGTCAGCTTCAAAGTAAACACACGTGGACACGGGAGCGGGTCCAGCTGTTGTTTTGGTGCTGGTCCCAATCAGCTGTCAATAGGGTTGTGTTTCCACAGGACGGCCCCCCCCCCGTCGACATTTAGCACCAAACCATTTCCAACTGCCGATCGATAAAGACAAAAAAATGTGATGACGGCCGTGGAACAGGAAATGGAGCTCATCGTGGCTCCACGCGAATAAATTGGAACAGCTTAGATGTTAGCTTTAGCATTAGCATTGAAGTCCTCATTTCTGTTTTGAGAAAAAAATTGAGCTTTCGCTGGACAAGCTCTCCTGGCTGCTTTTAAATGGACATTCATTGGCTAGCCACACATTCTTCCAATTTATGCAGATTTTACATGTGTGCATAATGAGAAATGTGTTCAAATTTATTTCCCACTTGTATGGCCGTTATTTGATCTCTCTCTCTCTCTCTCTCTCTCTCTCTCTCTCAAAGAAAAAGATCAGAAAACTACTGTACTTTTTAGTTCATTTCTCAATGCAGTGAGTACGACGCCAATGCTAATGCTAATGCTAACGCCAATGCTAATGCTAATAGCATTCGTCAGTGTGCCGTCATCTGTTCATTGTGATGCTAAAAAGTCTCACCTAATGACATCACATAATGTCCCTTCTGCGGGTTGGACTGCTCAAGCAAAAGTGAAAAAAAAACAAAAAAAACATTGAGTCGCTAACGCTTTCATTTCGGGGGCCGGTTCCGACAGCCCACCTAATTAGCTCTTCATTAACAACGGCAGCGAGGTTGTGAGGTTAAAAACTCGTTTAATTGCCTCCGTATTAACAACATGGCAAAGAGTCCAATTCCGCTGCGCTAGTTTAGCCGACACGTCGGACCCCCCTAGAGGGAGCGCAACGCGGAATTAATGCCAGCCGCTATGACAAGCGCACGCGCTCCACTTAAGAATTATCTTGAGGAATGGCTGCACGCACACCTACACAACAAAACTCCTACACGCGCGCGTGCCCTCAACACACAAACGGCCGCGTGTCCGGCGTGACTCTTCTGACTTGAGGGCAGTGTTGCTAATTAGCGTGCGGTTAGCCTAGCGTCCCAGAAAGGTGACTGGCTTCCCACCTTGAGCCAACACCAACCGCCAAAATGTCTCTCAGCGACGGCGAAGGCTTGGCCTTTTCCCTCATGTAAATTCCTCGCGCGGCCGCGACGCTCGTCGGGTTACTGGAGCACGCTTATTTGCGTCTGGATGCTAATGGAACATTTGAATAATCAGCGGAAATAGTCGTGACTAAATGCGAGAGCGCACGTCTTAAACGGGGAACGTAACCGCCGCACCACGAGCTTTATTTCTCAATAAAACCGAAAGAGGACCAAATCGATTTTCAATCAAAACGCGTTACGTAACCACTTCACTCTCAAGTCAACTCCTCGCAACGACTACCAAAAACTCGATGAGCGTCACCAGGGTTGAAATTCAGCATCTGGTGATTTCCGTGTTTCAAGGCGAGGGATTTGCGACCAGACGTTAAAAAGTGAACTTTTGACTTTGGATTGTTAATTTGTCCCATTAATTTTGGTTCCTTAAAAAGCATGGCCTAATATTAAATTCTGACACATAATAACTGTGAGCAAAAATATCATGGTGTTAAAATGACAGCTCTAAATGGTCCTTTTTTGAAATATTTGTTATAAGGTAAATGATACTTCATTTAGATTTCCCACCTTATAAGGTCCGTCAGGAGCAACTGGGGGTTCAGTATCTTGCTCGAGGGCACTTTGACGTGGTCACAATAGCATAGGATCAAACCCCCAACATCTGGGTTGCAAGATGACCACTAAGCCACGCCGCCCCATATAAATTTGTATAAATAACAACGTATGCATATTTTTCCATTGGAAACAATTGTTTTTTTCTCAACAAATATTTCTAATTTTCTATTTTCTTTTTTTTTTTTCAACAAAATATTTTTTTATTTGATATTTTATTGAATCTTTAATTCAATTAAATTTCATATTTAATCAAATATAAATATTGTGCACATTAAGAAATGTATCATTATAATTTAAAATAAATAAATGTTAACATTCTTCTTCTGTTTTATTAACAGTGTCCCAACACTGGTGAGCTATTTTTAGAACAGACAGGTGGGCTACTCATGTTATCCTTGGGACTAACTAGTACCTAATGGCAACGTATTTATTTATTTATTCATTCATTTATTTTAAATACTGCACATTAGTCAACAGAACAAAAAAAAGGGGAGAAAAAACAGGCCGCAATTAACTTCAAAGAGGTACCTCGTATCACCTTTTGATATACCTTACTATAGACCCACCTATACTACACACTCAACCAGTGCACCCTCAACTAGTACATTCTCAGCAACTAGCACAGCCTCAGCCACACACGCTAACTAAACGTCCGAGTGTTCGAGGGCGTGTCAAGTGAGCTGAAACGCTGACTTAAAAACACAGCAGGAAGTTATTAGTTTTCAGCAGGATTAGGAGGGTTCTTGGCCGTATGTGGTGTGGGGGGGTACGTAATGAATCGCCGATCCATGTGTTGTGGGGGGGTTTCAGTCATGATGAATGAGCACATTTCCCCAAGCAAAAGCCTGACCTGGATAGCGCGCTCGCCTTCCTCCTCCTCCGCCAAGTGGGCCGCCATTTTTCAGGAGCTCCCCCAAACCCCCCCCCCCCCTGTAATCCCTCCACCCCGAGCCTGCGTAATTTGATCAAATAGCGAGCGCCCTTCCCCGCCACTTATTGGCCAATTAAGTCAAGTTCTCACGCAGGGGGTCCAGCTGGCGGCGTGTTATCCCGGGATGAATTGATTGAAGCGGCGCGGCCTTCTTTAATGATGGAGGTGATAATACTTGTAATTCTTCTCAGTCAGGGGACGCAGCTGTTAGCACCCTAATCCCTGTCCTGATACACTCAAGTAGAGGCGAGGCATTAATCTGCCCGCCTCCCTTCCTCCCTCCTTCCAAATATGCTGATAGGACATCTGTGTAATGCCACGTTGAAAGTGTAACAACACGGAGGAGGACGATGAGCATGCCAAGCTAAACTGCTGGCATTCTTAAAAAAAAAGAAAGCCCCCCCCCCCCAAAAAAAAAAACGAGCGCCCCCGTGACAATTTAAGAAGGAGAGAGATTTGGGGAGTGAAAAATCAATAAATACACGCGTTGCTTTCAAAGGCGTGAATTAGCATTCCCAAAACGGGTTGGGGGGGGGGGGGGGTTGCCAGGGTGCTGGTAATCATCCCGCCCGCAGCCATCCACTCCAAAACATCAAATTACACTAATGAGCACTAACTGCGTAAGAAATGGGAGGCAGAAAACGAGCGGTGAAGTCTCACAACGGGCCAAACCCTGGCTTCAAATCCTCAAAACTTGCCCTGCTTTAAAACTCTAACCCTGGTTTGTAAACCCTAATTGAAACCCTTAGCCAGCTTTGAAAGCATCATTTAAAACCCAAGCTTAATTAAAAACCCTAACCAGGTATTGAAACCGGAATCCTGGCTTTAAATCCAAACCCTTCACGCCCTGTTTTAAAACCCGAAACCTGTTTTGAAACCTTTTAGAACCATAATGCAACCTTGAAAGCTGACTTTAGAACCCTAATCTCTGCTTCAAACCCTACTCTAAACCACTTTTGGTTCTAAACCCTAACTTTGAACCCTAATCCATTCTTGAAACCTTACTTTAAAGACCAAAACCAGACTTGAAACCCTACTTCAAAACCCCAATCCTGGTTTAAAACCTTAACTTGGAAAAACTAACAAAGACCAAAACCATGCTTTAAATACTGCTTAAAAACAAAAACCCTGGCTTAAAACCCTACTTTAAACCCCTAACCCCGGATTAAAACCCAATTTCAAAACATTCACCGCCTTTAAACCTTAATGTGAAACACTGTACCAGTCTTGAAACCCTCATTTGAAACCCTTAAGTACAATATCGCGCTATTGTTGACTCGTTCACAAAAATGTTAACGATGCTACGAGGCCTTGTCACTGTCCATGGCGCTAGCAGGATTAGCTGGTGAAGCTAACGAGGCTCCGTGCGCTAGAAAGTTTTATTTATTTCCATCAGAAAAAATCTAAGTATGTTACCAGTAATGCTAACATGTAGCCACATAGCATGTTGCAATGGGGTGCACGATGAAGGGGGTTTCAAGTACCAACCCCCCCCCCCCCTCCTCGACCCTGGCCTGCTCCCCAGACGGCGTGAGGTGAAGTTAAAAGGTCAGTGTCGGCGTGTAGCAACGAGCTAATTAGCCAGTGTGCGTTGTAGCCGCAGACAAGACCACAGAAAGCTCCGGGGAGTCGGATCACCATGTTCAGGGAGCCCCCCCCCCCCCCCCCCCCTGCTCCTTTGCTCATGTTTAATTAATAATTAACACAGTAGCCTAGCCCACCCGGTCATGTTAGCTTGTTAGCGCTAACGCTGCTCGTTTGGTTCCTGACTTCATCACTGGAACGTTTGTCCCGATTGCCTCTTTTGTAGCTCCACATCACAATAACAACAAACAAAACAATGCGAGATGATCGGAAGAAAACATGCACGAAACATTAAATATGCACGTGCGTATCTATTTAATCTTCAAAAAATGATGCGATACAATAACAGTAATATTGCAATAAAAAAAACACAATGCATACAGGGAGTGTGTTAGTAGTGACTTTCAAAGGAGTTTCTCGAATTCTCATGTTTGTGAGTGCGAATATCTGCAGGCAAATCATTTTTGTCTCACTTTGCATGATGCTCTCAAATTGGCACCAAAAAAAACAAAAAAAAACGTGTGACATTTCACACGTTCCCGCCGCCGCTAACTAAGCTGTCAAGCGGATAAACTGCGTGCCGTCACGCCGCCAACGAGCCGCAAACGAGCTACAAGCCTCTCAGCCAATCGCGGGCCGGCAATTAGCACAACTACCTGCCAAGCCGGCAGTCACGCCGGGGTCCGAGCAGGACGTCTTTATTATGTGGTGCGAATGTGGAAGTGGGGGTTACGCGGTGAGAGGTGGTGGGGGGGGGGGGAGCACCTGACAGCGTCTGTCTAGAGGTCAACACCGGCGAAGAGGTTCCGGGACCCCCGCGACCCACAGGTCCCACTTGACAAGTCTATCTATAGAAGCACTGACACATAAAACTGTGATGGCTTGAAAGCCGGCGCTCACTTCGACACATTAGCGCTCGTACTTCTTCTTCGTGGAAATAAAAAGTGTCGTTTTTTGGAACACAAAACATCCAACCAGGCTCAAATGGTTTATATGCCGTTATTAATATTCAGGGTTCATTTCCTGAGGAATAAATTACCATAATTATCAAATTGGATGATGAGGTCATTTTACGTTTCATTTTTTTTTAATCATATTATGATCTACGGTGTCCCAAAAGTGACATACACATTTTTTCTATTTTGTTCAAGACGACCTCAATTTACAATAATATGTTCTATGCTCGTCAAAACACATTCTGATAAATGTTGCGTATGTGGAGTATTAATTAAGCAGCATCCACCTATTTGGAACCATCTGAGGGGGGCGGCCATTTTGTCGCTTGCTGTTGACATCACAGTGCCCAAGTACTTGACTTGCTAATGTCACATGACCAAACGCAGAACACACGTGAGCTGTGATTGGTCGTTAAAGTTGTCAAGAAAAAACTTCTTGGCATCTGGGAAACTCACTTTTATTTAAAAAATTAAATTAAATTTAAATCGGATAGGACATATTTTGTTTTATTTACCGCCATTTCCTTGTTCATCCGTCAGAGCTCTTCTTTGATTGGCTACGTTCTCCTCATGTCACAACCCACAAATTCAAAGGATTACTGAGTATTCGTCGGCTCTCCTCACACGCACAAAGAGTTTTGGCCGTAAATCTTTGAATATTTAACATTTGATCGCGTTTGATCTGTTCTTGTCAAAACCACTCAGCGAAAGGCCTGCTACTACCACCGCGTGAAAACTTCTAGAGCAGGCGTTTGCGCAAGCCGGGGAAAATGGCTGCTCCTGCCTGCTGGATGATACGTTTAATTGACTGTGCGGGTTGTGATGAATGGTGGGTCACATGTTCAGCGTTTCTGCCTCCATCTCAGGAGGAGCACTTAACTGCGAAGCTGAGCTCAGCGTTACGACGCGGGACGGGAGCGGGTGTCCTCACGGGTCCCAAAGCCGACCTGAGCCGCAACCTGGTGGCATGGGAGATATTTAAAAAAAAATCCTTAGAGAAGGGATACTTCTGCCATTGAAATTCATGACGACACCTTTGAAAACCTTTTAATGGATGCCCTTGTGAATCCAGTTTAGCAGATTCCAATCCAATCCACTTTTTTTTTTTTATAGCACATTTTATAAACAAGCGTTTCCAAAGTGTTGCACAATGAGATCAACACTATCATATACATAAAATCGAAATCTAAAAACTATTTTTTAAAGTCAATAAGATACTAAAATACAATAAGTAAAAATGTATTAAAAATGCATTAAAATAATTAAAAAACACATTTAAAAAATCGAAATATATTTTTTTAAGGCACACGGAATAATTTTTTATTCCATTTATTTGTAAAAAACAAAAGACAGTATAAAGCAATAATAAAATTTAAAATAAAGTAAAATAAATAAAAAATAACAAATAAAATAAGAATAAGCAAACATAAAATAAAAAATATAGATTGTCATATTTAATGCTGTATACCAGAAATAAAAACAACTTGACTCTGAGTCTCACAATCATGACCAACATTGTCATTTTACTTCGAACACGTATATTGAAATTTATCAGTAATTTTTTATTTTTTTTATTTTCCTCAATGCATTTCAACGGACGTCAATTCCAAGCGGATTTTGGCTATTCGCGGACGGACCCGGTCCATATTCCCTACAAGTGGCAGGGTTCTACTGCGCCTCCAATGTAGCAGCATATTTACATCACATTTAATCCGTGTACCCAGTGATGCTGTGAAAGGCTTCACGGTGGTGACAGTGTTTTCACAGCGGTCGTCCGCGTGGCGGGGGGTTCCACACGCCAACATTCATCAGTCCCACCAGCCAATCTCCGGCGCCACCAGTCCTCATTAGCCCCGCCCACTCACCTCCCGATGACCAAGCGGGCCTGGCAGGCCACCAGCACCAACATGGCGGCAAACGCTTAGTTTGACCCGGGGCGCTGCTGGCCGGCAAAGACCTTGAACCAGCGAGGTCGTTAGCATGGGAGCATGTGACTGAGCTAATTGAAATCAACATTCAGGCGAGGCGGGAGGGAGGGGTGGGGGGGGGGGGGCAGCTCACTTGGCAGCAAGGCTCTTGCCAACATCAGTCACCACTTGATGCCGCCCCTCCCCGGCACCGAGGGCGGCCCCGCTATGAGCTGGACGCTCAACCGGCGCTCCTTCGCAAGGACGTCGAAGGTCTCAGGGTGGCGCGACGAGATGGGGGGGTGGGGGGGGGGGGGTACCGCTGCCCAGAACCGGCGGGACTGGAGCGGTTCCGCGGTGCTATCACCTCCCTACAGGCCGGCATTAATGGTGGCGCTCAAGTGGAGCACCCACCCCACCCCCACCCCACCCATGGCACCAGCTTATTAGCCCTGGGCGGCGCACATTAATGCTACGCTAATTAGCAACGAGCTGACCAACCAATTATGCACAGTTCAGTCAAGATGCAGAGGTTAAAGGGTCTTCTTATGCCGCATCACACACACTCACAAATTATTTCCAGCAGCTGTGTGTGTGTGGGTGCGTGTGCGCATCTGTGCGTGTGCGCATGTGTGTGTGTGTGTAAAGTCATGTACGAGATTATATTTGGCACAATTCTCTTACTATGTGATTGTGTTGTTAATAAATATGTACCCAAGGCCATCTAAAAACAATCATTAGAATAACATGTAATGTGTTGCATATCTACGTAGCATAGCATACAATATAACTTAGCCTGTCATAACAACGTAGCATAGTTTCACGTAGCCTAACATAGCATAGCCTAAAATAACACAACATAGCATAGCTTTAACCCCTTCAGACTCGCATTATTTCTGCTGGGATTTATTTATTTTTTGTTACTAATTTAGACTCTTTTCTCACATAATAACATGGATTTTCTTTTTGTTTTTCTTTTTTTGGAGGGGGGGTTATCTCGTGTTTTCATTTTTTATAGTGGACGCCAGGATAGTATAGCTGTAACGTGCACTCTAAAAACAGCTGGGTCAAAAATAACCCAATTATGGATAAAAAAATGGATCGATCCACTTTATGGGTCAATTCGACCCGACTTTCTGTGTTGTTTTGGACAAAATTACAAAAAAAAATTTGACCCAAGTAAATGATCTGACCAATATTTATGAGACCCATTTCTTGACTTAAAGTTGAGTTAAATCGACCCAAGTGGAGGATCAGTCCATTTTTGACCCACAATTGGGTTATTTTTGACCCAACTGTCTATGGGTCCGAAAGGGTTAAAAACAGCATTGCATACGTTTAGCACAACATAGCATATCATATATCGTCTGTAGTCCTACATATGGTAGCGTAATATAACAGCCGCCACATAGTATATAACATGTAAACACAAATAGAAAATACAGTGGACCCATGCATATTCCCGGATTGGCATTCGCAATTGCCGTATTTGTGGATTTTTATTTTTTTTTATCTTTCCTGTTATTCGCAGAAACTGACGCTTATTTTATTGATTTTTTTATTTTTTTTACTCGGGCACTCTCATAGTCGCATTGCATCTTCTCCTTCTTTCAGTTAATTTGGGGGTTTTGCTTTCCCCACCCTAGCCACTGCAAAAAATTAATAAATAAAAAATATGGCACTAAAATACACAAATTAATACATCAGAATAAAATGCAATGACATTAACTTTTTCTTTTCATAATCAAATTTATTTTGGTCACCCATTAGGCATTAAAAAAAAAAAAAAAAAAAAGATGTTCCGGCCACAGCCCAATTAGCAGACATGTTTAAAAGCGCAGACTTGTGACCAGAAGGTGCGAATCCCATCTGGGACGCTTCCTCGCATCCGAGGTACTTAACCCCGAATTGCCTCCGTAAATATCCATCTGCAGCAGCCAGGAGACGGCGGACCAAGGTGAAGTTCCTCCGAGGAGCTTTATCACTGTTCCTATACCGACTTGAACGTAAAAAGTTGCTTGAACGCCGTAAAAGAAGCCCGTTTCGTTTCGGTTCGAATTCTGTCCACGGCCGGCTGCCATCTGCTTATTTTTGTTTTACTGCGCCGTTAGCGGGGTAGCCAACATGGCCGCCCTTCTGGCTGTCACAAAACACTCCTGTGAAGTGCACACAGCAGAAAGATAAAGATGAGGAAGCGCACGCTGGCCTCGGCATTGTTCGCGGGGTTTGTTTTTACTGGCGCTGCCGATTGGAGATGTCACGTTAAAGTACTTGGACCTGAAGACTTTGAACTCCGAGCCAACTCGGATCGGGTGGAAGAGCATCCGAAGACCTCGGGTGGCTGAGAGGGCCGACCCGGGGCCGCTAACGGGTTGGGAGGATGCGGGGAAACGCTTGGCCTGAATTTGCATGCTGCCCACGGCGTCTTTAGAGGAGAAGAAAACAAGAAAAAAAGAGAGGAAGCGCGTTTTAAGTCAGAAAAGGGAAAAGGCTGCCTTCAGGTGCGCACTAATTAACAAAGTTTTGTGTGAGAGGAGGCGGCGGGCAAAGTAGAAAGAGCGCCGGAGAATCCCCCAAAGACGCTCTTCAAAGGAGCTTAAACGCATCATCAAAAATAATAATAAGAACGCTAACGAGCAGGCGCCGCAGCGCAACGCCGCCGCCGCCGGCGCAAAGCCGCGCGCGTCGGCAGGAAGGATGCGAAACAAAACATCCTCGTGTACTTTAGGACACTTTTTTTTTTTTTACACTCGCTGTAAGCTGAAGAAAAGTATTGATCTTCAATGACAAGACTGCTTAGCTAGCCGTCATGGCGGCCAGCAAATTATTGATTTTGAAGAATACGCCCGAGGCCGCACACAAAGTGACGGGCTGTGATTGCCGTGAATGCGCGGTGAGATTTTTTTTAAACTCTCAGGAACGTAACACGTCCAACTGTTTGTCGTTTCAGTACTTTTGTACAACTTGCTCTTCTCTAAGGAGCCAAATGGCAAAATTCACAACAGGTGTTCCAACAATGAAATGTTGACTGTTTTTTTTTTTTGTTTCTTTTTTTTTTTTCTTCTTTTTTTAAAATAAAAATGTTGACCATTTCTGATGAATTGAGAGTCTGAGACAGGAAGTTTTTATACTTCCAGTTGGAACGTTTTGAGACAAAGGTAGTAGGGATAGACCAATTATAGGCTGGGCAGATTATCTGCGCCGATATTCAGCATTTTGATGAATATTGGCTATTTTGAAGAATAATACGTGCCGATAATAGATCCAGTTAAAGTAGTGTTGGGGGGGGGGGGGTTATCGGGGAACTAATTATTTAAAATTTTCATAGACGCTTCTGACCCTGGGAACTCTCTGCACCTTCTGTCTTTGTTTGAAATTAAAACTAAGATAAGTAAAAAATTTATATTTCAGAGTTAAAAAAAAATAATAATAATATTTACTGTAGAAAACAATAGGGAGCTATTTACTTAAGTTTTCATTTACTTTTTGAAGACATGCTACTGCCCCTGGAAGATTCCTGAACTTTTTGTTAGATGCATATTTAAAAAAACAATTTTTTTTTACTTAATTTTTACGAACCCTAAACTTTTTTCAATAAACAAAACAAAAAATAAACATTATAAATAAATAATAAAAATTATGTATTGAAAAAAATAATAAAAGAGCTGGAGATTGTACTTTAAAAAAAATGTATGCCAATATTTTATTGAAAATGAATATTGGCTCCAAACATCGGTTATCGGCGTCCTTGATTACTAATAATCGGTATCGGCCCTGAAAAAAACACATCAGTCTATCTCTAAAAGGAAGTTTCCTACTTAAATTACTACTTGGATCTATTCTAAGGTTTCATTGTGCAAAGTACACATTAGTTCCCTTTTCCACATTTTGGCTGAAATGAGCACACACGTACACACACGTATGAGCACACACACACACACACACACTGCAGGCGTCCTTCACACCAGCGAGCCGGTTGCTGTGCGTTTCCACGGCAACGCGTCGCTGGCGGCCCTGTTGGCTTTCTCCCGTCAGCTTGTTTACGCGGCGGCTTGACCTCGCCTCTTGTCAACCTCCAGCAGGTCTCTGACTCGCGGCCTCCTCCCGTTCCGTCCTGTCCCGACGCCTCCGTCCGTCCGCGCACCTCGTAAGAGCCGCCCAGGGGGCTGTGGTGGGAGTTGGGGGGGGGAGGGGGCGGAGTCCCGGGCGGCCTGACACCGTGGCGCGCACCCCCTTTGGCCCGGATCCTCGCACTGCCAAGTCGACTTAGCATTTCCCGGCCCGTCGTCTCCCGCTACCCACCTTCGACCTCCCCGGGAAAAGCGTCGGCCGTCCTCGCTCTCTCTCGCCCCGCCGACTGTCCGCTCACATCGCGTTAGCTTAGCGTGCCGCCGGACTGCCAGCCATTGCCAAGGATCAGCTTCCATTAAGCCGACCATTATCAGCACAGATCAGTCGCGTTTCAACGTTTAAGTGTCCAAAGTTCACGCGGGAAGCCTGAAGGTGGGCAAGATGCTCGTGTTTGGACTCTTTGCAACACGATAGCGTGCATGCTAGGCTGGCAGCACTAATGCTACAACTCCATGAAGATATTTTATTATCTTTGGCCAATTTTAGGCTTCTTAGTAAAAACAACAAACAATTGTGTAAACAAGTGAGTAAATGGCTAATTGCTAGCATGGCATAGCATGGGTCACATGTACAGCATATGGAAACAAGCCAACAGGTGTCTAACTGCTAGTATTTTTGGACAACTGCCGTCGTTTACGTCAAAACACATGAACTAGGGTGACCAAACGCAAACGTCCTCCCAAAAGAGGACAGACCATTTTCTTACGTTCTGTTTGGGCGTCCATGAAAATGTCCGGTTGGCATTCCGTGACTGATAGGAAGTGAAGTACACACAAGGCTGGGGCAAGTGTCCTCTTTTTTTTTTGGGGGGGGGGGGGGGGGGGGATATAATATAATCACCCTACATGAACACAATTTAGCTAGTGGCTAACTACTAGCAAGGTGTAAAGCGATTTGGACAGTAAAGAAACTACATTTGATGTGTCATAGCAAAAGTAAACAAATTACCTGGTGGCTAGCTAATAGCATGTCGTATATAACAATGTACATTTGTAACTCGACAGGTACAGACTGGTAGCCAAACTTCTGGTATGTTATATGTATGTAAGCTAGCAAGCTGGTAGCTGTACAACTTTTGAGGGATTTAAGGTAGTCTTAGTGCCACCTAGTGTAACTTTTGGAGGATTTCTGGACTCTCATATTAACGTGCACGCATTTTGAGGGAATCAAGGTCGATTTATTCCAACCTATACAACTTTTGGAGTGAATTTACAGTTTTTGGGATCAAAAACTTTGGAATCTATGCCATGACATCAGTCACCTAAATGTCAGCTCAGGTAGCCTCATGACCTTATGACCCCTTATCTATATCTTGTGATCAAATCAATTGATGCTTTTTTTTTTTTTGCTACATTACAGGTACAGTACTTGGTTGTGTCAAGATACCCTCTGACCTCTGTAGACTTGTGTTCACTATGTTTTCGTATATATATGATCATTTTTAGACTATTTTACTCTTTTAACTGTATCATTACCCCCCCCACCCCCCCACCCCCATTTCGAAGACCAACAGTTGCATGGTTTGGCACAAACCTATGCAAATGTGGTGAGCCCACACAGACAGTTCTCGAGGCTATTTCAAAATTCCGGTTGTCTAACAAAAATATACTTTTTCCAGATTCCCTCATGACACCTTAAAAAGCCGCATGCATGTTTTAGCAGGAGCTGGGGCAATACGGTGGATACATACAGATACAGACAGTTCTCAAAACCGCTTCAATTAAATATGAAATATTAATTTTCACTTTAGAAGAAGTCATCAAATTAGAGGGCGAAAGAAAGCCATTGAGGGTATTTTTATTGCTGTCAAATGTCAAAACGGGTCAAATTTGAACCGAGCAGTATGTAAGGGTTAAAAAAAAAAAAAAAAAAAACTGTCATGCGTGGATGCTGCCGCAAAGTGAAGTGGCACATGTGCGGACATGATGGACTGTCACGCCGCAAAGTAGATCCTCATTATAGCGTTTCCCCGAGGGCCGGCGGCGGCGAGCGCGGCCCCGCTGCAACAACGAGGCGGGTCGCATGCGATTTCCTGCCGGAGACAAGATGGCAGCGGCGTCCAAAAGTGTCAGCATCAGTGCGCCGCTGATTGCCAGCCCCCCCCCCCCCCCCCACTCCGCCTCCCTCTGCACCATCCCGCCGGCGGCGCTGTTTAGCGAGTAGCAGCGTGCCAGGCTGCTACCATTAGCAACATGAAAGGTGCTCCGTGTATTTTTAAAATTGTTGACTTTCCGCGTAATGATAGCTCGCGCAATTAAGCGCTAGCTGCAGGCCAAGTTCATCCTTCAAGAGGAAAAGATGCTCTCACTCTCGTCTGTGTGTGTGTGTGTGCGCGCATTCCATTTTAATTGGTGTAATACGTGTGTTTTCGTTGAATTAGTCATGATCTATTATGTCGTTAGCTGATTAAAAGGGAGAAATGATACATAATTAGACGTTTAAAAAGAACCACTTGATTAGAGCGCTTGCACTTTGTCAGCCAATCGCAAAACAAGAATATATTTATAGCATTTGATGTCAAATATTCGGCCAATCGACTGATTTTATGTTTATAAACACCCTCCGGTCACTTGCGCAATATAACGAGCTGTGGCTAATAGTGTGCCTTTTGCAAAGGTTCACTTTTGATTGACAGGTTGCCGGGGAACTATTCATTCATTCAACAAGATGTTAACTGTTGTGCTTGGATTGATCTGTTTTGCATCATACTGAGAACTCTTCCCAATATTTGGATGTTTTTCTTTTGTGGAACTATTTTTTAATTTTTTATAATAATGGACATATTCGTCATCAACGGACTGACCAACAAAAAGTCATTTCATAGCATCCCAATAGCATTCAACATTTTTTTTTTACACTTAAGTACAAGTATCAATAATAAAATCAATTTCTCACATTTATGTTTAATATTTAAAAATTTGTGTTTAAAAATAGTTTGAAAGGGTATCATATAGTACAACGGAAAAGTTATAATACGATTTTATTTAAAATGGATGCACTTCATTATTGTTTTCCATTTAAAAAAAATGAGATTAATAAAAAAAAGATTAAATTTTTTTTTTTAATCTTATTAGAATAACAATGTATCATAATTAGGGATACTTGATTATTTATTTATATATATATATATTATTTTTTATATATAAAAAAAATTCAGATCAATGCCAGCACGAGTACTCAACTTTTGCAGTCACCGACTACCAGTACTTTTGATACGTAAAATTATATATATCTATTTTTTTTTTTTTAAGTATTCAAGGACTGATATCTTGAAATATGGTTCTATTGCTCTACCCTAATAATATTGTCATCACTTCACTAAAATACTTGTGTTTTTGTAATTGTTAAGTTATAATCTTCACCAAAGTTGTACTTCATTAGAAGGAAGTTGTACTTTTTTCAATGTGTGATTTTTAACAAATAAAGTAATTTTCATAAGTTTCTATATATTTTTTTAAAGTAGGAGTCTTACTAAAAAAAAAAAAAATAATTATATTGAACTTTTATAATATAACTTACTTACTAATTTAATATTTTGAGTCACTGTCAATCTTTACTTCGTATGAAACGCCTATTAACACGACAGTCTCATGGTCCAATTTCTCCCAAAACATATGACTACATTCTCAATACTATGCATTTATGTTCCTGTCGGCGTGTACACCGTACTGCATAAAAAAAAATAAAATCCGTCGATTAAATGTCACTGCTCAGCCCGCCGTATTGTCCCTTGAATAGCTCAGTGACGGTGTCATTGGCTAGCATGAAGGGCTGGAGGGTGTGGGTGGGGGTGCGCCAGGCTAAATTGTGTTGGATGCGTTGTGACATTCACGTGTGCTAAATGTGACCACTTGAAGTCCCGTCAGCCACATCCTGTGAGCTCGCCGCTGCAATAAAAGCCTCCATGTAGGGCAGCCGTCCCAGTGTGTGATGTGTCTCCCACTCGTCTTCTCTTTTCAACACACGTCAACCGCCCGAGGGTGGGAGGGGGGAGGGGGGGGGGGGCGAGGCTGGGGCGAAGGGAGGGTGCGGTGTCACTGTGTGGGGTAAATAGGACAACAACAAACAACAATTCAAGCACATTTTCCCCATAGGAAATAATAATCTGTTCCTGGTCACCAAGTGTCACAACGATCATACAGTCAAGCCTTTGTGACGTGAATAGGCCAAGATGCCTGCACTGTGTTTTTTTATGCTACTTTGATTGCTAAATTCATCCACTTATTCATAACTAAAAAAACAAAAAGGGAGCTCGCTAAGATTGGACAGCTCAGCTGTGTTTGTTTTTGTCGTCAACATTTAAATATTGAAACGTCAACAACAGACTGATGAACATAAATTAAATCATTAAGCGCTGAGTAAATTGTAAATAATAATAATAATAAATAAATAAAAAAGCTAGCTAGCTGTAACTCGCTCGATCAAAGAATAGCTTTGTTTTTTCTTTCCGCAGCTAACTAGCGAGCTTCAAATATTGAAACAACAATGGATTGATGAAAAATAAATTCAATTATAAAGCGCTGAGTCGGTGTATGTACAGTTTTGTAAATTGTTAAAAAAAAAAAACAGCTAGCTAGCTGTAGCTTGCTGTCTTAACATTGAGCACCACTGCTTTGTTTTTTCTTTTGAGCTTACAAAAACTGCTTAGCCTGAATAATACCTGACACCTTTTTTTTTTTTTTTAAGGAAGTCTCTTTTAGGACAACATATTTAAAGAAACTATCATGCAATTGTTGTCTTTTTAATCTTGTATAACAGTCAGGAATGCTAAAATGAGCCATTAAACACGGCTTGTAAGACAAATAAAGATGTTTTTCCTCGCTTGTACTTCACACATTTGTCAGTCTGGATCAATAAAAGCGATCAAATTAGCCCCCCTGCCCAAAAAAAAGCTTAGCCTGACAAGTGATGTGTCAGGTCAAAGTTCAAGTCGCGGTGGCGCAGAGCGCCGCCAATTTTCCCGTCCTCGACGCTTCTCGCTATCGACAAACGCATGAGAGTGCTGTCAATGCGGCATCCCGGTGACAGACGAATAGAGAACACGCTGGTTAATGATGCGGGTCCAGGGAGCAGACCCCCGCACCTTCCTAGGGTGCTGCTTCTCAAAATGGGGTCCCGGACTGCTAGGGGTCCAAGAGCCATAGCGTGAGGTGAAGTGTTGTATCATTAAAAAAAAAAAATTAAAAAAATGTGCATACCCACTGCACATATGGGGACCAGTGGAAGAATGCAACTTCTGTAGAAATTGGAAATCCAGTGGAATTAAATTTTCAAAATGTAAACAGTGAGACTTGGAATTGAGACTTTTTCAAAAAAAAAAAACATTGTTTAATTCCCATGGCATGGCATGGTGTTTAATTAGCATTCAAACGATTACACTGTGAGAATTCCCTTGGCCCAAATAGTTTGAGAACCTCTGCACTCGTCTACCGCCCCAAAAAAAACTATCCAAATCACAGAGCATCCAAACAAAGGCGTTCCCCCTCCTCTTTCCTTCCTCTTCCTCCTCCCGTCGTGATCCGCAGAGTCAACATTGATTATGATAACCATTAAATTCCCGCCCGCTCGCTGCCGTGCCGATGGGTGTGAATATTGGACATGATGGGTACACGGGCGCGCTGGGAAGTGGTGCGTGTGTGCCAACATGGCGCACCTTTCATATTCTAATTTGCAGACAAACTTCACACCCCGCTTTTTTTACCCCCCTAATCCAGTTTCGTGTTTGAGACGCGAGCGCTGTCACAAAAACATGATGCACTTGTCTTTGTTGTTATTTTTTTGTTGCCGTCATGGCAACAAGACTCCAAGAATTGTTTAGTCACTTGTTAATGTTCTGATAGCTGCCGTTTTGTTGTTGCAGTTGTTTTGTTTTTGTTTTGTTTTTAGCTGTCTGCCGCAATTGTTTTGATTTTCAAATAAACTTGTTTTTGTTCAGGTCAAAAGTCAACCTTAGTTTAGCTTAGCATATCTTAGCATAACAGACCATCCGAGCATGCTTATGCTCACTAATGAACTTGTTTTTATCCAGTTCAGCATAGCTTAGCATTAGCATGCCAATTTAGCAATAGCTTTGTTTGATAAGTTGCTTGCTGACCCTTGACGATGAAGTTGCTCATTTCTGACAAATTTATCGTGCGGCTAGAAGTCCAGTTAGCCCAACATCTTGAGTTAGAAACCATCTAATGCTAGCCGCCTACACCAGTCGCTCGCTAACAGGCCCCGATTAGCTGCGTTTATGTCTAATTAATTACCTTTGCCTAATTAGCCGCTCTGTTTCCAACAGACACGGAGTCAAGTCGCTGCAATTATTAGCGCGCTCATCGGGCCTTTTAGGAGTGAAATTAATGCTACGCTAGGCACGGAAAGAACGGGAGACAATTTAATTGTGCAGGTGTTGGCTGAAGGCGGCGGCACTTCATCATCCGCCAGCTCGCCGGGATGATTAGCCGGGATTCGTACAGAGGGAGCTATCTCGTTAGCGAGGCTTGTTATTGTTTTATTTATGACACTCGGCCTTCCTCCCCCGTTTGGCCCATTTTGTTCACGGACTCTCGTTGTTGTCGCTTTTATCGCACACGCTAGCCTTTTAAAAAAACAAGCCAATTGGACCAATGTGCTTTTTTCACTCCGCCAGCAGCGATTAAAAAGAAAAAAAGCTGAGCGCTACATTCAACTGTTTAGCTTAGCATAGCATAATGTAACATAACATACTTAGACACGTAATGTGTTAATGCTCACTAATGAAATTGCTCTTTAACTTTGGTTGACAAAAAGCTTCGCATAATGTAACAATTTTTTTTTAAGTGCATTAAGCTTGTCTTTGTTTAGCTCCTAAGTTTAGTGTGTTTTAGCATAGCGTAGCATTACAAACTCAGAGAGATAACTAAAATTCTTGTGAATTCATTTGACTTTGTTCAACTTTTAATTTTGGTTTAGCATAACATGGATAAATGTGACAATAATCTACTCAGGCAAGTAATGTGCTAATGCTCACAAATGTTAGCTATTTAGCTGAGCTTTGAAAGCTTCGTGATTTTTTTTTTTCAGTTATTTATTTTAGCATAGTTCGAGCCTCTAAAGTGCCATACGTACATCATGCCTGTGTTACATATACACCAAGTTTAATGTTAATACTCCTCCAATTGAGCACATTTACATCATATTTAATACATCTAATGTAGCATAGTTGCATCATATTGAATCTATATGCGCGAATGTAGCATACTAACATTGATTTTAATAGATCTTATTTAATGCCTATAGAATGTTCTCTAATGTTTTTTCCAGCTGTTTTTACATGACCTCACATTGTGTAGTCTTGGCAGTGTTGTCGAGGGGGGGGGGGGGGGGTGCTTTGACAGCTCGAGGTGGTCCAACGTCCACCGAGGTGGAGGAGAAGGCGCCCGGGGGGTGTCGGCGCGGTGCTGCAGTGGACATACATATGGCTCGCTGGCCGTCTCGTGGCACCTTTTGCCAAACAAGGCGCTCAAGGCCGCTGACCTGGAAACCAGCGAGCCCACTCACTTTGCCCCCCGACCGGGTTTATATGGCCGGGAGAGACCACCGCGAAGCGCCCACCCCAATCCCCCCCCCGCATTCGTCTCCCGCCTACCGCTTCCTTCCTTTCTCCTCCCACTTCCTCCGCTAGCCGACGGCGGCGTTAGCATCCGAGCAGACATGTGCGAATGCTCACTCGGAATATGTCCCGGCATGACACGGCACATTTTGTCACGTTAGGCCAAGTGAATGCTTCAAACGCTTTGCTGCTAAGTGACTGTAATGGTCTTTGCGCGAAAAGAAGAGATGTGTCACTGGACATTATCTTAGCTTAGCTTAGCTTAGCATGAATAACGTAACATAATATCCTTGGACAGGTAAGACGCTAATTCTCGCCACAGAATTTTGTAGTCACTGGAGAGAAGTGGGCTGATCACACCTAACTGATTCCTGTCGTCATGCTAAGCTAAGATAACCGAGCACAAAGGCAGTTTTCCACACTGGGTTGCTGGTCCCCAATTTTTTTTTGATCACTTTTACTTTACTTTACTTTTCTTTGACATCTACAACCATAGAACAATTCTCTATCAGATACCTGCTTTTATGCTAAGCTAACCTAACCTTGCCAGAATGCTTTTGTATTAACGCAACCAGCTTGGGCTTGATAAGTTTTGGAAAGTGACACAACGGTGGCTGTTAGCTTAGCTTAGCATTAATAAATAACATAATGTACCTGGACAGGTAACATGTTAATGCTCATCGTAGAGAGCATTCGGAGAACAATTATTGTAATTTTATATAAATCAAGATTAGCATCCATTGATGTCCTGGAACGAGACAAAAATGCCGAAAAAACGGGATTGACCTAAATCCACCATAACGCCCAGCTTTTTGTAAAAACCCGGGTGTGAAGTGCGCTGCGTCGATTTATCCCGCCGCGGAAGTTGTTTCAAAGCCCTCTGCCACTTAAAGGTCACCCCGAGAACATTCTCCCACTTTCTTGTCCCGACGTCGCCGCGATGCTGTCCTCAGCATCTCGGCGGGGCGGTTGCCTAATTGCCCCCGTAAATCACCGGCAGGGCCGCGTCGTCCCGCGTTTACTTTTTCCCGACAGTAATTTACTGCTTGCTCTTTTGCACACTTGTCACGCCGTGTTTTCTCTCGCTCACATTAGAGGCGGGCATGCAGGAGGAAAAAAAAGAGGACGGTAATTAACGGTGCGCCGCCGCCGGTCGCCACCGCTCCTTCATCACGCCATGATAATTGTGCTCCTTGTCTGTCATCGTAACCCAGCTCACCCCCCCCCCCCCCCAACGCTTCCTCCGTGGCGATTTGTCATGGCGGACTGGGGCTGGGGGGCTCGCGTGCCCCCCCCCCCTCCCACCATCCCGGGCCTCCTCGCATCCAGGCCGGCTCGTTTGTATTTCACGCATAAGCTGTCAGGTATTAGCCAGATCCCAGAAAAAGATTTATTATAAATGCACTTGAATACCTCATTGGTCCACTTATTTTGATTATTTTTTTTCCCCTTCAGAAGGGGGTCTACCATCAGATCCAGATAGAGTAAAAAATTGCTGCGCTGAGCTCCTTTTAATGGAATAATCAAATCAGTTTTTCCAAAGACATGCACGCCTTTCTAAATGTCCAGAGACTTTTTTTTCAGCACACACCTTAAAAAAACAAAAAACATACCATCAGTGATTACAGGCAAAACGTGATCACATGGACGGCAGGTAAGAGTTTGGACGCCAGAGTTTGGGAATTTATTCATGGCTGAGGTCTTGCGCTAATCCGTTCCAACCATTTTAAGGTAGCCATCCCTGGGCTAATGCATTTGTGGTGAAAGTGTGTGTGTTGGGGGAGGTGAGGGCTTGGGTGGGTGTCTTTGGGAATGTTGGAGCATGTCAACCGTCTATTTTTACCCGCTGCGTGCCAGTGATTCACCGCCCGCCTTGTTATCCTGCTGCTCCGCCTTGGTGGGGAGGGGGTGGTGAAAGGGGGGGGTGCACCATATCCATCAGCCACGTGCCGCACCCCCCGAGGTTAAGTCATCAATAACTTTGCTTTTGGAAATATTGCGAAGGACTCGCAAGGTTTTGCGCCTTTGAGTGCTTGTGAAACGCTCACAGCGCACCCCCCCCCCCCCTTCACGTTTTTTTTTTGTTTTTTGTATGAAATATCTTTATCCCGCTGTCACCGGGCGGGCTAATGGGATGTGTGGTCAAGATTTGAGGATCCATCACTCGGGGGAGGGGGCTGAAGGAATTAGCATGGGCCCCATGCATCACCTGCCACAGCTGTCATGGCCGCTGTCTGGATCCGCTTCATTATAGCGCCGCCCCAGTGCCGCACTCTCCTCGCACCCCCCCACCCCAACCACACCCACTCCATGTTAGGCGGCTAAATGAGGAAACTGCTTCTTTTTTTTTTTCTTCTAGAGAGCCCTCCTTTTTCCCGCCCTAGATAATCTTTAAAAACTATTAACGCTAATTAAGCAGCGTTTGGCCCCTGTTGTGCCGAAGGAACTGCAGAGGTTTCTCCGCTTACATGGGCGGGCATTAACACACAAATACAAAATGACAACACTCACCAGGAGCAATTCCATCTCCAGCACCTGACATGACTCGGCCGTGCCCTTTTAAAGGCACGCATTCAACACACGAATACTACAGTGCAGTAATTACACTTTATAAAGTTCTTTCTTTCAGTGGGTAAAATTGATTTGATATGCGAGTGGAACGCTGTTGTGCAGATTACTTTAGAAAAGTAATTGGGTACAGTTAAAATTGACCCTGTAAATGTAATTATAGTGTGACTATTTCAATTACTTTCTCAAAATGTGTAACTACATTTGAATATATTTTGATTACTTTTTAGAAATACTTTGAAGAAATGTTCTAAAATTTGCACATTTTAAGACTGAAAAATGAGTTTTTCGCAGGATTATTTGTAATTGTTCTGTAAAAAAAAAAAAAGATATATATATTTAATAATATTCAATCATTCGATTTCAGTAGGTTATCCAAATAGCAAAATATTCAATAGCTGCAGTTTTTAAGTCGTTGAGTTGAGCGGCAAAATGTCACATGGCCAGCGACAGCCAATCACAATTTGTCATTCACAGGCATCAAACCAAAGGCGAAAGTAAAAAAATATATATTATTTTTTTTTTAAATAATCTGACATTTTTTTGGGCTGTTTTTCAAATATAACTAAATTAAAAATTTCCAAAAGCAATTGTAATTTAATTACTGCACATATTTGCTCACAGAAGAAAATGACTGTATTTCGATGACTGTCCGGCATTTGGATGGCAATCCCCTCTGGCATTTTTCGTTGAGGGCCGATCTTTGCGTCTTTGTGATCGGGCGGAGGTCACGACCAAGCGGCGGGCCTCAGCTGGCGACCGCTCCCCTCGCTCGCCCTCTTATTAGCAAACCAAAGGCGCCGGCAGGAAGAAGCCGCTCGCTCACCTGATTTCCTGGCCGGCCGCTAATCACGCCAGCGCCGCCTCGCCGTGACTGACACTTTTCTTTTATAATTGGCCCCATCATCTGGCAGCCGTCTAATAACCGCAAAATCCCCTCAGAGGGTGCGCCGTGCCGCACCGGGCCGGGGGTGACCTGGCTGCCTGATCCGCCGCGCCCGCACCCGCTTCCCCCCCCCCCCGCGTCTTCTTTCGCCGCCATCTGCAAGAGTCCGCGCTAATCTCAGTGTGGATATTGAGCCATGGCGGCACAGGCTAATTACTGTTCATTTGCCAGCAAATCAAAGCCTCGTTACTGTTGCTCAGGTCCAGAGGGGGCGCACCCCCTATCGCATTCCCCACTTTCTCTGAACCCCCCACGCCCACTGCTATTTTGCGTGTTTGCTAACACTAAACACGAGTATGACAGAAATGGACTTATCTATTCATGTGGGAAATCTTGGTATAACTCCCATCAGGGTTAGCGCACCCCCTCAAACCCCTCGAAAAAGCAAAACAAAGCACTTTTCCAAAAACGTCATCTGCTTTCCCTATTGCAGAACTGTTGGACTAATCCAGTTTTTCGCCAGTCACATGCCCCCTTCTATATTACAACAGAGTTAGCGCACCCCCAGAAGTTCATAGACAGTAAAATAATCCATTTGAAATATTGGACTAATTCAGTTTTTCCCATACTTTTTAATCACATACCACATTCTATTTGCTATCAGTTATCACTACCCCCCCCAAAACACACACACACACACTACCCAAAAAATCAAAGCAAAGCTTAGTTTCTGTTCATTTGCCTGCGAATCAAAGCCTCGTTACATTTGCTGAGATCCAGGAGGGGCGCACCCCCCACCCTTTCGCCCGTGTGTGTGTTGGCAAACACAAGAATCAATGACAGAAATGGAGACAAAGGGCCCGTAATCCCACACTCGCTGTTACGCTTTTTTTTCTTTTTCATGTCTTGACCCAAAAAGTGAAAATCTGTAATCGTTATCACAGACCCTTTTAAACTCACGCACCCCCAGGGATGCGCACACAGTTTGGCGATCTCTGGACTGATCTATTTGTGAGGGAACTCTTAGTCTAATCCAGTCTTTCACATACTTTTTGATCCACAGACCACTCTCTAGATCATGACAGTGAGTCCACCGCTTCCCTCAAAAAAATCCAAACAAAGCTAAACTGTTCATTACAGAAACAATGATCAAGTGGAGAATGTTTACATGCACCCAGGGGTGCGCACACCACAGGTCACACAGTGACCTAATTTTGAGACTAATCTAATCAAATAATACAGTTTTTCACAAATTCTTGAATGGAGTCTTTTTATCTTTTGAATTGCGCACCCCGTTTTACAACATAAGACATTTGCCGCACCCCTCTCCTTTGTACACAGTTTAAATAACCCCAAAAAGTTACAACAAAATCCATGGACTAATCTATTAATGAGGGAAAATTGGACTAATCCAGTGTTTCTCAAATACAGTATTAGAAGCACACCCTATTTGAAATACGGTAGAGTTAGCGCACCCCCCTAACTCACGCACATTGCTTAAAAAAAAATAAAAAAAAAAGTTACACATCAAGTTTAGAAATAATGTATAATGATCTTGTCACAAGTTTTGGGCTACTCAAAATGTTCCTTCTTTTTCCTTTTGTGCACCCCTTTTACAGCCTGAGAATTTGGGTATACTCCCCTGCAAAAAAACTGTGGATGATTCTAACATCACCAGGGAAATTTTGACTTATCCAGTCTTTCACAACTTTTTTTTACGACACGCACCCCCTTTTACAACCCACCAATGTGAGCACCCCCAAAGTATCAAAACAATGCATCACAAGTAAATCCAGTTTATAGGCAATAAATCATCGTAGGAATCCCTATAGGGGAAATCTTGATCTAATCAAGTTTTTTTTTTTTTTTTTTATGCACCCCCCCTTTTACAACCTGGAAGATATTAAATACCCCTCTACCCTTTGCACACCCGGGAAAAAAAATAGTAGCATCAAAGCCCTTGGACTAATATTGATACATTTTAAGATGTGCACCCTCTTTTACCGCAACAAATCCTTAGACCAATGCATTTATCCAGACTACCCCCCCCCCCGCCCCATTTTTTTTTTAACCACACACCCTCTTTGACAACACAACAGATTTAGCGCATCCCTTTTCCCCTAAAACCAAACCTTGTTTGTAGACAGTAAAGTTAACATAGAAATAAATGTTCTAATCTATTTACTAGAGAATGTCTTGGACTAATCAAGTCTTCCCCAAACTTGTTCAAGCTGTGCACCCCCGTTTACAACCCAGTTTAGCGCACCCCCTCCCAGGGCTTGCCTTGTGTGTGTTGGTAAACACGGCGAGCGTCTTCAAACAAACACGGGACTCGGTGACAGAAACGGAGACAAAGGAGTGTGACGGGCCCGTAATCCCGCACTCATTGTTCCGGTGCTCTCCCGTTTCATGTCTTGTGGGTAAATATCCCACACGGGACGGGGGGGAGGGGGGTGCGAGCCCGGCGTCGCGTTGTCTCTCCTCCGGCAGAAGAAAGCCGTTTTGTGTTTTTTCCCATCTAAACACCGTAACCCTGACAGAAGAATCAGCCGACGTCTTGACAGTTTCTGTCAGCAATTAGCAGCTAAAGCGGCTAAATCTCCCCCAAACAAGCACTTTCGACGCGTCGACGGCGCGGCGGTACAAAGCCGACGCTGCGACACGGGAGGCCCTGGCGGAATAAAAGTCCCGCTTTCTTCGCCGGGAAGCTTGTCGACGACATCCTGCTTTAATGACACCGTCTTGTTGTTGTTTTTATTGCTGCCGACCGCAAACGGGTCGTCACCTGGTCGTTAGGAGTGCCTGATTTAACGCCGGCAGCAGGGAAATGATCATGCCCGCGATACGGCTCAGCGGCTTATTAGGTCGAGATATTTCTTTTCCGCTTAATTTCGTGTTTGATGACATTTAAGTACAGGATCCAGTCGGGGGAAAAGTTGTGGGGGAAAAAAATGACTTTGACAGTAGTAGCCCCTTTCACACATTCATCCTGTTACAGTTCTGGAAACGGACGACTTTCAGGCATTAGCCCCTTTCACACAGAGATCCTGGTACGGATCTGTTACTTCCTCTGAAGGCAGGAACTTGCTGGGTTGCCTTCATGTCCCTGTCCTGTGTCAGGAACATTTTGTGTTTCATGTGCAAAATGAAAAAGCAAGCTGTGGTGTAGCCCCTTTCACGCAGAAATCCTGTTGCGTCTCTGATTCTACTTCTGAAGCTTAGAAATTGCTGCGCATGTTTGCATGTAAAACTTTTGGAATATATGGTCTAATATATTTACAGGGGAAGTCATAGTCGAATACGTGTTAGGCCTCACACCCCTTTCTCGTGTACGTACGGACATTTTCCAGACCCCTTCCGAACCTAAGTCCAGGGCTTATACTGTACGTACCCCCAGCGGTGTGCACACAACAATTTGGACCAATCCAGCCTAAAATTGGCTTTTCCACATCCTGATAGACTTTTAACAACAGATTTTTGGGACTAATCCAGTCTTGACCAAATGTTTTAAGACACACCCCTTTCTCCATCTTGGCGCCCCTCTCTTACTCCTAAACACACCCTTAGGTGTCGAGACACACCAGGGCTATGCGCAACAGTGATTTGGAATCCCTTGACTCAAACTCCTTGGACTCATTCGGTTTTCCAAAACATTTTAAGATACGCACCCTTTTCTACAAGCTGACAGTTGGCGCACCCCCTCTCGCTGGAACTTTTTCAGCTATTTCCTGTCGGCCGTCCAGGAGAGAGTGAAGACCTTGGCCCCGTAGTGCCCTCATTTAAGGCTGTGGACTAAATCAACAGAGGCAACAATGCGCTCGCTCTTTTGGCTTCCTTCCCGCTCTTCAAGCGCACCCCCATCCCCTCCCTTAAACCGACCCCCCACTCCTAATCCACTCCCCTCCAGGTAGACCGCTCCAGCCGAGTTGCATTAATGCAACCCCCCCCCCCCCCCCCCCCCGCCACCCCACACCCTCGTGTATCTCCTCCATGTTGCCTCGCCCTCAGCAAGGCCAAATGCTAGCTGCTAACAAATTGCAACAACAAAAAATACAGACAGCAACAGCTACCAACAAACAATATCCAACACTTAAGATGGATAAATACATCTTAAAATTTGTTATAATGAAACAAACATTTCATCCATTTTGCACCCTTTGAGTCCATTAAGAGATGCAATTTTGCTAGTTTGCTAACGTTTGTTAGCCTAACCTGTGATCTCTGGCCATGCCTCAAACAGGAAGTAAGGGGGCCTTCTTGGGACTAAATTCATTTGGCCAAGTGCTCAATCAGAAGTTCAGTGTTTTTTTGAAATTTGTATCATATTTTGTTACACATTTTGTAACATTTTGAATTTGAGTCACACTTGGTAAATACGTACCATTTTCAGTCATTTTAATTTTGATGCAACGTGCTGTGTACAGCTTGTACATTTTTTGCACATTTTGTCAACTCAAGTCACAATTTAACTCCCTTTTTTTTTTTTTTTTTTTTTTTTTTTGTGAATTGATTTGGAAATTCAAGTGTCACATTTTGCAAATTTGCGTCACTTCGGCGAGCGTTGGGTCGTGACCGAAAGAACAAGATCCCGGATACAGGCGGCCGAAATGAGCTTCCTTCGCAGGGTGTCCGGGCTCTCCCTTAGAGATAGGGTGAGAAGCTCGGTCATCCGGGAGGGAATCGGGGTCGAGCCGCTACTCCTCTACGTTGAGAGGAGCCAGTTGAGGTGGCTCGGGCATCTGGTTCGGATGTCTCCTGGAGAAGTGTTCCGGGCTCGTCCCACCGGCGGGAGGCCCCAGGGACGACCCAGGACACGCTGGAGAGACTATGTCTCTGGGCTGGCCTGGGAACGCCTTGGGATCCCGCCGGAGAAGCTGGTTGAAGTGGCTGGGGAGAGGAATGTCTGGGTTTCCCTCGGAAAGCTACTGCCCCCACGACCCGACCCCAGATAAGCGGTAGTAAATGAATGGATGGACGCGTCACTGTGAATTTTCTTTCTTTTGTTCTTTATGTCAAGTTTTATTGTTGACATTTTATAAATGGATCACATTTTTTTCACGCTTCGCAAATGTGTGCCATATTATTGTGACTTGGAGTGTAAAGTTTGTTTGTTTCACTTCTTTTTTTTTTTGTCACAGTTGTTGAATTAGTTTTGTTTCACATCTCAAATTTTGTGTCATACATTTTTGTTCCATTTAGTGAATTTGTTTCACATTTTGAACATTTGGTGCTTAGTTTGTTCTTACGTTCCCTTAATACCTTTTGGCCCGTGTATTTATCGTAAACATTTTTCCAATGGCCGTTTCTTTTCACATAGACAAATTAGACATTGTTATGCTAACGACCCAAATCCACATTTTCCTAATTCCCAACCTTCAAAAAGTGGGTCAGTTGCCATGACGACGCGCAGCATCATCCGCAGTATTGATGCTGTGTGTTGTAATAAGTGTGTTTCTTTTGAGATGTGAAGGATGCTGACGTGGGGGGTAAAGCTTGTGAGGTCAAATCTTTGGCTTCATGGACCCCGAGGAGGGAAATTGATTGTTAGGAGGCTTTGGTGGGGGGGGGGGGTTCGAAGGCAGGCGAGCGCCGAGCATTTGACTCCTGCAGGGGAGGAAAAGAGAGCCTTGCTTGACATCACTTCCCACAATCCTCCTCTGCTCCACCAGGCCAATAACACCAATTAACCTATTAGGAGACATCTTTCATGGGCTGCGTCTTTACACGCGCCAGCATGCGCACACGCGCGACAACTGACACGCTCACCAAACTTTGATTGGGACTTCCCTGACGCTCGTGCAACTACTGTAACTGAGACTGATGGGTATCAGAAGTCTACACACCCCTGCTCAAATACGTTTTTGTGATATTAAACACCAATCTATTGTCTTCTCTATATTTCTTTGGCTATGAGGTCGGGTGGCAAGACAAGCGCAAAAAAAAAAAAAATCCCCAAAATTATCAACAAAAGATTAAATAGGAGTCGTTGGCACAAAATCTTCAGTTTATGCTAGAAAGCAAAAAAAAAAAAGGCTACTGGATGGCATCAGGTGTGTGCTGACTGCCATTTGCAAGTTTGAGTGCAATTGGGAAATTCTGTTGCCAGTTATAAGAGGGTGTGTACACTTATGCAACCACAAACTGTCCCAATCATGAAGCCTTTGCACCGATGCCAGCGAGCGCCTCCTGCCGACGTTTTTGCGTGATCGTGCGCCTCCTCCCCGTGCGTTTGTGTGGCACGTTGGCCGCAATACAAACAAATGACGGGCCGGCCGCGGTGAAAAACATCAAAGTGTTCCAAAATGGACCCCCGGGGTGTTCTTTGTCCGCGGCTGCCGGCGTTATTGGACCCCGGTTGTCACAAAGTGGCCCCTCAAGTCATTACTCGCCACCATGTTGAGGAACGAAAGGACGCACTGGACGCACATCTGACGACCCCCCCCCCCCCAACATTATAACGCTGGCAGAGAAACACTTGAAACAATCAGCTGCAGCATTTTTCATTTTGATGCATAAATTCTCTTTATTTACCTTTTGTTTGCTCCTACAATGCCAATCACATGATTTTTAGTGGCAAAACATCAAAGGAAAAAAAAAATATTGTGGAAAAAAAATCAAACGTTTCATAGTTCGCAACAAACTAATAACTAGGACAGCACTGAAAGTACTAGTACATCTAGTGTAGAGATACATATACTGTGTATATATATATATATATTTATCGGGGGGGAACAGATCTCGAAAACGTGATAATTCCACATGTGGAATATTGTAGGAAAGGGAGTTATAGTATATATGTAAATTATTTAGATATTATGCATATTTATAGATTGTAGTTTACGTAAGTAAAAATAGAACTATTAGTGCTAGTTTGCTAGCTATCATAGGAACAAGATAGATAAATAAAATTTAAATGTAGGGGTATCAAAATCAGCGCGTTCGTTTAAAGTTTCTTTAATGGCACAATTTTTTTTTACCACGCGTTTAATGACCGCCCCTTACTTGGAAAGCCTGTACTGGGGGAATTCCAGTCGTAACGCAACAGACACGTCCATGTCAAAATTTAGCAGTAATAAATTGAATAACAATAATGCATATACTTGTGGAGACTGGGGTCAAGTTGTATTTTACAATTTTTAAAATGTGCAGAATTTCACAAGTTACTTCATGTTAAAGATTAGATAGCTCTTAATATGAAAAGAAAAATGCACCAATGTCTTACAAATGAAATTATGCCATCTAGTGGCAGAAAAATGACCAACAAAAATCCATTTCACACTCGTTTTTTACAGTAGTTTTTTTTAAAATTTTAACTCAATTTTATGAATTCTTAGGAAATTACTGTATCAATGACCAAAAGAGGCCACCATATTTTTATTAGTTTAATATTTTTTCCACTTTATGTTAACAATATATAAAAACTTTATTTAAAATAAATAATAATAATAATAATAAAATATTATTTAGAACATATATAAAATAATAGTGAGATCCAGCTGGTATGGATAGTTAAATGAATGGATGTTTGTATTATAGATTTCCTAATATTATTATTATTATTATTATTATGGACACATTCATAGCGCTGCAGTATAAAGTTGTTGTGATGTTTTGTCAGCGTCATCCTCATCATCCATGTTGTTGGTGTCAATCAAACATGACGGACGGCAGCTACTTTACACCGTGCGCACACATGAAAAGCTTCGTCTTCCGTCTAGAGGACGGACAACAGGTCCGTTCTTCTTCTTCTGTATTTTTTATATATATATATATTTTTTTTTTTTTTTTATATTCCAGGCTTGTGTGATGTTTTCCATGCATGCAGGGACTCGCAACACGTGTTCTTGTGCATGCGTGTTTTTGATGTTGCCATGTAAGTAAAACAAAGGCGAGGCCGTCAAACGCGAGCGCTTTCATGTGGGACGGATGCCGGCAACGTGGAGGCGAGTTGGAGGAGGAGGAAAAGTAGTTACTCTAGATACTTAAGTACACATACAAAGGAGAAGTACTTTTTCCCTTGTCAACATTCAGACTTTTTTTTTTTTTTTGCCACGTAAAATCCAACCTTTTCCTCATGCAATTCCATTTTTTTTTACCCTGAAAAATGTCAACTTTTCGCCCATAAAATGAAAAAAAATTCAGATTTTTTCTCCTGTGAACTTTTAACTTTAATTTTGTAATATTTGACTTTGCTCATAAAACTCAGACTTCTCGTTGTGCTTAAACTGAAACCAACTTTTTAGTGATTTTTTTTTTTTGGGGTGAAATTATGAAAATTGAAATTCTGACTTTTTTCTTACAGAAGTCCGTCTTTTTCCAAAATTCCTTTTACATTGTTACCCTCGCTCCCCGCCATAAAATGTTTGTTTTCGTCGGCCCCATGGGTAAAATTCAGATCCTTTGCCTAATTTTTATTGACTTTTTCTTTAAATTTTTCAAAAAAATTCCTTGTAAAATTCTTGCCTTTGCCCTGTAAATGTCAGACTTTTTCCTTGTAGATTTTTTCCCTCCATTTTCCAATACAAAATGTGTCTTTCCTCGTTAGTGCTTTGTCTTTTTCTACATAAAATAAAATTGTCTTTTCTTTATTGTTAAAGGATCTTCGTGCAGTTTGTCCGTTTTTTACTCGCGACTGCCACCTCTGGCCCAAAGCGTAACTGCAGCATCTGTGTCATGCTTGTTCATGGTGCGTGTGCGAGTACGTGCACACTTTTTCCCTAACGAACACCTCTCATAAAATTCTGACTCTTCTTGAACTATCATGACCGTTTTTTTGCTTTGTGTCAAATAGCAACTTTCAGTTCACTGCGTTTACTTTTGCACCTTTGCATGTGGAGCGTTTCCACCAGGAAACATGGCGGCGGTTATCTTGGGGGAATGCTAACGAGTTTGCGCATGTCGTAAATCCCCATGGCTGGCGCTGAAATAAATGTGACAATGATTGTCTGCGGGGAAACTTTTCAAAGGGGCATCTTTATGGTAAGTCATATCGCTTGGCACTCCATCATCAGCGCGGCTGCCGGATGCTTCCGGAAGGCGGGCATATTTACGAGCGCGCAACAGATGGCGAGCGCGCCTCGCTTCCCGCCGGAATGGGCCTTTTGGCGGCCGTATAAAGATGATGAAGCGGCCGCCGTAACGGGCCTCGGGACGCCGCGCTACCGCAGAAAACGTCCAAATGAGCCTCCTAAGATTGATGGACGCCACGACGGCGGGAAGCGACAACAGTAATTTCGGCGAAAGCAAACAAGGCGCCAGAGCCCCTCGTCGCGGCTGGAGCGGTCCCCCGACGGCGGCGGCCATTAACAAGGCAGCCGCTTGGCAATATGCTGCGGTCCGTGTCGGTGAGAGGGCGGAACAATAAAGGGACGGGACGGCGGCAAGTGTCGTCTGTGTCGAGGATTCTCTACAACCGTCTTGGCCGACGACCTTTAGTACGCAAAGGCACGTACCGCAATTGACTTGAGTCAAATTTCCTGGCACACCACCAAATAAATTTCACAAAATGTATATAGGCTAAAATAAGGAAAATTCAAATATTAGTTCAAATAAAAAAATAAAAAAACTTTTTTTAAGGAAATACATTTTTCCTGTTTTTTCCTAATTTCGTCAGACTTTTGTTCTTAAAAGTTACAATTTTATGAAAAATGTATTTCAAAAAATTTTATTCTGATTCTTTCATCATAAAATTCAGGCCTTTTTCATAGTAAGATTTGGACATTTCTACTGTAAAATGCGTTCGTTGCAATAAAAATTCAGAATTTTTCTCTTTAATTGTTTAATTTGACAATCTGTACTTACACTCTGTACAATTCTGACTTATAAAAGTCAGACTTTTGCTCTTAAAAATTATGGAAAAAAATTCAGATTCATTCATCATTAAATTCTGACTTTAGGATTTGGACTTCTGAAATTCTTACTTTTCCAATAAAAATTCTGACTTTTGTTGAAGAAATTAACTTTTCATCATAGAATTATGATTTTTTTTTTCTCCCCATGTAGAATTCCAACTCAATATTTTAAGAATTCTGACTGTTTCTTTGTAAAAAAAAAAAAAAAAAACAAATAATAATTTCAATTGTATATTTTTGAGTGTTCCCTGAACAAAGTAGTTTTTTTTCTTATAAAAATAGATACTTTTTTTTGCCTCATAAATTTTTTTTTTATTTCTTGTAAAATATTTACTTTATCATAAAGTTATCCATTTTCTTTTTTATCAAATCTATCTTGAAAATTTAAATTCCGTTTTTTTTTTCTTATGATAAATATGGAATACTGCAATTCTGGCTTTTCTCATTTTTCCAAATACAAACTTTTTGTATTTTTTTTTGTAAGCCAGCTGGGACAAGATCATCATATTTTTTTTTTAATATATATATACTTTTTAGCAGCATTTTAAATGGAGGCTGTGCTCTGACATATTTCTAATGTAACACCGTGCATGTGCATGAATGTCCTTGAAGATTTGCGAAGGGACACTTTCTGTGACTTCATCACGCCGTATTGCGAGCTTTAGCGCCACCCAGCTGGGGCTTACGGCAAAGTTTCTGCTATTGTTCCGGTGGCCGTGGCGGCCTGTTCCGGTTCGCTGACCGACTTGATGAGGTTTAAATGAAGCGAAGTGGGGGGGGCGGAGAAAGCGGGGAAGCGGCAGCGGAGCTACATTTGCTAAACGTGCTAAGCTTCAATCCCGTCCGACATACAAAGTTTGCTAATGAGAGATTCAATCAAGCGTGCGGGGGGGACGCTGGATTAAGCCCCACCGGCGCGCCCCCTCCTCACCCTCATCCTCCCCCCACCCTCGCAGAAAAAGTGAGTTGAACTTTGAAGGCGCAGATGCTAATCTAAATGCTAAGTGAGACACCGTTCTTTAGCGGCACGCTAATCATGCTAATCACGACTTTGTTCCGCCCGCGCCTCGACGGGTTGTCAACGTTCAATGTCGACGTCTCAGGCGCGTCCGAGCGAAGCGCTGATCAAACCTTCATTTCGAACCCTAACCACTGCTTGAAATGTGTTTAAAACCCTAACCGAGGGTTCTCCTTGCACCTCGACACGTCCCGCGTATCAATCTTCAATCTTATTTCCCTTTACAGAATGAACATAGTCTCTCCCTCTCTCTCTCTCTCTCTCTCTCTCTCTCTCTCTCTCTTGATCTGTCCGTATCTCATCTCTAGCTTTTGTTCTATCTCTCAATCTCGATCTCTCTTTAGCTCTCAGTCCATATCTCTGTCTTGCACTCTATGTCTATCAATCTCTATCTCTTTTTTTAATCTATCTCTCTGTCTGTCCATCTCTACATATAGCTTTTTCTATATCTCTCTCTCTAGCTCTCCGTCTCACAATCTCTCTCTCTCTCTCTATCACCGTCTCACTATCACTGTATCGCTCTATCTCTTCACTCTATTTCTTACTCTATCACTTCCTCTATCTCTATCGCACTATTTCTCATCCGCTCTTCTCTCCGTCTCCCGAGCTCCCACTTTATATCTCGCTATCTACCTCCATTTCTCATCATCTTTCTATCTCTCTATTCTCTATCACTCCATCCCTCCTTATGTCGGTGCGTTTTCATTACCCTCAGTTTTGCGCAAAAAGCAAGCTGGCTAATGGGGAAAAACTCTCAAATATTGCAAAAAAAAAGTTTTCACGCTCTCATGCGGGTGGTTTTTGAGACGTGTCGAAATAGAAGTATTTCGCAAGTGTAATGGAAACTCTTTTTTTGCGCATTCCCTGTCGTCACGTAACCCCCCGCCCGGTCGGCGTTCACGGAGTAAATGAAGTAAAGAAGTACAGGGCCGCTCGCTTTCGTGTCGGAACGATCCCTCCCGGGGGGATAACAAGTCTTTTTAAGCACAAAAGCAACTTAGCAATAGCGCCAAGGCCGCCCGTTCCGTGCGCGCGCTGCATGAGAAATGGCCGCTCCCTCCGGGCATGACGAGCAATCGAGCGGGACATACGGGGGACATCGGCGTTGAGATCCGTTCCGTCCGTCCGCACCGTAACGCGAGTTATAATAAGCGCGCTGAGATGTTTTGAAAGTAATCTTAACAACGTCATCTGTAAACATCATGAGCACCTCCTACAGGAACGGAGAGACATTACAAGGGTTGCGCCTCAGAAGCCAAACGCGCTTCATTGGAAACACAGACAAGTCGAAATGCAGCGAGTTACGGCGGCGTTTCGTTCCTACGCGTGGCGATTGTAAGCCGAATTTCCACTTAAGTCGGATTTCCCCGTTAAAGTTGATAATTGCATCGAAAATACATATTTGCGCCACCCGGAAGACGCCGGAATCAATATGTCGTGTTTCTGCCCGGACGTTCATTGCTGAAGCGAATTCTTAAGCTTAAACGCGGAAATGCGACGCGCCTGATGGCGGCCGTCCGTTGCTCTCTACCAATCGCGCTCTCGCGCCGTGTCTCTCTTTTTTTTCGAGCTCTTCGTCTCTCTCAATCGCTCTGTCTCTCTATCACTCCGTCTCTCTTTATCCCTCTGTATCTCACTACTGTATATACTTCCATCTCTCGCTCGCCCTCTCTCTCCTCCCTCTCTCTCCTCTTTCAGTTTCTCCATCTCACTCTCTCTCTCTCTCTCTCTCATGTACAAACGCATTTTCGAGCACACAGCATGTATTTGTGTTTGGCGTGTTTGTTTTTCCGCGGCGCGTTGTCCCGACACTCCTCCGTGACAATGCGCTAACGTGACAACAAAACCAAAGCGTTTGCGCTCGCAGCATGTGTTTTCGTGTTGCTGTTTTCAGGAAAACACAAAACATTTGATTTGTGCTCCAAATGCGTCACGTTGACGTTTATCGCATTAAGACACATTTCAGGCTTTTGGCGTCTAAATAAAGAAATGCGGGCGGGGGTGGGGGGGGCTGGTGGCACCCACCCGTGGGCTCGCTCGTCTCCTTGTCGTCATTTGCATTTATTGGGTAAACGTCGAGATTTGGTGTCACGCCGCCGTCACGTCTGCTCCCTTTTCAACGGGCCGTGTTCCCCACCTAACACCCCATATTTCCTTTTTCTTTTTCTTTAGCGCCACAAAACAAAAACGGATGGAATACGCTTCCCGGGAATGTTGAAAAAACAAAGTGCGCTTTGCTTTATTGTTGGTGGGTCCGCCGTCCTCTTTGCCGGTTGATTTTTTCCCCTCATAATTTATGACTTCAATCTTGTTTATAACTTATGTCTCATCGTATTAGGACTTTGTTCTTGAGAAATGGAAAAGTTTGTCTTGTAATTTCCAAGTTGATCTCATATTATGATCTTAGTCTCATCAAACTATATTAATCTTGCAAATTTATAAAAATTTTATTGTAAATTGTCACTTCAGTGTCATATGTTAAATCCAATATAATATTAAGATTTATTTGTTATAATTTTATTCTTGTAAATGCCGACTTTAATCCCGAATTACAAATTTATTCCGTACATATTTTTTACCTATTTTTTTTCTTTGTTCTTGTGATTTACAAGTTTTTTTTTTCATAAATGACTATTTTAATTAAATGTATAAAAAAAAATACAATTTGAATCCCATGTTAAATTTTTCTTGTTATTGCAATAATACAACTGTCCTCATTGTGATTTGGCGCACGTAATGTAACGTAACTTCGATGTTACAACTTTTTTACAGCTTTATTGTCAGAATGTTTTGACCTTTTTCCTCAAACAATTACTTGTACACATGACACGTACAAACACCCACTGACCAATCAGTGAAGCTGCTGTAATCATTGTCGCCCAATGATACTTCAACAATCAGTAAACAGTCAGCCAATGAGAGTCAGGTCATCATAGGAAGGGGGGGGGGGGGGCATCATTAGAAACCCACGTCACAGTAAGCGGAGTAGCATGTGCCGACTGAGTGAACGAAATGGCAGACGATTTGAAAATAACGACTTTTTTATACATTCCAAAAAGCGTCCATTTTATGGGTAATGGCCGCCCATTGTGTTCCACTTGAATGACGTGGGCAAAAAAAAGGAGGTCAGCTCGCGCCCGCGGGATGCAGGCCAGCTGCTTCCTGACCACCTGACCACCGCATGGACCCTCCCCCTCCCCCTTCCCAACCACCCCCTGCCGCTCCCCATCATCCCCGTCCTCCTACAGTATCTCATTAATGGGCAAACAAGCACATCGCGTAGCCTGAGGAGACTGGACGTCCTCTTGGTTGCCCCCCTTTTTTATGCCCTTAATCTCACTGGTTTTTCGCGATGAAAACACTTCATTTCCGCAGCAAACGGGAGTTTTAGAATCGTAGTATGTTTCGTTTGTAAATCACTTCAGTATTTTTGTTATTGTTGTGTTGAATCTATTTTTTGGTTTTATTTTTTAATGATTTTTTTCAATGCTGAAAACACATTTGTTGTCTCATTGTAAAAAAACTAATATGTATTCATAATCATTTGTTTGTATTTATATATACATATTAGTGCTGCTAAGCAATTAAAATAAAAAAAACTAATTTATTTAAAAACGGTATATAATTTTTGTTCTAACCTGAAGACACTTTTTTTAATAAGTTCTTCTGTGTTTTCAATAATATATTTAAGATTTTCTGTTAATCGGTGTAAATAAATAAATGTTTTTAAATTTCTTTTGATTCAGTCTTCATTTTTATTATATCTAATATTTTATTACATTGTGGTTTTTAATTAAAAAAATGCTTTTTTAAATGTACATTTATATTCACTTTTCAACATCATTTGTCTTTTACTTTTTATATTAAACCCTCGCAAACACATGAGACGCATCATCAGTGTATTTGTACAAGCCCAATAACAAACATATTGTTTCATCAATACCCACTTTCACTCTGACCCGCTTCATCGAAACAAGCGCAATTGTGCTATTGTCATGAGACGTGTACCTAATGAAGTGTCTCATCGCGTGTGTATGTGCGTGTGTGTGTGTTGTCTGTGAATGACAGCGGCTCATGTAAGCGAGCTGTGTCATCCCAATTAGCCCAAACAATTAGAGCGACTTTGAGTGTCATCATGGTGTTGTCATTTGAGGCTGATGATGATTTAAAAAAAAAAAAAAGGAAAAGGAAAAGCAGTGTGGGGCGCCTGGAGGCCGTCAGCGTGTGATTAGAACCTGTCAGCTGCTCAAGTGAACGCGAGCGACCATGCGTGTCGCGCGACATGACCCGCTGTGCTCAAACCTTGTCAACGCATTAACCTGAATTCCCTCAAGTCGTTACGGACGCAGCCGACGACGCCTGCAGGATGGGGGAAAAAAAAATCAGACATCAGTTTTATCATGTAATTAAATCTAAAACAAAAGAATCCGTGTTTAGAGGTGCCTTGAGATACGAGTGATCTGACTTAAGAGTATTTTCGAGAGTCTGTCATTTCGCACAAAGGGGTCTGAGTATTAGTGACATACTCGCAATCTGGAACATTTTTGGCTCCTCTGCAAAATTGTCATTTATTGCTAGGTCAAGATAATTTTTGTATATTTTTACACCAAGACAAAATTTGGGGAAAGTAACAGACAGACTTAAATTCAGTTAAAAATGTCCGGGGTGGCCTGAAGGGGGCTGTGCCCTCACAAACGGACTCATTGAGAGCACCTCTGCAAAGTATTCAAATATCAAAATGTTAAGTTTTATTTTTATTTTATAAATTTATTTATTCAGATTTATTTGTCATTTGAATTTTACTGTTTAAAAATTATTTTATTTTCATGTTTACCAGAAAAACCTGCCATTATGTATGTCCCCATTGTTTATAAAAAAAAGAAAAAAGAAAATAAATGAAATAGTGACATACGTGTTATTATGTACATTTTTTGTATCTTCGGAGTTGATCCCAGGAGCTTTTGGGTCAAAATAAAAATAACTAGTGTGACAAAGTGTGCGTATTAAAATAAATGTGCTTCCCTGTTGCTGGAAGCTGTCTAATAAGAGCATAAAAGATGACATCACTGTGTGAGTCATGAGACAGCTGATCATTAAACACGCACACACGCTCACATCAATAAAAATAAATGGTGGTGACAGGAGGGGAACAATAGTTTTTTTGGGGGGAGGCCAAAAGGTTGTCTTTTCCTTCTCTTGTCAAAATATATCGATTTCTTTGACGGCTTCATTTCTCAGCGTTCAATCCCCAAACGCTCATTTTGAGAGGTCACGTTAAGTTTGAAGGTTCGGGGCGCACCAGGAGCACCCTTGTTGCAAGAGAGCACACCCCTCTTATACCACCCCTGACTCCACCATAGAAAACGGAATTATTAGCAATATTTAAATCTTTCAAATTTAGAGCCTTCTCTCGGAACTAAAACCTTCTGCTTGGACCACAACCATTTCTCATTTCTCAGAATCCAACCTTTAGGGCTAGAGACTTTTTTTTTCCCAGGAACCTTGTCACTGATTGTGGACCTTTATTCTTGGGACTAGAACTTTCTCTCAGGATGAGAGCCTTTTCTCAGGATTTGGAACCCTCTCGCTAAACTTGAACCTTCTCTCAATACTCTCAGGACTCGAAGCTTTTCTCAGAACTAAAACCTTTTCTTGGGACTAATGCCTTCGTGTTGGACTACAAGATGCTCTCTTGGCCACAAACTTTTCTTGGAATAAAACCTTTTCCTGGCACTAGAACCTTCTTCTGGACCATAACCTCTTCTCAAGACTTCTCTTGAAACTAAATCTAGAACCTTCTCTCTGGACTAAAACCTCTTCTCAAGACTTCAACCTTCTCTTGAAACTAAATCTAGAACCTTCTCTCTGGACTAAAACCTTACTTTGAGACCAGAACCTTCTCTCAGTACTATAAGCTTTACTCAGACCTAAAAACCTTTCTTGGCACTATTGCTTTCTTGTGGGATTAAACCTGCTCTTGTGATCACAAACGTCTCTCAGGACTAAAACCTTTTCATGGCACCAGAATCTTGTGTCTCGACCACAACCTCCTCCCAGGACCTTGAACCTTTTCTTGAACGCAGGACAAGAAACTTCTCTCTGGGCTAGAGTCTTTGAACTAAATCTGGAACCTTCTCTCTGGACTAAAACCGTACTTTCTGGCTAGACCCTTCTCTCAGTACTAGAAGCTTTCTTGTGGGATTAAACCTGCTCTCTTGACCACAAACTTCTCCTCAGGACCAAAACCTCCTTTCAGGACATGAACCATTTCTTGGGACTATTACATTCTCTTGAATGCAGGACAAGCAACTTCTCTCTGGACTAAAACCTTACCTTAAGACTAGAACCTTCTCTCAGTACTAGAAGCTTTACTCAGACCCAAAAACCTTTCTTGGCACTATTGCTTTCTTGTGGGACTAAACCTGCTCTCTTGACTACGAAAGTCTCTCAGGACTAAAACCTTTTCTTAGCATTAGAACTTTTGTCAGGACCACAACCCCCTCTCAGAACCTTCGCTTGAATGCAGGACAAGAAACTTCTCTCTGGGCTACAGTCTGGGAACTAAATCTGGAACCTTCTCTCTGGACTAAAACCTTACGTAGTGGCAAGAACCTTCTCTCAGTACTAGAAGCTTTACTCAGACCTAAAACTTCTTCTTCTTTTTTGGGGGGTGGGCATTACCTTCTGGTGGGACTCGAAGCTGCTCTCTTGACCACAAACTTTTCTCAGGACTATAACCTTTTCTTGGCACTAGAATCTTCTCCCTGGACCAAAACCTCCTCAAGGGATTTGTATGGGCTTCTTCTCTGGACTAAAATCTTACCTTGCGGCTCGAGAACAGGGACAGGCAAGTTCAGGCCTAGAGACGCAATCCTGCATGTTTTCGGTGTCTCCTTTCTCCAAGCCAGGTGTTTCAAATCAATCTGGATACATACATCTCCCTTTTCCGGCCACAATCACCGCCAAGGTGAATAATTGATGTTGGGATGAAAGAATGGCTGGTGGCGAGGCAGAGCCAACCCCCCCCCCCCCCAAAAAAATCTACCCTCTGCCCCTCATGTGGGTCATGTGACTCCTCCTGGAAGTGCAAAGGCGTGTCGCATCTTGCTCCCGCCGCCTGTCACCGTGTCTCCCCCCCCCCCCCCCCCGTGTCACGGCCCCGGTGTCACCCGTGTAACGCCGCCATCGACAGGCCGCTGACACTGGCCAACAACATAATGGAAACCTATTGATTTGCACTCACGCACACGCACGCACACGCACGCGCACGCACACAGAGTTGTGTTACACTCAAAACGGTCTTATCACAGTCTCTCTTTGTCACACACACATAGAAATAGTCATGTCGCACCATGTGAGCAACAGGCCCGAAAGGGCGGGTGGCGATCAATGCTCATCATCCGTGCGTCAGTGCTGCTCAATGCAACATACAACTCGATATTTAAGTACATTTTGTATCGTATTGTTTGAATATTACTTATCGCTGACGAGTATTTCTGTTGTTTTGTTTCACTCTTAACTGCACAGTATGTATTGATGCATGCATAGTAGGGATGGGCGAGTACCGAACACGCGGCTTTATTTCAGGGTATCGGGATTCGCAACGACGGCCATTTTGTGCTTATTCATGTCTGACTGACGTCCATTAAGATGGAATTTCTGTAAGTAATATGTATAGACATAGAAAAACAAAATAGAAAATGGTTGAAAATTGCCACCGACACATCTTTGAAGAGGCCCCGGAAGCCCAATACCGAGTGTCAGGAATACTATTTGCGTCATTGTTATTTTTATTATTATTATTATTATTTTATAACCAAATGCATTCCAAGAAAGATGTTTCCGAGAGCAGAATTATTGGTACAAGTGTACCTAAAGAAGTGGCTTCAGTGTTTAGTTTTTGTTTTTTGTTGTTGTTTTTTGCGCCCGAAGTCGGGAAAAGGATTTCTAAATTTTTTGCTTGTTTTTATTTGTTGTAAAAGTTCTTGTTGGGGGTGTAAACAAAGCATTTCTCCAAAATGTTCCATTCCTGGCACATATTGAGCCTCCAGCAACATTTGGACAAACAAGTCCACCACCACAACACTTTCCACTGCAAACTTCAACCCAAAGAAGTGCAAAACATTTATTTTTATTTATTTTTTTGGGCAATGTTGAAAATATATCTCCTTTTCCCCCTAACAATTGATAACAAAAAATATGTTTAGGACTACAGGCTATGAAGTTTTAGGTAAAAAAATTTTTTTTGATTTGTTAACTCATTGAAACACTTCAAAATTCAATGTGTTTTTTTTGTTTTTTTTACTTACAGTAAGTACCTTTTAGAATCTAAAATAGCCATTAATTCCATGCCATTTTAAAGACTGATGACGTGATGATGTATTTGAAATGTGGTCGGACATTAAAATAAAATAAAAAAATTGAATATCTAATAGTTGAGTCTAGCCGAAAAGGCCTTGCTGGTCTATTATTAGCTTGACGCTAACATTTTTAGCATAGCCGTGGCTGACAACAACAACATCAACAACAACACCACCAGGAGACCGAAATGAATGGCAGCGCTACTTGTGTTTGATGTCTATTAGTTTGCACTTTTAATGGAGCCCTCCTCCAGGGGGACCAGGACCCCCGCAGCAGATGGCGAGTGAGGCTCTGGCGACCGCACATTTTTTCATGTCGTCCTCTCTAACCATCCATCCATCCAGCCCCCCCCCCCAACCCCGCCCCTCCCCACTCGCTCTCTCCAGCCAGCGGAATAATGAAAAGCCCGACTGTGGTCACGGCTAACTCAATCTCATTATAATCTCCCCTTTATTTTATTCATTGGGCCCCCTGGGAGGCTGTCTGCCAGCGATGTGCCTTTCAACCTCCAGAGAGGAGATCTTTGGAGAGCGTAATGAAGTCACAGAGTGGCACAATTATTTCCCAAAGACGCAGCGTTAATGTACTCGACAATTCCCCCGGGAAAGGACGCGTGATGACAATTGCTTTGTACGCCTTTGATCGCTGCTTTAAATACTGGCCGGGATCAACTGCGGGTTGAGACGACCCCCCCCTCCCCCACCCCCCTTCGAACGCCACTGTGATGTGTGACCATCGGTGGTGCACACACACACTGGGGATGAATGACTCACTGGTACCTGGCAGCTTGGCAACAAATTGGTTTTTAATTGCAGAAAAAAATGGCAATGAAATGTGCCACTTCATTAGGTACACAAACGAACCACGTCCCGTACAAAAAAAACCGCATCGTTGGGTTTTTTTTTCCCCTCCCCGCATTCCGATACGCAATTGAACAACTATTAGCAGTACAGTTAACCTGTTAAAAAAAAAAGTGCTTTGAAACATGGATTTAAAAAAAAGACTGAAGTTAAAGTACAGATACCTGAAAATTCTGCTTTAGTATAGCGACCATGTATTTCTACATCTCCACCCCTCCAAACTGTATGATAAGCATTTTTTTCCTTCTTCAACCTAAATCTTATGTTCTTCAGGTTGTCTTTGAAATGACCCGTGGAAATGGCCAGCATGACCCTAAAATGGCCGCCTCAAACCAAAATGACTGACTTCCTGTATTTTTTCAGGCCTGCTTTCTTGAAACTTTTTTTTGTGGTTCTGCATGATAAACATCAACCAAATTTCATTTTGCTCAGTGTCACCGGCTTCAGGGGCTAAATTTTGGTCAACATTCCTGCTCCAAAACGTGGCACTTTACACTGCGTCGCTACGCTACGCTACAAAACGCGCCTCATGACAAACCAAAGGTGCAAACGAGGCTTTAACCCCCCCGCCCCCCCCCCCCCCGATGGAAACCTACGACAAATGAGACGATGCAAATCGACTTCTTAATGTACATTTCGGATCACTCTTCCCACAAAGCGCCTCGTACCCGCGTACAGTATTGTCTGAGGAGCCGAGCGCGGCGTAATTATATTACGAAGCGCAACTGTGACTCCCAGCGTGCCTTCAACGTCGCCTCCTCCGCCGTTCCCCGAGCAGCTCCCGTTTGAATGGCGGAAATTGAACGCAATCTGTCGTCTTCGGGGGGGCCTGTTTTCACACGCACACACATTTGCACGTCTGCGAGGCCGATCACAGGAACGTGTGCGGCTGCTAATAAGTCTTTCGACTTCCGCAGGTTGCTCTCACACGCACACGCACACACACACACACACCTATTACTTGTCAAGGTGTACTCAAAGAAACATAAATAGATTCCTCCTATGATGTCATATACGTCGTACGTCCACTGTTTATCGCTTGTGTGCGCCAATTTGATGTTCACTAAATGTGCTAGAGGTTTCCGTGTTTCAAAATAAGTCAAGGTCAAATGTCAAGGTCACAGCAAGGTCAAACACATAAAAGTAACTTTCCCCACAATTTTAATCAGATGGTCTCCAGTAACTTATGATTGTCCTTGGCCCTAAGGGGGGTCATCTGAGGTCAAAGTTCACTAATAATAACAGGTTCAAAATGTATTTTGACTGTGTTTTGGATTAGGTTGGAAGTCGATGGTTGTCATTTGCTCATGCAGTTACTATGACCCTTAAATCCACAACGAACGTTTGCGACGCTAGCGAATGTTGATTTCACATCAGGGTTCGCTCAAGGTCACAATGTTCTCTAAACGTTCTCTAAATGGTTCCCCTAAACTTTTTTTTTTCTCGAAGAAAGAAAAATGATTAAAACTTGAGGTGAACATTTGGTGAACAATGGCGAACTTTGAACGAACCCTGACGGGGGAGCGTGCATTCGTTACTTACGCCAACACTCGCAAACAAGTGGCTTTGTGATAATAATATATTAGCCACTCTTTGTTTGTCTCGTCTTATGCAGTTACTATGTCCTTTAACTCATTTGCTCCCAAAAAACGTATGAATACGTTCTATTTTAAATGTTTTAACTGTCCCAATGACGCATTTATACGTTTATTTACGGCCAGCAGGTGGCAGCAGAGCAAACGAGATCAACCAGGGGCCATGTTGAAAAAAAGCTCATTACTCACATTTCTAAATAGGTTTGCGAATAATGATGAAATTTAGCTATATTCTAATGCTAATTGTTGCAAAACGGAAACAGATAGAAATATACTTTTTTTTTCTTGATGAAAGAAGAGACTCTCATCTTTATTTTGGTAGATTCTATGTTTTTATAACAATATAACACAATATTCTGTGGGCTTTGCAAAGTCAGTCAAAATCCAGTAAAACAGCCAGAGTGAAGGGGATTACTTCAGTGAAAAAAAGCTGGGAGTGAACAAGTTCATGTATTTTTGTTTTGCAAAAAAATGTGTATGTTGACCTTAAAACCATGTTGGTTGTTAGTAGTCTAATTCTGATAAAACTGCTTCTTATCTCTTCCATGCCTCCTCGATGCCAGGGCCACAATTATACCTCACTGGATAATTTAAAGTTCTTCCGTCGCGGTGAATATTGATAGCGGTGGAGAGAGAGGACGTTACCATCAAAGGTGCGCCGCCCACACCGTGCGAATCTAAAGTGCGAGGCATTATGCTGCGTTCAATCATACATCACATGTCTATGGAAATGTCTCGTTGCCTGGAGGTGAACTTCGCATGTGGCTCTTCAGGGTCAGCGCGTTCAACTGGCAAGCAAAAGTGAATCTTAAAAAAATAATAATAACGCCGTCGACGTGTTTAGCGTGCGCACCTGAGCGTTGTCGAACCGTCAAACTCACACATTGACACACAACTGAGTCCCGTCCAAGGTTATAACTAACAAAATAGCTCAAACTAAAATTAAAAAAAATATTTTCCTTAATGAAATAAAATAAAAACGAACTGAAACTATAATTATAGCGAAAACGTCCTGAATTTTAGTATTTGGTAATTAACTCATTCACTGCCATTGACGTATGAAATAGACGTCAAAAATTCATTTGAACTACTTTTCCCACTTTTGTTAACAAGAGTATGAAAACCTAGATTTTTGTTTTATTGTATTAGAACATATCAAATTTGTGATTAATCATGAGTTAACTAGTGAAGTCATGCGATTACGGTTTAAAAAAAGATTATTAAAATCTTTTGAAATATCATAATTTAAAACAAAAAAATATATATATATTTTTTTTAGAAAAGATTATTAAAAATTAGGGGCATATCAGGCCATTAAAATTTGTAATCGTAATTAATCGCATGACTTCACTAGTTAACTCATGATCACTAATGTTATATCTGTTCTAAATGTAAAAAATAAATAAAATCTAGGTTTTCATACTCTTGTTAACAAAAATGGAAAAAAAAAGTTAAACTAATAGAAATAATTCAAATAAATTTTGGACATCTATAGCTGTCAATGGCAGTGAATGAGGTAATTTAATACATGAGCCTTTGGGGTTGATTTTAAATGTGATTTTCAGTATTTTTACTTCAATATTAACCAGAATAGGGACGTTCGAAATTGTGTCACACAGAAATGACGTCAACGAGCAGCAGCCAATAGAAAAGCACCTTAAGATGACGTCGCTCCTTTTGCGTGCTCGAATTTTTACCATGCTATTTATTAAATATTGCAGAAAATAAACATTTAAAAAATGTAATAAAAACGAATGCTAAAACTAACTAAAACAAGCATTTTTTAAATAACTAAAACTAATTAAAACTACATTAAAAAAAACAACTGAAAATGATATAAAAAAATAACCAAAATTAAAATTCGAAAACTTTTATAACCTTGTTCCCGTCCAGATATTCGTTTCAAAGCTCACTACGGATGACGAATGACATCCAGCGATGACAAGTAAATCGTTTAAATAATGACTCAATTCGAATGTAAAATTGTATAAAACAGTTCTTCAAGATGAAACGCAGCACTTTGAGAATCGCTGTAGTAGACACCAGAAATGGGATATTTTGCCACGCCACCAGCGCCCCCCCCCCAAACCCCCCCCCCCCGTGGAGATCTCGTTTGTGTCGTCAAAGCTCGCTAATGCGGGCCCCGTTTGGACTCGCGCCCGACCCGCCGGCTTCTCACAGGTTTCAGATTGAAGCTCGTCGGGTGGCGGCCACACGCGGGGCAAGGGAGGCGCGTTGGTGCCCCGAGGCCTTCTCGAGCGGGACATTGCCTTTGTTGGGGACACGGCGCACCTCCGAGCCGGGGTGTGAAGCAGGTCCATTAACAAGTTCTTCCGAAGGCTGCGCGGGGAACAGCGGGGCGTACGCATCGGACGTGGACCGGGCCACTTTGAAAGGCTTCTGGTGCTGTTGTCATGTTGTTGTGGCTCTTCAATTGCGACCTGCGACTGTCAGACATCTTTGTCCTCAACATCACACCCGGCGGCTCTTGACGCCAGCTTGCTTGTAGCTAAAAACAGATGAAAACGCTCGTTTTTGCCATTTTGGAGTCTTGTCTTCCAACTGTTTGCCACAAAAATGCACTTTTGGACCCAGCAAGTTGGATTTTGCCCACAGAAATGCTTTTTGCTGTATATTGTCACCAATGCACTTGTGTTTAACATTTCGCCATTACAATTATTTGCTCACAAGGCTGCATCAGACGACTAAAATATGTCATGATCAGCATCAGCGACATCGCCAATGGACAGAAGAATGGATTGATGGACATGTTCAAACATCTTGTACAAAGAAAATGTAATGTACTGTAAAAAGTGACATTTTTGGCAACATAAGTACATACAAATGATCGTTTCTACGTCATTCACAAATTGGATCATAGCGTAATATTTTGCCATTGAAACATTGTATTGCTCACAAATTATGTATTTGGTCAAAAAAGAAAAAAAGTGCAATATTGTCAATCAAAAAATGTGTAGGTTATTAATTTAGTTGGCGAAAACTAACAAAAGAACTCAAACTAAAATAAATTTTAAAAAAGGTTATAAAAATAGTTTAGAAAATTAAAATAAAACTGACACTAATTTAATATGTGTCAATTAATAATGTACATTTTGGGGTTTATTTTAAATTTGTATTTATTTTGGTGTTCTGTTCAGAAGAAGGAAGGTTAAAAGAGAATTGTTGTTCACTTTATTAGGCAATACTTAATGACTTTTTTTTTTATCTTGTGCTCAACAAACTCCATATATTTAAAAATAAAACTAATACTAAAACTAATGAAAACCAAAACTAATTTTTAAAAAACATCAAATCAAACCTACACTGAAAACAGATTTTAAGTACCTAAATTTAAAAAAACTAAAGTAAAATTTAAATAAAAGCTAACTATAATGCTAAATATTGTAACCCTCTACCTCCAAATATTTACATATTATCACAATAATTCAATATTTACTCTAAAAAAATGCAGTAGTTGCATGTTTGCACTAAAATGCTTTTTCTTTTTATTTGTTCACAAAAAGGCTTCATTACAGGACTAAAATCTGATATTTTGCCAATAAACGCTATAATTGCTAACAAAAAGGCTCCATTATCCCATCTTCTTCTCTTTTGACTTCTTGCCAGTGGATCCATATCGTTTTTCATGATGGTTAAAAACAAAAATCCATTTGTCCAACCAGCAGCGAGCGGCGCGCGCGTGTTTATTCACACTCTTCTCCGTGTCGCACCGCTGCGGGAAAGGAGCGAGAGATTATTGGGGGTGGCGAATTGTGATTTAACAAGCGCCTCTTTTCTCCCGCCACCTGTGTTCACAACAAACCTCGCCGTTAGCCCCGCGCGCCCCCCGAGCGAGAGCGCTTAATTACGCCGGCCTTCCTCCGGGACGCGGCCTCGCCCGGGCTCGGAATTCTCCACGGCGCCGCTAAAACGGAGCAAATTTCCACGACAACAAAGAAGACCTCGGAAAGGGCCGCTTGTTACTCGCGCGGCGACAAATTGCCAGTGGTGGGAAGGGAAGTAACCAAGTAGAGTTAGCTTGTTACTGCACTACCATTCTAGCTTGTTTACGGCTATTTTTGTTCACGTCAAGACATAAGGCTCTCTGTTTGGATGTATTGCAATCATAAATAAGGATTCTTGATTGAAGATTTGTTTCTTCTTTCTGTAACTAACTTTCAGAGATTGAAACGTGATAACACAACAATAAACAACTAAAATCTGGGAGCTAAATGAGCTAATTTAGCTTTTTTTGTTACTCAGTTTACAAGATTAGCATCGCTAGATTTTAGATTCTAGATTTTATCTCATTCACTCGCAGCCATTTTCACGGAAGCAACCCCCTTCACTCCCGGCTGTTTTACTGGATTTTGACTGATTTTGCAAGGCCCACAGAATATTCTGTTCTATTGCTATAAAAACATTGAACCTACCAAAAGAAAGATTAGAGTCTCTTATTTCATCAGGAAAAGAAAAAGTATATATCTGTTTCCATTTTTCAGCAATTAACATTAGAATATAGCTAAAGTTTCATCATTATTTACAAATCTGTTTGAAACGGTGGGGTTTTTTTCAACATTGCCCTGATTGATCTCTTATACTCTATACTTATGCTGCCACGTTCTGGCTGTCTTGGTAATAACTACCATTGTTTCAAGCATTATTTTCAGTTCAGAAGCTGCATCAAAGCCTTCTGTATGCTCTAGCATAAAAAAATATAAAAATAAAAACGTATAAATACATCTTTGGGAGCATGGTAATATTTAAAATAGAACGTATTCATACGTTTTTGGGAGCAAATTAGTTATTTTGTTCTCAGTACAAACACTGGTTAAGTTATTAAAAGAGGAAATTAGTTTTATAAATATCAATATACCACATTTGTGTACTGAAATCCAATAACTGGCCATAAAATGTTGTATTTTGGCAGTACAGGTCTATACTTCGCTCTCAAAATTCTATTTGTAAATTTGCTATTTGTACTTCTATTTTTATCAGTCTTTTTAAAATCTGAACTTTTCCTTTGAGTACAGAGTGTGCGTACATTTACTGCCTCAGTAAATTGGTGCAGTTGCAATCACACACATGCTCACATAGTTTCACACAAGAGTGTCGTGTGACAACACATCCCAACACACACACATTTTACTTCCTCTCGCGTGGAACAACGCCGGTTAATCCGTAACACTTCATTAGGTACATAATTAAATAACTCACTGCACTCGACAAGTACAGAAATAAACGTTTAACGCCCTTAGTGACGTTTGGCATTTTGGAGTAGTTGCTCCACAATGTTGTGTATGTTCATGTTTAGGTACCAGGGAGCTTTGTTTTGCCTTTTTTCTTGGCGTTTTGCTGCAGTTCCCCAACGTAGTCTACTTTTTCTAGTAGATCCTGGCATGTAGTCGTCCCACAATGATGCCCTTATTTAAGCTTTGATGACTTTTGGTCAGTCTAGTCTAGTCTGCCTAGTTTCATGACATTTTCCTTAATTCCTCCAAAATAGTCACTTTTTTTTTTTAAATAGACTTTGACATTTGGTCGTGCCACATCGTTGTGCGCATCCATGTTTAGGTACCAGCGAGCTACATCTACCATATTTCTTGATGTTTTCCTACAGTTCCCCAACATAGTATAGTTTATTTTGGCATGTGATCGACCCACAATGTTGTGCATGCCGATATTTATGTCTTGGCGACTTTCTAGTCAGTCTTCCTTGTCTGAAATTTTCCTTAATTTTTCCAAAATAATCCTTTCTTTTAGCCTCTGAAATGTGGCCGCTCCACAATGTTTGTGTGTGTCTATAGGGTGTTATGTGAGTTATTAGTTGCACAGTTTTCCTGTTTTCTAGCCATCTTTATTCATTTCTCCAAGATAGTTCCGTATTTTCCAGAAAACTTTGACATATGGTCGCTCCACAGTGTTGTGTGCCTCCTTGTGTACTGTTCCACAAAGCAACTTGATTTATTAGTTCTGTCCAGATTGCCTTATTTCTTGCTGTTTAACATAATTTCTCCCAAATATTATTATTTTTCTTTTACAGTAGACTTTGGCATGTGGTCACTCCACAGTGTTGTGTGCAACCATGATTCTGTTTGTCTTAGGTCTTGGTGTTTCACTTCATTTCTCCACAATTCTCCATCCAAGCACTTTCCTACAACGTTTATGTGGTTTGGTTGATTACGCAACATGTTTTTTTTAGTTTTACAGTAAACTTCAACTGGGAGTGGCAATAAATACAACAGTTCACTATTAGAATGCCAAACTCCCAAGTTGGGGTAGTCATAACTCGTAAATCAGGGCACCACCACAGCACATGATCCGATCCCATGTAACAAACGTCCGAGCGACTTAACTGAGCTCGCGAGCGCTCCCGGCGCCGCGGGGAGTCGCTTCGCTAACGAAGTGGTAAATTCAGTGTTAATGAGTGGCTTCACTGTTGCCACCTCCTCCGAGGTAAAAAGCTCTCACGCTCTCTCGTCTTCCTCCTCTTCCTCTTCCATCTGTCGCGGTGTTAGTCGGGAACAGACGCTCCCCATTTGCAGCAAAAACGTCGCCCGCACCCTCCCCAAACGACGGGGTGGCGAACGCATCAAAAATATCCGAGCGCGGGCCTCATTAGCAGCACACGTCTATATATAACCAGCTGATTTTTTTATTTATTTATTTATTTATCTATTGCTTGTATTTACTTGACTTAGTGGATGTTAAAAGGCTGCCTTTGCCTTGCCTGCAGATATTTACAGGGATTAGCAGCTCTAATACACTTAAGCTGTATGCACAGATCAATCTGCTAGCAGCTTTTACTCACCCGCTTTGATTACCGCATCATGTTGTGCACTTGACAGGCAACAAAACAAACTGCACTTACGTACTAAAGACTCTATTTTTACTTGTATTATTTATAATACTTGCTCTGTTCTCCAGTCTGTGATGTGGAGATGAAAAGAACAAAAGTTGTGCTGGGGTTGTGCGAAATGTGCCTGGCTGATGAGGTCAATTTGTACAATTAACAACAAAATCTGACACGGCGATGTTTTCGAGAGCTCATGTAGGCCTCACCCAAGTGACTTTGATCACGAGGTTCAGGTCTTGAGTTTTTGCCGTTCAGGTAGTTTCCAACATTGTAGATAATCAGAGGCGGTGTTGTTAGAGAAAAACAAAAACAAGTTAGTTAGTTTCAGCCATTTATGAACTTCTGTTCAAATGTTATGTCAAATAGAAAAATCGAATCAGTGCAAAAACCACCAAAATCTAGGTTCAGGTTTGTCCATATATTGCCTGTCTTAGTACTTACTGACAATGTAGAAATTTGAACGTTCAATCAATCAATAGTCTGTTCAAGTGATCTCAAACAGGACGATCGTTAGAACCTAAAAATAAATCGCCAAAATCACAGTTCCAGTGTTCGCTACTTTTGGCGAGCCCGCGGCTGAAAATATTGAAGTAGAACTTGTTTTAACATTCTGTGACGTTCAATTCAAAATGGATGGATGGATAACTTCAATTCTTTAGAATGTTGTTTCAAACAGTCTCTAAATTCCGTGTAGGTATTTCCTGACAAGAATGCGATGGGGTCTCTAAAATAATGGTTTGATCCATCACCTCGCAAAATTCAAAAGTACTTCCTGATGTTTTATAAGGACCTGACTGGTTGGTTCTTTTGGAACCTCCTACTTCTGTTTTTTTTTTTGTTTTTTTTTAGAGGGACATGGTTGGTACATTTGGAAAGACCACTAGTACAGAAGACACAACATTACATACAAAAGGCATTTGAAACTAAATGGACAAATCCCAGTGGCGGTATCAGTTTTTGGTACAGTTGTAACATTGATATATACAAAAGGAGCATTTTTGTTGTTGCGGTTTGTTTGTTCCCTAACGTGGCAATCCAGAGTTTCAGGTATTAGCAACATTTGTTTGTCCAGTTCAGGTACTTTGTGATTTTGTATAAGGTATCAAATGTAAATTTTCATATCTTTACCACCTGCAGACGTCTGAGTGAATTTCTTGTGAGGGGTCCGGCGGAAGCAGCCGGCCGGTCCAGTCAGCCGAAGACTTCCAGCTGCCGGAGCTGTCCGAGCGTATCGGGACCCCGGCTCGGATCACGACCCATACAAAACAAAGCCCCCCCCCCCCCCCCCCCTTCCACGCCGGCAGCTAATTTGACGCAAAAGCATTTTGTTTGACACTCCTCCTTCACGTCAAGGTGAGAACATTCCCTTGTTTGGCTGGCGTTCAAGCATCAGATTAGCGATGCATAACGCTCTTAAATCCGTCCTCCTCCTGCGACAAGATTCATAAAAAGAAGAATAAAAAAAAAAAAGAAAGCCTCTTAAATCTGTGCGGCGGAAAATAAAGAGACGCCGCGCCTTCCCCCCGCCTGGATGATGTTCTCTTTTATCCCGCTGAAATCCCGTCGCCCAAAGGTCATTTCCATAATAATGCTCTCTCTCGTCCCTAATGGGATTCCGCCTGTGATTATGTATGCCGGCGTCTTGGCGATGCGGCCTGTCTTCGCCCGTCGCACAGATGTAATTACAGCGGGCCTTTGATAGCTAAACAATGTAATTTACTGCTTGACTGCGAGTACACACTCGCATTACTCGGCCCGGCAGCGCATGTCACTTAGCTTGCTGGGAAGCAGACGCCGCAAATTGAACACAAGAGCGCGCCTCTTCTTTGGCCCACGCCATCGACGGAATCAACGGAGTAGAAGGAGAAGAAGATCAGACCTTTTCCTACTTGTTTGGAATCTACTATTGTTTAATAGATATTCTGATTCAGACAACTTTATCGATCCTGGTTCATTTTGCAGCGTCCGGGGTCCAAATGCGCATTCAGCTTCAACTAACACTTATTAGGACAAGGTCATAGAAGACATCCTTGATACTAGGAGGCAATAGGTTGAAGTAAATTGAGAAAAACAATGAGATAAAAGGAATGTAACGTTCACAAAAAAAACGTTATAAGAAAGATTAAAAGAGAAAGTGAACGAAAATAGCGTGCTAGATGATATTAAGCTAAACGAGAGCTATTTAAATGCCTGACAGACAAAAGGTCGACACTGAAATTTCCTTCTTAAGCCTAAAAAAAATGTCATATGAAAACATCCTTCTGATATGGACTCGCTTGATATTTGTACACCTCGTGTTGCTATGCTAGCGATAGCATTTAAAACAAATAGTCCTGCGAGCTGGATATTGTGTCGCATGTATACCAGACTAAAAAAAAACGAAATACCTGCCGAGCGTTTTGGCTGCTGTCGTTTCTTGTTGGAGAGATGTCAAATTTTCAAAGTTTCAATTTTTTTTGGGGAGTTGCACATTCTGATCACGAGGTGGTGGCCGAGTATGATACAAAAACGTTTGAAATGGCTTGAACATATGATTGGATAATAACATCCTGGTGAAGCAGCGTGTGGCCCATTACCCCAAACTATTTTCACTGTACATTTTAGCTAACATAAACTACGGTTGGGCAAGTACGCTAGGTAGCGAGTATCGGGCCGATACCGGCCTTCCAGCCATCTGTTATTTGAACCGCTTATCTTATTTTTAGGTATTGGATACTCATGGAGGACACCAGAAACTGATACTTAAGGCAAAGAAAATCCTCCTCGACAGTAGTTGGCGCTATTCTGCAACAGTCTAATAACTCGGCGAATCAACATCTGCGTTAGAAAGAAAGGTTTTGTTCACAATGTTTATAAAATAGTTTTCAGTTGGAGCAGAGCACATTTCAAGGCGGCTCAATCGGTAAAAGTAAAAAACAAAACAAATACCAAGTAGTTCCGTGCTCAGTAAAATTGTTAGGTTGTTCCCATGTGCTCAGTCAGGAAACACTCCCTATTTTTTTAGACGTGAATCTTCCGTCTTAAGCATTTTTTTTGTGACGACACATCACAGAACGTTAGCGTGTTATAGCTAGCGAAAAGTGACCAAAAACATCGGTAGCGTAGCCTTGAGTTGCAAAGTACAGCGACTCACAGTTCGAGGAGGATTACAGGCAGCTGTTAACGCATTTTTCTTGAAATTTACGTACTTGTAATTTGCTTTTTGCTTTCATATGCCTCACCTTGCTATGCTAAAAATAGCATGTAGTACAAATACCCTAGCTAGCTGTACACATATATGCACAGTGTACAAGTACAACTACTGTCCTTGCTGCCATTGTTTAATGTTGAGATTTCACATTGTCCTACTAAATGTAAGAAATCTCCCACTTTTCTATTTGTTCTTCATTATTAAGGATGACACACTTCTTGGCAAAATGTGACCCCAAAAAGTCGGCCGCATATCCTGCTATTGGTCTCCGCCTGGAGTTGCTATGCTAATAATAACATTTAATAATAATAAACACGTGGGAGGCTGCATGTTTATCAACGTCGAGAGGTGAGGAATGGAAATGTGCCATTTGGAAGCATCCGTGTTTGTTTTCCGTAGCCGACCGGTCGCCATCTGCTGGGCCCCGCCCTGCGTGAGAGCCGCATGGCCACAGCGCTCACATGCCCCGGCGAGAATATTTCTTCTTTTTCGTCTTCTCTTATTTGAAAGGGAGGAAAAAAAAGAATTTAAAAGTAAGAGCAAAATCCTCCTCTGTCAGACGCGGCCGCCTTAATCCATTTAATTTGGAAAGGTATTGTTTGGAGCTTTAGCGCTGATGTGCGCTAATCCGCGCCGCCGCAAACGAGGCCGTGTCAGCACATTTAATCTGAGAATCGCAGGTTGAGTCGCTGTTTGATGTTTCCACCTGCGATTGAACATGCCTGGCGTCTTAACCCGACTGTCACTCGCCCGCCCGTCGCCCGTGTTCCCGCTTCACCTTTTTTCATCAGCGAGACCACTTCACAGCCTTTTCGCTCCTTGACATCCAATACCCCCTCCCCCCCTCCCACCCTCCTCACCTAACCTTTTGTTGTCTTTTTTTGAAAAAGTTTTTGCTGGACAAAACCACTTTTGACTCTCCTTGCTCAATGTGAAGATGAGCTTGTGGCATTTTAATATAAAATCCATAATTAAAGTTACATGAAATTTAAACTTAAGTAGCTCTCTGCTAACAGCAATTGTATGTTTGTCACGACAAGACGGCTCAATGTTAAATATAGTGTAGTCTGTTTTTCTGCTGTGTTTCTGATAGTAAACTATTTTATGTTTGTAGTAGGGGCAATCTCATGACTTCAATAGTTAACTCACGATTAATCGCAAATTTTACATCTTTTTTAATTGTACAGTAAAATGTAAAATCAATTATTTTTCTAAGTTTGCATACTCTTGTTAACATAAAAGTGGAAAAAATCTTAAACAAATAGAAATATGGCTGTCTTTTAGTCATTGATGCAGTAATTTCATAATTCATAAAATTTAGTTAAAATTCAAAGATGTACTGTACTGTAAAAAAACCCGAGTGATATTGATTTGTGTTGAGGTCATTTTTCTGCCACTAGATGGCATAATTGCCTTTATAAGACGTTGACGGCTCAGAGCATTGTCTTTTCATATTAAGAGCTATTTACTCTTTAACATTAAGTAACTTATGAAATCCTGCACATTTTTTAAATTGTAAACTACAACTTGACCCCAATCTTCACAAATATATGGATTATTATTAAATTTATTACTGCTAAATTTTTGATGTGGACGTGTCTGCTGAGTTGCGACTGCAATTCCCCCAGTACAGGATTTCCAAGTGAGGGGCGGTCATTAATCGCGCGTTAAAAAAAATTGTGGCGTTAAACTTTAAATGAATGCTCAAATTTTGACACCCCTAGTTTGTAGTAACAACATGTTTAGCATAAGTGTGACAGTGGCTGACGCGTTTGTCACGAGGCCTTCTCTACTGCATTCCAAGCTTGCTGTCTGCTTTGTACAATTTCGCCTCCTCGCGAGGACTACACAGCATTTTTGCCACAACACTCGGAGCTCGGCGAGCTGTCAAAAAGTCACACGGAAATGCGAGGGTCTATTTATTTAACACCATCCCTTGTGAGCCATGACGGCGGCGGGATTCCCCGGTGGTGTTCCCGAGGTTCCGCCGCGACATGATTATCCCGTCACGCTCGTCAACGGCCGCCCTTTCAACCCCGGATCAATGCGCCCGGGCCCGGGCATCAGAGCCGCTCATTAACGCGGGCGAGGAGAGCGCCACTCAATCAGCGCCAGACCCAAATAAATCAAAGGGTCGGCCGCAGAAGAAAAGGAGCTAATATTTCCTCAACAAGCCCGGAGAGACGCCGTGGTGGGATGCAAATTGCCTCCCAGGAGAGGCGCGCACACCAGAGGAGCAGGAAGTAGCCGGGAGGCGGCAGGAAGCTAATGAGTGTAATGCTAAATGTATACAAAGGGAAGGGCGCGCAGCCTCGCTATTCACGCCAATTAATAGCAGCTTATCAATGGAGGGGCTACTGGAATAAGGGGCGCGGCTGGTATTATTCAGCAAAAGGGGGCCGGGCGGCGTTCATTGGCCTCGAGGGAGTGCGGCCGGGCCGAGCCGAGACGGGCCTGCGGAGTTAAGGAGGTTTTAAAAAGCGCTCACTTGACACATCAAAACAAATCACAGCCCAATCAAAGGGGCTGCTTCAGGGGCAGAGGCGAGGGTGGGGGCGGGGGGTGGGGGGGGGGCGCCTGGAGCGAAAGGCAACCCGGATACATTCGAGTCAGATGAATAATTATTGTTTTAAGAAACAATAAGTGTGAAGGAGAATGCCTTTCATCGCAATTAACATTTCTGCATTAGCATTTTTATCCATTAGCGCCATTAGCATAGTTAGTGTTTTGACACGCGGCTAACAGGCTCGTTAGCCTGCTTGACATATTTGAACGTGGGCAAACACAACTTTGTTACACAGTATGATATTTTATTACAACTATATCCATATATAAACAAAATCTAACAATACAATATTATATATATATTTATATACAGTATATATAATAATAATATTCATCACAATAATATGTTGAACATTTGTAACAGAATAAACTCCTTGAGAAGATGATCAAGCCATCATGTCAGTAATTCCAATCATACAATTTCACTCCAAACAAATGATTTATTTGTTGTTATAGACTGCAGGTGTACCTAATGAAGCGTCCAGCGAGTGTTGTGCTTCAAGACTTCTGCCACAAAAAAAGACACAATAGATTTAGCCAACGTTATGAATAAATGAAGGCGAGGTGTGGAAAGGACAAATTCATCACACTTTAAAGACGCGTGTGAATATTAATAGCAGGCGTCAATATGTTTGCGATACATTTTGATGATGATGATGATGATGATGCGCCTGCAGGATGGCTGCCATGACGACCATGATTAATGAGGCTGTGTTTGTGTGTTTGCATGTGTGTCTGTGTCCATCAATTATTCAGGTGATGTTTGGTCCATCCCAGCATCAGTAGCGCTTAGCCACGTTAGCATCAGTGGTCACATTGTGCCCCTTAGTGGAGGAAACACACATCACCACCATGCTGGACACTTTATATGAATACATTTGGTTTGGATGTTTTTTTGTAATTAGACATTGAATGTTTCACTTGTGTTGCTAATAATTTACATTATATGTTCATTCAAGCTTTTTTTGTTTTCAAATATGGAAGAAGAAGAATTGATTTCCAAAATTCAAAGAGACTGTTAAGAGTAGATTAAATGTTTTTTTAAATAATTTTTAGTAAACCGTTTTTAAAATACGTCTTGCTGTTTATGCTTACATAAATTAAATTCTTGTCAATTCAAATGTGTCTGATATTGACAAACCATGTTTTTAAGTGTCTTTGATTTCCTTTAGGCTAGTTTAAGACCGAACTGTCTTTGATGTTTATTTTTTTTAAATCATTGAAACACAGTTGTCTGTTTACAAAAACAATTCAAGAAGCAAAATTGTCTTCGATGTCTACAATTTAATAAAGAAGAAAAATTCACACACAAATATATATAAAATTATATATATATATAAATAAATGTGTGTGTGTGTGTATTAACAAGAACGCAGCATGTTAGCATCGATGTGCTTCCAAGCTAACACAACGAGCTCGACTGTTGATTGTTCGCTATGGCGCAACCCACCGAGTGTTGCTTTGCCACGTGACATCGCAGGTTTAATTTGGCTGGCAGTCGCACGCCGCCGCAGTTTGCCGCCGTTTTTCGCAACTTCAGGTGCGAGGCGGAAGCAATAAATGGAATGCTAACACGTTTTTGGTCTGGTGCTACAATGGCGCCGCTTAGAACTCGCCGTGCTAAAATGAAGCTGCCGTTCCTGTTGGGCTGCGCAATTAAAGCTTCAAAGATTATGGAGAGGAAGGAGAAGTGAGTGAAAAAAGTTCCAGAAACAATGCCGTTCGCTACTACGACACTTTGGCATTCACACAATTAGCGACAACTTTTGGACAAAAGTAAATACTAATCAGCCCCGCACGCCCACGCTCGTAGCTATGCAGCGGCCGATCCACATATCTGACTGACCTTGTCGCTGACATAAAATCGATGTGTGGACGACGCGCCTCGGCCAGCCGACTTGTTTGGTGGACAGCTTGACTCTCAAAGCCAATTAGCCAATACTGACTTAACATCCGCTGACGATGATGGCCAGCTATGCGACCTTGTTATAGCTACGTGGCCCTCCCTGTGTTCAACTATGTGTCTACAATGGCGAGCTGCATTGCCGTGATAGGGCCAGGAGGATTCCATGATGTCACTATGTTGCCATGATGCGAGTATGTGGCTATGGTGTTCTGTGTCACCGTGATGGAGCTATGTGTCTTAAATTGACTCAATTACCATTATGTGGTTATGATTGGGGCTATGCTCCGAGATGTGGACATGATAAGTGTGTCCTTTAGGTCGGCTATGTGGCCATGACGTGTCAAAGGTCGGGGCTTTGTGGCCATATGCCCATTATGTGTGTGCTATGTGGCTTTGATTTGTCCATGATGTGGGCCATGTAACCAGAAAGTATTCAACATTAGTTTTCTATGTGTCCATTGAGTTGCTATGTGACCAGGATTAGCTATGTGGCGATGATGTGTCCAATGTTGGGTGGTATGTTTCCATTAGGTCGGGGCTATGTGGCCATGATATGTCCATTATGTGAACTATGTGGCTTTGATTTGTCCGTGATGTGGCCAGGAAGTATTCCAAATTGAGAGCTATGTGACCATGATATGTCCATTAAGAAGCTATGTGACCAGGATGTGTCCAAGAGTGGCGGCTATGTGGCCATAATTAGCTATGTGGCCAGGATGTGTCCAATTTGGGTGGAACGTCCCCATTAGGTCGGCTATGTGGCCATATGTCCATTATGTGAGCTATTTTGGCTTTGACATATCCGTGATGTAGGCTATTTGGCCAGGAAGTGTTCAACTTTGGATGCTATTTGGCCAGGAAGTGTTCAACTTTGGAGGCTATGTGGCCATGATGTTTCCATGAACGCTATGCGTCCGTGCTAAAAATGTATTGTGTCCACTAGTAGCACTATATTGTAGATATGACCTATGGGGACTTAATGTGCACTATGCAATCATGATGCCGGCTATGTGGCCATGTCAAATGGGTATTGTGTCTACTTGAATTACAATGTGTTCATGTTGTGACGTATGTGTCCAAAATGTGAACTATGCAGCCATGGAAATGTATTGTTTGATGTTGATGACCCATGTACAATACAATCATACAATCAGTATATTTGGAAGAATTAACTTCATAGCATGCTTTTGTACTCGGGCATATTATGTGTGTGTGTGTGGGGGGGGGGGGGGGGGCGTGTGTGTTTTGTGTGGATCTCTTAGCAGCAGAGAAAGGGTTAAGCGTGTCCATCGTGCTGCGTGAATGTGAAATTGGTTTTAATGAAAGTGTTGAAAATGTGCCGGTCGTCTATTTTTAATGCGGCGAGTCGCTGGTGTGCTGCTGAAGCAACCGGCTTTGACCCTCATTTGAATTGTACAACGCACAATGCATTATTCATGGCAGACATCTTGTTTTTTGGGGTTTGTTTAGTGTTTTTCTTAGCAGAACAGCATGTTAGCATCGAGACACATTTTGTCTACTTTGCCTGCCAAATAGCAATTCATCAGTTGCTACCTGAGCATAGCGTGAGCAATAAGAAAGGGAAGAAAAAAAAGACACGTGTTTGTGTGTGCGTGGCCACGTCAGTTAATTGGCTGCTAATTGGCATATTCATAAAGAAATGAAATATTGATGTCGCTAAGCAAAGCGCTAACACGTCTTTGACTGTACACCACTTCAATTATCAGCCAGAAGTGAAGCCAAATCTTCTCCAAACGCTCTGAATATTCATGCACTGACTGGGCAAATATGACTTATTTATACGCGTTGAATTATTAAGAGGGCGGAATGCGGATACTTAATGATTAATAGTGATATATTGAGAAACTGTAAGACATAAATATTTGTGCATAAATATTTATCTGCCGGCGAACCGACGACTCTTATCTGGTTTTGCTTTGTGTGCTGACTCGGCACGCGCGCCATTCTTTCGCATTAGCTTACAACTAACTTGTGGGGTTTTGGGTGCACTACTGGGCACGTGATTGGGTTCTTGGGTACAGTACAGAGTACTTGGTTGAGGGTATATCACTGGGTGTACCTCTGGGTGCATTACTTGGTCCTTGGAACATTGCTGGGTGCGCCACATTACTTGGTTCTGGCGAATGTTACAAGCTTAGAGATCAACATTTTCAAATTGGAATTGTTTGAATTGGTCAAGAAATGTGATAGATTTTTGTTTTTGAAAATGTGGGAGGTTTGGACAGAGGTGGCAAATCCAGGTCTAGAAAGTAAAAACCCTGCCACCGTTTGGCTTTACCCCCTTGTGCTAGCTAGCTAGCTAGCTCCCTAGCAGCTAACCAAGCACCCGGCGAGCTAGCTCGGGAGCTTGCTAGCTAGTACAAGGGTGTAAAGCCAAACGGTGGCAGGGTTTTTACTTTCTAGACCTGGATTTTCCACCTCTGGTTTTGGAATTGTTTAGTTCACATGGTGTCGTAAGTAAGATGAATATTTAGACATTGGAATAGTTTGAATGGTTTAAAATGAGAAAAATCTGTAAAGTATCTCTTAATTTGGGAATATTATTGTGAAAGATTTTCAGAATGGGATAAAGTTGGCTTGAATGAACTGCATCACTATTACATGTCTGGGTGTACCACAGGGTGCATATGTGAGTTTTTAAATTTTCTTCTGAGTGTATCACCAGATATATAATTTGGTCATGGGCAGATCTCAGATCTCAAACGTTCCCACTTCAGCCATAAGGATGAAGCCATTACACTCTATTGCTGATAACATATTTGATTGTGCATTTATTCATATTTTAATATAATATCAGACAATTAATTCTGTTTTGTCTGAGTGTATGACCACTAGGGGGCAGAGTAAAGCTGCCTGTGCTTAGCCTCTTTTAATGACCCGCCGTGAAATCACTGCTCACAAATTGCATTTTGATATGCAAAACGCTTTTTAAATGCATATGATGTGCTATTTAAAAAAGTCCTTAATACGGGTAAATATGGCACATTAAGTCTTCTAATATTCTTAAGAGATTAGCAGTGCGTGTGCATGCGTGCAAGTGTGTGTGTGCGTGTGATCAAATATTAATTCTCCTAAAGTTGCTCTTTTAAGAGCACTTCTTTGATGTGGATGTAATTTTTCATCAGCGAAGCAGATCTGCTGCTGGGAGAGCAGCGGGACATGTTTCTTTGATGAGTTGCTGACGACGCTCGCGCGTTTCAAGATAATTACGGGCTGAGGACAGCGTGCCCGCCATTTTATCACAACCTGATGCATCGACTTGGGAGCAAGTTTGCTATCTGTCCAATAACATAGGTTTGTAGTACGTGTCCTTTGGTACTGTATAGCCTATATTTGTTGCATCATTGATGTATACAATGTGTCATTTAGGACTAAGTATCAATGGTATCTGCTATGTTGCCACAATTGTTACAAGCAAGCTATTGTAGCCTTTGTTAGTGTTTTTTTAGCCGCATAGCTCCAAGTCATACCGTTATTAAATGATTCATTTCTGACGATGTCGGCCATGACACTTCTGGGGATTGTTGCGCTCTGTAAACACACAAGGCAAAGACCTCTTTCAAGGCACTTTTTTTTTTTTTTTTTCAGCGTGTTAATGGAAGGCCGGAGTTGTGGGAGTAATGCTAGTTTGCGAGGAAGACAAATAAAGATGAATTTGTTCTCTTCAAAGCTCAGAGAAGTTTCTACAGTGTTTGATTCCTCTAAAGAGAATAGCCAATGATAACACATCACGGTGGGGTAGAGCCACCCCCCCCCCCCCCCCCACCCAAAGCTCCCCCTCCTCGCATCCCTGCGCGCCTTGTTACGTTACACAAACAAACAAGGCTTTGGCTAACGACTTAATTGATTGACAGTCCTTCAGCTTTCAAGCTGCCACACTTTATTTGCTCAAGTTGGGGAAACTGAAGGCCGGCGGGTACACGGGGGATACGGAGGAGTTTGGGAGGGGCTGGCGATGGGACGCCATTAATAAGCCCCCTGCCTGATGCCCCAAAAGCCGTCCGTCCGTCTCATCCAGAAAATAACAAGACTTCATCCACTCAAGCCTCCAGTCAATCTCAACTAATCTTTGGGCTCATTCAATACTATGATACGTTAGCATGTAGCATTAGCGAGCGACCACATCATCAATGAGATAAGGCAATTAGCTGCCAAGCCCGCCCTCTGGACTTTTTGGTCAATGGCGGCCGCTTTCCAACTCAACTTTTAAGTCAGTGTTTCAAAAAGAAGGTCAGATTGTAAAAGTAGCATAAAAATTATTACCATTTGTTATTTTTCTCTCGAGGAGCGGAGTTTGAGATTTATGAAAGTGATAATATTGATAAGTAGTGATAGTAGTAATAATAAGTGGAATTGTATGAAAAGTTTCAAGTCAGTCAGACATTTGAGTCCTACTCTGACCAACTTTGCGACATCCTCAAACACATGCAGCCTGTTAAAAGTTTTGGAGCTTGATAGTAGCGCCCCCATCTGGCAAAATTGCCCAAATTATTATTATTATTTGGGGGGGGGGGGGTGTAATGATTGGCAGGTAGACAGGCCTCAACATGTAAAATGTTCTAACATGTTGATCTAGTTGATGCAAGTTGTAGCACGTTGTGGCCACTGGAGGGTGCTATAGTTGAGCAAATTCTTCCCCATACAGACCTTCCGCTGCTCCCAAAAAACTGGCGTGTGTGTTAAAACACACTTGATGTATCACCCTGAACACAGTGGTGTCATTAAATATTTTTTTTTAAAGGTGAAAAACTCTTTGTGGTGAGTTGTTCAAATAAAAAGGTACAATTTGAATCCATAAACTTGGCTTAATGTGTTTAAAAGTAGCCGGATCTTGTAGCCACAAAGCCATATCAATGTGCCTCACATATAGTACCTGAAAGTCCCATTTGTTATGTATAAAATATTATATGGCCTTTAGTGGAGTAAATTCATACTTGTATAAACACTCTATCATCCTAGAAGTTCAAAAAGGCTATTGAGACACCTTAATCAGAACAAAAGTGGTGACTTGGCGGAAGAACACACCAAATCAGTCTGTTATCTGCCGCTAATTGCCGGTGGAACAGTCACCTGCGTGGCCAGAACTCAAACTATTATGTAGGAACTTGGAACAATTTCGATTTATAAGTTATGGACAATCCAGAGCGTAGACTCTTTAAGTTAACGGCCTATTTTTTTCTTTCTTCTTCTTTTTTTTTTTTTTTTTTTTACAGTGTACTGCCTCCTGCTGGCCAAAGCGCATACAACAGAAGGAGGAGCACAATAAACATTGAATTCAAGCAAGAAATTTGTTTTTGGTGCAGATTTATTAACAGGCTGGATGACTTTGACTCTAGCATGTTTATGGGCCTGATCTGCGGTTAGGAAGAAAAAAGAAGCAGAAGGAGCCTTACAAAACTGTCTGAGGTATTCCGCCGGCATGCGCTTTCGGTTTTTAAACACCTCGGAAAAGGAAGTCCGACTTTGAATACGACGCCGCTTTTGATTTAAGGCAGGAAACGCCTACGGGGGACTTTTACAACAATGAAAGTCAGCTCATCTTTCCTGCTACTGACAGCAACTTTTAAAGGGAGACGCTGTCTGAGTCTCTTTAAAAGCGAGCGGGGCCACGACTCAGGCCCACTGGAGACCAGCTCTGACCTTGTATAGGTGACTTATTAGAGTTTTGGCTTTTATGGCCAGTCATCAAACTTTGCCGCATTGCTCTGCCCATACGTATTTCCTAAAACTCATATTATTGGGAATTCTGTGTCGTCTGTCTTTCTGTCTGGTATGTGGTTCAAATTTGATAGCAATTGGACACTATCTAGAGAATGAGATCATCTTTGAAGGACCCCTGAAAATGGTCGAAAATGGCCCTTTAAACCAAAATGGAAGACTTTCTGGCTTGTCAGATATGTTTTTTTTGTTTTGTTTTTACAAAATTTGTATTGCTAAGTGAAACTGTTTTTTGGGGCAGAATTTTCAAATCAGTTGAGTTATTAGTTTCCTGTTTTGCTTTGTTTTTTAAAAGTCACTAAACCTCACTGCTTTTACCTCCAAACAATGACAAAAAAACCTCAAAAATTTAGCGTCATCCATCTGTCTAGTACACAAAGTTCAAATGTGGTAGCAATTGGACAAAATCTGTCGGAGTACTTTGTCTTTGAATGACCCCGAGAAATGGCCCGCAAGAGCCTAAAATGGCTGCTTCTAACCACGGTGGCTTAATTCCTGCGTGTTTTGGGCCGTGGTTTCTTGACACAGTTGTTTGTGGGTCGACTCATGAGAGACATGCCTACCAAATGTCATGGTAATTGAAACTGGCTTCGGGGGCTGAATTTGTCCCCAAATTCAAAAGACGCAGAGAAATGGACAAAATGGCAGACTTCATGTGTTTTCCAAACATGGCTTCAGAGATTTTGTGCATCATGATAGGCATGCTTACCAAATTTCAAGTTGCCAAATGAAAGTGGCATTGGAGACTACATTTTCACACAAAAAAACTACAACGGTCGACGCTATTGAGCCAATGACAAACTATTGTAAATTTTCACCATAGAAAATGCGGTTCACTTTTGAGAGCCCTCAAAAAGGTGAAATATTTGGTCTAAAAATAATGATTGGCCCTGATAAATAATAATCTGCTATCATGAGCTGCAGTGACTTGTGACAGAGCAGCGTTGGCTTTGACAGGCGGCGCCATCCACTGGATGAAATCTAAACTCAAAAGCCTCGCTTAATGAAACGCGAAGCGGCGCTGACGCGCTTTCATCTCGCACCCTGACACGGTGTAAATAAACACACTTTAAGTCCAACATGCATATGGATGAGATGGAAGATAATTTGATCCCTTTGAGCGCTTCCTTGTCAGCGTCAGCATTTCTTCTTCGTCGTCTTCTTTTTTTAATGTGTTTGTGTGTTTTCCACAACAAAAGTTTCCTTCCCTCTTGTCTCGTTAGTGCCACATCACATCTTCCGTGACATTTACCGTGTTCCCTTTCAGCACGAATCTGCCGTTTCACGCAAAGGGATCACTCGGAGCATAGTTTGGCTCTTGTGATTCAGGCGGAGGAATGAAAGCGCCATGTCGGCGACAATTTCACATCACAGCCTGAAACATACGTATGGAAATGACCAAAGGCGAGTGACGGCGTTTGTTGTCTGATGTCATCTCAAAGCGTCTTCTTTTTCTTGGTCCTTTGCAACCTAAATGATGGAGATCAGCAAATGCTGTCGAAAACCAAAGGATGTTTGCATCTTTGTTAAAAAGCCTCGTTTCCGCCAAACGTGACATTTTGATGACATTCTTTTGCATTTTAGGCATTAAGAAAATGCAGTGACGGGCCATGTATTTGATTTCCTTACCTGACTTAATCAACCTTTTAATTTCACAAATATCACATCGCAATGATAGAAACCATCACGACGCGGCAATCTGTTCACATCATTGATGGCAACCGTTGCTTTTCAACATAACACGGTTGTTGGGGATCAAATGTAAAACCCGCCTTGGTAACAATCGGACAAAATCTCTAAGACAAGTGTGGAAATGTCCAAAAAGATCCTAAAATGGCTGCCTCAATTCAAATTAACTCAAAATCTTTGTCATTTGGCCTCGTCCGTCTTCTACTTTCAACTTTATTTCTCCTTTTGTCTCTGGAGGGCAATTGGTTCTGCAGCAGAGAGCAAAAACAGTCCAGTACAGAGAGAGAGACATAGGACAAGTGGGGGTAGGGACCCTTAAAATGCAGTGATGGCAGTTTATTCTGGAAGAATACACTTTTGTTTGCATGACTTGGCTACAACTTTCTTTCTCCAAAAACAAAACAAAATATTAAAACAATGTAAAAAAAATAAATAATAATAATTAAAATTTTCATCTCTAACGAGTGAAGCTTAGTTGTATAAAAACACGCCTTTATTATTATATAATTATGAGATTTTTCTCCCAATAACAACTTAATATCTTAAAAAGAACTATTATTCAATGAAAATATTTATTTTTAAATACCTTAAAAAATACAAAATTAATCTCGAAAAACAGGACTTCATTCTCACAGTATTGCAAGTTGACTTCATTCTATGAACGAAAACTACAAAAACCAAAAAAATACATTTATATTTAAAACGTTCATTTTTAAGCCTGAAAAATGGCTTTGCAACAATTGTATTCACAAATGATTGACTTTTTCGAACATAATTTTGTGATACAAAAATGTGACTTTATTTTCATAACATTAAAACTTTTTCTTTAAAAAAAAATGTATATGACTTCATTCTAGAAAAATATGTCTTTATTGTAAATAAATAACAGAAATCTAAAATGTTGTAACCCAAAAAATTCTAATTGTATCCTACTTAAAAACGTATTTCCTTAGAATACAGTTTTGTTTTGTTTTTACCAGTAATATTAACCCTAACTTTTTATCCTAACAAATACAACTTTTTGTTTAAAAAAAAAAATAATAATAAAAGAGGACAATTTGATTAACTAAAATTAAAGTTTAAGTTTTTTCTCATGAAGTACAACATTTATTTTGGGGAAAAATACGATTTGATTAAAGAAAATACATTTTCAATTTTAGTTGTATACTTCTAAAATGCTAATTATTAATTTGTTCAAATTTGAACACTCCTTTGTCTTCTACGATTAGCACTAGCAATACAAAAGTACCCCACTTGCCTTTCCCCGACAACTGACTCGAAAAGTTACAGTGTGACGTCACCAGCGACCGCCCCCTAACATGGGGACTCCTCGCCCTCCTAGCCGCGCCCCCCTCAGATAAGCCCATCCGAGCTCGCAGGAAAGTCAGCAAAAAAAAGAGTGTGGAAAACTCCGGAGTGAAGGAGGACTTCGCTTCATTCCCTTCCACGCCGCTTTTCGTGGAACTCTCTCCCGCAACCCCACTGAAGTCGCTCCGGTCGTGGCCAAGTTGGGACTGTCGTGCCCCGGGGAAGGAGAAAGCTCCGTTAACCGCCTTCGGAGCACTTTTCCCGGACGTGTTGCTTCTTTGACTGGAGGTACGCTCCGTTGCTCTGTCAAAATGTCCACCGCGTAGCTTGTTTGTGTGTTATTTGTGAACACTTTAACATAAAAAAAAACAACAACGTCAAGAAGTGTTCGAAAAATGAGTTAATTTTACGCTTGTTTGTGCTTTGAATGGAGTTCCACGAGTGTCGTTTGGAGCTTGACAGCCAACATCTGCATCCTCGTTAGTTGAGTAATTATGATTTATATATTATTGATTAGCCACAGCAGTTTACATGTGGGAAGCCCGACATGCTTTGTAAAACTCACTGGCTACTTCTTTTGGTACGCTCAACCCAACATAATTAGAATACGTGAGTGAACAAGTCTCACCAAAACGCAACACGCTAAACAGAAGACATCCATCCATGTCTAAAAAAAAAATGCATTCGTAATAATTCAAATACATTTAAATAATACTAATCAACCAAAGAGAGATTGGTTTGATAGAATTCTTGTCTTGGCTGTCATTAGATCAAGTGTGTGTCAAATACTCATGATGGTTACTCATTAGCAGCATCATCGTCGTCATCCTCAGTTGTGGATCATATGCAGTGCATTGTTGCACAATTTGCAGCGTTTCACAAATGTAGCAGCGCCCAACTAAATTAACAGCATTGGCAATTACAAAGGTTACTTTTTTTTAGTTGATCAGCATGTATAAAACTTTACACAACCCTGTTCAAATGCCAGGTAAAAAAAAAAAAAAAAAGAGACCAAAAATAATCATTTCAAATGAGTTTTCTACTATTAATTAAATGGACCTATGACCTGTACAAGTTAATTGAGGGGAATTAAAAATAACTGTAATAATGTGGTTGCACAAGTGTGCACACCCCTTTATAATTGGAATGTGACTGTATTCAGAACTAAACAATCACCAACTAATCTCCCAAACGCACATGAGAAAATGTTTTATTGACCAATGAAGCCGAGGTTGAACATTTTCGTCCTAATTCCAAAATGTATGCTTGGTCTAAACTCAACACTGTTCATCACAAAAAAACAAAAACACCGTACCTACCATGAAAAATTCAAAATGCTTTGGGGCTGTTTTTCATTAGTGGAACTCAGGCCTTAGACAAGGTGGAGGGAATTATGAACAGTTCCAAATCGCAGTCAGTGTTGGCAACCTTCACGCTTCTGCGAGAAAGCAAAAAAATATGTCAGGAAAGCCTACAAGAACATCTGAACTTTCTTTGGGGTTAATCAGAGGAACTTTAAATGGTGACAGGTGTATGTTTACAAAAGGTAAAAAAAAAAAAAAAAAAAAGTAGGATGATTTTCCTAGAGTAATTGATTAAATTTGTGACAGCCCTAATTATTATTTTAGAAAACTCAAGTACATTTAAATTATTTGATAAAAAAAAAAAAAAAAAATCTCTGGCGTGGGGTCATATGTGTGTGTGGTGGGAAGTGAGGAGGAGTCACATGAGGTGATTTGAGGTGTTGCCCCAACAAAAGCACATGATGGTTCGGGGAGTCCTGCGCAGCTCTCGAACCCAAAACACAGCTTAACTGCCGGAAGACATTTTAGAAATATGACGCTGTGGGTGAGCGGTTAATCCTGCCGCCTCACAGCAAGACGTTCGCCGGTTGAATTCTGCAAAAGAGACGAGACAGACCGGCTAACTAATAATTGGCGTGGCTCATAAAGACGATGGGCACGCATAGTAATGAGGACATGTCAGTGTCTGCTTGAAAACACGTGACTGTTTTGAAGAAATTTTGCTGGAGCCGTCATGATGTCACCGCACGTAATTATCTCAATGTACGAACCCGCAGCGGCTGCACCTAACGTCTGTCTTCAATGGATTCTATCTGAGTGGGAAAGGGAAATGAATCCTACATCTCGTCATATTTACCACGGAGCTGGTGTGTGTTTACGTGCCTCGGTATGTGCTGCTGTTTTGGTTAGCAAAAGACCTCAACGGGGCTCAGCAGTTAATACTTTTTGTCCTGATTGGGAAACATAAAGTACTTTTTTATCATTTTACCGACCATCACGACTCGCCTTCGTTCTGCGTTTGGTCATGTGACATTGGCAAGCTGAGCCCTGAGGCACTGTGATGTCATTTTCAGTCGACAGCATGCGTCAGTGCAACACAACATGGCTGCCCCTTGAAATGAATAAAAAAAGGGAGATCTCTTTGCATATTCCACACATATTACAATATTAATCAGGATACTGTGTTTAGACTAGTGGGGCGTAAAAAATATTTTCAGACTAGGCTATTCTTTTAAATCCAATTTTGTTCAACTTTTATTTTTTTATTTTTTTAAAGAACACCCTGCTACTGTCATTTGATGTTGGCCATTATGGTGGTGCCTTTGACCTTTGCTATGGTTCTGCCTCTCAAAGTTTACCTTCAGCAGCTCCACAGTGCCGGACACGAAGGTCAAGTGGCAACATAAATCACGGCCCGAGGGGCTCCAAACGTGTAATATTTGTCATCATCCTCCAAAATGACTTCCCAGGCTCAGCAGCTGGCGCGCGCTGAAAGCCTCTTTTGTCCCGCGACTGTTTGTGCAGCCGCGACGCACCTCCGCATTTTGGCGCATCTCCGCACTTTGCCGCTTCCTGACGCGGTTCACTGCGTGACAGATAGCGCCGGGTTTGTTGCCACCTTCCCCCCACGCGGCACCAAAATGTAAAGCAAGTTCTTCAATGACTAAGGATGTGTGTGTTTTCTTTATTTACCTCTGCCAAACACAAGATAAGAGCTATTTATTAGCTATCTAGCTGCAGTGACGGAGCCTTGATTTTTGGGTAACGAATCATCCGGGCCCTACCAGGATCTCATTTTTCCCGTGTCCACTTAATTATCTTTCCAGGAAAAATGACTTTTTGTGTTTGTTGATTATCCATCAACATCAATGCAGTTACTGAATTTTTTGAGCTACATTCGATGGTAGGGTCTGCCCATAAATGAAAATGCACTCACTTACCGGTAAACCAAAACACAGTTGTGCCTTGAGATACAAGTGACCCAACTTAAGAGTCGTTAAAGATTATCAGCCATCCTTCGGCCGATTTAAATGTTGTTTTTTAAAGTACGTCTAAGCTAGTGATGGGAAAATGAAGCTTCATGAACCACTTGCGATATTTTTTTTCTCCTCTAGATGGTGCTCATGGTTTCAAGTTAAAGGCTAGTGCAATAAACAGATTACATTTCCACTACATCTTGAAACCAAGAGCATCATCTAGAGGAGTAAAAAAATATATAGCAAAAGTCTGTTTAACTTAATGCTAACAAACAATGCAAAACACCATAGAAGAACACATAGCTCTGATGCTGAAATGTTATAATATTCATAGCCAAATATTATTGGCAGTGGATACTTTGCCGTGACCAGCAACTCTCCTGCTAGCGCTATTTTGCCGTGAATGGCTCCGATTGGTCCGAAGAGGCTGTAAACGGCATTGCCAGTTTAACCATAATCCTCAGCACATATAGGCTGTAAAAAAAAATTACAGAGCAGGATTCAAACTCGGGATCCCGCACCTTTAACCATTTGCTGGCACAGAATTTGTACTTTAAGTTCTCGCCTGATTCAATGCAAAATTGCGCTAGGAGGGTTGCCGGTCATGGCGAAGAGCCAGTCAAATCTGTATTATGCTGCCCCCAGGTGACCACGTTGCGCACACCAAAAGGAGCAGCACAATGTCGTTTTGATTTTGTTGACCTAACCTTAATAATTAGTATGGAGCTGGTTAATGTTTTGAGCCTATTATATGACGTACGAAGCACATGTCAGTCTTCCAGTAGGTTTCCATTTCAAAATGTTACTTTCCAAAACGTGAAGTGTTGTATGGCGCACCAGAGTGGTGTTAAACTTGTCACGGAGTTGAGCGTTTGAAGCCTCTCCTCAGCAAAAATGTGTTAATACCTCGTGGCATGTTCCCCCTCTGCTTTTGAAGTGTGCGCGACCCCCAATTAACCCCCCCGGATTAATCCCCAGCTCGCCAATCTAGCGCTTCCCTGGTCTCCTGCGGGGGGGCCGTGTTGCCCCCCCCCCCACCCTCCCCCCTCCTTCCCTCTTAGCACTGCTTGACTTTCTCTTCTTTTGTTTGCAGCGCTGACTTCCTGTAAAGGGGAAAGACGGAAAAAGAGGCTTTTCCGTCCACTTCCAAATATTGTCCTAATATTGGAGGCTGCCAGCTCGGAACAATGGCCAGGAGATGCGCCCTCGCCTTGTTGCTTCTTGCAGCGTGCAGCTTGGCATCTGCAGGTACGTCAATGTCAAGTAATTGTGTGCTAATGGTGAGGTTTTTGAGGTTTTTGGGTCAGGATGCCTTCGCAGTCTTGGTGCTGATTTGTGAGTTGAGTAAGCGGTGCAGATTGGTGACATTTCTGAGCATGAAAAGTTCATTTTTATGTATTTATTATAATTATGTAGCAACATATTGACAAAGTAATTACACATGAGGAAAGCTGTTAATTTGTGGTATGACTAAATTGGTTATTTTCAGGGTTGAAATAAAGCCTTTTTTTTGTTATTTCCTCATCATATGAGCGGAAATTAGCACCACATTTTTGAGCTTGTCCAAAAGGTTAACTCATTTACTATCATCCATTTTCACTGAAACAACCCCCTTTGCTCCCGGCTGTTTTTACTGGATTTTGACTGATTTTCCAAGGTCCACAGAATATTCTGTTTCATTGCTATAAAAACATGGACCCTACCAAAAGAAAGATTCGAGTATTTTCTTTCATCAGGAAAAAAGTACATTTCTGTCTGTTTGCAGTAATTAGCATTAGAATATAGCTAAGTTGAATCCTTATTCACAAATCTGTTAAAACACTGGCAAAAACAGCTTGTTGCAACATGGCCCTGGTTGATCTCTTATACTCTGCTGCCACCTGCTGGTCGTTAACTGCCATTCTTCAAGTGTTCTCTTCAGTTCAGAGGCTGCATCAACGCCTTCTGTATGTTCTAGCATTTAAAAAAACATAAAAACGTATCAATATGTCTTTGGGAGCATGGTAATATTTAAAATAAAACACATGTATACGTTCTTGTTAATAACCACCACAAATGATTACTCGGCCAAGCAGCTACCTCTCTGCTATTTGTCTATTAAATGTCATGTTTGGACGGAAACTTTAGAAATATGAAGGTTTGTATTGTAGGAATTGTTTGACAAGGATACATTTCAAATGTGTCGGTGTTGTTTTGTATATGTGTGAGAGAGTGAAAAGCAAAAACAAAGCGCAACATATCATGCCTTTGTTTGACCTTTGGAATGATGACATCAATCTCTGGGATTTCCCACACTTTCTCCCGACACGCCTTTGTAGATAGTGTATTTGTCAGTTGAGTAAAAAGGGGATTTACAAGGAAGAAATTGCTGACACGGCGAGCTTGAGGAACACAGTCAGCTGGATCCGGCGTGCCAGCCTGTGATTTACGACCCCCCGATAAGACAAAGACGGTCGACCGCTGGACAAAGATGAATGCGAGCCATGTCCAGCGCAGTACAGTACTCTCCCAGTGGCCATTAATAAAAGGCTGGGAATGATGATGTCATCCGGGGTCCGGACTCAAACCGCACTCAGTGGCTTTGAGGAATGCGCGCGTCGTGACCTTGGCTGTACAAAGAGAAGCTTTTTTCTGCTTGAATGAGAGGATCTGTGCTGCGCGCCGTCCATCTGCCGTCACCTCGACCTTATTATGGAGCTTCTTCATCACGCCTCGACGTAATCACAAGACGTCTTTGTCTCTGGAGGCCAAAGGCTCCAGTAGGGATGAAGGGCTTGACAGTTTACCGCTGACATGGGAAGGGCCTTGACTTGCGAGTTTAATTCAACCATGCTTGTAATTCAAATCAACCGTTGCGATCAGTTAACTCATTAAATGCCAAGAACGACTTAAGAAGTCCATTAGAATCGAAACATTCAGTGCCAAGGTCGGAAACAATAAGTGCACAAAGCCAGGATCTAAAACACAATGCAGCTCCGTATGCATTTGCTTCCCCGGAACGCCGCATGCATTGTTGCACGTCATCACTGAGGAAGCCCTGTTTACCAACGTCCAGGAAAAAAAAAAAAAAAGCTGTTTTCCTGCAAAGTGCACATTTTCAGAAGCTAAAAGAAATGCCTTGGGAGGAGTTAATGAATTCAAAATGTCTTCAATACCTCCTGGCCGTCCTTATAACGTGGAGATTCGGCTTCCGGTTCAACCGCTTGCCAGCGTGCCGCATCTGTGTAAAGAATTGCCATCTAGCCTCTGGATACCTTCTGTAACAAGACATCTCTCGGAGTAATGTTATCCAGCTGTTTTCCCCAAAAAAATTGTGTATTTTTTTCTAATATTTAAAAAATATTTTTCCCAACAGTTGTATACAGTATTTGTATGTTTTGTTTCTAATATTTCTTTATTTATTTGGTCTTTTTAATTCATTAAAAATTTAAATAATCAAAGATTTCTATATATTTTTAAATATTTTTGCTGAGTGGGTACCAATACCAGGTATTGGTATTGGGTACTCATGGAGGCTGTCGATACCAGCTGCAGATACTTATGGGGTAAAAATCTGAAATCGAATAAGTCCTCCTCGGCAGTAGCTGGCGTTATACCACAACTGTTTGACATATCGGCGATACATCTGTCAGAAACGAAGGTCTTTGTTCACAATTTTAGTATTTCAACATATTTAAAAATATTTTTATGGCTAATATTTTTGCAATTTTACTCTAATACTAGTACTAATATTTTGTATTATCTTCAATCATATTTTTCTTTTTCTTTTTTGTCTGGTACTGATGTATTTTTTTGTTTTTGTTTTTTTAGCTAATATTTGTGTATTTTTCATTTTGTTTTACATTTTTTAAACTCTTTTACGTTTTCATCTAATTTTTTGTCTGTCTTAGTCTAATATTTTTTGTCTAATATTGTGTTTTTGTTTCATTTAAAAAAATATATATATTTTGTTGTAAAAATATAAAATATATTTCAAAAAGTCAAAATTGTTGAATGAATTACAAAATTACTCAAATAAATTATTAAACAAATTCACCAAATACTCGACAAAAAGCACTGGGAGGATTTAGTATTTTCTAGGTCAGGGGTGGCCAAGTTCGGTCCTCGAGAGCCACTATCCAGCCTGGTTTCCATGTTTCTCTCCACTAACACACCTGATTCATGATCAGGATCGTTATCAGGCTTCGGCAAAGCTTGCCCATGAGCTGATCATTAGATTTGGCTGCGATGAAGGAGGGAGACATGGAAAACAGGCTGGATAGGAGCTCTCGAGGGCCGAACATGGCCACCCCTGTTCTCGGTAATATTTTATTATTTTTGTCTAATATTTTTGTATTATTTTGTCTAATTTATTTTCTATCTAATATTTTTGTGTTTTTTCCATCTAATTTCTGTGTATTTCAAAGGCAAATATCTAGAAATAATCAATTTTGTCCATCACTGTCCACTTGCATCGTTTCATCTGCTTTCAACACGGCAATTTGGCGTCTCGTCGGACCGCGTGCCGCATCTGTGCAAGCATTTCCCATCTGCCCGCTTACATAACGAAGCCTTTCTCTTGGAGTAACGCAATCCGCCGTCCCATAACTCTCACTGTGGAGCACCTCTCTGCCACGGCACGGCTCTTTGCTGATGGATATATTGTGAACTCTTGGCCAGACTTCCAGCTTTGCGGGGAAATTAAGTCGTGCGGGAAAGACGCCAGATTTACAAGCCGGAGCGACTTGGCCTGAATCGGTATTGAAATGGAGCTGAGCATTTTCAGTGATTTTTTTTTTTCTTCCAAGTCCCACAGAATATTGTGTTGTGTGGCAATGTAATCACAGAACCTACCAAAAGAAAGAGTAGACCATCTTCTGTTATCAGGAAAAACAAAACAAAATAACTACCATCTTCCACAATAAAAGTCAAAACGACAACGCAAAATAATCCACACTCAGGCAGGCATTTTCGTGTCATGATTAAATGTGGTCACTCCTTCTGCTTGGAATTCATAAACAGAAATGGAAATGACCACAACACGAGTAGAACTAATCCACAGACGCATTCAGCAGTCATCAAAAGTACATTTGTAATCATTTTAGCAATAGAAACCAGGTTTTCAATGATGTTCTGACCTTCAGAGACGCAAGAGCTTGGCAGTGTGTCTTTTCAGAGTAACAATTCTTGGCTCCAAGTAGAAGAAAAAAAATATCCTCTAAGAGATTTTATCTCCAAATAAAACATAAAAAGTGCCTTGTGGTCTTTTTTACGAGTTGTGTTTTTAATGATATCATCATCGTCACGTGACAAGAGCGCACGAACGACAAAGCGCTCACTTACAGCTGCTGCAGAGGGAGGAACTCCTTTAGGTTAAGTTACAGATTAGTTTATCATGATGCTAAGGTAACGTAGCAAGTCAACCACAGAGACAAACAATGCTCTTCTTTTTTTTTTTAAACGGGTGAATAAACATACAGTGCACCTGTTGGTTTTGCTTTCTTACTTGTTCATTTAGCTATTAGCTTAATTGGCTAAACTTGCTAGCACTAAAGATAAAAATAAGATCTACTTCATCTTTTCAACCTGCCTGTGCCAAGTTAGCTTAGCTAGCTAAGTGACTTAGTGGTGAGCGCTCGCATTACTAGCGTCATAGACTGATTTTTCAGTCTTTTTTTTTTTTTTCTTCATTTATTGTAATTTAGTTATTGATTTTGATTTCTGATGAGCAGAAAATGAAGTTTGAAATTCATGTCAAGTTGTCTTCTTGTCCTCTTTACTATCACGCTGAGGTCCCACTCCCTCTCGTGATTGCATTTTTTTCCTTCTTCTTCGCGATGTTGAGAAACACAATGGAAAGCTCACAATCGCCAACAGCTGTCTCCCATTACCGACTCTGACTTCACTTATTTGTACGCCTGCTTACTGGAACCACAGACGGAGAGACCCGAGCGAGCGAGAGAGTGAGAGAGGAAAGGGGGTGTGAGTCAGTGGCGGTGCGCAGATTTGCGTAAGCGAGCTCTTAAGAGGAAGGCAGGCGAGATACGAGGACAGCCGGGAACAAGATAGCGGCCGTTCAGTTGATGCGCAGGCAGAAGAGCTGTGTTTGCGTAGTGGACGTGTCCTGTGATTCATGACACCTCTTGCCACCTTTTACGACAGAAATAAACGCAACAACTAGAAATAGTCCGTAGGGTCCAAAAAAACGTATCTCGTGTTATTAACTCTTTACTGCCAACTGTTTTTTCAAGACCCACAGAATATTATGTCTTAAGATTTTTGTAGTCCTCCATGAAAGCAGATTGATTATCTTTGTTTAATCAAAATGAGACATTTGCAAACGTCTGCTTTTATTTTGGAAATCAATGATCACCATTTTGCCAGTAACTGAGTCATAATCAGTTCTGTTTGTACATTTTATGCGCAGTCAATTTGAAATAATGTCCTGTTTTTGAATAAAAGGATGGGCAGTAAAAAGTTAGTTTCAAACCAATTCATCGATTAACCTAAACAATAATGGACAGATGAATCGATTATTACAAATAATTGCTAGTTAGCATCCCTATACAAACCCTGTTCGAGCGTGAGCTGCCTGAACATGTCAGGCTTCCGACATGTTGGCTTTTCGCTCCCCCGTAATCGAGCAAAGTGACGCAACGCTGACATCTACAGTCCGTCATTATAGTGGTTTATAAACCTGCATTTCACAAACAAGCTGGGCGAGACCCTCTTACCCAAAGAACATATTTGTCGGTGGCAAGAAACTATGAATTTTTTTAACGCTTGACGAATGTAAACATCCATGACAGTTAAAGAGGAAGTCAACATTAAATTTTCTTGACAACAATGTTATATGTGACCTCACGAGTATAAACATGACATTCTGATTAGATTAATGTTACATTTGTGGAATCTAAGATATGAAGCAAAAGCCAGCCATATTTATCCATTTCAGGGGGCGGCCATTTTGCCACTTGCTGTCGACTGAAGATGACATCACAGTTGCTCAGGCAACGACCAATCACAGATCACCTGTTTTCTAAAGCTGAGCTGTGATTGGTTGTTACCTGAGGCCTGACCAACACTGATGTCATCTTTAGTCGACAGCAAGTGGCAAAATGGCCGCCCGCTGAGATGGATAAAAACGGCTGGATTTTGCTGCTTAACTCATATCCCACTTAACGCAATAAAAACCAGAATACCATATTTATTAGACTAGTGGGGCTGCATAGAACATATTATTGCCGAGATTTTTGTTGTTGTTGGTTGACTGTTTGGTCCCCCTGTAAAGAGTTAACGCCAATTCTCCTCTACCCAGTCATGAGTCATGATAACTGTCACTTTGCACAAAAGAAAGATACAGAGTGACTAGAAAGGCAAGTTGGAGTGTTATGTGACACGATGCAGCATGGGGCCGGTGTTGGGGCCTCCCTGTCAAGATAAAGGCCCGGCCTGACCGTGGCTATGTAAACAGCCCAAAGCGTTGCGCCTAGCGATGCCTCAACATCTGCTGGAAGAAAACCCCGCTCGAGTGTGGCGACCCATCCCGCCGCCGCCGCCTCCTTCTTCTCTCCCGCCCACGCCGCAATTCTCCGGTTACAGCGCTTGCGCAATCTGAAGCCTCGCGGCGGTCCGCTCCAGATGAGCCTCGGCAACCACTCGCGGTTTTGGCAGGGACTGGGAAAAAAATCAGACAGAAAGAAAGTTGTTTGCGCTCCAAAAAAGAAAAGAAAGCAGCACACTTTCTCCATATGGACGATCCCTTTGTGAGTTTGCGGTCGCGCAATTAAAGTCGTTACAATCAGAAACCAGACCGAGACCAAGGCTCAACTTGGATTTTGTTTGTTAGCCTGCTCGAATTCGTTGGACATTTTGTGCCATTTGTTTCTTCTTATTTTCAAACTAGGTGGAATTTGTCTGAAACTAACACAAAAGCAATTCCTTCCAATGTCTTTGTTCTCCTTGCTATTAACTTCTTTAACAGCTGACTTGTCAAAGTGACACTTTGCCAATTTTGCACATCTCTGTAATGAAGTGAACAAGGTTGAGTTGAGTTCATGTCCAAGTTGGGGACTTGCAGTCCTTTTGTTGACATACGAGTGAAAACTTTTTGTCCCGCCCTTCTTCCCTTTCTCCTGTGCACGGCGTGTTGGAAACGTGCCAATCTAAACACGCCACACACGTCTTTACTAGCGGGGAGGCGCGCGCTAGTCAAGACGGACGCCGAGGCCTACTAAGACTTCACACTTTTTTTTACAACACCAATTCCGGACCACTCTAAGAAGTTTTACGATGGCACTGGACCAAGTGGAAGTGTTGCCCTGACAATTTCATTGCCTTTGCCGGGGAGTTTATTACAAGAGTAGTATAGGTTTAGTTGTTTTATGTAATGTATAGGTTGCCCTTTTTATTTTTGTTTTATTTATCTTGTTTTGTTTGCAATGTTAGTGTTTTTGTGCGTGGACTTGTGTATATGCTAGCAAGATTAGCAAGGTAGCCTAACATTAGTAGTTTGCAATGTATTTTCTCACTAAAAGCAATAACTTGTGTCGTCTTTGTTTCGATAGCTGCATGTTTAAGCCGACAAGATTACAAGGGTAGCATAGCTTTAGCAGTTATATAAGTATCTGGGTTAGCATAGCATTAGTACATTTATAAAAGTAATGGTTTCAGCTGTTTTTAAATCATGAAATCCTTGTGCACTTGTATTGTCTCTTTTGGTGAACTGCTTTTCCCGCTAAAAGTTCGTTTTTTTTTTTAGTTCATTTTAATAATAGTAGTTTTCAAAACAAATCTCTTGTGTTTTGTCAGTAAAGGGGATTATTAGTATTTTCTGTGCTTTGCTAACTGAAAATCTGTCTATCAAGATGATAGAGTAGCATAGCCTTAATATTTTGAAAAGGTAAAGGTTCCCTTTAGTTTTCAATAATGATTCTTCACCGCTGAAAGTTGTTGTTTGTATTCTGTGCGCTTTGGTTAACTTACTTGTTTAGTCAAGATGACAAGGGCAGCATAGAATTAGTAGTTTTCCTCCTCCGCAGTGTGAATCACCCTTTCTGTCAGCGGCTTAAGAAGAAAAAGGAAGAAAGTAGGAGAAAAACGCCTCTCACCATCTGCGATGACTGATGATGTTTTTTGTAGCGTCACCAAAACAAAGCGGTCAGGCTCACTTTTGATTGACGCGTCAAGGAAGCAATCGATGCCCAACGTGAACACGACACACTTTGTTATGTAGCAACTGACGTTAGCTTATTAGCAACACCGATGCCGTCATCCCGCAAGAGAAAAAAGACGTGGTCGACTTTGTCATTGCTCAAATACAACAAAAAGTGTCTGCACCCAGAAGGCTTGCTAGCTGTAGCTACAGTACATTGGCTAGCGATTAGGTGGAAGGGCCCATATTTTAGGGTGACCATATTCCCATTTCCAAATAAAAGAGGACACTTGCCTCCTTGAAATTGTAATACCAGTCGCAGTTAAACTGTGTACTTCACCTCCTGTTAGTCACGCAATGCCCACCGGACATTTTCATGAATTTATAAAATCCCCGGACGCCCGAACAGGACGTAAGAAAATCTGTCTGTCCTCCCAAATATTCTCCCAAAAGAGGTCATATGGTCACCCTACCATATTTCCAACTAGATAGCAGATGCTAGCATTAGCATGGCGTAAATGCATGTAAACAGCCTCCCCCAGTCTCTTCAGATGAAGCCAAAGCAATAAGAAAATTTATTTTTGTTTTTATAGCTTAATAACGCAACTCATAACTCAAACTGTTAGCGTCTTCATTCTAAAAAATAAGACACATTTATGTCACACTTTCTTAAAAAAAAAAAAAAGGTGTTATATATAGAAAAAGTGGCTATAAATCCAGTGTTACCAAGACCATTGATGGTTTTTGTGACATCATTTACATTTCCAACTGTTAACAACCATTTTAAACTAAATTTAAAAAAAAAACTTTTCCGTAGTTAGAAGCAGAAGTTTCAAAACTAACCGGAACTTGTTCACTGCTGTCAACACGATTGGTGAACGGGGATTTTGCATGCAAGTCCGAGCTAAACTGTTCTGTCCTCTTTTTTTTGTAAAATTTCCTCCAAAAATGCGACTTAGATTTTTTTTTCTTCTTCACAATGCATTTTCTTATACGCCAGAGCGAGTCATAAAAATACAGTAAATGATTATGCATTCATTTTTTAAGTACTTATGTAACTTTTTGATGGCAGAATTTAAAAGTTCCCTCACCGAACAAGAGTGCACTTCTGCCCGCCTCTCTTCATCCCCTCCCGGCTTCCATTTCTCGTGTCTGAAGTTTATTTTACGGAAGATAAATCCTCTCTGCGACGTGAACCTCCTTTTACCCCCTTATAAAAGGCTTTGCTGGCTTCCTGGAGTAGCGGCTTGGGGTTCAAGGGTGAGTGGGCAGGGGCTAGCGAGATTCGCTGGTGATTGTGTGGTGGTTAAGAAAATACTTCTTTTTTTTTTTAAATGGCCCCCCTGTGGCAGGAAAGTGGACAGGAGATGTTGCATTTTGCGTGGGAACGGTGCCCCGCCGTGCAGCAGAAAAGGAGGCCAGAGGATCATTTTAATCCTTAGCGGGAAACAGGGAGGAGATCTATTGATGTTTACAATAATAATTCATATCCACTGTAATTAAAGTGGCCTTATTACGGATTTGGACCTGTGCTTTTGGGCCTTAACGTCCACTACTAGTAAACATTCTTTTCATTCATGAAAAAAAACTTAAATCCTAAAGTTTAGGCAGATACTGGTACTACGCAGATATGATATACTGTACTTTACAAGTTTTAATGCTTTGACTGTACTTATCACTATGACACTATTATGTTACCATCTCTATCGCACTATTCTACACTTGGGTAATATTGAAGCAACACAATCAGGACTCCGGGTTCAAGGCAAGTTTTTGCATGCACAGAGGGAGTGGGAGTGGAGTCTTTTGTGCGCGCGTGTACGTGTGCGCGTGCGTGCGTGTGTGTTTGTTTATCTTGGGAAATGGCTTTGTGGGAATATCTGGCTCGTCCCAAACTGGCACACACCAGCTGACATCACTTCCTGTTTCCAAATCTTGGCCGGGCGCCACCCTGTAGGAAGCAGTGTTTGGAGTCCCTCCTAAGTCCTCGCGCTTGTCACTTAGCTCGTATTTGTGACCGAGTCAGAAAAATATCATCAGTACACCCCAAACATTTTTACTTTTATCTAGCTATGAACTTTTACTATTTGACCCACTATGCAATCACTGTGCTGCCACTATGCTACCATGACAACCTTAGTGCTATGCTACTATGACTTTTCTACTACTTTAATCTTTTTGTTACCCCATAAATTATTTTTAAGTATTGTTGGGTCCCTTAAAATACACTTATTAAATACAGATTTTTTTTTATGGTTATGCTGATAGAGCAGCCCTTGAGCAGGCCTTCTAAACACCCCACCACGGGCTATTGAAGTGCGCTATGTGCCCTAATTAGGATCTCCAGCAGCCACTTCCTGTGATCATGGCCGAACAAACACTTGATCCTGAATGTACAACAACAAAAGGATATCATTATCATATTTTGCTAGACATAATAATCCTAATAATGCTGCTTTTGGAGTCTGTGTGTGCTGCGGAGAGTGCAAATACTTGAAGTCGACTTTCAGTTTAACTTGTTAAATTTCACATACGAGGGAGCTTTTCATTCTTCAACAACCAAATTAAGTGCTCAGCTGAGCTGAGAACATGAAAAATGAATAAAAGCAATGTACTTCCCAGATTGATCATGTTAAAATATTATGACTCGTACAATGCTTCAAGGAAGATGTAACTAACATTCTGCTACCACTGTGCTGCTATTTTTATGCTAAGATCAAGTTGGCATACTCAGGTCTTGGCAGGACATAACAAAAAAATAACAAACAATGAATGTTATTAATGGAAAGTAATAAGGATTTTTTTTTTAAGTATGAAAAAAAAAGTGCCAGCACACTGACAAAGACTGAAAGTTGACAAATGAATGTCTGTCTGCTTCCTCCAAACGTTTTACTTTCAGCCCCGAAGTGTCATCTTGACGCCTTGACCTTTAATTACCTCCCCCAAGGAGGTTTTGGTGTGAAGGGTTGTGTGGGTTGTTGGGTTTGTTTGTTTGTTTGTTTGTCTGAAACTTCCTGTCTGTGGCGTGTTTGTTATATATCAACCTGGATTTTTTTTTTCTCAAAGAGGATGTGGTCTTTACTGCGATTGGCTGGCAAGCAGTTCAGGGTGTACCCCGCCTACTGCCGAAGCCAGCTGGGATAGGCTCCAGCACCCCCCGAAAATTGATAGATTGATGGATGTGGCCGTGGATTTTCCCCGGGTTTTTTGAAATAAGTTAGCATTTAGCTTATCTTTGGACTTTTTAAAAGTATTTTTCATTGATCTTAAAAATCATGGAATATTCCAAATTTGCATTAGCATAGCAGTTGATCGAGTTGAGAGTTTTGACACAAATATACTCCCCCAGCATTGAACTCGGCGTAATAATAGAAGAATAATAGTTGACGGCACGGAAAGAGAAAACAATAAAGGGAGGATAAGGAGGGGTTAAAAAAAAAAGCCAGTGAGTGTACATGCTGGCTCACGCTGGGAGAATTTAACATTGAAAGCTAGCCTCAAATCATTTCCAAATGTTGCAACCTTGGCGTGTTTTTGGTAAGGCAAGCGAAAATCCCCCCCACAAAAAAAAAATTATATATATATATAAAATCAACCATGTCCCCCACCCGACCACAGACCTTCTCGAAAGGAAACATTTGTTTGTTGCCTCCCTCAAAAACCTCAACATTGCATTTCTGTGCTTCCCAGCGTCCAACTTGATGTTTTGTATGCGTCTAAGTGGGTCACGTAGAGACGCTGAGGCACCTTTGCGGCCAAACAGGAGGAAAGCGTCATGTCATGCAAGAGTCAACATGAGTTATTGTGACTCCCGCCTCACATGCTGCACTGATTACGTAAATAATTGCATTTCTTATTTGGATTGTGTCTTGCAGTAGTGCATGTGTGTAATCATTTTGAAGTTTATTCTTCTATTGTTTTAACATTGATCAACCTATGTAAGTTAGATTTGATTGGATGGTGTGGATTAAGTTCACTTTATATGTATAAACAATATATATTTGAGTGTTTTCACTTTTTATCGTTGTGCTTTTTCCAGAGACTGACTTGATTGGCTAAAAATGGCCATATGTACATTTGGGGCTTTTTTTCCACCCTTATTTATCACTTGTTTATGAATTTTATTTTGTTCCCTACATTTTCCTTTTTCCATTTGTGTGTGAACTCATTCCGCGGTGCTTGTCGGGTCTCCAAGGTAACAGGTGGTGCTCAAAGCTCAGGTGCGATGTTGAGAACGTCTGGCTCGCCTCAAGGGAAAATATGACCAAATAAAGCAAGTTGGCGAGCGTGATTGGCAATGTGTGTGTTTATTGCAACTGAAATGGTCAGACTGGGTGACGCTACATTGTTTGGAAGAGAAAATATGCCTGGCTTATTATTGTGTTTTTTCACTTGACCACACTATTTGCTTCATTTACAACGCTGCTTGCTGTAAACTTAATTTGTTTGTTTTCCCCCATCGCAGGCCCGTTTTTTCGCAGCCCGTGCGAGTTGCTGCCAGTTGGCTTGGGCCACCCCGTGCAGGCCATGAGTAAGAGCTTCACGGCCCTGTCGGGCTGCGCCAGCCGCGGGACGGGCAGCCTCCCCCAAGAAGTCCACGTGGTGAACATGCGAGGCGCCGCACCCGTCCACAGACCCGGAAGTGCCGCCGCAGAGGTCAGCAGATTACGTATTCTTTGGGATGTGTGTTATGTGGTCGCTTTTTTTTTCTTTCTTTTTACTTTTTTTTCGCGGCTACCAGTTGTAAAGTTGTCAGTTCCATTTTTAATCACATGCTACAAAACCAAGTAAATGCATGCATGCAATACTAGCATGTTAACATACATACATATAATACTCTCATTTTCTACTTCAACAAAGATTAAGGTTGCTGTTTTGCTTCAGCTTAGTATACCAACTATTAGCATGTTAGCATCTTATCATGTTTGAAAATATATAGTTTTTCAAAAGGTCCCCAACGACATGGAGAGATGTAGTATGTTATTTGGATAGGTGATAGCCTAGCAAATGTTAGCATGCGATCAACCAGCTAGCCTGGAATGCTAACACAGCAGCATAACTTTTTGGTAGTAGGCTATACTAAATCTTAGCATGGCAGCATTTGCTCAACGCTCATTTGAAATTTTACCCGATTACAGTCATGATCGAAGATCGTTAGCAATCTGCCAGTCGGCATTTAGCTACTAAATGACTAGCAGTGGAAGCTAACCTACCATATCATATTTTTGCCTCGCGATGAGATCCTTTCTGTTCTCGAAATTCTGCTATGTGTTACCAACTGTTTTTCTTTGTTTTCAACAATATGCTAACAAAAGACTAACAGGTGGTAGAGTTAGCAGCTTGTGTGGGGTCCGCAATCCAAACTGTCGTGTCTACCAGTCTAGAGTTGTGTCAGATTGATGAGTTGATGGGCTGACAGTGTGATTATCACGTGAAACGTGATCCACCAATGTAAATATAAAAACTGGCATGTGAAGGTAACAGAGAAGGTAATGGACTCGAGCGGGAATGTCACAAAGTTTGCCAGGCGCCTCCTTAGTTCTGCGTTCCAGAGAGGTGTCCGATTTTGGCGGAATCAAGAACAGTAATTGGTCTCTTCCCCTCTGGTTTCTTTTGGCATGCCGTAAGCCATGCAGCAAAACTAGACTGAACCGTACAATCCCCAGCAAATGATAGTCGGCTGACCCTCGCACACTTATGATCTCGAGGTAAGTTTAAAGCAGATGGAACTGTTCAAAACGTCCAAAAGCAACATTCTGGGAGACCTCGGGAATCCACCAGCCCAACAAGAGAATAGCAATCGGTGAAAAAGCTCCTCCTATCCCCAAAGAAATCCATACAACATTCAGGTCCTTGGATAAGAATTCCAAAAACGAGCGTCCAGCTGCATGTTGAAGCGAGCCTATTGGAAAAGTTACTTTCCATCGTCAATCCGGGCTCTCAATGCTTAAATTATTTAAGTAGAACAGTTCAGCTGTATTTAACTTTTAAGTTGTATGCTTCGTCATTTAAACTTATGCTACCAACATTTGAATTCACTCATTATTTTTAGTAGGGATGTTCACTACCACTTTTTTTTTAGACTGATACTCAAATCATCAGTACTCACCAATACCGATACCAAGTGTCAATACATTAGTACTTATGATACATAAAATTTACCAAAAAACAATGACAGATCTTTTTTTTTTTATTACAAACTACAGCAAATTTCCTTAAAATTGAATGATATTAATGGCATTTGTTTTTCAATTTGCTCAGAAAACTCATTTTGCATAGAGCACACAATAAAATTAATTTAAAAAAATCAATAATTAAGATTAAACAAATAATCCAGTGGCCAGAAAAAAAAAGCGCATGGCAAACGCAATTAAAAACGGAAGAAGTTCCGTGAAGTTACACATTGAACCACAGATATACGTAGGTGATATTACTCACGACAAGAGTACTTCCTTAATGCACTGCCGGAAGTAATGTAATGAACAAGTGTTACCTCATAAGGAGACACACAGGAAACGAACAAGATGGAACAAAAATGTAATTCCCCCAGTTTTTAAGGTGTTTATAATTACATACAGATGCCACAAGTTGCCAGCAAAGCACTTAAAACAAAGAGGATCATAAAGCATCAACACTACGCATCTAGTTTGGACACAGTCATGACAACTGTAATAGTTGAGTACTGAGTAGTTATATCATGTAGCAAAAACAAACAAACCACCTTCACAAGAGGCTCATCAATAGCATTACTAGCTAGGTAAATTATTGACATGACATAATTGACATGGCGAGGTTTTTAATGGAGGGTAGATTCTAAAAACTGAACCCAACTGTGAATATATTTGGTTTCATTCTACAAGTAAATCAAGTTGAAAGCTTGGTTATGACCAAAGTACTCCTGTATTTAGTAGTATTTGCACGTGAAATAAAAACAAAAATTGCATGGCTAATGAGCAGCGAAAGAGGAAGGACATTTTCGAGGAGGCGACATTGAGCGTGTGGCTGACTTCAGCCTCTTCAGCTCTATCCATCTTCACTCGGTGATTACGTCCATTCGTCTGAGGAAGCGGTGTCTGGCGGCGGCTTCAAGATGTCCTCGAGGTGCTTGCGGCCGAGGCCTGGCCCGTTCGACGAAAAAACCTCGTCCGGGCCTCCGGAACACTAAAAACCGCAGCGCGCGCGACAGAATGCAGATGGGAATTTGCAAACACACGCCACACATGCAAACGTCAGCTGCGACGTGTGCGGCCTCTCAGCAAAGACGTGACGGCCGTCAATAGTTTTTCCGCGGCGGCAGTCGACTTGACGTTGAAAAACGCACAGCTGGAACCGACCCAAACGCACGTGACTGGCAGCTGGCCCGGCGCCGCTCATTAGGTGAGAGGCGACACCCCAGCTGCTGGATTTACTGCTCCACTCCCCACGGCCCAAGAACAACACCGGCCTCGCGTTGGAAATGTGCTCAGCGTTCAACGAGGGGTGACGTGCGCTAACTGCGCTCTGACCTGCGCACAACCTCCACAAACGACATCATGTTGCAATGCATTTGAACCAGTCCTGTCAGTCTTTTCATTTGTTATGTGACTGCAAGATTATGGATGACCAACACTGCCAAAATTCCAAATACATAAATGACAAAATGATTAAATGACTAAAAGTGAAAATAAAAACGGATATAAAAAACATATAATTCGAAAATTTAATCCAAAAAATTAATATAAATGGAAATAAAAACAACAAAATATATATAATATATACAAGATAGTCGTCCATTGCTGGAGTCCTCCAATGCAAGCCAGCGAGACTTCCTGAAAGGCAGTTTGCAACGCGGAGTCCAACCCAAGACACGCTTCGGACCGCCCCCTCATTTGAATATTTCGTCTTGGCAGTATGGACCAAAACAGCCAAAATTCAAAATGACTAAATAAATAAATAAATAAAAGAATGACTAAAAGTGATTATGAATCACTTTGGTGATGAAATAAATAAATAACTAAATGACTAAAAGTGAAAATAAAAATTCTAAAATTATATATATATATGAATAAATACATTTGTATAAAATTTTTGAATTATATTTTTTATATCTGTTTTTATTTTCACTTTTAGTCAGTCTTTTATTTATTTGTTTATTTAGTCATTTATTTATTTTGAATTTTGGCAGTTTTGGACCTCTATACAAGATATCCTTTCTGTACTCAAAAACACGTCATAGTCCAAAAGATGAAAAATCCAATTTGATCATAATAGCAAATTGAGTGTGCTTACAGTTTATAGTACTCTAGCTACACCATATACTATACTATATAATATACTATACTAAGCCTCATATTCACATTTTTGAAAACTCGATTAGGGCTAAATTGTATTTATCTTGCTCATAGCATCCTTTAGCTGCTGTGTTAGCTCATCCTACTTGACACGGCCTTTAAAGTAACCCACAATTTGTCAACAAACATTTTTTGCATTCCAAAAATTACACACGAAGAATTGATTGAGCACATTCACGACTAAAAACATTCCTTTTTGTTATTTTTATACATTGTCTGCGAGTGGGCGGTTGACCAGACAGTTGTGCAACGCTACCGCTAAAGGTTCTTTTTGTTTGCAGACTTTTTATTGACTATTTTTGATCCCTTTTATAGGCTCCGCAGCAGTGACTGGCTGGAATAAAATCTCTTCTATTTTCTGTGCCCGTCGAGTGTTTTTCACATTTGTCTGCGATCAAAGTAACAGAAGCTGGTTTTGGCCGGGTCTGAGGAGAGAGCGTGCCAGATTGGGAAGGACCGCTAAAGCCACCGACCGGTCACCGCTGGGGCTGAGCCGGACTTGACCGTTTCCTCCAATTACCATTCAACTCAAACGCTCATAAAACATCTCAAATTTCACTAAATTTGAGGCAAAATTGGCCTGAGGAAACTGTGGTGGTGTCCACTTACAGTACTTTTGTCTAGATGCTTTGAGTGGCTCATTGGTTGGAGATGATGGCCAGTGGATTTGAATTTGGGTCTTGGTAAATGTTGAGAGCATCTGTGTAGGGTCTGATGAGCTTTTATTTTGGTGGGTTACTACTTCCAGTTTTTGTTTCATGGCAGTGATTTGATAGGCCTCTCAGACATGAGCCTTTTGTGAACATAGGGGCTTTGATTAGACTAGTTTAGTGATTGGTGTTAAGCAATTCTGCTAAGCAATGTTTAGGATTATTCTGTTTTATTTTGGTAGGTTGCTATTTCATTCCTTTCTTTTTGTTTAGTCGGCTTGATACGACTCACAGCCGATCATATTGAGAAGCTGTTTGTGATCAAAAAGTCTTATGAATGTAAACATCAGTATTGCTCAGGTTAGGCACCGTTACCCATTTTATTTTGGTAGGTTGCTCCTTGCTTCCTTTTTTTCCTTTTTGTTATTTTGGCTTAATGACACTCCTGAGTGTCGTTACTGTGCAGCTTTTTGTGACCAAAGGTCCCATCGACTATTGATATGTGATGTTTCTGTCTATCCATACTTAGCACTATCGTCACTTTTATTTTGGTAGAATGTTGTTTTGTTATTTGCTTCATTGCCATTTGCTTGACAGATCTCCCAGCCAGTAGTTTTTTGTGAAATGACATTTATTTGGTTGTTTGGTAACAGTTGTGAGCAGTTATGTTTAACGCTATAATAATGTGTTTTGGTAAGGCTATTTGGCTATTTTGTGATTCATATAAGCATCAGTCTGCGTTCTATTCCAACTTTTATTTTGATAGGTAGCTACGTCCCGTTTTGGTTCCATTGCAGTGGCTTTTTGTGAGCAAAGGACTCTGATTTGAATCTGGATGTATCCACATTTTAAAGCCATTTGAAGGTGTTTGTGGCTACAGCATGTACAATTTGACACGTTTGTTTGCATTTGCAGCTGAGCGTGCTGATTAGCATCAGGCAGCAGGTTAGCATCAAGAATGTGGGCGGGGTCGCGATAACAGCCCTCTTGCACCCTCAGCCACCCGGAAAGAACCAAGATCCCGACAGACAAGACGGGTAGTCGGCTGCAGTAGACAATTTTGTTGTTGTGTTTTTGCGGTAGACTAAATACAGTGAACCCTCTCCGATATGCGAACTCACCTGTTTGTGAGTTTCTCTCAAGAAAATAACAAAATCTATTTGCTGAAACCACAAGATGGCACCAAAACGCCCTGCTTCTTCTGGCCGCCATTTTTATGGACAAGTAGCTAGGTACAGGGAAAGGTCCACTGCTAACAGCTAATTGCTAACGTAAGGTACGATAAATGCCCAAGTAAAGATGGATAATTTTTTCTATTGAAATTAATTGAAATTTCATTAATACATTCAGTTTTGCATGAAATGAAATAAAAAAAAATGTATTAATAATCAGCCATGAGGTGAAGAATATGTGGGTTTCACTAAGCTAGCATCCTTTCACTTCCGCATTTTTATTCCCAAACGAAATCATCTTTAATCCATTAATTTCCCAGGGTTGTGCTGAAAATTGAGTTTGAAATGATAATGAAGTGTTTTGGGATCATACTTTGGGGGTATGTTTTCGCTTGAAACTATTAACAGAAGCAATTCTAAACATTTTGGGGGTGGCATCTCCTCTTCATGGATCAAAAGCCGCTTGACATTTCTCCCATCTTATTTTTTCCGCCTCCCTTTAGTTGTCCTCTGGTGACTAATTAAAGTGTGTTTTGATTTCCCCCCCCCCCCCCCCCCTCCATCATCAGACACTCAATTAGAGTTGTCGATAGCGGGAAAAGGGAGTTTCCCGCTGGCAGTTTACAGTCTGCTGCAGCATGTGTGCCGCCGTCACCACAACAATAAGTCGTGAAATTCCTGTTTTTGAATCACACTTTTACTGCAAATGGAGTCAGAAAATCTCATATACTCCTACATAAGGATTGTACTTCCTGTTTTTGTAACCCATTCCTTTTGGCCTCTCATTGACCAACTTTTTGTAAACAAGGAACTTTCATTTGGATCACGTGTGACTGCTGTGGTGTGTTTAAGGTCCACTTGTAAACAAAAGGTAGTGTTTTACATCACTCTTGTTGGCTGGCTGCTAACTGGTTAGTTGCAATGCTTGTCACTTGTAAACAAAGAATGCTTTTTAAGTTGTGTTATTGTTTTGTTTTGTTCGGTTGTGCCTTGCTTTACCTTGATAGGACTTTGAACCAGTATATGGAGCTATATTGGAAACTTTGTCTTGGCAACACAAAGTATGTTTTTTTTTTTCGAAATTTGACAACAAGACGCATAGCTTTACTAGTTATCTGACATGTTGAGTGCGTCATGTGTATTGTGTTTTTTTTCTCCAAGTTTTTCTAGCCCAATGACACAGCAATGTTAAGCCCCGTTATTTTGTGTAGATGATGACTTATTATACTTAGACAGGTCTATTTGTGGGTATTTTATTCTTTTTGTAAACAAATGGTTTTCATTTGGATCTTGTGTGGAAGCTGCAGTACATCTTTTTGTAATTTGACAAGAAGAAGCACAAATATTGATGTACTGTAGATTAGCATTGTGTTAGCTTTTCATGCTAGTTGCCTAATACTGGCAATGTGTAAACAAAACTTAGAGCGCTTCATGTACACAACTTTTTGTTAACAAATGACTTCCATTTGCATCTTGTGTGGATGCTGTGCAGCATTTGAATCCAACTTTTTGTGATGTTTGACATAAAGAAGCGCAAAATGATTAATTTTACCTTTTGTGTGTCACGAACAAAAGTGAGCGCATTTTTCCCGATGCGTGTGTGAAAGAGGCTACTACAGCCTTTGCAATTCTGCAAGGTGCGAAAGTGGTGTGAATTATGTTCACAACATGCCAGCGCCACTGGCGGGATACGGAGCGAGCTGATTATCCGGCTCACAGCTGTCGTCGTCCCCCCCGTGAGGAATTTCAATTTGCGTAACGCGATCGGTCTAGACGCGACCCCGGACGCACCCTCAAAGTCCCCCGCTCATTTACGCCAATGCAACCAATCAGGCGGCTGGAGCCTCTGTGGGCGGGAACTTGGATCTCATGATAGCAACGATGGCAGATGCTCCCCAGCTGTTGACCATGTTTAGTTTCTGTTCAACGTTTTGTGAACAAAGGATTTTGATTTGAGGTTATACGATTTTGTGATTGGCAAGGCGCAAAGCAGCTTTTTTTAATAGCACATTTCATAAACAAGGTAACTCAGTCAGTGTGCTTCACATAATTAAAAGTATAGCATATGAAAGCATTGCTAGGTCCTGTTTATGCCTCTCAGCTGTCATGTAAGAACTTTTTGCGAAAAAGGGACGTTTGCATTTGCATTTTCAGCGTGACTCTCATTTGAGTCTGAATCTTGTTTGTGATATTTGACTGCTTTGTTCGCTTCTTGGGCTAGTTGGTTAGCAGCCAAATACTTGTCACTTGTAAACAAACGTCCACATTCTGTTACTTTTTGAGAACAAATGACTTTGACATTGATCCTTACTGCCCAAAGCAGTGCTTTTTTTTTTTCGTGTGACGTTTGACCTAGGGCTGCTCGATTATGAAGAAAATATTAATCATGATTAATTTGGTATTAATTGAAATCACAATTAGGACGATCATTTGTTCTTTGGACATGTTTAAATGTAAAAAATATTAAGACAAATATACTTTGTTGAAACACTATAATTATGCAAGGTTCTCTTTTGGACCAAACAAGATTTTTAATAAATTGGTTGTTTTAAAATAAAATAAAATAAAAGTGCTAATATATACTTTTAAACAACTCAAAATTAGTATTAATAATCTTTTACTTTTGTTTACAATTATGCCAATTTTGTAATTGTGGAGTGTAATAATTGAAATTGTGATTGAATGTCGATTCATCGCACATCTCTAGTTTGACCAGTGACTGACCCTACGCTAACTGGTTAGCTGCCCCATATACAGTATGTGCTTGTCAGGCGTCAACAAAAGGTAGAGTTTTTGTTTTTGTGCGCGTTAGCTGCCATTAGTGTGTGATGCGATCAAGTGGGCCTCCTCCTGGCACTCTGCGGTCGTTTGTAGCTCCACTTGCAACACACAATGGCTCCTCTCAGCTTTTTTGTTGATGTCATTCAGGTGATTCGCATCTCTGCTTTTTTCTGTCTGCGCCCCCAAAAACTTTTCATCTGCTCTCTCTTGCTTGGCGATGCTATCTGACGCTTGTTGTTTGCTTTTGTCGGTGCTCTCCGAGGACCAATGAGAGGGTTTTTCCACCGTCGGCAGTGGGCAAACAGAGAGGGAGGGAGGTCGGGGAGGGAGGGAGGGGGGTAAGGGAGAGAGTCTTCAAAATATGTACACACACAAAGCATCAAGTCTCTTATCTTGTTTGTTTGGAGCCTGTCTCCATTTGCTTTAAAGATAGTTGTGATGTTTATTTTCCCTCAATGGAACTTTTACTGATTATTCGAGGGGCTTTTTGTGCTTATAATTAGGCTTTGATTACATCGTTTTCTGTGGTCACGTGACTCAAAGTACCTGTCAGAGAAGTAAATGAAAACAAATGTCGGATATTTCGTACATGGACGGTCAAAAAGAAAAAGTATGTTGGTTGAAATGCTTTCTCGAAATGATTCACTTCAATGTGATTCACAGTCCGCGTCTTGAGCAAGCCAAACAAAGAGCTTTGTTTTATTTCGGATGGGAATGATGTGCAACCTTCAGCCTCGATTTATGTGATTTACGCACACTAATTGGATTGATTTGATTAGCGTGGGAACACAAACGAGGAAACAAGAGGTTGAAAGCTGAGAAACGGTTGCTCAGATTACAACTTTTAGCACCAGCGTGGCGATCTCGTGGGTAGGAGTTCTGTTCCAGAGTGGACAACTTCTCTTGTAGTAGTAATAGTAGAAGTTGTAGTAGAGTTAGTAGTAATAGCAGCAGTAGTGGGTAGTCATAGTCACAATGGCAATTGTCGTCTAAGTATTAGCAGACAAAAATAAATCCTGGCCACCACATGGAGTAGAAGTTACGTAAAAGCCACTTGTTATGATGGCCTTTTGTTTTTCTCATCTTACAAGCAGACTGTGAAAAACGCCTTTGAGGATCAAAAAAACAAAATAAAACATGAAAGCCGCAGTGCTGGGAACATGCTGGTAAACTCGCCCAAACAAAAGCAAACAAAGCAAATCCCACTTTATCAGCACAAATCAATGCAAATAGCAATGCGTGATGAGCCTATTTTGTGTGTCGCGTTCTGTAGGTGGAGCTGCACCTGAAGCCCATCCAGTCTCTGCTGCGCCACCAGAAGCCTCTAGTACTGGTCCTCAACTCCGCGGAGGCACTCGTGTGGAAGGTGAAGACCGAGGGCCTCGCCCTGGGTGTCAGGCGCACCTTTCACGTGAGTTTTGCTTCCCCCGAAAATGGGAACTCGGCTTATCCTGTGTCTTTTCAGAATTGTCTTCCTCACTTTTCAGTTTTTAGTGCAATCGCAGCAAGACAGCAACTCAAAATTTTGTACAAGCAAAGGCATATCATAACTAACCTACAGTTTTCTCCCAACAAGATTTAAGAATCCTATTTTGAGTTTTTCAATATTCTATTTACACTGAAATGTTTTAAGAAAAACAATTAAAATGTATAATCACTCAGATTTCATATAACACTTATTTATTTTACTCTGCAAGTCAAGTCAAGTCGCCATCTTTATTTATATAGCGCTTTCAAACAGCCTTAGCTGTCACAAAGCACTTTACAGAAAACACAACATAAAACAATGTTTAATTCATTTTGCAATTCAGATTAATTTTTTATTTTTACAATAAAAAAATTACAATTGTAGTTAAAACATTTATATTTTTATATACTATTAAAATAATATTTATTAATTTATTTATTTATTTATTCATGGAGAAAAAATAAACAACATAATTGGATGTCAATGTTTTTTTAAAATATTATTTTAAATTTTAAAAAATCTATTTAAAAATACTCCTATAATTTTGTCCCATTGTATGTTATTATTTAAAACAAAGATTAAAAATATTCCCCATAAATCTTAAAAAAATAAAATGAAATATTTAATTAGTAAATACCCTTAATTGAAAAATGTGTTTATTATAAAAATTTGACATTTCAAATAGCAAAAATCAATTCCCTAAATATTCACAGTTGTATAATGTTCCACAGTTTTTTCCATTGTATAAAAAAAATAAAAAAAATTAATTATTTTATATTTGTGCTGAAAGAAAGAAAGAAAGAAGCTTATCACGAGTGTCTGTGTATTTTTGTGAGAGCTGCCAGCCGGCCATCATCAGGCGTCAACGCCGAATTGGCAGCGACGACGGACGGAACGCAGCTGACGGTCGTCTTTGAGAGGCGCAACAGGCCGTTTTAACCGTCGTCTCCGTTACGCTTGCGATTCTTGCAAAAAAAACAAAATTATGCTAATGAATGTTGATGGGTCACTAAAAATGGTGACTCACACATTGTAAAATGTTTGCCAGTGAAACGAAAGAACGGATCCCAGATGCTTGAGGCTTCTCAAGGCTATGACATTTCCTTAAAGAATCCCACACAAGCGCAGCCCGCAGCGCTATTTCATTATTTAACCGTTTAATGATGTCTGCAGGGGAAATGCGAAAAACACAAATTATACGTTTGGGCATTTTTAACACCATTTAAACATGCACGCTATTAGACAGCTTGACACTTATGTGCTCTTCTATGAGTCTTATTTATTTATTTATTTATTTTACTCGATCTCCCATTCATTAATGTTTGGAGGTGGGGGTTCTGTATTTTTATTTTTATGGAGCTAGCTATCACAGAATGTTAGCAGCATAGCATATTCCCACACTTTATGAGTAGAGAGACCCTTGGGGTGTCACTAAGGAGTTTTGACGGTGAGCGCGTGGAGCAACGCGATCAGGAAAGGAGACGGTTTTTGGACCGGGACTTTTTTCCTGGATGTCCACGAGTCGCCGTTGATCGTCCAGTTCGGCGGCCGCTCGCTCGGCCGCCTTTGGAAACGCTTCACAGGCCGACGCTGTTGCTGTTGGCCGACTCTCTTCGCGTTTTTCACTTCCTGAAAAACAGGCCAAAGTGGGGCTTTTGTTGTAAAACATGTCCTCTCCGGCTCTGGCCGTCAATCAGCGAGCGCTGACACGAGGCCAGCGATTGTTTCTCTCTTGGGACGCGCCGGCCTTGTTGACTTTTGCGGTCGAGTCTTGTTGCATTTAGGCGGGAGGAGGTTCATATTTTTTACGAGTCTTGATGGAATAAACTCTTGTCTATTTCTTTTATTCTTGCACTGCTGGCTCGCGTTGCCCATTGTTTGTCGGCCAAGACGTTTGGTTTGGTTCGGCGCTTGGATTTGTCGTCGCTGTAATGATGGAAACAATGCAACAGAGGCATGTTTAGGTTTTTATTGGAGACAGCATTAGTTAATACTGGAACACATGGCTTCGTTTTCTGTCTGCAGTAGGATTCAATTAGCGTGTTAGCGTTTTGCGGCCATTGCATCGTGTCCCACTTTTACACTCTTAGTTGCCAACTATTCTTTTCTTTTTGGGGGCATTTCTGTGGAATAACTGAGTGTTTTTGTTACATTCAAAGACTATTTCAAAACGGTTTATCAAAGACTTAAGTTGTCTTTGACGTTTACAAATATGTTTGTTCGGTGCTTCAAAAATGTTTACACAATACCTAAGATGCATAAACATGTTTACAAACCGGTTGGCCAGGTTCATTGAAGAAGTCAAAATCTAAATTGTCATTGATGCTTGTAAACGGGTGTAAATGTTTTTGTGAAAGACACTAAATTGTCTGATGTTTGTAAAAACACATTGAACACTAAATAGTGTACATTGAAATGTATACAAAAAAGTGTTTTTTGTTTATTTGATTTTATGCTAAAGCATACAAAAGGCTTTGATGCAGCCCCTTAACTGCGCAGAACGGTTAAAGCAATGGTAGTTATTACAAAAACGGCCAGCAGGTGGCAGCACATTTTAAGAGATCAACTAGGCCATGCTGCAAACAAGCTAATTTACCCACAATACATGAAACTTAGCTATATTTTAATGCTAATGGCTGCAAAACAGAAACCGATATAAATAAACTTTTTTTCTGATGAAAGAAGAGACTCTAATCTTTCTTTTGGGAGGTTCCATGTTTTTATGGCAATAGAACATAATATTCTTTGGGCCTTGCAAAATCCAGTAAAAGCGAATGGGATTGCTTCAGTGAAAATGGCTGGGAGTGAATTAGTTAAAGTCTTTAAAATCATCATTAAATATTTTGAAAACATGAACATAGGTTCAAACCCAGAACCTTCTTGTGAGGCAAGAGTGTTAACCGCTTTTCACAATGTCCTGCCATTTTTAATATTTGTAGTGATTATTGCTTATATAAATATACTGCTGTGTAGTACAGTATAGGCCATTTATGAATCTTACTCAAGTGGAACTAACTGGAAGTTCGCCGCCGTGCTTCCCAGCATTCCGGGTCCCATTGGCCCGTCGGCTGGGCTCGCATTGGGTGAGAGTGAGGGAGGGAATGTGTTCAAGTGCTTCCTTGGCTTCGCTGCGTCAAATTCCTGAGGTTGGAAAGCCTACAGCTCATTTGGCGTTCAGGCTACCCCCCCCCCCCCACACACACACACATACACACAATTTAATTCCAACTAATTACAGGCTTATTCCCGCAAATTAACTGATAAACTCCGTATGGCTTAGCGCAGACACCCCAGACGCACATTTAGAATTTCCATTGTACCTGATGTGTTTTTAATCATTACAAGACGACAGGGTTAGTACAACCAAACGTACGTACTTTGTAAACAAGTGTCGGATGAAGCTCATTTTGTAAACAAGACAATTTCACATTCTCCCAAACATCAGATAGTAGCTATGCTAGCTTTTTTCGAAAACATCAAAAGCAATCTGGATTCTTACATGGTTGCAACACGTATTTTTTGTGAACATTTGCCTTTTTAAACATCAGACAATCTATGATTTTGGATTAATCTGTTTTTAAACGCCAAAGACTGCTTGAGTCTTGGATGACACAAAATTGCATATTTCCAAAACGTCAAAGTCAATCTACAACTTTTTGCGGAAACATCAAAGACAATCTAAGATGGAGTCATCTCTTTTTTATGAACATCAAATACAATGTATGAATCTTTGAACTGAGCATACATATCTTGAAAACATCAGACAAATTACTAGTCTTTTCTTCAATTTTTATAAATGTCAAAGATTAAGATGAATCTTAATTTGACAAACATAAATGCAAATCTACGTGTCTTGGATGAATGTCTAGTTTGTAAACATCAAGGACAACTTCAATCTTGTATGAACTCCAGTCTTTGATGAACGTCAAAGAAGCATTTGATGTACTTAACATGAGTGTCTTGGAAACATCAAAGACCATCTAAGAGTGTTGACATAGTCTTGTGTAAACAAATCCAATCAAAGCTTGTAAACATCAAAGACAATTTAAAATCTTTGTAGAATGCAGCAAACGTCAAAAGAGTTTTGGGATGTGATCACGTACGCCGATGAAGACGTCTTATTCCCGTCGTGCTTCTGTCTCGGAATGCGACGCCGGCTAGCTCCGAGATGAAAAGGATGCAGCAGGCCGCTCGCAGAGCGATGTTTGAACAAATGAACGATGTTTATCTCTGTGAAATGAAGCGCGATCCAGCAGACCACAGACTGAATATTCAATTTCTGAGACCACTACTTGTTTTTTTTGTGTGTTTTTTTACATTGCATCTGAAGAGTATTTACAGGTTTTTTTTAAAGCTACCTCTGTGTTCATATTGACTAGAAAAAGTATGTGTTTCCTGTAACGCGCCGTGTTTTCCTTCCTCCTTCAGGTACCCCAGGGCTCTGAGGTTCGTTTCCAGCCAGGAAACTTTTCCCTCTCCTGTCAGGTCCAAAAGGAGCTCCTGCTTCCCCACGGCAACGAACACCTCCTCAGCTGGGCCCAGAAGATGTACGGGGCCATCACCTCCTTCTCCGAGCTCCGGATGACTCAAGATATCTACATCAAAGTCGGAGAAGGTGAAATTCCCAACATTCCTCAACACACGCCTGCAGGCTTCCCGACGATCGTTTTTTTTAAAGGCCGTGGCAGGCTTGTGTGTTGTTCGCTTAGATATAGATAGAGAAGTAGACCCCCCCCCCCAAAAAAAGTCGCAAGAAGCCATGCCTGAAAGGTCAAAGGTCAGCCATTTTGGTTTGAAGTTGTCATTTCCAAAGGTCCTTCAAAGATGATCTAGGACTTCAAAAATCGTGCCAAATAAGGAAGCGTTCGTCTTTCTGCATCGAGGAGTCAAGCTCTTAATGCTCTCTTCAGCTGCTCTTTGATGCTGAAAACACAACAAGGTTTGTTGTTTTTAGCGCTTTACGTCAAACCAAAGCTTGGGCAGTCCAGCTCAGATGACAACCTGAAGAAAAAGTGGAGACAAGTAAATATGGACCAGATGCTAACCTTGCTCCTTCTGACCTGGGGAAGAAAAAAAAAGTTCCCTGAAGACCCTCACACACACAGATGGACATAATGAGACGCACAGATCGTCGACAAGGACTAACCACCATCTTCTTTTCTTTTTTTTTTCAGATCCTCTCTTCTCCGACACGTGCAAGATCGACAACAAGTTCCTGTCCCTGAACTACCTCGGCGGCTACGTGGAGCCTCAAGCCTCCAAAGGTTGCGTCCTCTCCGCGGCCCACCACGACCAGGAGGTCCACGTCGTAGAGCTACAGGCGCCCAACTCCAGCAGGTCTGCACTTCATTTACGTTGGATAGAACATTCAGCATGTAAATATTAGAGATGCATGCACATTCAATATTCAGTTTATATGCACCATTAGGGTTGTATAGAACATTTGCTATGTATGTGTTCTTGCTATTGCAAAAACATTCATTGTAATGCAAATATGGTACATTAGGGTCTCTATGGATGTATAGGCGCGAAAAAACTATGTAAAAAGCTACATTAGAGTGGTTAGCACTTCTTCTTCTTTTTTTTTTTAATCAAGCTCCCTGTGGTTGTCTAGTGCGTTCCAGGTGGAGGTGATAGTGGAACTGCGGCCGCTGGAGGACGACGCGCCGCTCCACCGTGACGTGGTTCTGCTGCTCAAATGTGTCAAGTCGGTCAACTGGGTCATCAAGTCCCACAAAGTGGCGGGCAAGCTCACTATTGTGGTAAGTAAATTGGGATGAATTAATGCCACTTCAGTTTATTTAAATGGGGAGAAAATCCTGGAATTAAACAAAAAAAAATGTTTTTCCCCACGCAGGCTTCTGACAGCGTCAGCATAAGTTCAGGTACGGAGAGGCTGATGCAAGTGTCCAAATCCCCCAAGCAGCACTTACCATCCGGGCCGCAGGCGCTGATCCAGTGGGCTGAGGAGCACCACTACGGCCCGGTCACCACCTACACCAACACACCTGTGGCCAACCACTTCAACGTGTGGCTCAAACAGCAAGGTAACCATTTGTGAATTCAAGTTTTATAGAACATTAAATATGATACATTCGAGTTGTATAGGATATTAGATGTGTAAATATGGAACGTTAGAGTTGTATAGAACATTACATTGACATTAGAGTTTTGTAGCACTTTGAGTATTAAATATGTTACATCGTAGTTGTATGTATGTTGTATGTAAAATATTAAAGTGTTTAATTATGATTCACCTTTTTTCTTGGATTAATTTATTACAACTTTTTTTTGTAAAAGGACTGTAACTTCTTCCATAACAATCCTGCTTAAGTACCTTCTTCCTAAAAATACAACAACAATAAAATAAAATTTTAAAAAAAGTCACAACTTATTGCAATGCATTTATATGCATTTATATTTTCTTGTAACATCTTTCCCCGGAAAAAAAATCAAGTGACTTATTTTCTGATTAATTCAGGTTTCTTCTTGAAAAATGGGATTTTATCGACGCACCATTGCAATATTTTTATTTATTATTTATTGCAACATTGAGATCTACATTTTTGTAACAACAACAACAAAAATGAAAGAAAGTGTTTTTACAAAAAAACTAAATCCTGTCCTTGTTTTTATGAGATTGCAACTTATTTGGAAAAAACTTTTTTTTCCAATAACAAAAATATATATTTTTTGTGTTTGTTTTGAAATCACTTGCAAGGAGCATGCAGCAAGAGGCTGAAACTGACTAATGGAATATGAGTTCATTTAAATGTAGTGTACTTCTTCTTCTTCAAGACGTGTCGGACCACGCGGAAAGCATGCTACCCCCGGAGCTGTCCATACTGCATCCTGGCGGACGTGGCGGGGGCTCTCCACGCCGCTCGGGCCTGCCCTTCCCGTTCTTTCCGCCTATGTCAGAGGGCCTGCCCCACCTGCCACCGCCCTCCCTGCTGGACGAGCATCCCTGGGAGAAAACGGAACCCGAGGAGCACCGGGCCGTCCTCAGCGTCGGGCTCGTCGTGCAGTGCCATGACGCCAAGATGGTGGTCAGCATCAGCAAGGAGAGCCTCCAAGTGAGTCCGGAACGTCACCGGCTTTTTTATTAGGTACAGCTTATGATAGCAAAATGTCATTGTGGTTGCCATGCAATTAGGCCAATGGCTTTGCGCACGCCAACCTGACGCTTCAAGACCCACAATGCAAAGCAGCGGTCAACGCCACCCACTACACGCTGGAGACGCCGCCCAACGGTTGCCAGACTACCGTTTACCCCCTGCAGGGAACATCCAACGCCCTTCACATCAACACTGTGAGTCCATCAACATGCAATTATGTTTGTTTATTTTTCTACGAGTAGGAAGTCATGTGACTTCCTCTGGGGCAAAACAAAGTTGTAATTTCATGAAACTGTTGCCATATTGTACTGTATATTCTGAAATGCAATTCAATATAATTTCGGGGTATATATATATATATATTTTTTTTAAGAAACAAAAATAGATTTTGCAAAATGTTTCAATAATACATTTTAATTTTGAAAGTAACATTTTTTTTCGATGTTATGTTTGACTTTACATTTTTTGAGAATAAAATCATAATTTTATATTTTTTTAAAGTTTTTTTTTTTCAGAATAAATTCACTAATTTTAAAAAATAAAATTAAACAAAAGTTTTTTTTCCCAGGAAAAGTCATGTTGTGAAAACATTAGATTTTTTATAGTAATCTTTTGATAATTTTTTTAATTCAATGAAAAAAAGTTTTTGTTTCATTTTTTGGAAATAAAAATTGTTGGATTTTTATTATAAAATGTGGTCATCTTCAGAATAAATGTACATATTTATGAAAATGTTTTTTTAATTGTAATCCTTCAAGAAAAAAAACATAATTTAAGGAAGGGGGGGGGGGCATTGTGGATTTTTTTTTTCCAAGAAAAAATATTTACATATATATATATAGTTTTGTAAAAGAGTTATCTTTCAACAATATAGAAAGAATTTTATTTGAAAAGCTTCCCCTTTTGAAGGATTTTTGTTTTTCCAAGAACCCCTTCTTGGGATACGTTATGAACTTTGGCGTGTTTGTGGTGTTAGACCTCTGTTATCTGCGTTATGGTGGAAAGCATCCAGGATGTTTGCTCATCCTGCCTGACGTCTACGCGTCTGTCTGTCTGCCCGTCCGCTGCAATTTTAACAACCTGGGCGCATGTCCAAGTGCTGCTTTTGTATAGCGCGGGGGTTAAACTATGAACTCTGCTCCAAAAAAGATGAATTGTCACTGAGTGGATCCCTCATGACCTTCTCTGGGGGCGTTCAGTGCGACAGGAAACTGGTGGATTCTTCATTGTGTATCGTGTATGATGCTAATTGTTCATTTTTGAACTGACATGACCTCAGATAAGCGTTAGAAAATGGCTGAAGAATTTTTTTTTTGACTGATTGAAGGCTACATCAACAATACAACTATTATTAAAATGTAAAGGACACTAGCATCTATTTTTTCTTCCTTGTCAGGTCCTGATAAGTCACAGCGAGTTGAAGGACGGGAGCGGCGGGCCCCTGGAGTACGAGGACCAGGAATCCGGCGAGGTTCTCTTCCCCAGGGAGGCCGCGGACCTGGAAAGGATGCCACCCAGAGATCAGCTGTCAATCATAACGGTAATAACAACAAACAAAATGTAGTCTTTCACTTTTAAAGTCCTCAATTTATGTTTACTTGTTGTTCTTAAGCCATGTAAATGTCCTGTATTCAGAAAAGAGACACAGTATGTCTGCCATTTTTCTTCCCGGGGCCCTTCACTAAGGCAAACTCCTCCTACAGATTTTGTCCAATCACAACTAAATTAAAACCACATTTGCTAGACAGATGGATTATGCTGAATTGCTAATTCCTTGATTGCTTATGGGCGTCATGTGGCAGCAAAGTTTGCCAACTCTTCAAAACAAGTTATGTATCAAACAAGCGATTCATGCACCCCCTACTGGCGAAATGTATAATGATGCACCAAATTTCCCATCAGGTTCTTAAAGAATGTAATCAAATTTGCTATTTAACTTGTTTTTAATCTCTCCTGTCAGTTCAACTGCACGTACCGGCAGGAAAGCAAGAAAACCACGGAAGCGCCGCCCAAGAAGATCCCAGGAAGGAGTGCAGCTCGGCAGGTGAACATTTCGTTCCGCATGGACCTGTACGACGCGCCGCCTTCCAACCAGCCGTCCCGCCAGGCCTTCAACACCGTCTCGCAGAACCAGAAGGTTTTCGTGGAGGTTTGTGCTCGTCTCTTTTCTTGTTGGACAACTTTCGCCCTTGATTTTGGCCGGATTGTGATGTCATAAATGTGCAAGATAACTGAAACATCTTCAGAAGTGCAGTAACTAAGTATTTGTACTTTGTTACTTCCCACCACTGCTCATGAGTTCCCCTCCCGGTATCCCGGCAAATATTTACTTGGAGAAGGTCAAGGGAGGTGGCACGCACTGGCCTTTGAAGCGCCGATTGATGACGCTATCAGCGGGAGCCAACAAAAGAGCTCTGTGTGTTTGCCGCCAGCTTCTTGGCCGTCAGAAGTGGCACCGTGCTGAGAGCTGACCTCGACGCGCAAAGTGCAACTCGCGCCAAAAGGGCCGCTTTTGTTTCTTGGGCTTTTTTCTTTTTTTTTTTTTTAGGAGTTCAACAGGGCCTTTGCTGACCTTTGAGAAAGTGGAATTAATTAGCTGGGTCACTATGTACACTTTGGTGGACTTTTTTATTTGGTGGTATATTAGATAATATAGAGAATATTAAAATTGGAAATGAGGAGACAATTTAGTGTACTAACAAAATTGAATGGCCTTTTAATCTACTTCCTTGAATTTGAATATGTAGTAAGGTGAAAGTTGCTGACCCATTTTCAAAGCAGTCCGTGACCATGAGCGGAAATATTGCAGTATCAAAATTACAGTTCTAAAATTAGCTTTTTTGAAATAATTGGATTTAATAAAAAAATAAACAGTATGCACAATCTATTTTATTTATTTATTTTAAGTCAGTGTCCAATCACTGGCGAGCTATTTTTAGATCACACCTGTGTGCAACTCATGTTGTCTTATGTTGGAGTTTGCATATCTTTTGTCTTATTAGATCCCGCCCTCACCTTAATGCTAACAGTCAATTTGACCTCGTGGAACCCCTCGTTCATTTTGGAAAGACAATAAGTGAATGGACAAACGTCCGATGTTGTCTCTCGTCTTTCAGGTCACGTCGACGACATCGGACGCGGACGTGGGCTTCAACATCCTGTCGTGTTTCGTTTCGCCCGACACCAACCCCAAAGAGGAGTCGTCATACACGCTCATCGAGACCGTTTGTCCCACCGACGGCTCGCTGAGCTTCCGGCAAAACGCGCAGAAGGACAAGAAGAGCTTCAGCTTCACCTTCAAGTCCTACTTGAACGCGTCGCGGCTCTTCCTGCACTGCACGATGGCGCCGTGCGCCGACGATGCCAACCCTCACCTTGCACCGGTATGCACCTTGATTGACGCCCGTTACTGGCTCAATGTCGTATTGACGTATTGCTTCATTTTTGTCAAGATTTGCGCTGTGTCATTGTGGCCCCCCCACATTTTATTTTTCCATTTTCACTCAATTTTAATGCTTAAAACAAAAACACCAAAATTGGAAATTCGAAGCAAGGAAAATTGAAATTTTTGATTGTCAACTTTGTTGACCTGTTGTGACGTTGTTGTTTGTTTGTTCGGTCAGTGCGTGGGTGCGAGCAGGCCGTGCGATTCCCTGCAAGGGGGAGACATCCTCAACATGATGATGAACGCCAGGACCAGCAGCAAAGCCCTCGTCCTGCTGGACGGGGACCACCCACCCCACATGACAGGTCAGAACGCCAGCCACGCTGCAGCTTCTGCCTTTGTTTGTTTGTTTGTTTGTTTTTCAAGTTCTTCGTGGAAAAAAGTAGGAAGTAGTAAGAATCTTTTCAAAAGGTATTCCTGTGCAAAATGTCGAAAGTTGCCAAACTCAACTTTCTTTCCCGTGGAAAGTTTACCAGAAGCCCCTTTGAGACATTTCACTTGGTCAACTTTAAACTTGTGCCAAGTGATTTTATGCATAAAGTAAAAGTACTGTTTGTTCTCTACTACTTTACTTTTGCTTGATTTTATGCAGCTTTATTTTTGCTTTCCTTTGTGATACTTTAACTTTATTCTGATCTGATGTGTTTCACACTTATTATATTGGCACACTTTAATTCTGCTTCACTGTACTTTTACTTTACTTTTGGCTTAATTACAGCACTTTTACTTCATGCTACTTTTATTCATCTTTGCTTTATTCAACATTTACGTTACTCTCGTCTGACTGCAGTATTTTTATTTTACTTTCTGCCTTTGTCCACTTTTACTTTGTTGTTTTACTGTACTATTTTTAGTGTACTACTTTTACATTTACTTTAGTCTGATTTACTCTACCTACTTGTCTTACTTAGTTTTACTTTACTCCTTGCCTACTTTGCATATACTTTATTTTAGTGTACTTTGACTTTACACTGCATTCATTTTCTTTACTTTGTTTTACTCTGCTTTTACTTCGCTTTGTGCTTCAAGTTACTTTACTTTGACTTTATGTTATCTCATTTTGCTACTTTTATTTCTATTTCCTCCAATCTTGTCTTGTTTACTCTACCTGACTTTACTCTTCTTTGTCTTACTTCACGCTACTTTACTCTTAGTTTGCTTTGCTATATTTTTACTTCTCGCTGCTTTACTTTTACTTGCCATTGCTTTACTTCACGCAACGCTACTTTATTCTGCTTTACTACTTTGCTTTACTCTACTTTTACCACGCGCTAATTTCATTTACTGTACTTTTGGTTGCTTTGCATTAATTAACGTAAAAAAAAAAAAAACCCTTTTTTTCCTCAGTTTTATTGTAATTTAAAGCACTTTACTACAGTATTTGATTGCCCTTTAATTACAGGGCAGAATACATTTGTCAGTGAAACTGACTTATGTACAATGATTGTATGTTTAATTGCATATCGGTGCTCTCATACGCAGTAAAAATGTCCCGTGTGAGTGTGAATGTTGTGCAGTGTGCATGTGTGTGTGTGTGTGTGTGTGTGTGTGTGTGTGTGTGTGATAATTAGTGTGTAGTGTAGTGTGGTGTGTGTGTCAGAAATGAAGTCACACAACAGTGAACATCACCTCCCTTACATCTGCTCCTCATTACGTGTCATCATCTTGTCTGTTTACATCAACCGTTTGTACACAAGCGCGTGTGTGTGCGTGCGCGTGGCGGAGGCCCAGCTTTTGGCTGCTGGCTCGCGATGAGGGAGAGCTGGAAAAAGGAGTCATACGAGCACTAAGCTCCAGTTGTTTTCACTTAGCAGCTTCGGCTTGCACCCCCCACAAACCAAACCACCCCCAACCCACTCCAGTGTGTGCGCGTGTGAGAGTGTGCGTGTGCGTGGATCTTAGTCCTAGAAGATCACTCCTTATTTAGCCACTCATCCTACTCCACCAGGGGATAATCTCGCTCACCCCCCTCCGAATTATCGGCCGTCACCTTTTGGAAGCGTCCATGTGATGATGTCACTAGTACCACGCGCACATCCCCCGTTGAGGCGTCAGCATGACTCTACTTTTGTCTTCTTCACATTTTACTAATGCTTCTTACTTTTACAGTACTTTGCTGGAAAACAATACTCTCGAAATGTTGTTTAAAATTGCATGGAGATGTATCCACGTGTGACGTACGCCAAAAAATCAATATAATTCTTGCTCAGTTGCAGACTATGAAAATTTCAAATTATACGACGTGTTAGTCGTCAAGGTTTCCATTAAGGAAGTCTTGTAGCGTGAGCCGAATCCTGGAGGAACGTCGCGTACCGACATTGGCGGATTTACGACATTTTTATTTTTTCCGCCGTCTCGGAGCGCCGGTGCCAGTGTTGACGTTGGACGGGCCGGCGTTCGATTCCTGGGGAAGACGCGGTGGTGAGCATGTTGCTAAGCTAGCTGGAAAAAAGGCCGCATTATGCCAGGCTTTATGTTGTGGGGCAGTGTACCGTCACTTCCTGGTTCTCCTCCAATCACCAGTCACTCTCTCACCCACATGAACATACAGTGCCTTTAGGGAATGTAGGAATATTCACAACAACTTGATGACTGGAACAAACTGTTTCACTTCTAAGCATGACATTTCGGAGGCATGTCTGTCATGAGTAGACCCACCAAAAAGTCTCAAGAAGCCGTGACAGGGAGTCTTCCATTTTGCTTTCAATCGGCCATTTTAGATTTGTCCTGTCAAGTCAATGTTTTTTTGTATTTTTATTATTTTTATTATTTCACTTATGATGCATGACATTTAGGAAGCATTTCTGTTGCTAATGGACTAACCCAAACAAGAAATCTGCCATTTTGATTTGAAGCGGCCATTTTAAGGTCCATTTGGGCATTTCAAGTGGTGGTTCAGATGAACTTAGCTGAACTTAAATGTTCCCCCTTCCTTGTGGTCGATGTCAGCAAAGTTTGTTGACTTGACATAAAATCCCCCAAAGCAAAACAAATGTCTGTTTTTGTATACCCAACTGACTGGATGCAGACCGTTGAACACTGGTTCTGATTTCTGAGGCTCGCATTGCAAGTTCACCGAGGGGGGGGGAAGGGGGGTCTGTTGATGCGAGCGAGGGTGCCCTCCAGTGATGACCGATCATCTATCTGGCCTAATGAAAAACACATCGTCGAAGAATAGAGGCCATTGTACTCGGGCGAAACTTGGACGTGCGCCAGGCGACATTATGGCCGACCCGGTGAGGTTCATCGCTCAAGACCCCGACAGCACATTCCACAGAAAAGAAGAGCTTCATCAGCACGCTGCATAACAGACTTTTTAAATGTTTATTTTTAAAATTGTCTGTGTTTATGCCTGTTTGTGTCTGTATTTTATTGTCATTTTAAAATGCATAAAATTACATAGTTTAACTTACATTGTACAAACAATTATCTAAATCAGTTTTTTTGTATTTATTTATCAAATGTATTATTATATGAATATTTTCTTCACATATTTTTGTATATATATAATATTATAAATATTACTACCTTTTAATTGTTTTTCTATGTGTATTGCTATATTTTTAGATATATATATGTTGTATTTATTTTAGAAAGTCATAAATATATTTAAACATTATATCATTTCTGTTTCACAGATGCACCGCCACAAGCAGCCCCAGATGATCCAACCAATAAAAGTAAGTTATTTTCTGGAACATGTAGCCGATTTTACGAGCATGCATAAAAGATGATAAAAGCCTAAATCATTGATCATCTTTTTTTTTTTCTTTTTTTTTTTCAGACACGGCGGCGCACCTACTAGACACGCCGACGGTATTGGGAATCGCCTTCGCCGCCTTCGCCATCGGCGCTCTACTAACTGGAGCGCTTTGGTTCATCTACTCGCACACAGGTGAGCACTTTTAAGGAAAACAGAAGCTTGCGCAAGGAATGTGAGGAGTGTCAAAAATGCGGCCAAACATCCTGCGGCGCACAATAACACGGACTGCGGCTACTTCCTGTTGCGCGGCGGCGAGGGCCCGATCGTCTTTCCTGCCTTTGAGTGTTGTCAGGGATATTCTCCATGTGGAAATTCCCTCCGGTTGGGTTGCGTGGGCTCTCGCAGGAAAAAACTCACAATCCGTCTTCTTCATGCCAACATCTTCTTCTTCCTGCGGGACCCTTGACCAGGAAGTGAGAGGTTGCCTTTGGTAGACTCGTGCATACCGTGCAGCACTTTTCTATAGTACTTGTCCTCACGAGGATCACAGGCAGAGATGAGGACTCGAGTCGACTCAAAGGACTGTTCTGACGAATTGTGACTTAACAAAAACGTAGACTTGTCCTGTCCTGTCCTGTCCTGTGCCGTTTTGGTCCATTTATCTCTGTTTGTTCCTTCTTCTTTTTTTTTAATCAATACTATTGGTCTGGGTTGAAGTATTGCAAATGTCGCCTGTATGGAAAGTCTGGATATTTTTTTAGATAAGTGAAACTAGATACATTTGAGAACGCTTGTTTTGTTCAAATGGATCGCTGCAATGCTTAGATACAGAAGAACGTTTGTAAACCATGGAGGTAAGTTTCCGAGCAGATTCATAGCCGAATAATAAATGAGGTTAATCATCTTATTGTTTTATTTATTGCATCACTCATGGCTCTAAGACCTTTGGAAAAAAACATTTGGAAAGATAACGAAACACCAGTGTTTTCGGGGACCTGTCTCACTAGCTGGTCCTGTCCAATCCTGTTCTATGGGGTAGAGGCCACGGACTTCCGGGTTTTACACATCAGCGCCGTGTCCGGCCACAGCTGGCCGCGTTCCAACACTCGCACCCCCACCCCCTGCGCACCTCCTCCCTCAATGGTGTAGCCCTGCTTGGCACGCATTCCCTTTTCTGTTCCGTCCTATTTGTTGCTGGTTGCGTACCTTCTTGTTAGGGTGTCGTGCTGCCCTCCCAGTCCGCATAGTATAGATCCAACTTCTATGTAACATTGTGCCATATCAGGTAGTTTTACAATTGTTTTTCTCTGTTATTTTCTGCTTTTCGCTCTCTCTGTTCAATAGGACAGGTTTTTCAAAAATTAAATATAGCATCCAGGCCCCGGGACAATAAATTAGTGATTGTGGACAAGGCACAGGTGCAAGAAGACAAAGTTTTTCATCCATCTTGCATAAAATGACCTTACAAGGCAATATTGATCCCGTCTAAAAATATCCTGCTGACTTTTTAAGCGTTCAAGCACCAAAACAGAGCGAGTGAGCGTCGACCCTTGAGACATAAACGCCTTTTGCTTTGCTTTTTTTTTTTCTAAGCCCGTCACAGCTGTACACCATAAATGGTCTTCAGCCTTCAATATGCTGAATGTTTGACACTTTGCTCGTTACGTCCTTAACAAATCTTTTTCTTACACTTTTTGTTAGACTTTGTCTGGCCAGCACTCCAAACACGCGCGGTGATGTCATGAAAACATTTACCTTTTCTAGCGGCACCAATGGACGCTGTTTGATGCTCGCTGACTGACATTCACTCGCTGACGTCAGTTGTTGTTTGCTTCTGACAAGATGAGGGACACCTGCAATCTAAGATCTGTAGCAATCGGGATGTTGATAACAACCACTTTTCGGATATAAAATAGATGCAGTGGAGTTGTTCGAGCTGACTAAAGATAACTAACGGTGTATGTAAAATAGAGGTGCTCTTTGGGCTTGCTAGCTAGCTAAAGCTACAGCTAACGATGTAACACAATGATGTCAAGTGGAGTGGTCGCGTTACCTGACTAAATCTAATCATGTAAAATGGAGAGGTGCACTGTAGCGGTGTTAGCTGGTTAAAGCTAACGCTAACTGTATACAACACAAGATCTGCATCAATTACAATGCTCATAATGGTCACTTTTTTATGTAAAATAGGTGCAATGTTGTTGTTTTATTGTTTGTGTGGCTAAAGATTAAGCTAGCTATGTATGTAAAATAGAGGTAAATGGTGGTGGTGTTAGCTGGCTAAAGCTAATACAAACGGTGTATGTAAAATAGACTGGTCATGCTAGCTGGCTAAATTAAATTCGCACGAATGCTAGCACACTAACTACAGTGGTTGTGCTACTTTGCTAAAGCTAGCTCTAAATGTGGATGTAAAGTAGCATCGTAATGCTACCTGGCTAAAACTAATATTATGGTTATTTTGGTTGTTTAGTTTTTCATTGCTTTGTTGTTATTTGTGCAAAATTAAAACTAGCATTAATCAATCTCGTGTCCCCATTGTTGCTTCAAGGCGGGACTCCTGCTGTGGCTGCGACGGAAGGGATGACCAAGGAGGTCCAAAAGTGTCCGCCCGCCTCAGAGAACAGCAGCGCCGGCCACAGCATCGGCAGTACGCAGAGCACACCCTGCTCCAGTAGCAGCACGGCGTAGCGGGCGGAGCCAACCCGGGCCGGACCCACTACCGCCCTCCTACCTGGGTCCGAAAGACTAATAGAACTCTGGGTGCTGTGACATCCGGGATGGCAGGACCACATCCTAAACGGGGCGGGACTTCTGGCCTTATCCAAGTTCACAGCCAAAAAGTTTGTGAAAAAAATTGCACCCCGACACTATGAAATTTATCGAACAGGAAGTTTGATATTTCGCTTTCAAGTCAGACATTTCAGGGTGCAATCAATGGCTCAGACTTTGACTATCTCCCACCCGGGTTTCCGACCAAATAAATTCCATTTGGAACCCGGTATCTTAAAAAGGTTGATGATCATAATTTGTGGTATTGCCATGTATGGGTGGAGAAAAGGTATACGAAAGTGTACAATTTGAAATACTCGCCATGAAAAAGTACATTCATGTAACAAATGCGTACTTTAACAAACTCTCATAAGAGACTTTGTCCAAATAAGCCCCAATAGAAACCCAGTTTACGTGAAAAAAAAAAAGGTGATGCTAAAAAGCAAAGCTAGCCCACACGTAGCGTGAACGGGAACATTTTGGATATTTTTAGCAAGCTGATCCAGTAATGCAGGATGTGATGGGAACGGAAGAACCACTAAGAGTCTTAAAAAAGGTTTTCAACGTGGTATGTAAAGAAAGATATCGGTTTTGAATGTAAAAAGAAGTTTGAAAATGCCAAACAATGTGAAAGACAAATGTGAAAACATACTGATAAGAAAACAACAGTTTTATATGCCTTATATGTTTTTCCTCATTTGTCGAATTGTAAACAAGTGCCTTTTATACAGTAGGATAAAGCTAAGCTAAGCTAGCTGCATTTTTTTTTATCTGATGAACTGCCGTTGTTTATAGACTTCTTTTTTTTCCAAAATGAGACAAAAAGATGGGCACCTCACAGTCGGATCATTAGCATTGTTAGCATATTAGCATCCCTCAAACAGTTTCCTCTGTGTTTAGCTAGGCTAGGCTTCATACAGATTGGTACTGATCTTATTGTCTTGTTCTGGGGGGGGGGGGGGGGGGGGGGGGACACAAGTGAGGCCAAAATTTCCTTTTACTCAATATGTGACCAAAAGGTTAATACCACTCAGAGTCAAATCATTAGCATTATCTTCATGGCAATTGAATTTTGTCTCATTCTGGAAAATAAATAAAATGAGGGGGAAATGTTGTAAATTTTATAATTGATGTTTTTGTTCTTTTTTTCTCTATAATGAGACAAAAAAGATTGATACTACTCAGTCGGATCATTAGCTTTGTTTGTTAGCATTCAAACTGCTTCTTTTAATCGAATCTGTAGTTTAAACAATTTCTTTTCACAGGGCTGACCCACTAACGCTGTTTGTCCTATGCTAAACTAGGCTAACTGTCCAGAGACGACGCTTTAAAGAGAGGTACCGATCTTTTGTCTTGTTCTCAAAAACAAAGCAAATGAGCGCAAAAAGATGTATTTTCATATTTTTTATGTAGTTAGTTTCTTTCTTTCATTTTCTCAAAAACTAGACAAAAAGGTCGGATCATTAGCATTGTTAGCATTATTAGCTTTTCCCACATAAACCTCAAAAATCTGAAGTTTAAACGGCCAGTCTGACCCAATCAAGCCGTTTCTCCTATGCTAAGCTAAACTGAGCTAACTGTCACCAACTGACTTTTTACAGAGTGGTACCAATCTTCTCGTTCTGGGCAAAAAAGAAAATGAGACTAAAACGTCACAAGTGTCCTTTTTTTTATATACATTTTGTACTGTACATGTGTGTAAATATTGTAAATAGTTGTTTAAAAGGTTGAATGTGACGCTCGCGTGTTGGCGATGTAGCATTTAAATGATTTCACATCCGTTACATTTCATATCCGTTTTTGAGAATGGGTGCATTTGACAATTGCATACAAATTCTGTTTCCGACAATTCGCTAAATGCGATTTGTCCACTTTTGCTTGGCCAGTTCCAATGCTAAACTAAGTTAAGCCTTAATACGTACAGGGAGTCCTCGAGTTACGTCGTACGCGAGCTTACCCCGTTTCGAATTTACGGCGCCCGTGCCTTGTCCGTAGCACCTTTCTTTTTCGTTTATTTCCCACCGTAATCACGCCATTTTAAAGTTGTTACCTTCAGGAACGGACGCCCATCGCGCAGGTCGGCTCGCCATCAGGCGCGTCACATTTCCGTGTTTAAGTTTGAATTAGCTCCGCTCTGCCGTTTGTCAGCAATGAATGTCCGTGCGGAAACACAAAATATTGGTTCCGGCGTCTTCCGGGTCGCACAAATGTTTTTTAAAATTACTGTACAAAATATTTTGATGTAAATATCGATTTCAACGGGGAAATCCGACTTAAGTCGAAATTCGGGTTCAATCGCCAGCGTTGGAAAGGAACGCCGCCGTCACTTGAGGACTCCCTGTAAATCTTACATTGTTAATCCAGCCAGTGGTTAGCGAGTTTAGTCGATGATTAGATCAGAATTGTAACCGTTCTTTTCCAAACAAAAGTGATACAAAGTAACAAATCGTGGCGTTTTTGTTTTTTTGTAATTAAGTTTTGACTGATTTTAATTCTACCAATAGCAAATTTGTCTTTCAGTATTTTATTTTATTTTTTACAAATGCGAACATGATTGATTTTATTGTTGCTAAAAAAAAATTAAAAAAAAGCGCCACCTCACAGTTTTACAAATGTTTGTTTTTTTATATATACTTTTTGTATGTGCACATGTATAAAGAGGAAAGAGAGTATAATACATATATATTTGTGTATAAAATTATATTTTGGAGTATATTTAGCCAGAGGAATTTTATGATGCTACTGTGAATTGCCGATCATCACATTTTTTGAGGGATTTGATATTTTTTACATTTTTTTCATTCAATGTAACCAGGATGTAAATTGCATTTTTAATATTGGATGCTTTTCTATATTTTCATGTACAAACTGTTACAACGCTGAAAATAAATGTACAAAAATGATCTATTTGAATGTATTGGTGAATATTCCCTGTGTGTGAAGAGTGCTGATGACATCGCAATCATAAAACTGACCAATCAGGAGATAGCTCTCGAGAAGGGGAGGGGCCCGGAAAAGCCCGTTTTAATATGCTGACGTTTCATATCGAGACTCAAGTAGTAATATCCTCACACGATCATAGTTTGGGAAATATTTTGGGTTTCAACTATTAATGTAGGCAATGCTAACACTTTTTAAAGTGAAAAATATAAATTACTTGCTTATTTTCGCTATTCACGTCAAGGCTTGATTCCTAACTTTCGCAACTATTGATGGTTCACTGTATTTTTTAAGCACATGATTATAGTGTGGGGGGGAGGGGGGTTGTGTCATGGCTGTAATTGCGTCCATGTGTTTGTTGCTAAGTATGTAAACAAATGTTGCACAGCATGGACAGAGACATCATCAAAAAAGGCGAAGGATGTACTGGGTGATATTTGGCCTTTTCATTAACTGTGTTCGAACCATCTCACATATGCAATTAAGGCCAACGTCATTTTTGGCTTGCTAGTCACCCTTTTCTGGTTTATTCATGAATGGATGTATGAAGGCTTATTTTTAAAACTTACAGTACACAGTAAAAGCAAGACAGGCGAATCAAAGTAGTTGAACAAAGTGAAAACCAACAAAAGAAAAAACAAAAAAGAAAAACAATCAATACCACAAGAAACAAGAAAATTCATGTACTCGTTATTTCCATTTTTAGTTGGCAATCGAAAGGTGACTTTTTATATTGTTTTAACACAAAAAGAGATCAGATTTTCAGAACAATACTCAAATTTAAAAACTTGTCATTGTTGAAAAACATTTGAAAGAAAATCTGTTTGTCATTTTTTGCAGTTTTAATCGAAAATCCAAAAAGGAAATTAGTGTCTGCTTATGATTTGTTTTTGTTTTTTAAACATAACTGGTTGGAAAAGAAGTATGAAGAGAATATGTGTATCATGGGTTCTTTCTATTTTCAAATGGCAAAAGGAAATTTAAAAAAAATAATAAAAAATCTATCCATCCATTTTCTTAACACATGTAACAAAACATGACCTGATTTTCATAAGTCAAATTTCTGTTTGGAATTAATAGACTGAAGTCTTCACACAGTCATAAATTTCGACATCCATAAAATACATTGAATATTTAAATGCTAGAAAAACAAATGAACAATGTATGATTGTTCAAGTATATTGTGGCCCGTACACGATTGTGGTGTTGTTTTGGATGGTGTGTGTGCGTGGGGGGAGGGGTTGGGGGGGGGGGGGGAGTGTGGTTAATAACAATGAGCTGTTAAAATGACGTCTATGGAGCCTCTGGACTGTAGTGAGCTCATAATAGGCTGCAGACCATGTGGAGGCTTGGAGCTGTTGGAGGTTTAAAAAGGGGGCGCTTGCCACAGGGGAAGGGGGGGGGGGGGCATGCCAACCCCCTAACTTGCAGGCTCCGTCTTGTCGATGACATCACCTGAGGAGATGCAGGGCTTGGCGATGACACTTTTTTAAAAATCCTGAATCGTGTTGATGCTTTCTCTAATGGTACAGTACAAATATTAGTTCATTAGAGCTAAATGAGCCTAGGAACTATTTTTAAATGAGAATTTGTTATTTTGTTGTTAAAATAAACTGCTTTAATTATTTTTAAATACACCTTTGTTTCGCTCCTGGCTTAAAATGTCAATTCCTGGATCTGCTCCTGATCATTTGTCCCGTTCACAGTGCAAAATGAGAGCGAACAGAAGTCAGCTTGGTGTTATTTCAAGGAAATATTATACATTTAAATGCTAATTATGACATGGGGGCTTGCAAAAACATGTCAACAAATCCCACAAAATGGCCGATTGTTGCGCATTCATCTTTTCCACTGAAGCGTGGTCCAAAAAAAAAAAAAAAAACATGGCCAACGCAGCCAGCGAGAGTCACGAGAGCGGGCCAAGGCTTCATTAGGGTTTGTTTTTCCACGCCAGCCGCCGAGTGCACCAAACCAAATACGAGAGGCCAAGCTCGCTCCACCTAAATGCATCCAGATGTGGGCTCGCCATGCCAGAGAAAAACACTCTGCGATTGGTCGCCTGCGAGCAGCAGCTGATCAGGGCAACGTCGTCATCCACAAAAACACATGTGGGATTTATAGCCTGAGGACGCACTGAAAGGTGAGCACTCCAGGAAAACACTACTGGAATGGCAGCTAGCTAACGATTACGCTAAGCTACGCTGTATAGTACAAAAAAAACAAAACGGGGAGATGCTAAGCTACATTATGTAGACCAACACTGTATACAGTACAAAAAGACACACAAATAGAATAGCGGTCAGGATTTATGCTTAAGTACACTGTGTAACCTACTACATAAAAATAATAATGCTAGAAAAGCAGTTAACACTTGCGCTAAGCTAAGCTAAGCAATAAAAACAGACATGTACACAAACTGGGATAGCAGCTAATGCTCAGGCAAAAAGTACATATATATATATATATATATATATATATATATATATGTATATATATATATATGTATATATGTATATATATATATATATATGTATGTATATATATATATATGTATATATATATATATATATATATATATGTATATATATATATATATATATGTATATATATATATATGTATATGTATATATATATATATATATATATATATGTATATATATATATATATATATATATATATGTATATATATATATATGTATATATATGTATATATATATATATGTATATGTATATATATATATATATATGTATATATATATGTATATATATATATATGTATATATATGTATATATATATATATATATGTATATATATATATATATATGTATATATATATATATATATATATATATATATATATATATATATATACAACCTTGCTGTTTTTAATAGTTATAAACTAAACATAGCGGTTGAGTCTGCTCTCTGCTCTGGATGTTATCTACACGAAGAGACGCTTCTGGAAAACTGCTTTGCTCATCACGCCAACAAGGTCGGCGTTCGCCGAACATCTGGAAGCGGGATGAACGCCGAAAAACGGGCCCGATGAGCACGAACGGTCCCGCTGGTTTCCCGTCGTCAAGGACAACAACAACGCCGGGATGGTTTTTCCACACGCTTCTCGTGCGCCTGCAAGGGAAAAACATAAGGGTCCTATTTTATTCTTAAAAAGTCAAGATGTCCAGCGCCTCACCTCGTCCTCACCCCTTCTCCCCAAGGGGCACCGGCCTCTGAGCCTCTCCGCACCGTCGCCACGGCGACCACGGCCCACTTTCACTCTCGTCTTTCCATTTCAATAACAGACTCGCTTCCATCTCAGACGACTTCAACGGCCCCCTTTTTTTTCTTCTACAACTTTCACTCATGTTTGGAGTAGAAGCAAGGACACGTTTGCACAATATAAAAAGAGCCCAAAAATAACCAACAAATTAGAATTTTTGCTAGCATTCTCCATCCACAATGCCCAAAACTAAAAATGTTTACAACTTAGCATATCTGTCTAAAAGTGTGAATCAAATTTGGTAGCAACGCGGCAAGTTCATTTTTGATGGACCCCTACAAAATGCCCCTAAAATGGCCGCTTCAAAACAAAATGGCTAATTTTCAGTCATGCTTCCAATTTGGAAAATGTCTCCATTTTGAGAGTCTAGTACAAACGTGCTGATTTGCCTTTAAGGGGCGTGGCATAGTGAATGACGTCAGGTTGGCGCGTGTTCGTACTCCGTCATGCTCCTTGTTAGCGTTTTCATTTTGTGTTTGAGTGTTTGACTGTCAATGAACAGCAACGGCGTATCTAAAAGTTCACTTGTGTTGACTTGAGAAAAACGTGACCATTTTGGAATATTAAAGTGAGCAAAACAATAAGCTGCTATGAAAATAAGCGTCGAACAGAACACAGAGCAGAACGTGTAGTGACCCTGCGAGCCGCGATACTTTCCAGACCAGCTGACACAAGACAGACGGCGTTTGACTCCATTTTGTTTGGGTCCGCTGGTTAATGTATGATCCAGCTGTGTGTCCCCCCCACCTCCCCAGCCGCAAATGCTCCCCCACTCCCTCCCCGCTTCCCTCGCCACCGCACTCTTCGGATGGAAGCCTCGTAGAAGTGTCTCGTTAAGTAACCACATGTGGCTCTCGTTGCCCAACAACTGTACTGCTCCATTTTTACATATGTGCCTTTTTACGACGACAACTAGCATTCTATTTACACACTGAAAATGGAAAACAGATTACCTTTATGAACCGTAGTTTAGCGTATTTGTCAGGGACTGTGTGGGTCATTTAAGAATTGTATGATTTTTTTTTTGTCCACTCCCATTCACAAAATCGATTAAAAAAAAATGCACAAAATTTAATTGTAGCTGCGTATTGACAATTCCGAGTTTATGTCACAAATCGTAAAATGGGGACCAACTCTGAGAAATGACTCTCTCCGTCCATTGAAAAGTGTTGGATTTTGGATTGTTCTAATTTGATTTGTGAGGATTATTTTGATTTCAAAATGTGGTCAAATGTCGATTGATTACAATAACAATCTGCCTGGTTTGTATGCTAGACACAGGCGAAAGTAATACAATACATCGTTTGTTTTCAACGAACATTGCGTTGAATTGAAATAACAGAAATGCCCGGATGTTGCAATTGTCAATATGGAACACTACCTAGAATGGCTTCTTTCTCTTGTCCCTTCCACTTAATGACCAACTTACAAATACAACAAATTGAATAAGTTTTTAAACTGATCTTTTGGGGCGGGGTTCAAATGTATGAAATTACTTCCTTGTAATTGTGAAAACATTTTTGTTTATCACAGGCATTAGATTAGGCTATAGGAAGAGAGAAAATGTGAGCTACGTGACTCTGCAGAAATGACATAATCAAGCTAATTGCTCTAACTTGGGTAAAATAGACCTTTAAGGTAAGTCTTTTCTTCGTTTTTCTTTTTTTTTTCAATTTTCAGCCATAATGTACGTCACTCAAACCAGCACAACCGAACCATGTTACTCATATTAAAAGACATGAATACCAGCGCCTCTCTTTCTATTATTATTTTATGCTAAGTTATGTAGTTAGCATAGCATAGCATTGCAATGGCTAGCAAGTGCACTTTTGGCAGAAACTTAACATTAGCACTAATTTGTGACCTTTTTGCTACAATTATTTAATTACAAATTACAGGTGCCTAAACATTGGTGTAAAAAGGCTGCGCCAAACTGCATAGCATAAGAGCTGCGGGATGAATCAAATGATGATGTTTTATTAACCGTCATTCTTGAAAACATAAAATATATCATAGAAATGGTCTGTGACAAACGGGGAGAGCATCTGGTCATTCTACACAACTACCATGGCGCCATCTAGCGGACTAAGACTGAACACAAAATATTAAAATATGGATACAGCACATAATACTAAGAGCCAAATGTAAAATTTCACCTAAGTACCATAGCGCCACCTAGTGGGCTGAGACTGAACACAAAATATTAAAATATGGATAGAGTAATGGCCAGATTTCACCTAACTAGTTTATGCATTTTTTAATCATTAATTACAGTGCATGTGGGATATCTAACAAAGAATGCATTTCAGTAATAAAAGTTGTGCCCTTGGCGTACTTATGACTATGAGTAGGATGGTCTTTTTTTGGAGGGGGGTCCTTTTATTTTCTAAATTATTCATGATCAGTGTTTCCTGCAAACTTGAGGATATGCGCCTCAAGGGACGCCATCTTTGTGCAGGCCAAGGAATCGCGTGGTTCAAAAGTTTAGACGACCTATTTTTTTTTATGGAATTGCCCTCTCAATATTTTTGTATTTTATTTTTAATAAACGATATCATGTACCGTATCACTATTGGTCTATCAACACATAGGGCCTTTACAAAACTGCTGTCTTATTTTCTTGACAGGAAGTGAACGCGGGTGTCACGGCGTGTAGTTCACCGTCCGTATTGGCGAATTTTCCCACTGTGAAGTGGCCAGTGAATGTATCGCCCCGCCTTGCCTTTGCCTCACTCGGGTTTGCACTTGACGCTGACGGTGGCAGTGGCAGCTTGTAGTGGACAAGCGCCGACACCGCTGCGGAGTCAGCGGCAGTGACTGCTTGGAGTGCGGAGACTTCCCCCGCTTTTTGTACCTTCACTTGCGGACAGTGGGGAAACTCTCCCCGGAGGTCCGGCTCATAAATGTAACATTAAATTCTACAATGTTTGAAACGGCTCCATTTCGACCCAATGCAGCACTTGTTTACTTTTGCTTTACGACATAAAAATGGTTTTCTGTATGAGACTCGCGATGTACAATTTGGACCAATCAGTCGTAGAACGAGCAGCGGGCTATAAATCCTACACCGTTTCCGTAGCTCACCTGCCGACCGAGAGATGAATGCAAGGAGTCCCGTGACGTGTAAGGTTAACGCCAGCTCGGTAAGCTTGACCCGATCGCTACATTTTCACACATTTACATCGGTGAAAGTCTACATAAAAAAATAAATCACTCTGCAAACTCAACAAAATCTTCTGCCGCTAATCGCCAACTCTGGTTTTGCGTCACTTGCAGGTGAGTGGTCAAGTGCAATTAGAGGTTTTGAATAAGTACACGAAAAGGTTACAAAACATGTTTATTAAGTCCATTAAATGACGACAGACATGTGAGCGTAACTATATCTTGCCATTTTATCCTGTTTTTCGCAGAAAGGTTGTGGGAAAATTGCACAATTAGCCACAATGCTACAATTACGTTGATGTCACGGTTTTGAGGCGAAAGTGCTAAAAGTTTTAAGTACAACACTTTTTAATTATTGTGCATGGTGAACGTACTTTTTTCAAGTGTAGAGCTAAATAAAGACAAAGTTGACTACGAGTTTTATTAGAAGTAATGCTAAAGGCGCCCGTGGCTGCGGCTTCAACTTTACGATTGTGACGTGCTAGCTAGCAGCTAATGATTCGGTATCTGTGTAAGATTTCAAGTTGTAACATTTCGCCGGTTTTTCCATCGCCTTTCTGTTCTAAAGCCCTCGAAATTCATTTTTCAACACCTCGAACAATAAAATCTCATAATTGAGTCCATGATTTTCATTCTATTTTTCATAAATGTTCTGTGGGAAAACCTGACTCGAGTTGTGTGTTGTTTACTTGTTTTAAGTTGAGCTTTTTGCGCTATGGTCATTTTAGTTTTGAAAACACACCGACGTATACGGTCAATGAAAATTAAATAAAGTCAATTTAGGAATTAGATTTAACGATATAATAATTAATTGTCATTTTTTAATTAATACATTTACATTTCACCAACTAAACATTTTATAAAGTAGTGTGATTTTTTTTTAAAGAATATTAATGTTATTTACCTAAAATCAATTACTTTAATGAGATCAATGAGTTTATACATTTAAATAGAACCATTTTAGGGAAAAAGTGGCTAATGCAGAAATTCCAGTACTTTTGACTTGAGTATGTACGCAGTTGTGCTCTAGATGGCAGCATCAGACTTTCGTTACGTTTCATTACTGTGTGACAACAGTGCAGGAAGTTTGATAGTGGATTGTTGGCAATTGTTTCTACAGCTTTCTATTGAAGGAAAATCTCTGCATTGTAAAATAAAAATAAATAAATCTGGTTTTATAATGTGTACTTAAAATGAAAGTTATACGCATGCAAATGTAGTGTTGTGGCCTACGGAGTAACTCCAGAGGCTTGAGTCAGTCATTTAGGGCGATCAACACAGTTAGTCCAGTTATAGCATTTGCTCCATATTTCTTGCCAGTAATTTCATTTTGTATTTGTGTGTCTGACTGGTTGTCCCATTCAATAAATGACTGGCTCTCCATAGTCACCATCACGCCACTTTTAAACCATTGATACAATATCCAAAGTCGTGATATTCACAGATCGACATACCAACCCCTGCCCTGCCCCCCCCTTTCCATGTTGGTGAATTTCACACGGAGACATAGCTGACTGAAGGACTGTGTGAAAGGGGATGTTGATTACAGTAGAAAAGCCAGGAAATTAACGGGCCATCATCAAATCCACTGCTTCATTTTGGTACATATTGCACAGTAGCAAGAAAGAAAGCAAAAAAAATACTTCGGCAGCTAATTTTGCTGATGTCGTTGCATCTGCCTTCCAGCTGTTGAGTGGTTTGTTAAAGACCTTACTTCCCGTTCCAGGTGTGCGTGAGATGGTGAACGCCTCGTCGCAGCAAAGGTACATATGAGACCCCTCCCCTCGATTGCCTTTGGGTGGTACCATGTCCAGCATGGAAGACTGCCCCAACTCGAGCGGGAACCCGCCTCCGCCTGAGGTGGCCAACCCGAAACGGCCAGGACGCACGACCAACCAGCTGCAGTACCTGGAGAATTCGGTGCTCAAAGCTCTGTGGCGCCACCAGTTCTCGTGGCCCTTCCGCCAACCCGTAGATGCCGTAGCGCTGCATCTCCCCGTGAGTGAGACCTTCATCGCAACTTTTTTCACCAACCTCCCGTTGTGCGCTCATGCTGTGCCCCTCCCGCTGTTTAATTCCCAGGATTATTATACAATTATCAAGAATCCAATGGACATGGGCACCATCAAGAATCGCCTCCGGAACAAGTATTACTGGAAAGCAATGGAATGTGTGCAGGACTTTAACACCATGTTCACTAACTGCTATGTGTACAACAAGGTGAGATCATACGAGTACACGCCTGCTCGTAAACTAGAAGAGTGTCGGGGGGGCATCAAGTTAAAGTCTTTTATTTTAAATAAGTTTGCAGAAATCTCAACCTTTGAGATATATATATATATATATTTATATATTTTTATATATATATATATATATATTTATATATATATATATATATATATTTATATATATATATATATATATATTTATATATATATATATATATATATTTATATATAAATTATCTTTAAGTATTAGAGTTGTCGTGTTTTTTTAAGAATATAATTTAAAATGAATTTGTAACAAATAGTCATGTTGTGAATGCTTTTCTGCGTGTATCGTGTGTGTGGTCTTGATAAGTGCGCATGTTTTCCTGTCCTCAGCCCGGAGATGACATCGTTCACATGGCCCAGATGCTGGAGAAGCTTTTTTTGCTTGAAATTGCCAAAATGCCCAAAGACGAATGCGAAGTCCTGCAAGTCGTTGCAAAGGAAGCAGCTAAAGGAATGAATAGCATTGATGGTAAGTTGCTCGACTGCAGATTTACTCTCTCCTAAACCTCTTTCACGCAAAATCATGGACTCAACAAGAAGGTCTGGCATTTGACTTTCACATGGAAGCCAGCAAGGAGTCTTTCCACGGCAGTAAACATGCATTTTTTTTTTTACAAGGATAAGTTGCAGAACTAAATGAAAATCCATGATGTAGTAATAGTAAGTAGGGATTTCTGCAACTGATGATTAGATGCATTCCACAAACCTGTATTTAGTACAATAGGTGAACTACAATATCCAATATTTTCTTTCATCTAGCCGCCTCCCCGACTCTATTACACCCTGGTAGCCCGCCATTCATTTCAATGGGGGATTTCGACCCCTGGTAGCCCGCCATTCATTTCAATGGGGGATTTCGACCCCTGGTCGCCCGCCATTCATTTCAATGGGGGATTTCGACCCCTGGTCGCCCGCCATTTCTGGGGAAATGTGCGGAGTGACAGTGACCATGTGAATTTATTTGCGCCATTTGTTGTCCAGCGGGTTCTTTGAAGCCGAGGCCCATTGTGTCCCAAATGGTCCTCCAGCAGACGATGACGCTCGCCCGTCCAGATGCTCCTTGCCCGGTGACACCTGCGAGAATTGCGGCTCAGGTGGATGAAAATGTAAGTGTGTGCATTTCGATGTATTGTGATCTGTACATGAACAGGACCGATCATCTGAGCTTTCTCTGAGTTGCACCTGTCCTCGCAGTATCCCGTGCAAACTGGCAAATTGATCCATTTGGAATCTCCTTAATATACCATATTGTAATTATTAATCATTTTGGTGTCTATTTCCCCCCCCCCCCCCCACATTCAAATGTTTAGCTAAAAAAAGGATTAAAGAGAACATTGGAGCCTGTCCCTTCAACTGTAACGAGCAGCATCAGCGAGGCGCCGGCGCCGGCGTCGTGCGCGCTGTCCATGAGGACGGGCAGCGGACGGCCCATCAAGGTGCCAAAGAAGGACCTCGCCCACTTGGAGGACACTCGAGCCAAACTGCCCGAGCCGCTGCGGCACTGCGACGCCATCTTGAAGGAGATGTTCTCCAAGAGGCACTACGCCTATGCGTGGCCATTTTATACGCCCGTGGACACCGTGGCCCTGGCCCTGCATGACTACCATGACATCATCAGGCAGCCCATGGACCTGGGGACCATTAAGGCAAGTTAGGGCTTCAGATCAAGGTTTCAAGACGGGGTTCGGGTCTCAAAGTGGAGTTCTGAGAGACAATATTTTGTTTTCAAACTATGGTTTCAAAAGAGTTGAACTTTCAAAGATTGGGGTTTCAAACTAGGGTTAAGGTTGCAACTTTTAAGCTCGAGCTCCTGTTGCGAATTTGGGTTCCAAGACAGTATGAGGGTTTCACACAAAGTTAGTTTCAAATAAGGGTCTTGGGTTTCGAATTTTGTGCCTTAAATAGAAAGTTAGGGTTTTAAACTGGGGTTCCCCAGACCGGATGAGGGTTTCAAAAAATATTAGGGTTTCATACTTGAGTTAGTTTCAAACAAGGGTTAGGATTTCACGGCGTTGGGGTTTAAAATGGTTGTTTAAAGGATTTCAAGACTAGGGTTTGAAACAAATGTTAAGGTTTCAAGAGAGTGATGATGTTTCAACTCAGGGTTCCAAAATAAGAGTAGTTTTAGTTTTTATTTAAGATTTGGGTTTTAAGCAAAAGGTGGGAAAGAGAAAAGTAAAGAAAGCCTCAAGGTAAGGCTTTTTTTTTTTCTCAACAGAAAAAGATGGAACAGCGAGAGTACACATCGGCTGAGGAGTTTGCAGCTGACGTCAGACTGATGTTCTCCAACTGCTACAAGTACAACCCTCCTGCACACGAGGTCGTCAACATGGCCCGGAAACTGCAGGTCGGCGTCAGTTTGTAGTCTTACGCAAAAACCTTCAGGCTTCTGATAGATTACAAAAAAAGTCAGCAAGAGTCTGCTGTTTATTATGTATGTGTGCGCTGACTCCTACCGAACATGAGTTAATCCAATGGTCTGGCAAAGTTTCATCCAGGACATATCTCATCAGTTGCATTTGTAGTATTTGATTTGAAAATGTAAAGAAAGTTGGTGGACACCCATTATTGAAATTGATTACATCATCAACCAGGAGGTTTTTGAGGCACGTTACGCAAGGGTTCCACAAAAGCCAGTGGGGGTGTTTGTGGCAGCGCCTCGTCCTCTCCATAAATCCAAAGGCAACCGTGTGGGAAGCCCCTCCCTCTCGACCAGTTGCTCCTCCTCCTCCTCCCCCTCCTCCAAGAGCAACAGTTCTTCCAGCACGGAGAGTTCGTCAGAGGAGGTCACCACGCAACTGACCAACCTGCAGGAGAAGGTCTGTCGGATATTCCCTGGCCTTTGCTTTGTTGTCAGAAAGCTCTCAAAAAAAAATTTGCAACATTTTTTTTGCCCCGCCAAATTTGAAGAGCACCCGTTATGTGTTAATTCTTTCGACATTTAATATTATGAGGACGTCTTCAACATTTTTTGATCCCCTGCACACTCTCATCCTTCTCTTTTTCTTATCAATTAATTACTTGCATATCATTTAAAATGGTAGTTTGACATGAACAAATATTCTGAATGTCATACACAAACATTTATTAAATGCTTTACTTTAATACATGCAGTTATGTTTACAGACTAACACAACCTGCGCTTCCTGTAACGTAACCATCCACTGTCAAGCTAAAATATCATCTGCCATCAAAATTATAGTTTGATTAATTTGCATTAATACATGATTAAAAAATATTTTTGTTATTTATTATTATGATTATTTGTTTATTATATAATTATTTTCTTTCTCAAATGTATCCCTTTATATATTTTTGCCACCAGAGTGTTGTTTGGTTTTGAATGATCTTTTGTGACACCAGTCACCAGACCCCCCTCATCTTTCAGAGCTGCCTTTTATGATGGGCAGTCTAAGGCACACCTGTGCACTAATCATGGTGCCTAGTCAGCATTTTGATATGGCACACCTGTGAGGTGGGATGGATCATCTCGGCAAAGGAGAAGTGCTCACCATCCGAGATTCAGACTTGTTTGTGAACAATATTTGCGTATGTGGAAGAAGTTTTAATTTTTTTTAGTTCATCTCATTTAAAAAAAAAAAAAATGGCAGCAAATACAAATGTGTTGCGTTTATATTTTTGTTGAGTATATTAATTAGGGAGTAGGGAATACGTCAATGATTCAGAATGCAACCAACATGAGGTCATTGCTCATTCTCTATTGTTGCGTGTGTAGCTGCAAGCGGTGACTGCCCAGCTGAGGAGACTCACTCAGGACCCCCTGATGAATCCCAAGAAAAACGACAAGTTGAAGAAGGAGAAACGAGCCAAAGAAAAGGACATTGCAAGACTCAAGCACAAATCGTCCAATTATAAACGTGCTGTGGAGAACAACATCAAGAGTTCTGCTTTGTATGTACTTTTTTTTTTTTTTTTTTTTTTTTTTTTTTGTGTGCGTGTGTTTTAGTTCTGATCTGAGCATTTTGTGTAGTCACGGCAACAGGAGCGTGGCTTTCTGGGACGAGCCGACGCCTCTGACTTACCAGGAGAAGAAGCAGCTCAAGCTCGACTTGGATGCTTTGCCGCCACACAAGGTGGCGCGCATTATTAAGGCCTGCGACGCCCCGGCGCAATGGTTGTCCTCCAAGGAGCTGCTGGTGGACTTGGAGAAGATGAAGACGTCCACGCACAAGCGCCTGCAGAGGTTCGTGCTGGCTTGCCGGTGGAAGAAGTGTGGCAAAAAGGACCGCTCGGCAAGCGGGAAACGGGCGAAATATGTGGAGGTCGTGCATTCTGCCCAGTTGAAGGGCGCCGGTAAATGCAAGGTGCTCGGTAAACGGCAGCCGGATGTCAAGAAAAAGAAGGCAGCGGGTAAGCGAGGTTTCCACATTCACACGTGGTACTTGACATGTTTATTGAAATGAATTCACTTGGCGGGAACAAATTGATTACAAAATGAATAAACGACAAATTTGATTAATTGTTTAGAGCCATTGTTTAACTAAAAAGGTGTTTTAATGTCTTTTCCATAATGAGAGCGCAAATTGTCTCTCTCTCAATCTCTTTCCTTCTGTATTTGATATATGATATAATAGGCAGTTTAATCTTTTGTGAAAATTATTACTGTTGCCGTTTTGTTTAGTAACTAAACAATGCCAGTTAGTTAGTTAGTTAATGGAAAGTAACCAGGTTTTTTTCTTGCAAAGTAATTTTTTTATTCAATTAATCAATTTAATAAATGACTAAAAAAAATATTTGCTAGCCGCAACCCTAAATAAAATGTTCTCACCAAAATGTTATACATAATATGAAAGATGTTTTTATTTTTAGATTTTTGCTAATTTCTTAGAAATAAAAATTAAATCACATATACGCAAACATTTTCACCCTTTGCTCAACACATTAATACCTTGACTTCAGAATTTCTTTTGTCGAATAAGCAAACTCTCAACTTACCCGTTCCAGCCACCCGTGCTTCGTCTCCAGACTTCATCTGCCCGTCAGCACTCGGCAGTAGCAGCAGCTCGTCACCCACTTCCTGCCACAGCAGCAGCAGTAACAGTAGTTCGCCATCTTCTGACAGCGGTCACTCGTCTTCTGGTGAGGTTCTCTGCTATTGTCACCCCGGGACACTCTTTTTCTTTTAGTCGCTAAATGATGACCGAGTTTTATAGGTCTTATAACTAATTTAAACCTAAAAAGTAGAGTATAAGAGATCAGCCAGGGCCATGTTGCAACAAATTCTTCTTGTCAGTGTTTTTGCCAGGAATGTGACTATAGATGAAATTTTGCTTTATTCTAATGCTCATTTCTGCTAAATGGAAACAGATACAAATAAAACAATACAAAATAATAAAAAAAATAATCAGCCAAAATCTAGTAAAACAGCAGGGAGCGAAAGGGGTTGCTTCTGTGAAAATGGCTGCGAGTAGGGCAGGGCGATTTTGCCTAAAAATAAAATCTCCCATTTGTTTTTGATTTTTACAAAAAAATCGTTTTACGATCTATATATATATATATATATATATATATATATTTATTTTTTTTATTTTTATTTTTTTTATTTTTTAGTATGTGTATGTGCGTGCGTGCGTGTATTTGTTAGCTCACCAAAAACCTATTAGAAAAAATCCCATACCGTTCACCTAAACCGAACACCGCCGTCAGGAGACCCGAGGGGACCAAAGAAAACCAAGGAAGGTGAAATCCAGCACCGACCAGACACCACCCACCGGGCCACCCACCAGAATTCTTCCCCAACCCATTAAATCCAAAAAAAAATAAAAAATCAGGGCCTGCCGTAATTCTGTTATTTTACCGCGATTAGTCCGCTTCACCGAGCTCACCCTTTCTATAGATCCTCCTTTCACTTTTCAATTTGTTTTGTCACTGAAAATAGGCTGTTATTAGCATTACCAGCCAACTATATACTACATTTCATAAGGATTTTGTGTCACAGACGACTTCTCTGTATTCATTGTCGCCTCCACCTCGCTTGTCTCCCAGCAGTCAAACTCCAGAAGAGCGCTAAAGGCCAATGCAAAAAGCTCACCATAAAGGTAAACGTCTCGCTGTGGCTGTTGACGCTTTGAGCTGCGAGGGGTGCCAACCGGCTGCTTGTCACGCTGCAGGCTGCCAGTCGCAAGCTGACCCACGGGGGGCGCTCTGGTAGCGCGCAAGCTTCCGCTACAGCTGCTGCTTCCAAGCTAACAAAGACCAAACGCCGTTGGGGGCGGGAAGGCAGGGTGACGCTGCTGCCCCTGCCAGGTGATGCTTACATCTGCCAATTTTCAGGCCAGTCATTCTCACGGGCTCCTTCTCGTGGTACACGAAGAATTACTCGATTCCATTTTCAAACTGTGCGTAATGTCACAGAGGCTTTTGAACTGCAGTGTTTCACTGGAGTACCATGTATTTGCTTTTAATCCTTAATTGCTTAATTTTTTTGTAAATAATAATGTTTGTGTGTATTTAGCAGACCTGTCCTCAATGCCGTCCCCTAAAACTATACTGGTCTGGGCCATATCTGGATTTAAGGTAACACTGTTGCGCAAAGGTTTTGGTGCTAATACATACGCCTGTGAAATATTCATGCACTCTAATCGGCATCTTAATATGCCAGACGTGAGGTGGCTGGATCGTCTCCAAGTGCTCATTACAAAGGTTGAGACCGATTTTTAAAGAATAATTAAGTAGGCCTGTCATTTACAGAACAACACTTACAGGTAGCGCTTTGAGTTAGGTGCATTAAAAGTTGGAGAGAAAAAAAAAACGGCGTTTTGTTTTTGTAGATTGTCCCCGTAATGGCAATTGCCATTTTTTCTGTCGTTTACATGCTTTTAATGTTTCCGTGTTTTCAGGCCCCCGTCCTGTCACCGCTGAAGAAGACTCCACTGGCTGCCAGAGGCAACATTCCATCTGGCAAGTCAACTTACAGAACAATTTCTTGCACTTAGGATTTGAGAATTCCAGACGTTTGTCATACTGAATAGAAACGGAAGAATCAAAACGCAGTAAACCAACATTGTGTCATTTGAGAATGTGCAGCTAATCCGATCTCACTCATGGATCATCAAAATCGGCAGCCATAAGACTTTGATTGGAACGCCTCTAAATGGCCGCTAAAACAAAGCAAAAACTTTTTATTCAGATTCCAGATGCCCTGAAGAAGTTCCTGGCAGCCAAGTGGCAGATGTGTCATCGTCCTCCAATTCTCCCTGCAGATCAACTCATCAGGAAAAAAAAACTACAAATGTATGGAGCCCCGAAAATCACCTGGGTCGAATTTTAATTGTAGTTGAATTCTAATTAATTAATGTATTTGTTTTGTTTTTAATCTTAGGACATAGTTCTGAAAAATGCCGAGTCGTGGGCCCGACTGGTGAGGCAGTCGGCTGCCATCCCGGCCGCCATTAAATCGTCCAAAGAGAGTTTCCAGCAGTTCCGGAAGGCTGCCATGGAGAAGGAGGAGCGCGAGAAGGCGCTGAAAATGAAGCAGTTGGAGGTTCCGGAAAAGAGGTACTGTAGTACTCAAAACTCTTGAATACTATTTCAAACTCATCTTACAATATTGCCCTTTTTAAAGCGGAAGTCAAGTGAATTTTTTTTTGTTAAAATAACATGTCGCAGCGCACCTGTTTTCTGGGTTTGGTCACATGACGTTTGCAATGCTGACAGCAGAGGGCAGTATAATTTCAAAATGGTTTCACCATGAGATGGCTGAAAACAGTGAATTCATCTTCTTATTCTACCAACTCAATATTGACTCAATAAAATTTTATACTTCCACTTAAAAAATTTTTTAAAGGTGTGTTTATTCAAGTACCGCTTTAATATTATTGGTTAATTTTATGCATTTAATTTGAACTCCAGTTTGAATCTGAATCTGCCACCGAGCAAGGCCGACCTTTCATTTCCGGGTAGCGCCGTCCTTCTGGCAGAGACGACGCCACACTTCCCCAGCAGCAGCAGCGGCGGCGAGCAGCCCACATCCCCCGTGGAGACCTGGCTCGGGAGGGCCCAGTCCCCCATGAGTCGAGAGCGGGAGTTGGCAAGGAGGAAGGAACAGGAGCGTCGCAGGCGAGAGGCGGTGAGTAGGACTGGGCAATCAATCGGAACTTTCACGAAACCCCCAAAACATTTGAATAAAAAAAATCACCCACAATTTACTAAAGAATGTTTTTGTCTTTTCCTGGTAGATGTCATGCATTGACATTACCATGCAGCAGGACATCATGACCACTTTTGAACTCACACTGGACTAAAAAAACAAACCACTGGGACTGCCTGGAAAACAAAAAAGTGCCTTTGGAAAGAAAAGAAAAAGAAAAAAAAGAAGCCACGCACACCCAATATTTGTCTTTGGGGAAAGTCCGCCACACTGTTACACTTTTGGCAATTCTGCGTCCGTTTTCACGTTTGGGAGAAAGTTCCAGCACGTGCGCCGTTTGTTGTCGTCATAGCACTTTTTTGCTATGTTTGTGTTCTAAAAAAATTCAACGCATCTAGTATGTGTGCCATCTGTGTTTGGATTTGTGTTTGAAACACAATTGTTTTCTTTATTTAAAAATTCTGATCTGATGGTAAAAAAAAACCCCTCAGTGTTCAAAAAGTGGAATTAGAAATTCCAACTCAAACTCAGATGGCGCAGATATGCAGCCATACCGACGCTTCCCTTTGACATTTTGTTTACAAAGAAGACTATTTTGCACGCATGCTTTCCTCATTCACTGCATTCTCTTGTTGTTGTTCGACATGCACCGCACTTTGTTGGCCATAAGGTCGTATGTTGCGCCTTGAACACGTTCAAACGAGGAGAGGCTTGTTTGCGTTGTTAGTTATTTGGTTATTTTATTACTGAAAATAATAAATATTTTCACTAAGCAATCAGCGTGGCCTCTACATGGTTTGCACAGACGCAGCAAGCAGGAAGTGGTCTTCGATCTGGGTGAGTTTGCTTCGTTTTTATTGTGCTAACATCATACAGCTAATAAATATTACATATACTGCACTTTTTTTCCACCACAAACGGAGAGTTTTTTTGGGGGGGGTTCCTGAAAAAATAAAAATAAATTGAATTTGGGGAATTCTCCCCCTGCACGCCCCTGCTTTTACAATGTTACCAATTAATTCTCCAATCGTTTCATAAAATGTATTTAATAAAATGTGCGAGTAAAATTGTTTATAGTACAATTTTTAAAACGTTAAAGTATATGTATATAAGTATTTTGTTAATATTTTAATGTAAATACACTAAATTCATTTTATAGAGCCCTTGCATATATAAAAATGTTCTTATGTTCAATTATTTGATGAAATTGTTACAGTATATTTACAGCAATATATGGGTTTAGCAAAAATAATTAACTCTAATTAAATGTTAATCATATTTCGAATTAAGTCATAATCAACCAATTATTTTTAGAGCATTGAATATAAAATTTAAAAAGGTGTTTTGTGAACCAATAATAAAAAAAAAATTCTTATTTAAGTCAATAATCACAAAAAAATGCAATTTAAAAATTCGAATAAATTACCTTTTTGTTAGCGCAAACTTGTTTATTCCATACATATTTCAACTGAGGTTTTTTCCCCACACTTGGCTAACGATTTACCTGTCCAATACATGAATTCCACTGCATGTGTTTTAATTGCACTTGATGTTTATTCTAGCAGAGCTCCACGTGTGTTGTGCCTACTGTGCATGCCCCGAACACAAGAATAGACTTGAGGTGGAACATTAACTCTTGATTGGCCGCAAACAACAACAACACTCCCCCCCTCTCTGACTCCCTCCCTCCCTCCCTCTCCCTATTTTCCTCCCAGTCGTCCGTCCCATTGAGCGGCTCGTCGTTCGGGATCCTCCCTCCCTTCGCTCCTTTTCCTCTTCTCCTTCCTCCTCCTTCCTCCTCATCCTCTCCATCTCTTCCAAAACGCGATGCAAAGATGGCGCATCCGCTGCGCACGTCGCTGCCTCCGCTGCTCGTCCGCCTGGCGCTGCGCCTGCGACTTTGCGCCTACTGGTCGCTCGTCGGCGCCTTTTGCGCGCTTTGCGGCGCCGCGGCGCTGCTGCGGCTCTGCTGGAGCGCCATCGCGCGGCCGACGGCCACCTTCCGCTGGACGCTGCGCGAGGTACCGCCGGCGTGTCTGCACGACACGTCCTTGGGCACGCACTGCTACGTGCGCATCAAGGTGAGCGGGAGCGAGGGAGGGAGGGAGGGAGCGAGCGAGGCGCGTGCACGAGCGGCGGGGGCGTGCGTGCACCTTGAGTCGTGATCGCGGAGGCCGTGCTCGTGCGAGTTTTGTTTTTGTCTGAGGTGAAGCGCGTGCACGAAACTTCACTCCGAGAAGTCTTGTCGTCGCTATTGCGTCATCGGTTTACGCATTAATGACGTCCGCTCACTGGACAATTTATTAGGTGCACTCGTATAATGGGAACCAATACAAAAATAATGCTTTTTCGACTTTAATCAATTAAGTTTTAAGGCTAAAGTTAGGGTTTCAAGCCTGGATGTTGGTTTTGGGGGTTGAAACAAGGGTAAGCAGGCAAGCCTTGACCCTTGTTTGAAACACAACCAACACCAGGCTTCAAACCCTTTGAAACCTTGACCTTTGTTAAAAAACAACAACACTGACTTTAATCCCTAACTTGAAACCAACACTTTTTTTTTTTAAACCCAAAGCCAGGTTTGAAACCCTAATTTGGAATGTTGAACCACGGGTTCAAACTCAGACAAAGTCTTGAAACCCTAATTTTGAAATTTTGCATTGAAACCTTAACCCTTATATGAAATCCTATGCGAGGCTTGAAATGGGCTGAAACCCATTTTGAAACCCAACATTGGCTTGACCTTATTTTCTTTTTTTCATTGTCAGGATTTCAAGGCTGGGTTATCAAGTTAGTTGAGGAAGCCAGTGTTAAGGTTTCAAATTAGGGTGTTGAGCCTTGGATAGGTTTCAAACAATTGTTAAGGGTTGAAGCCAATTGTAGGGGTTGAAATTAGAATATCAGACCTGGGTTCGAATTTCTGTTAAGTTAGAAGTCAGTGTTTGGGTTTTAAGACGAGGTTAACTTTTTCAAGTCTGGGTTAAGGTTTCAAATTAGGATTTCAAGCATAGGTTTGAGTTGAGGTAAATTGTGAGACTGAATTGAAAACATGATTATGTTGCGTATCATTTGTGATCTTATATGCCCACAGGAGTCGGGCCTGAGGTTTCACTACGTGGCGGCAGGTGAGCGGGGCAAGCCCCTCATGCTCTTCCTGCACGGCTTCCCCGAGTTCTGGTAAGTCGGCCACTCCACCAGCACCTTTCGCTTCCTCTCCTGTAAATGGTAAAAAAAAAAAAAAAAAAAGTGCTTCCAGGATCAGCCTGGTTCATCAAACTCTCGCACGGGTACAAAGCCTTTAAGATGTCAACCCAACCCCCCCAGTCGCATTTTGGATTATGATATGATATAAAACCCTTGTGGATTGGGGTCAAAGATGTTGTCAGGTTGCGTTCACGTCTCTTCACTGCATGCGGAAGCCACGCCAAGACAATTTGGTTTTCACTTTCTAACGGAAATGGACGTCGTTTGGAAACTGAAAAAAAGAACTGGGTTAGAAGAAAAAAATTGTCGCTGTCGTAATGGATCGGATCGACCGTCAACAGTGCGTAGCAACGTTTTTATCGCTAAATTAGGATTTATTTTGGATTTATTTAATAAGAAAACTGCATATTTTTCCTTATTGAAAAATATTTTTAATTGGTTACATGTATGCAAAATACATAATGATTACATTTTTTGTTTATTTCTTTATAATTGTCTTCAATATTGATATTGCAATAGTGTCAACAGTGCATAATTCAAACTATTTTACAGCATGTTATTTTTTCTTTCAGATTCGACTTACTGAAATGGATTTTAGATTTGTTCAAATCAGAAAATTGTGGGTATCTTGAAACTGTTCAACTTTACACGCCATTAGTGTGTTTTTATTTTTACAGAACATTGTGAGCGCGTTCGTTGGGGAGTTTGAAACAGTCCTGAGAACTGTCACAGGTTCCAAACATGTCCCTGTTGATGCTAAGCGTGCTATTGTGCCACAGGTTCTCTTGGCGCTACCAGCTGCGCGAGTTCAAGAGCGAGTTCCGTGTGGTGGCGGTGGACATGCGAGGGTACGGCGAATCGGACCTGCCGCTCGCCGTGGACAGCTACAGGCCCGAACTGCTGCTCACCGACGTCAAGGACATCGTGGAGCACCTCGGTGAGCTCACAGCGACGCGTGCTGAACGTGCTAGCGGTGGCGGTAGCCATGGCGACCAGTTTGACTGTGGCACTTTTGGGCCTTGAAACAAGTGGCAGATGCTGTATAATTTGGTTGCCATGGTTACAAAGTCAAAGTGAGCGCTAAAGAAGGATAATGACAAGATAGGATTGACTTCACCTGTCCTATTTCAGGCCACTTTTTTTTTCCTTTCTGTCCTTCCTTTCTGCATATCCTCTCTCGTCGTACTTTCCTTCCTTCCTTCCGTCTAGTATTTATTTTCTTCCCGCCATTCAGTGTCAAACTTGTATTACTTCAGAGGCCACTTTCACCCAAATTTGATCTCAAGTTGGCGGGACCAGTATGCCCGTGGTCCAATAAGCTAGTGGTTCTCAACCTTCTTCTTTTTTTTGTGATGTACCCTCTGTGAAATGTTTTTTTTCAGCCAAGTACCCCCTAACAGCACAAAGCAAAAAATACTTTCTTTGTATTTATGTGGTCTCTTAATCTATTTGGAAATAAAAAATGTACCTAAACCAAAGAAAGAAAAAATTAATTTTATATAAAGATTCGTGCACATCAAAATTATTAACAACATTAAGTGTCCTCTTTTGGGCTCATAGTAAAGCTCTTAAAGAGGAATAATTACCTGATTTATAAATAAAGTTTTCAAGTGATTGACAGGTGATTCTAGGTGGCATATGACAAGTCGGGTCGAACCATTCTGGTATGGGGGAGATGCTAGGTTTTTAGGACACTGAAATTGAATACCCTACTCAATATATTACAAATTTTATGAACTTTTCTAAGATATTTAAATATACTTTTGAAATCTATTTTAATATCTCCCGTACATCCTGGAGTGCCTTCACGTACCCCCATTTGAGAACCACTGCAATAAGCTATAAATAACGACAGGTCAAAATATTTCCTGTTTTTTTTTTGGTTCATTCTGAAAATATTCCCATTTATTGTTATTGTAGAGTGAAATGAAATTTCTTAAGAAAAATTAATGAGAAACTTTTGCATCAAATCCAAATATAGCCAAATGTCAGAATGCTGTTTAAGTGGTCGGCAGTGCGCCCTCCAGTGGACAAAATTAGCAACAACAGTAAATTTTAGGGGGGAAAAGTACAGTTTGTGTTGACCTCACGGGCCGGTTTTGGCCCACGGGCTACATGTTTGACAACCCTGCTCTACAGGTCTTTGAGTCTTTCCTTCCTGTCTTGTCTGGTCTTTCTCGCCCTCCTGACGTTTTTGTTGTCTTTTTTTTGGGGCGGTTGAGGGTACAACCGTTGCTTCCTGGTGGGCCACGACTGGGGCGGCACCATCGCGTGGTTGTTTGCCATCAACTACCCGGAGATGGTGGCCAAGCTCATCGTCCTCAACTGTCCTCACCCGTCTGTCCACGCAGGTAACGCTCCATCCAACCGTCCATCTGTGTCACTTGATCTCATTAAGGAGGAGGCTGGAGGTTATTGCTTTAATTGGCTTGAATGACGGCTGTGTTTGCGTCCATCTGCGGACACCAGACAAGAAGCGGAAGTTCACAAGCAGTACAACGCGATCGCAATCTAACATAACAAGCGCACCTCATCATCCTCTTCTTCTCGTTTTTCTTTCCTCCCCTCATCCTCTTGTGTTGTTCAGACTACGCCTTGCGTCATCCCAGCCAGATGTTGAAATGCAGTCACTTCTTCTTCTTCCAGCTGCCTCGCCTGCCTGAGCTCATGCTCTCCATCAACGACTTCAAGGTGACCCCGACCTTGACTCTCTTCAAGGGCAACCCGCTGTCTGCTCGTGTGTGTGTGTGTGTGTACGTGTGCGTTTCCCACCGTCTGTGTGCTATTTTAAGAGTGCATCAGAGTGAGGGCTAAAAATAGAAGCGTAGAGGGAGAAAAAAAAAAGATGAGCAATCTTCTATGGAAAATTCTTGAGCCTTACGAGTATTTTTTTTAATCTTTTTCAACCTTTTATAGCGCAGTGCCCTAAAACAGTCCATTTTCCCAGGGAAGTGGGCATTTTAGTTAGCCACCAAGACAATTTCCTCAGGAAAAAGCAGTTTGTTGTGAAATCGTTTGAACGTCTGTCCTGCATTATAGCGCAATTATGCTTCTTGCTTTTTAAAAATGATCGCTCGTTACTTTAAAAGGCGCGTTTCCTCATGAAAATGCAATATTTTGTTACTTTAAAAAACCTGTGTGCTACATTAGACAATTTTTTGTTTGCCTATAATGTCATATTTTGTCATAAAAGTGATTTATATTCAGATATTTGTTTAAAAAGCCTGGTTCAACATTTGCCATTCAATTCATTCAAACCAGCTTCTGACACGAAGAGGTGGCTTAAAGCAATGGGAGTTTTTACAAAAACGGCCAGCAGGTGGCAGCAGAGTATAAGAGATCAGCCAAAGCCATGTTGCAACAAGCTCTTTTTGACAGTGTTTATATTTACATTTATGAAACTTAGCTTTATTCTAGTGCTGATTGCTGCAAAACGGAAACCGGTACAAATATACTTTTTTTTCCTGATGAAAGAAGAGACTCTAATCTTTTTTTTGGTAGGTTCTATGTTTTTATAGCAATAGAACACAATATTCTGTGGGCCTTGCAAAATCAGTCAAAATCCAGTAAAAGAAAAGGGGGTTGCTTGGTGAAAATGGCTGCCAGTGAATGAGTTAGACCTTCTTTTTTTTTTTGTGCCTAAAATGTCATGAAAATGCTCGGATATTTGTTTAAAAAGGCTGGTTCAACATTCACCATTTTTAAATGCTAAATTGTCTCAGCAAAAGGCTATACTACATTCAAGCACAAAAATATGATATACTGTATGTAATGCAAGTACTTGTAGGCGTCCCCACACTTTTTTCCAGTTGATGTAACTGAAAGGTAGCGTTACATAACACATCCATATGGAGGTGACGCAGTGAATGTTTGTTGTGTCAGCATGAAGTCAGAGTGGGCCACGTAAAGTGGGGACAAACCGTTTTTTTCTGGCCAAATCCTCTGTGACTCACGCCGTGTTTTTTCTCTCCCAAGGCTCTGAAGGCCTTGTTCACCAGCCGGAGCACCGGAATGGCCCGGAAAGGAAGATGGCTGACGAGAGAGGAACTGGAAGCGTACCTGTATGCGCTGTCGCAGCCTGGAGCTTTGACGGCTGCGCTCAACTACTTCAGGAATGTTTTCAGGTGCGCCGGGGAGAACGAGCTTACTACTGAAGGTTAATGATGTCACATTTTAAATGGTTACAGTAAAAACAGGTAATAGGTTAATGTGGTTATGATGTGGTTTACAGTTAAAGTGGAAGTCAACCGTAAACATTTCTTGACAATAATGTGACCTCACGAGTCTCAACATGACATTCTGGTTAATATTACATTTGTGGAATATAAGTTGCTCAGGCAATGACCAATCAGAGCTCACCTGTTTTCAGAAGCTGCGCTGTATATTGGTAGTATAGTAGAATAGTATGGTTACCCTTAATTCCGTTAAAGTTAATATGGTAACATTTTATTCAGTTATTATGGTTACAGAATAAATGGCTTTGGTTGGTATGGTTAAGGTTAACATGGTCACAGTTGATAGTTAGGATTAATGCGGTTAATATTACAGTAAATACGGTTACAGTTAATGTGGTTAATATTGTCACACTTGATACAGTTACTAAATACAGTTACAGTCAGTATGGTTATTACAGCAGCAGCAATAAGGTTAGTTGATATGGTCAATACAATTAATGGGGTTACATTAAAATGTGGTTAATAAACGGTAACATATTGAGGTTATTATGTTTACAGTTCAAGTTAAATATTGCTTAATATGGTTACAGTAAATAAGGTTAATTACTGATAATTGTTTACGAATAAAACTGTTAAGAGTCTATAACATTAATATTTATTGAATACCGCTAATTGATCATACTATTTATTGATATTACAAATTGTCATGGTAGTGTGGATGTGGGTATCCATAAAGTTTTGTTTTTGTTGTTATTAGAGAACAAGATTTCCCCCAAAATCAAACAAAGAGTTTTTGTTTTGTTTCCCTCGTGTGTCCTTGTTTGGGAGATTCAGATGTTGCTCAGCATGCTTTGACACGGCCCATTGTCTTCACGTGTCACCTTGACCACCACGTCACGGCTGTTGCCATGGCGACGTGTCACCAGGAGGCGCTGCCATTCAAAAGGATCTGCCTCCCTTTTTTTTTGCTTTTATACTTAAAAAGAGTCGAACAGAGATGCGGTGCAGTACGGCGCCCTAGTGGTTAGCAAGTCTGCCACACATTTGAGAGGCTCCGGGTTCTCGGTTCCAGCAAAGTCAGCCGGGATAAGCTCTAATAACTCACCCGCCACCCTAATGAGGACGAGACCTGCAGTCGTCGTGTGTGGCGCCCTCTAGTGTATGATCAGAACAGAAACAGCAACTTATGTAAAAGCTGAGGAAAAAGGAGCACAAATGTCATTAGGCGCACGTTTGAATGAATGAACTCAGCATACATGAACGAGCCAACCATCTGCTGCTCAATCACACGACGGCTTTTTATAGCACGCAACAAAATGAAAACAAAATTGCCTCTCGCTGCTGTTGTTTGCCCTTACCTGACTTTGATTCAATAATCATTTCACGCTCTCGCCTTTTTTCCTCGGGACGTTCGAGTACTCAAGTTGAACTTGACATACTTACTATGATTCCAGCTCTCTGCCGCTGAGCCGCAACCAGGTGCGCTCGCCGGTGCTGCTGCTGTGGGGCGAGCGCGACGCCTTCGTGGAGCAGGAGATGGCCGAGGCGTGCCGCTTGCACATCCGCAACCACTTCCGCCTCAACGTCATCTCGGGGGCCAGCCATTGGCTGCAGCAGGACCAGCCCGACATCGTCAACACGCTCATGTGGACCTTCCTCAAGGAGGGCGACGGCCGCAAGGGCCACAGGAACTGACCGGCGGACGGGCGGCGGCGGCGTTGCCAGGCAACGGAGCGATGACGCAATCGTTCGTTTCAAAAGCACACTTTGAGGGAGGACGCGGCCGCGAAGGACGCAGGGTGAAGACTTTCTTTGTTTACAGTGCATCCGGAATACACAATTTGTTATGCAACAACCTTATTTCAAAATGGAATCAATTGAGGGGGAAAATGAATTTAATCCATTTTTTATCATGTAAGGCTGACACCCTACAAAATGTGAACACAGCGCTGTTAAACTGCTCAGTCAGTCACATGACATGTTTTTTTTTTTCACTTCCTCCTGCTTTGTACCAACACACGCATTCCGAAGTTCACAGAGCCGCCATTTTGATTTTATAAATAAACGCACTTACTGTCACTTCTTGTGGGGTTCTTCTAAAAGTAGACGCTGTTAAAAATAGAGGCTTTTTGCTCTAAACAAAACACCAGGAATAGAACTGGAATTGTAACACAAGAAAAAAAAAACACCCAGAAAGACGACGTGGTCGCTCCACAATGTTGTGTGTCCAAACTCCACTTTCACTTGACATCAATTCTAATGTGCCTGTAATCTCGTTTAATATTCCACTAGAGGCCTTCCACATCTGCAGTTGTGTAAATATATATAATTGTGGTCGCTCCACAATGTTGTGTACGTCCTTGTGTATGGATGCTCTGCAATGAGCTATTAACCTATTAATTCCAACCCAATCAATCTAATTTGTAGATTTTTTTTTGCTACATTTCTACGTTTTTCCATTTGGCTCTTGACACCTGGTTGCGCCACAATGTTGTGTGCAACCATGTTTGTTTGGTGGGAGCTACATATAAGTTTAAACCCATTGGCTTCCTTTCCTGACATTTGACTTAATTTCTCAGAAGTGGTCCCATATTTCATGTAGATTCTGACGTGGTCACTCCACAGTGTTGTGTACATCCGTGTTTCTGTTCTGAGGAGCCACAGCACTTCTTTTTTCCACTAAGTCTGCCTTGTTTCCTGCCCTTTCACTCCATTTCTTTCAAAAATCCCTTTTCTCTAGCTGACTCTTGACGTTGTCGCTCCACACTGTTGTGTGCTTCCATGTACTGTATATGTTCTGGGAAGCTATGTGACTTATTAGTCTCCCTCATTTCCTTCCATTTCACTTCATTTCTTCTAAGACGTTTTCTAATCGACTCTGACATGAGGAAACTCTACAATGTTGTTTGTGTAGGTTGAAACATTTTTGCTTTGCTTTAAACTTCAGTTTCATCTGAGACTGTAAGATACTGTCATTTAAAAATCTCCCAACAGAGTCTGACATATGGTCACTCCGCAATGTTGTGTACATCTGTACATCTCTATCCGCACTATGTGCCGTTTTTCTTGATAATTAGCTTCATTTCTTCAAAGGAGCCCTTTTTGTCCTGTCGTCTGTCATGCCACTCGACAATGTTGTGTGCGACCATGTTTATGGAAATTCGTTTTAATGGTTTCTGAGGTTTTGCTTTGGTACATTGTGATGAATTAACCAGCGTGAAGGTCATCGCGTGTCTCGTCATCTCGCCTTTGAGCCATTTAGGAGCTTAATCATATTTGTACACACACGTACACGTTGTTCATCTTAGCTTAGCTTGACCTGAGCTAGCATTGGACCTTGGTGCTGACCCAGTGGCGCTAATGAGATCCAAAGCAAAGTGTGAAACTGTGAATCATCATAAAGGTATTTAAAGATAAAAGTAACCTTTCCCCATGGCAGAACGATCTCATTTGTGGTGAGTAAAGGTTCCGTGTTAGTCTTGGAGCTAATTGAAGTGGTTGCCAAAATACAAAAAGACGAAGTTCTTCTTATTATTATTATTATTTTCAAGTGAATTGAAATGGTAAAGATAGCTACAATGTTGACAGTGCTTTTTTCACCATTTTTTGTGTGTCTAATGGCAAGACTGCATTTTTCTTTTGAATTTACATAGTCATACTTTTTTCTTTTTTTCTCTCTTAATTTTTCTTCTTCTTCTTTCTGTACGACCAATGAGTTTTTGCCATTCCGCATGTTCTTTTACATTTTAATGGCGGAACTGCATTATTTTTATTATTTTTTTATAGTCGGTCATCATACTTTATACTTTTACATGATAATACTGTTTTTAATTGAATTTATCAAAGTATTGCTTTTTTTTAATTGTCTACATTGTTATAGTATTTTTTCAAGTCCAAATAGCTATACTAATTAAAAAACAAAAAATTCTATATGGCCATACTACCGTTTTTTTAATTCATTTTTTTGTTAATATTTTAAAAGGGATGATACTCTAATTTCTTTGTAAAAGCATAATTGTTTGATACACAATAGTGCAGGAGTCCCTAACAAAGCGGGTAAAAAGTGTAAATGTACTTTCTGTCCTCTTGCGAGTTACGCAGTGAGTCACGTGTGAAACATTCGGATCTGACGTCCATCTCACTGTTTGCTTGGTTGACTTTCCAGGACAATTCTGCATGCGTGGAATTTTTTATTGAAGACTGGGTCAGGAAAACACAAGAGCCCGATCTCCTGCTGGCGCTTCTTCGGACTGGGCCCAGCAGTGCTTCCAAAGTAGTCCACTTGAGTCCACGTTTGTCCCTGCGGGCTCTGAAAGAGAGCGCTGTCCTTCGCTTCGACCACGCTCGCTTTAACGCGGGTCGACGTCCGGCTCGGGAAAACTCCTGGATTGGCCTCAGGCTGCAGTCACGAAAGAAACTCCCAAGAGTTCACTTGCGACATGAGATGTGGTGCGACGTGACACTATGAGGTGATATGCGGCAAAATGAAGCCATGCAGTGAAATGTGACACTATTGGGCGATATGTAACCAAATGTGAGGGCTACGTGGCGATTTGCGACAATATGTTTAGAGACGAGTGATAGAGGGTGTTCGGTATTTAGTATCTTGTCACGTGGCGATCTCGTTAACGTCATGGAGCTAAATATCGTTAGCTCATTATCATCCAACTCATTATCCTGTCCCCCCCCCCCCCCACAGGAAGGAAACATAAAGATGATCCAATCAAAGACCACCTTGATTCAATTTGCAATCATTAAAGAGAAGCTCATTACCACCGGCACTGAAGCCAGTGCACATTTTGCCAACACCAGGTCGACATGTGGCGTCGTGTGTAAAGTAGTAGTTGTTTAAAGACTTACAATTACTGTAATATCTATGCTAATTCTCATTAGCTTGTCTGTAGCGTTTCAAATTCTACGTTAGCATGGAGCTAGCTGACTTTCATCACATTTGTTTTTTTTTTGTCAAAATTTGTGTGAGTTAATTTAAAGTTCCTTTAACACCACTAATTAATTACCGCCCCTTACTTGGAAAGCCTTACTGGGGTAATTCCAGTCGCAATGCAGCAGACGTCAAAATGGTGTGAATTATACATTTAATAATATAGCATATATTTGTGGAGACTGGGGTCAAATTGTATTTTACAATTTTAAAAATGTGCAGAATTTCACAAGTTACTTCATGTTAAAGATTAGTTGGCTCTTAATATGAAAAGAAAAATGTCTTACAAATGCCATCTAGTGGCAGAAAAACTACCTCAACACAAATATCACACTTGGTTTTTTTTACAGTACAGTACATCTTTTTCATTTTAACTCAATGTTATGAATTATTATTACATGAATTTTATCAATGACTAAAAGATGCAGCAATATTTCTATTAGTTTAACTTTTTTCTAGAATATGACAAACTTAAAGTAATATTTTATTGTAAATTTACAATTTATCGTGAGTTAACTATTAAAGTCAAAATTGTAATCGCCTGACACCCCTTTATTTACTTTTATGTCCCTTTCACAGTAAACGTCATCTGGGGGGTGACAAAATAAAACCACAGTTTACACAAACAAACAAAGCAATAGAATCATTACGTCCTTGGCGGAGGTAATGGCCCGCTAATCTTGGGAGGTGAGTAAACCCTGCCCTCGCCGGATTAAGCCCGTGGCGGTCTCGGCTAATCTGATGCAACACACACTCAGTGATGCATCTTCCGCACCGGAGAGTGAGTCTGAGGAGGGCGGGGTTGTGTGTTGCTATGGCGATGAAAGGTCCTTCCAAGCAGCTGCTGATTGGCTGGCACAGCACAGCACCATTTTTTCCATTCTTACCACACCCCTCCCCGTTCTCCTCACCCCACACCCCCACCTCTTGCCACCCCGCCAGACGCATTCCACGCTGCTGTACTGCGCCTCCTCTGGAGCTTCTGCAGGTTTCCGGAGCAGGTGAGAAAGAAGCGTGTGCTGCGGGGATGATATGACGTAGTTTAGCTTGGACATTTTATGCTTGTTATTATTTGCTGCATGAGGAGAAATTTGCCTGTGTGTGTGTGTGTTTGGGGGGGGTGACTGAAATGGTGCACATGATCCACACGCTGGTCTGTGGATGATAAGGCGACACCGAAGTAGCCGCCTGAATAATTCATCATGGATCTTAGCGTGTGGAAAACACGTCGGCTACAGCACAATGTGGTGTGATTACCTGTTACTGTATCATGTTACTTGCTGAAATTGCATGACTGCTGCTTGGATGCAGCGTGCCGATCAATTCATTGACGGAAGGTTGGTTTTCTCTGCTCAATGGAGTGTGTGTGTGCGCATGCACACTACGGAGAGCTAGTTTACTAATGATGCCCCTGCTGTTGTCTGCCTCCAGATGCTTTGGACCAGAAGACTGTCGTCAGCAGCTCACTGGTACTTGTTACTACTTACATTAAGTGCAATTCAAGTGTAGTGCATTGCGCGGTCGCTCCACAATGTTGTGTTCATCCATGTTTCGGTTCCAGGATAGTGATTTATTGGTTTTGTCCAGTCTGCCTTGTTTGTTTGCTGTTTTGTTTCTCTCTCCAACATAGTCCCTTTTTCTGACTTGTGGTCACTCCACAACATTGTGTGCCTTCTAATTAATATTCCAGGATGCTATATGACAATTTAGTTCCACTCAATCTACTTTGTTTTTGCCGTTTTGCTAGATTATCCATATATAGTCCTTTTTCTCCAGTAGACTGACATGTGGTCACTCCACAATGTTGTGTGCATCCATGTTTCGGTCCCAGGATTCTTAGTGATTTATTGGTTTTGTCCAGTCTGTCTTGTTTGTTGCCGTTTTGTTTATTTCTCCAACATAGTCCCTTTTTCTGACTTGTGGTCACTCCACAACATTGTGTGCCTTCTAATTAATATTCTAGGATCCTATATGACAATTTAGTTCCACTCAATCTACTTTGTTTTTGCCGTTTTGCTAGATTATCCATATATAGTCCTTTTTCTCCAGTAGACTAACATGTGGTCACTCTACAATGTTGTGTGCATCCATGTTTATCATCTGGCAAGTTACTCTACTAATTAGTTCTGGCCAATCTACCTCGTTTCTTGCTGTTTTGCGTAATTTCTCCAAATAGTCCTTTTTGGGGGTGGTGGTACCACAAAGTTGTGCCCACAAATATTTAATTTTCCAAGAAGTTATGGGACTTCTTAGTTCTGCCCACTCTGGCCTTAATGCTACATTTCTCTAAAGTAGCTCCTTTTTTCCCTAGTAGCCTCTGAAATGTGGTCACTCCACAATATTGTGTGCATCCATGTTTATGATCTGGGGAATTAAGCTACCTAGTTCTGGCCATTCTACCTCATTTATTGCCGTTTTGCTTCACTTCTTAAAAACAGTATTTTTTCCCCAGTAGATTCTGACAAGTTTCCACAAATTCCACAATGTGGTGTGCATCAATATTTATGTCCCAGCTAGCTATATAACTTAGTGGGTCCACCCAGTCATTCTCCAAAAGTAGTCATATTCATAAGTCATTTTTTCCTCCAGTCATGTGATCACTCCACAATGTTGTGTGCATCCATGTTCATGTTCCGGGTAGCTGTGGGACTTATTTGTTCCACAAAATTTGTTTTGTTTGACAATTTGTTTCATTTCTTCAAAATTGTCCATTTACCCCCAAGTCAACTCTGACATCTTGTGCCTTGCTTCTTTCGTCACAACATTATATATACACAATATTTGTGTTGTTTTATACGCCACTCTCCACTACATTCATTGTCATACACCAGTCGCCAGCCATGTTTTTCTGCTTGACTGAAACGTTTTGAGGCGGGCCGTGTGCTCGGAGTTTCCGATTTCCACGCCATCTCAAATGCAGCAACGCAATGACATCATCCATCCATTTTCTTAACCGCTTGTCCTCACAAGGGTCGCGGGGGGTGCTGGAGCCTATCCCAGCTGGCTTCGGGCAGTAGGCGGGGTACACCATGAAATGGTTGCCAGCCAATCGCAGGCAATGACATCATTGTTCTACTATTGCCTCTGGTCGTCTGGCAGCCAGTGGTCCAGCGAGCTCACCCATCCAGAAAAAGCTGAATTTAAATCGAGCATAATAGAAATAATAAGAGTCTGCTTGTAGCGCATTAGCAATCAATGCAAACAATAAACACTACTGACTCACTGGTCAGTCTCTTGCCTTTTGCCAAGCAGAACGATAGCATCACTGACTCCCGTATAGTGTGTGCGTAGTTTCAGCCCTTGATTGCAGAGGTTTGCCATGTGACACAAACGGCAAAGCTAGCTTCGGCGTGAAAAGAGCAGCAGATGTGCTGCTAAGACCCGTCCGTGAGGATCAGGGAGGATTGAGAGCTCCTCAAAGCCTTTTATTGATCCTTGTTGAGCATCAGAAACATTCACCGGCCACTTCATTACTACAACAAAAGTCTGCTTTGGCTTTAGTGGGTTTTTTTGTTTTTGTTTTTTTTGTTTCGCCATCTACTGGTATGCATATGAAAGTATTTGTCCTCTTTTTTTTGTGACGGATGTGAAACTTTTCAATAAAAAAAGATCCCAGTTTCCATGCGGTCCAAACATGCTTCCTCACATACTTCTATAATTTTTGTGTCTTGGTCTGCAGAAGGCGTTTCTAAGATGCTCTCCATCTGCTGACTTCAAGAGTGTCTGATTGCGCAGATTCCGCTTCCCGCCATGAAGTCGGATGCTCTGACGACCGCTCACAAATCAGGAGATGGACAAACCTCCAAGGTGAAGACCGCCAAGAAGCCCGGAGAGCGCAGCGCGGCGGCAAAGCCCAAGACAACTTTAACCGGGACGCCGGTTGTGAACGGCACCGCCGGAGCGGTGGGGGCCAGACGGGATGTTGCCGGTCCGGCTCGCTCCCGCGTGGTGAAAGAGACGGAGAAGAAGGCCAATCCCGGGACCAGGCCTAAGATCTCTCCTCCGAGTTGCACGTCAAGAACTCCAAGGGGTTCTGCGCAACAAGCCGCCTTGTCCTCATCCGGAGGGGTCTCGCCAGAAAACAGCGGGAGTGGCGGGAGCCCTCGAAATGGCACGACCTCCATTCCAGGTGCTTGTTTGTTATCTTGACATCATTATGGCAGAATGACAGAGGCACAAGTCATTAGGAAGTCGAGGGCTGGGGGAAAAAAGTCAACCAAGTCGGATAAGTGACTTTAAAAATGGGTCGATTCAAATGGTCTGCCTCGATCTTGATATGTTTTTTACACAAAGGGTTTTTTTTTGTTTGTTTTTAACGGACGCACGTAGTATTGGATTGGCAGAATGGCGGCTGTGATCGGATCTTTATTTCTTCTGTCGGTGGTCTAGTGGCCAAATTGTGGATGTTATTATTTGCCTGCTTAAACACACTCTCTGACAATAATGACAATACAGCACATTAAGCTTCCCCAAACCACAGAAAAGGAAATTATTGGGCTGTAATTATTCCAAAATATATCCTGCCACTCGTTTTTAGGTGTTCATCACTTAACCACTAACCAGTAGAGGGCAGTCATGCACTAAACGTGCCCAGAAGAAGACAGGAACAGGAAATGATTGACCTCGTGTAGCTAATAGCTAATGCTACCCTTCTTTACTCATGGAATAATGTTGACGCATCGTCTGTAAGTGACTTTTAAGACATTACATGTGTAATGTAGATTTAGTAATGGATGTGTGAAGAAAATGGTAGTTAGTGTTTGGTCAATGGTTACCTTAAGTGGTCATTGCTAGCGCGCTAATGCTAATCGCGATTGCTATCCGTTATATAGGTTCATTTTGTTTAATAATAAACTTGTTTAGAAGATAATAAATTATGCACTTATATCCACTTAATTCAACTTATGTCCAACCTTACCTAACAAAAACAAACAATAATAAATGTATCATAATAATAATAAATAATAATAAATTCAGGGGGTGGGGGTGGTTATTCTATTATGTGATAGCACAGTGTTTCCCACACCATGTTAATACTTGGGGCGGGCCACCACCCAAGTAGATATCAAGAAAATGTAATACAAAATATATCAATAAACAAACGTGTCACGACCAGGTATACCGCATGTAACATTAGCTCGCAGTCACTCACTTGTGGATCATGTGGAGACGCAAGTAGCAGGTCAAGTTAAGTCAAGGCAATCAAGTCGACGAGTCTTTTATAGGTTTAAGACAACCAAAACCCTCAAATTGGCGATTTTGAGTCTGACTTTAGTCGCCAACCTTTGCTGAAAAACTGTAAAAGGTAAGTCAAGTCACAACAACGTGTAGACAAGAAGAGATAAAGCATGCGGGCTGCTATCAGTGTGCCAGCAGCTGCTCAACCGCAGACGTCTAAACCGTGCACAGCTGCTACCAGGCTGCAGGGACTGGAGGGGGATGAGTGGGTGGGGGGGGGGGGGGGTCGTTTGTTTGACTGAGCACTTTGTGAGCGTTTGTGGTTTTAGAAAGTCCGCTTAATCCCGATGTCATCGCTGATAACATTATTCAAGGCCTTCTGTACTTAAGCACTTAAAACAGGCAAATCCATCCGGGGGCACTTTTGTTTAGGTTTAACAAATACTAGATATTATAAGCCCCAACTCTTACACCCATACTAAAACTGTAAACCTTTTATGGTTTATGACCATATTTTAGGAGCAAGACCCAAACAGCAGGCCAAGCCTCTCAACAAACCAGTGCTGACCAAATCGGACTCGACAAAGCAGACCAGCAGGTGAGTTTGCCTAATTGGCAAAAAGTACTGTGGGGGGAAAATCCCGTTGTCATGGTTTTGACTGTCAGCAGTCCCGCCAGCAGGTCCAGGGTGAAAGAAGGCGTGAAAGTAAAGCCTGTAGCAGCGGAGGGTCCTGTGGCGGCAGCATTGAGAGCAAGAGCAGACACCAAAGGCAAAGGAGTCCACGACAACCACGGTTCGAATTTTTTCTCCAAACGTTTCTCTTGTTTGACTGTAAATGTCCTTTTTAACACCTGCCTTCTCTTTTTCTGATTTAGTCGCCAGGCATGGAGCTGTTGGGAAGAAGCCAACTTTGCCCAGGAAAGATCTCGACGGCTCGAGATCTTCTGCACTGACCAAACCACATGCGGAAAATGCCAAGAAGGTCTTAACCGGCGCCTCGGCGAAATCCTCTTCTAAACCAACCAAAGTGTCTAAGCCTCCCGTAAACAAGTTGGCACCAAAGCGTAAAAGTACCACTGAATCTGAGAAAGCATCTGCAAAATCTGGCGCAACCGTTCAAAGTGCTGAAGGCCTTGGAGAAAAGGAAAATGGTAAAAGTTTAGACTGTAAAACCGAACAGGAGAAGAGTGGAAGCGCGAGCCAATACCAAGATTCCCTCAGCCTGCAACTGGACTCAACTTGTACTTCCGGCATTCAGAAGACTGAGAAACAGTTCGCAAACGGAGCAGACGAGCCTTGCGGAACTCCGCAAGCGGTCAGATCCATTTCGGTGGTTAAAAAGTCTGAAAGCCTCACAGGCGTTCGGTCTCCAAGTACCCCCATAAACACCCCCGGAAGCGCCGGCACTCCCTTGGACGACTCGTGGAGCGGCGTCCACCCGCAGGTCAGCCCGGCGTCCGAGACGGGTAGCACGCACTCCACCTCCTCGGACGACATCAAGCCGCGCTCGGAGGACTACGACGCAGGGGGCTCGCAGGACGACGACTGCTACGAGCGAGGCGTGTCCAAGTGCGGCACCATGCGCTGCCACGACTTCCTGGGACGCAGCAGCAGCGACACGAGCACACCCGAGGAGCTCAAGATGTACGAGACCGGCGCGGGGCTGAGGGTGGAGGTCCGGCTGCGCGGCCGGGAGGCGGAGACCACCAGCGAGGAGGAGGTGGCGGCGAGGCCGCGTCCCCGGTCGTGGGTTCAAAGGGAGGAACGTACAGTCACTGCCGACACGCCGTCCAGCGTCCCGGAGCGTCAGACTTCCGAGGAGGAGGAGGAGGAGGATGACGAAGAGGAGACAGAGGAGGAGAAGTCTGAAGTGGAGGTGGTCCCCAGTCAGGGTCCGACCGAACCTTCGCCGCCGTTTCAAGGCATTGTCAACCTGGCGTTCGACGATGACGCCGCGGACCAGGAGAACGAGCAGCCAGACTTTCCGTCGACCTCCAACTTCCGCCGGTCCGTTTTGCTCTCCGTGGACGAGTGCGAGGAGCTGGGCTCGGAGGAAGGCGCTGCGCAGACCCCTCAAGGCCCCGACGACGCAGCCACCCCGTGCGATGTTTTCGAGTCGGACTCCGTTACTCCTCAATCCCACTGCGCCCCTCCCCGCTCGCCCAATCTGCGCGAACATTCCGGTACTGCGCGCCAGGAGCGAGGCGAGGAACCGCAAGAAAAGCCCACAGGGGCGAGTGAGGAAAAGCAAGGGGACGGCACCGACGCCACCAGAGACCCCCCGGCCCAGGAACGACCATGTCACCTGGACCTGCGGCACCCGTATGCCAACGGGACCAAGAAGGTCGACTTGCACCTAGACTTAAATGAGCCACACATGCCGGGGGACTCTCCCCTACATGCTGCACCGTCTCCAGCAGGTAACGTATGATCTCTGGACTCTTCCTTGATCCTCCCCCAAAACCAAAACCACTCCTAGACCTGACCTATGCCATCCGTTGTGTAGAAAGAAGGATATGACCACTTAAGACATTCAGGTTCAAATTCAAATCAATCTTCATGACCAAACATCTGCTCTCATCACAAATGCATTTGAATTTGCAACATCGATATCCTTAGTCAGACCCCGAGGGCCCGAGGGGCCTTTCTAAAAAAAAAAAAAGAAAGAAGAAGAAGAAAAAAAAAGCACTTTTTACACACAAACGCTTTATTTTTGTGATTTATTTCATACAACGAATTTCCAGCTCTTAAGTTTGCCACGTACAGCATTTTAACATATCGCAAATGAATCTGTGGTTATTTTGATGTCGAAACACAACAGAAAAGCTGACGAATGACAGTTCCGTTACATCCCTTCAGTTCATAGGCAAGCACAGGGACTGCATTGTTTGTTTCAGATCGCAAGCAAAGACCGGGTGGAACCTCCACCAAGGCTTATTAAGTAATTCATGTCATGAATTTGGCCCAACTTAAAACGTACACAATTTTCCCACCAACATGCAGTGTTTACACTTCATTAAAAAAAAATCAGCAACTGTAACTTCACACATAAATGTTAAAAAATCGAAAAGCATATGAATGATGTCGAGATGATTGACAGCCACTGGTGCGAATGTAAATAAATAATTGTCATTTCTTCCTAATACAATAAAATAAACAACTGTGATGTTTGTTAAAATGCTATACGTGATGTAAAAATTTTCAAAATATATATATTTTATATTTTAAAAAAAAATTGCCTTTATTTTCTGCACTACCTTGTTTAATTGTGGATGTTATTTATTATTTTGGCACTGCATGCTGCTGATTTCCATTACATCTTTTTTGTTTATGTTTGTCATCATTTTTATTCTGTTGTCCCCTGTCGACTCGTGTCCCGACGCTAAAGACCAGAAACAATGTTATTGTTTGCTTATGCCGGCACATCGTTCCTACTGTATCATACATTTTGTCTTTCCCTTTCTGTCCAAATCCCCCCCAAAATATAGTTTGCCTCTGAGAAGAACATCTACGCAAACTAGTACTTTTATATTTTGTGGCACACACGAGTTCTGTGCAATGCATGGCTTTATTGCTTTGTTTGAGCATGCGGAGTAAAAAAAAAAAAATGATTCATTTGTTTTTGCTGTAAAAGCAGCTCTTAAAGTAAGGGTGTCCGAAAACAAGCCTGGAGGCCATTTTGTGCCCCCCAATGCCCTTTTTTTTTTCTTCGTTTCATTCATTCACTACCAACCCAATTAAAAAAGGATCTTTGACGTCTATACCCGTCAATGGCAGCAAATGAGTTCATTGATCAAACTTAAATAATGACGCTGGTTTTTGTTTCTTTAAATGTATTTCATTGGTTAGCATATCTTGTACGTTGGACAAGGTTTGGACACCCCTGCTTTAAAGCTACTGCTTCCTATTCGAATCCTGCTGCACCCAGACAACGATATTCATTTTGAAATGTAAAAAAACAAAACAAAAAAAACGTACATGGGCTGTGATACAGTTTGTCATTTTGCAATATTGTCAATTGTTTTTAGGCGACATTGCTTGTGACAGATTGGATCTAGGCGGCGACAAACGCGAGCGGACGCCGTCCAACAAAATCCTCTCCCCCATTTACGAGGCGGACGCGAGCGACGCGTTTGCGCGCCGCTCGGACAAGGACAGAACAGGACAAGGAAACATTGAGAACAAACGCAGCGAGTTTGCCGAGCGGGACTGGAGCCTGCTCAGGCAGCTCCTCTCGGACCAGGAGTCCAATCTGGGCGTGATCAACCCGGTGCCCGAGGAGCTCAACCTAGCGCAGTACCTCATCAAGCAGACGCTGTCCCTGTCGCGGGATTGTCTGGACGCCAGGGCCTTCCTGTCTCCGGAGAGGGAGAGCTTCAAGCGCTGGGCGGAACTCATCTCGCCCATGGAGGACTCGTCCACCAGTATTACGGTGACCAGCTTCTCCCCGGAAGACGCCGCCTCGCCGCAAGGGGAGTGGACCATCGTGGAACTGGAAACACACCATTGAACTGCCACACAGGTTGAAACCATATATCTTGGTCTATAATCGAATTATTTTTTTTATTTTTTTTGGTACCTCAATGATCTGCCACCGGTCCTTAGGACATTTGGTACTGAGCTGCACAAAATGACTGAACAAAAAATATTTTACTGATCACTGGATGTTCACCCGCTCGTCTTAACCATTCTATGTTGTAATGGATTATTTTAAGGAACAACTGTGTTGGCTGCAGCTTTGCATTTTGTGTCATATTATCAAAATAAATGTGTGCGGTTTATGTAGATGTCGAGTTGAAATGGTTTATTCGGTCAAGGCACACACGCAAAGTACTGATAAAGAGCATTTTTTGACAGGTGATCAAAGTTAAAACAGGTGTATTCAAGTCATCTATAAGAGACTACCCCCGAAGTAAACGATATAAAGTACAAAAATAAAGATGTTTCCTTACTGTTTGTAACGTTTCAGTTGACGTAACTCTAGAAAATGCTTATTGCAAAAATAAAAATACAAACAAAACAACTTAAAAAATACGAAAACAAAGGTGACGGAACAGTGTTAAGCCGCAAGTGCTGATAGTGTTTTCCGGTGTGCTTGCCTAACAAATTAAAAGCACCACGATGATATTCGGGGGAACGACACAATCAACAGACACACACACTTTTTAGGAGAAAGTATAGTGAAACGTATAATAAAAGTTTAAGTAACATTTGTGACATGTTCTATCAGCTTTTCGTCATTTAAACCCCGAAATGGGAAGTGATGCTAATGCTACTAATTCAAACGCCTAATAGCGGCTTCCGATTCTTAACAAATTAAAAGCTTACCAGGAAGAAGATCTTACAACCGCGAAGTCTCACGGACGGAAGTCGGTGACAGCAACCAGAAGTGGCCGGACAGTTGTCACAGTAAAACACTAGTGTAGTAAAGTTGTGAGTATTCATTTTCAAAATTACCTTAACATCTCTTTTGGTTATGGCTGCTGAAGGGGAAAATAGGTGGACAACAACCATCATCATCAGCACGACATTGCAGGTAAGCAGAGGTGGGAAGTAACGAAGAACAAATAACATTGTTGTACTTTCTGGTATCTGTGCTTTACTTGGCTATTTATTTAAAAAATATATATATTATTTGTTCTATAACCCCGCACATTTGAAAAAAAGATATACACTTACGTATATCATTTTATTTAAGTATCTGTAATTCAATAAGTACAGCGTGAGAACATTTGCTACCTGAACGTCAAATGGATATTTTGAAGCAGTTGATGACGTCAAGGAGGCCGCCATGTTAGCCTATCACCTTGCTTGTTAGCTAGCTAGAATATCGACTGAACATCACAAGCTCGAAACTAACCTGGTTAATTTGGGCCATATTCTCCTGTCTCTTGTCTTCTTGCGCACTTTTGGCTGCACAGATGCTCAATCAAGTGAATTGTATCGCTTAAGCACCTTCATGAAATAAAACCCCTGAAATGAGAGCGCCCCTGTCAAATCTGGTGTCACGAGTGCATTCTCCCAGATTTAAGTAACTTTTGTGTCGCACACCCGCAGGCTGTAGTAAGTCTTGTGCCTCTTGAAGGTGAAACATTGTATTGCATGTTTTTGACTCAGTCAATGGTCTCAAACCTGTGGTCCAGGGGCCATTTGCATCCCGTAGAGTGATATTTTGTGGCCTCTTTAAGTGCAGCCCCTAATTTTGTTGTTGTTTTTCTGATGATAACTCAAACTTTGGCAGCATCCTAAAAAAAATGTAGTTAGGAGATTCAATTCTATTCAATATCTCCTTGAGTCAAAACAAGGGCGCGTGTCAAATATCAATCCTTTTTTACTTTGACAAATTCTATGTCTTTTTTTTTTCAGAGCCATGAAACCATCAGGATGCTCCGAGCTCAACAACACAGAATCCGACTCTCAGACAGTGTGGAGTGTGGATCCTTCATTTTTCCTCTGTCTGGTACAACAATGTCTAATTGCTCCCATTATGAACCCTAACAAAAATCGACTATATTTTTCTGTAGCGTTATTTAATTGTGTTAAATGTGAAATGATTGCGCGTTAATTGGAGTCATGCCTTGCATGTGTAGGTATTGCGTTCAAGCTGGTGGAGCCTGAAAATGTCCAAGACGAGCCGGGTCTTATAGAGCAAATCCAAAAGTTTGTGCAGGTGCACCGCAATAGTTTTCTGCTGCTGTATGCTCCTTTTAACGGCAAGAGACAACTGGACATGCTCTCACTCATCCAGCAAAAGTACGTCCAAATCACACAATTATGATATCAACTGCCAGGAATTGTGCATGCTATTGTAGAAGCACTTGGTTCTTTAAAACAAGTCTTGCGACCTTGTCGTTGGACAACATTGATACGTCGTAGGCCTACTGTACATATATGAAGTGTATTATTCCAACATTCTCACTTCAGATGTTTGAATCTTTTTGTCTGCCTTTTCAGATTCTTTGGCAGTAATCTCCGTATCTTGCCTGTGCGAAACAACAGTGACATTCTCAAAGGAATGCTGACCATTGCAAAGGTAAGCTTACATTTTGTTCCCAGTGGCAACGGCAGGCAATTTTGCCCGAAATTTAGCTGACAGTTAAACATTAAAGGTAAGGACATAGAAGTGGTGCATTCCGAAATTTAAAGTTTCAATATAGATAATGGACTACACCTGCATCGGGTACACGATATACTTCCAACCTCACCAGTGATCAGAAAATGACCGATAAGTTTCCAGTGAACTTCCTGCTCCATTCACGTCCATTATAAGCAAATTTGTACTATTTGCATCAGGTCTTGGTATCCAATCCTCAGCAATAGCAACGATTAATCATATGGGATCCAAGTAACATGCACAGGTGAGTAAATTTTGGAACTTTTTTTCTGTAGGCCACGAGCAAGCCTCACCAGGACCGCATCCGGCACAGGATGGCTCTGGCCAAAACTCACATCATTGAGAGGAGCCCCGTGTGGGACATGCTTAAAAAGCTCGCCTGAAGAAATCAGCGTGAGTGTCAAACATTTGAAACTTTATTGTTTAAACAAATAAAGCAGCGGCGGCGTTCTTTTCCGCCGCAATCTCCTCTGTGCGCGCAATGAGGCTCTCCATAAGTTCGAAGGTCACGAGAGCGCTCTGCAGAACCTGAGGTACAGTTCATAGTTAAACAATGTCATATGAGTTTTAATATATGTTTGTGTGTTTTACCTGGTGCTGCTCCTCCGGGGACATTTTTGAAATCTTCTCGTGTTTGACTGGTTCATTTTGGATTGATGTGCTGGTGCAGTTTGACGCTCTGGCCGCTAGAGGGCAGAAACGGCACGCAAGTTCAAGTCAATGAATTCATATGAGAAAAAAGTTGTACTTGCAGGTTGTTTTTACATAATGTTAACAAATGTTGTTGTTGATTACATGCTTTACAAGATTAAAAAAAATGTAACTAAACTCTTGTACAGTAATTATAAATAAAAAACAAAGTTGCGTTTCTCTGAAAAAATTGAAACGTTATTGTTTTACTTTCACAACAGAAACGTTTAAAAAAAATTAAATGTTATGAGAATATATTTGCCGTTACAAGAAAAAGTTATTATTTTAAGAAGAAAATACTAGACTACTCTTTACTACAAAAAAATCATACTTTTACAATAACAATTGTTACAAGAATAAAGTTCAAGTATCACACTAAAAACCCAATTTCACATGAAGAAAATAAATTAAATAAATATACTGAAAGATAAAAAGGATTTAGTTGAGATGCTCTGTGAAAAAAGTTGTAATTTCACAAAAAATCTTCTGAAATTCATAGCATGACAAGAAAAAGTTGACCTAATTTTACGAGGAAAAAAACATTAATGAGAATGAATTTTTTTGTGTGTGTGTATAACAACAGTCATCAAACAGTTGTTTTTATAACTCAATTATTCTCCATGTATGTACTTTCACCTCTGGCTTTGAGCCGGTGCTCATCTCTCAGCCCGTTTAGCTCGACGGTGTAATAAGATCTTGACATGCTGATGCAAACGCGCAGCATTTTGGTGTATTCGTCCTTTAGCCTGCTCATTCCTTCCCACACGTCCGCCTGCAGATCAAATAGACGAAATCAGGCAGGTGGAAGAGTGAGAGGACAGACGGACGGACGTTAGTGGTGACCCACATTGTTGCTCAGAGCTTTGTCCCGGATGAGAAGGTAGCGCAGCAGGTTAAGACTTTCCATGATCCTGGATGGACACACAAAAGACAACGTCTTTTTTGGTAGAAATCTACATTTTCGTCATCGCTTGCTTTGATATTTTTACCATAAATCACAAAGTTTCATTTTTGAAAATTCAGCCTCCGAAGCCAGTTTCACATTTTGTTTTGATCCACCATTTTAGGGTCAATTTCCAGGAATCCTTCAAAGTGGACTTGACTTTTATATTACATGGTCAAACGTTTGACTTTTTCTCGTCATGGCATGTGCGGGTAGCGTGGTGGCTAATAAGTAATAAGTCAACTTCATGCAATAACTCAGCTAGCTAATTTCGTTTTATCATAATGTAAGCGGACTTACTTGTCCATGTTGTGGAGCACGTTTGTTTCTGCACCCTGAGGCAAACTTAACGCCAAGCCCAACAGCGACACAAACTCTATCCCCAGGAACCAGCTTGTGGCGTTGCCCGGCTAGAAGATAATAATTGTCTTTTTTTCTTTCTTTCTTTTTTTTTTTATACAGCTGTTGTTTTGTATATGATACGAGAAGTGAATCTCACCTTCATGGAGAACTCGACTTGATTTCTGATGTTCTTCACAATGTAACCTTCCACTCCTGGATGCTTGCTGGTTTTTAGCAGGCATCTGTTGTTATATATATATATATAAATAAATAAATAGGGTTAAGTAACCAGGATAAAGTGTCCAACAAAACTGGGCAACGTTAGAGACGACAACTTACCCGAAGAGCTTGTGCTTTGCTTCAGCGTCTAATTTATTGATGAATAGCTGTAGAACCTTCAGTCCGCTTTCTCTCTGTAAATGCACATTGCATTTACTTGACAGTTGTTAATTGATATTTTCATAGTTACTATGAGATGACGGTCTGGCATTTATGTCAAAGACATACTCACCAGATGTTGCATCGGACAGTCAGTCAGAACTTGCAGCAGGCTCTGTAACGTTTGACATCGTAACTGTAAATGTGTCGGTCCAGATATGACTAATGCACGCATGTGCGTCCACGAATAAATTGGCATGACATATTGCTCCAAACTGTCCACGCTGCAATTTATTTTGTTTTTAAGAGTCTGCAGAACAAACCATCATGTAATTCTACTCTAAATGTCGCACCTGCTTCACGTCATAGATGCTCTTCACCTCCAGCAGAGTCGCAGGCAGGCTGTCGTCCTCCACACTCTCCAGGCTTTTTTCAAAAAGCGCCTGGTAGACAATACGGTTAAATCCAACTTTTTTGTTTTTTTCATGACCAACTTTAATTCCTTACCAGTCCTTTGAGCACGTGTGACTCCTTTTTGCTGACAAAGAAAAAGACAGGCAATGTATTTTTTAATCATATACGAAAAGACGAAGAATCGTTCATTTCGGAGTTGAAGGCGTACCCGCTGAGCAGCTGATGGACGTATTCCACGTTGTTCCGGAGGACAAATTCAGGACTGGGAACAACAGCAGAGGCACATCTTAAGCAGCTTGCGAAATTGAACTCGCAACTCACTTTTACTTCTAGAATAGTAGAATCTTAAAATAAACTCTAACGTGCAGAAGCAGTCAGTGGACGGAGGCGATAATATGAGTTGCGTGCTCCCTCTGACCTGTTCCAGTTAAGAGGCAAGCGGCAGTGTTTTGAAACTGGAAACGTTTGAGGGGGGGGGGGGGGGGGGGGGCTGTCTTGACTCCAAAGAAACGTGGGAATGGTGTCGGCATCCAAAGTCTCACCTGAACACGATGGGGAAGCGTTCCGCATCCAGCAGCTTGACAAACACGAGATACGCCAAGCAGCCTTTGGACTCGGCCAGCTGACTTTTGTCCATCTGGATGTTCTTCTTCACCGTGCTGAAGAACAGGAGGTCTGCTGCCGACTCTTGGATGGCGGCTAAAGTGTCCTGCCACGATGACAATGCGCATTGTTGGAGAAAAGAAAATCCTTCAATGGAGATTTTCCCATGTATCGTCTCACCATGACGTGTGACGCAAACAACCACGTGGGCGTCGGTCTTCTCCCTGGAGTCAGTAAAGCTTCCAGCAAAGGTTCCTTGAGGCTCCGCATGCAGCTGCATGATGGGAAACATTCACACTGAAACTTCAGTGGCATCACTGGAACATTTACAAATGATTTCTGTCGTGACCTAAATTCATAAATAAAGTAATACATCTATCATAAATACAAATAATAATTAATAAATACAATTCATACATAAATAAATTCCCAATAAATGAATATATAATAACATACAATATTATATATAATATAAATACATAATGAATAAATAAATTAGATGTGTTTTAGCTAGATTTTTGGATTAACAAAAGTTGGTGAGCAGGTGATTTTCTGGTTCATGGACGATGGCGAATAGTACAGTTTTGTTTCAGTGGGCGTGGCCTACTCCATTGTTGCCCCCTTTCCAGTGTTGCCAAAATGAAAAAAAAATAACTTCTGGGAGGAAAAACCAAAAACAATTCTACACTCAAACACTTCAATGTCGAACGTACAAGTTGAGCAGCTCCGTCTTCATCTCCTGGTGTCCTCCTCCTTCGTCCTTCCTCACCTCCTTCGCGAAGGTCTTCGTGAAGGCGGTCAAGGCTTGGCAGCAGCGGCCCAGACCCAACTGGTCCTCCTCCTCCTGCTGTTCGGTGTACGGAACCGGCAGCCGAATCAACTGCTTGTGCAGGACCCTCAGCGCCGAGCCCAGCCAGGACGCCCGACGACCCACGTCCAACTCCAACCTCAGCAGCCCTGTTTGACCACAGTGCACATCACTGCTTTGTACAGCGGGGGGCGCCAGTGAGCTGCATCAAAACTACCTCTCTCAAGATGCGGGAGGACTAGCACCATGTTGTCGGAAATAGCATCCGGATCAAAGTCTTCTATGACGTCCAGCAAGTTCCGCAGGACGTCATCTGGCCTGCAGGTCTACACGACAGAATGAAAAGGAGGATGCTAGTCCGTTCTTGTCACAAGTTAGAACCTACCGTGACCACATGTGTGATAGCCGCCTGGATCTGGTCCAAAGTCTTCTGATTCTTCAATGCTTCTTTCACGAGAAGAGCCAAGAGGATGCAGCCCATGGACTTGACCATCCTCTGGAGACACAACAACAGATCGATCACGTCTAATAGCACAAAGAAATGTCTTGTCGTGTGAAATATGAAAAGATGAAACTCAGACAACTTATAGATGTTGTCGTTTTTTTGATTACCTGATTTTTGTCATCTTGAAGGAAGGCCAGGAAGCGCTCGCTGTCTCCCTGAGCGAGACACGAACGTCCCAAGTTCTTGAAGTGCTGCTGGTCCTCTGGTGTCAGCTCATCCTCGGGAGTGTCTCGCTACGAAAGGACGAGTGGCACCTTAAAGTCATTCGGATGTGCTGTGAAGGCCCGCTTAAAATTGTCGTCAACCTCAAATTTGGTCGCCTTCATGATTAGAACCACAACAAAGTCTCAAGAAACCGTCAGGATTTTTTTGTAGTTGTTTAACTTTTCAGCCCTAATTTTTACTCAACAAGACATTTTGCACAAGGTTGTGGACTCACCCATCGCTGGATGAGGTCGTTCACCATCCCCTCATCCATCATCACCGTCACCTCTGTCCTCTCAGGCAATCCTTTTACCACCATGTCTTTTATTCCGGAAAACAGCGGCAGCTGGCACGGCTGTCACAACTGTCAGAACCGCGCCTGCCTGCACCGGACAAACGGCTACCGACGCCTCGATTCGGTCTGAGAGGAAACCCTGACGTAAACCTCTTATCTGCCTTTGTGCTGTAAGAGGATTACTCGGTGTGCTCACACAACATGCTTGCAAGTGTCTGGAAGGATCCGAGGACCCACTCGAGAAGTGACGCAAAATAAGGAAGGTGTCCTGCTACTGGAGAACAGGAACTTTATTGGGCCACGTTCCACTTGGAGGAAGAATTTTACTTGCCTTGTGCCAAATAACGTTTAAGGGCAGAATTATTGAGACGTGTGCACCTACAGGAAGTTAAAACGTGTCAATTGGAGCCATTAAGGACTGTCTCAATACTTTTGTCATTATTATGGAACAGGACAGGAACATGATTGACAATAATTAAGCAATCAGGTTGTTCTTTTTTAGTTAGGTTATTGGTTAATTTTTGTCAAAAAAAAATTCTTTAATTTTTGTTGGGAATATTTGTGTCTAGAAACAGTTCAGGACTGGCTCTCAAATGGTTTGCCCATATTACAGCATAGGACAGGACAGGATACGGAAGAATTAAGTAGTCAGGTTATTACTTCATATTTTTACATGAGTTGGGGATTTTTGTTTTCAGAAACGATTTAGGACAATTTTGTCCACAATATTGAATAAAGATTAGGACAGGACAGACAAGGTGTGATTATGGAGTGTGTCGCTAGTGTCCATATTATGGAATAGAACAGGACAGTTTTAAGTAGTCCGGTTATTCCTTCCTATTTGTTAAATGTGTTGTTTTTGGAAACGTCTTGGGACTGTCCTCAACATTTTTGTCCACATGGAATAGGACAGGACAGACAAGGGGTGATTATGGAGTGTGTCTCAATTCTAGCGTCCATATTATGGCGTAGAACAGGACAGTGTTATGTAGCCCGGTTATTCCTTCCTGTTTGTTGAATGTGTTGGGAATGTTTGTCTCCGTGTTTTTTGTCCACATAATGGAACAGGACAGGACAGAAGCAAGATTGATTGATTTCAGACTAATGCAATGAACAAGCTGCTGTACAAAGAGGCGTGTGGATTAAAAATGACTTTCCAGCATATTGCGCCCAACACAAAAGACACTAAGACTCAGCTCATCCGTCTCATAGCGTGCGCGCGTGTGTGTGTGTGTGTTTTTATTTTTGGTACAATAGAAGGACAATCACAGACTTCCTGCTTACCAGCGTCCTGATTTGCCATGAATGGGTCGCAGTGATGCGTGTTTGAACGATGGGATTTGAGACGCATCTGCCGGCCGCTCGTCTCCGTGCAGTGCGATGAAAGCGTGGCACAAAAAGCCGCCCTAAAGCAAATAAAAGTGCAGCTTGCCACATCTTGATTAGGAGCTGATGAGCTGCTGTGTTCACAGAGCTGTCAGAGTGCAGAATTCAAACACGCCCACAATCTGGATCACTGGTTTGTCTTTGTCCTTATTTTGCTTGCACATTGCTTTTGTAAACACGGCTTTATCATCTCAACCGATAGGCAAAAACATTTAATTAGAAAATGCATTTCACGTTTTTCTTTTTCTTTTTAGGGTTTTATTTAGACACCTTTTTACAATATGGTTCGGCTTATTTTTGGTCAATAATGCTCTTTTACTGCACATTCACTGCCGTAGACGGCTTTACACGTCAAATATTAATTTTTTACAGGGCTGGCAGTGCATGACTTTGTGAAATAATTGGTGCACGGTTCCAGCGTGTCGGCAGCACCGACCTCTTCTCAGGTCACTGATATCGCATGTCCATTTATTTTTTATTGGCTTGACTCAATTTTGTCGACTATACGAATGAATAGAGAGGACATTTGGCACTGAATCGTCCCTGTAACTTTGGTGGGCCTTGAAGAAATCTCGAGAAGTCATGTCTCAAAAGTCTGCCATTTTGATTAGGAGCGGCCCAAGTCGTCCTTCACAAAGTCCCCTACTAGAGATTTTGTCTATCTACTACCAAATTTGAACCTACGAGACCTATGAAGGACACCAAATTGCAAAGTTCGCCATTTTAGGTTTGAAGTCGACATTTTTATCTTGCTCAGTTCTGGGGATCATTTAAAGACAAACTTATCCTCGAGAGTCCCGCCAAGTCCAAGAATACGCCAACTCCACGAGGTCCGAGCTTGTCCAAACGTGTCATGTGCGTCGATGAAGTTGCCACCCTGAATATTTCCACCAATTTCCTCCAAACTGCGTCTAGCGAGTCCTTTTTCCTTTTTCTGATGCGCTGTCTATTTTTAAGATTTGCTCTGCTTATGTGGAGCGCCAAGGGAGTCCGAGAACGCGTCAAGCGCATTTCCTCGGTGACCTTTTAGCGAGAGCCCGGTTTTAAGTGAACGCTTTATCCAGTCCACTTCCCTCGCAGGCCTCTGCAGACCACCAGCGGCCCGCTTGCCAAGTCAAATGACAACAACAAAAACATGTTGAGTCTCTCTTGGGGATCCGCTTAAGATTCGCCGGCGCTTTCTTAAAATCTCGTCAAAGCTCTGTCGAGTCAAATGTCAAGCGAGGAGCACGTAATGGCATCGTAATGGAAGTGGTTCGCATTGTATCATAACTGGAGAGATTCGTATCGAAAAAAGTTCTTATTGAAAAGGCTTGGATTGAAAAATGCTGTGATTCGTATCACTTCGTAATTTGACAATATTATTTTGAGTCAATCATTTCATATCTGAAGTATATTCAGCGTAAACGTATCGTATCAACAAACAGCCTCAATGATAGGTTTAACGTACATTCTTTTTTTACGTCCTATCAGAGATAGACAGATATGCTTTTGGGGGGTGGGGGGCCGATAGCGATGCCGATGGTTAGTAGTCCGATAACCGATATTTGGAGCCAATATTCATTATCAGTTAAAAAAAAAAATGGGGGGGGAGACATTAGTGTCTTTTCTTTTTCTTTTTTTTTATACAAATGCCAATCTTGACTTTGTTGTAATGGCTTAAAGCATGTTTATTGAACAATTTTTTTGACTTTTCAAAATGTCGATTTAAAAAAAAAAATCTTAGACAAAATCCTTTTAGATTCCTAAGTTATCAGTACGTCTTAAAAAGTTAAATGGAAATTTAAACAAGTAAATACCTTAGCTCTTTATAGTTTTCTACAGTAAGTCTTAAAAATCTTAAACTTTTACATTTCAGAAGGTTCCCAGGTATGGAAGACCAAAACTGTCAAAATTTAATAAAATAAATGAATGAATAAAAATGAAAATAAAAATGGATCTAAAAAAAATATAATAAAAAAATTAAATACAAAAAAATAATATAAATGGAAATAAAAACAACAAAAAATGTATATATCCATAAATTAATTAATTAAAGTTAAAAAAAATGAGATTCCAAAAATAAAAATATATCTAAAAATAAATGTTGAAATAAATATATCAATCAATAAATAAAAACGCTCTGCTCTCACTTTTATGTATTTCATGCTGCAGACGCTCTGTCAGGTCGAAATGCTATTATATTATTAATTCATTTATTATTATTTAATTTATTAATATATTATATTATACTTATATATATACTAGAGTGAGCCGACCCGCTCACTCTCTGCAATTTGGAGCTCAACCCATGACACGCTTAGGACCGCCCTCTCATTTGAATAACATTTTGACCTGACAGCAGCGTGAAATGAATAAATGGGAGAGCAGAGCATTTTTATTTATTGATCAATATTTAATTATATTTATATATTTATTTTTGTATTTATTTCGACATTTATCTTATATTTTTTTCTTCTTTTTTAAATTTATTTAGGGATATTTGTATTTTTTGTTGTTTTTATTTCCATTTATATTTATTTATTTGTATTTAATTTTTGAATTATATTTTCTATATCCGTTTTTATTTTCACTTTTAGTCATCCTCCACACCCAGGGTCAGTAGCATCTCTTATAAAGTTAACTGAAAATTTTAAATAAACAGTTCCCTGAGATTAAAATGGTTTTAGATTTACTCTTTAGGCCGATACAGATTTTTTCGTCAATATATAATAATGCCTAATATTGGCGCAGATAATCGGCCTTTCTTGCTTTTAGCACTCGCCTGCGCGGTTTGTTTATTGTCGCAGTGTGTGACAAAAAGACGGCCAACCGAGTGTAACGGAGATGATTTGACATCAAGTCTTTTGCTGCCGGAATATCTTTTTAAGCTATGGGGGTGGCGGTGGGTTTCGCGGAGACACCCCCAGTGGCCCTGAGAGCTAATGGAGTTGCTGGTCTCACCAGGGATGCGACTGACCTATGCCCCCTTTTTGTAAAAGCTTTGCCCCTGTAGCAAACAATTGCAGGGAGGGGCCGGCTGCGTTTTCTCTCCCTGCAGAGAATCTTCTTCCGCATCTCTCAACATCTCGGCGCTCGCCGCTTTATGTCGCGGCGAGGTGAAATCTCCCAAGCGACCGCGGGCAGCATCTGTCCGCCATCAAGCGAGGGCTGCGCGGCGTGACATCTCGCCGCCTCGGCCGTCGCGCTCCTTGTAAACTTGTCGACGATCAATACACACAGACTCTCGCTTCAGCTCGACAAGCGAGCTGCTGCGGGATCCCTGACAAGCGCCGATCAATATGGCTGTGTTTGGAGTCCCTCAATCCCTCCCTGTCCACTGCATCGTGCCCTATATAGTCAATTTGACATTTTGTACAACTGTTTGAATACAGTAGCATATCGGTTATGGCCTACATAGAGACTTGAACGTATCCCACAATGTATCTTAAAAAGAAGTGAACAATGATGGCCACTAGAAAATCAAATGTATCCCATGATGCTTTCTGCCAATACAAAAAAATTTTTTTTTCATTTTCTGGGGTAGTCTACTGTTGGATTTTTGGCTGAGACAAAGTCATTACTTCTTGGGTCCCAACACTGACTGTGACTTTTTTTTCCATCAAGATAATAAATAAATATATTGTTATGATTCCAATTTTTTTCTTAGAAAATTTCTCAGAAATGTTCCCGTTTAAAAAAATAAAAATTCTTGAAAATACGTTCTATGCAGCCCCACTAGTCTAAATACGGTGTTCTGGTTAATATTGCGTTAGTGGAATATGAGTTCAGCAGCAAAATCCAGCCGTTTTTATCAACCTCAGGGGGCGGCCATTTTGCCACTTGCTGTCGACTGACGATGACATCATTGTTGCTCAGGTCTCAGTTAACAACCAATCACAGCTCATCGTCAGAAAACATGTGAGCTGTGATTGGTCATTGCCTGAGCAACTGTGATGTCATCTTCAGTCGACAGCAAGTGGCAAAATGGCCACCCCCTGAGACGGATAAAAACGGATGGATTTTGCTTCATAACTCATATTATATATATATATATTAGTCATGTTTGAACTAGTGAGGTCACATATAACATATTACTGTCAAGAAATGTTTTAGGTTGACTTCCCCTTTAAAACTTGTACCTAAAAAAACAGTTTTAAACTGACTTGTTTTTGTAGAATTCTTTAATTAAATTAGATTTTGACTTCTTTTTTTTATGCTACATGTTTTAACCCAAATTAAAAAAATAAATTTTCTGAAAATATGTGTTCATGACAGATTACATTTTAACACCCCCCCCCCCCCCCCAAAAAAAAAGAGATTTTTACTCCTAAGATTCTAACTTTCTGTTGTGAAATAAAAAAGTGCTATTTTATTCCCTTACGATTATGACTCCTCTCTCCAAAAATCGGACTTTACTCTGCTAAAAATATGACTCTTGACACAAAACAGCCCAATTTTTTCTTGGAAATTCGCGGCCGGCTCGTCGAGGCTCAAACCGGCCGGCATCTTCCCGAGGGGGCGCGATCGAAGATGTTACATGTGAACTGGCTGTCAAGACGATTCCGTCAGCCGCTGTTTAAAGATGCTGACACACCATGTTTGGGGTACCGATGTCTTGTTGCAAGTGATGGCAGGCTTTTAGTCCCGTTTCTTTCTTTCTCCCCCACCCCAACACCCAAACTGCCTTTATCCGTTTAAGTGTTCACTCGAGTGCGACGATTCCCGTTTTCACCTGCCACACGCGTCTCCTGACACTTCCTGCCTACTCAAGCCTTTCCTTTTCAGGTCATCTGCCCGCAACCCTTTGAATTTAATCGGAGACTTTTTCTCCTCAGACTTTTTTTTTCCCTGAAAGAATACAGCATTTTTTAACACGTAAAGAGCAGCCTGATTTAAATAAAAGCCCTTCAAGGACAAACCAAGACCATTTTTACCGGGACGATTTTGCTGCAATGCCAAAATCCCAACATTTTCATATTATCTGTCGAGTATACAATACGGTAGAAGTCAAATCCAATCTCAAGGACAAGTTGGTTTATGAAGAACCATGGAAATGACCCAAAAAATGGCCGCTTCAAACCAAAAGTTTTTCCTTTTTACTTTAAAATGGCGTACTTTGATCAGGATCTCTCACTGTAAGGTCGAACCCGGGGGTTGTTAGATAAATAGGTACATAGATACTCACTGTCGGGGGTCAATCTTGCTCCTTTAAATTAGCTATAAGTTTGCATTCCGTGTATCATGATGACTAACTAACTAACTGTAGTTATCATGTGTTTTTTAATTTATTTATAAAACTTGTGGGGGCACTGTTGCACACCATATTACAGGACAATCTCGCTAGTAGCTAGCTAGCTAGCTAGCTATCATTTTAGCTATCTAGCTATCTTTTTAGCTATCTATCGATCTAGCTAGCTATCCAGATAGCAATTAGCTAGCTCTCATCAAGAAGAACTAAACAGCGCACATAACACCGAATGTAAACATAGGCTAAAAATGGTGAAATATTTTGTGGTGAAATATTTTGTTTGTTTGTTTTGAAGTTATCGCAGTGCGGCAGCAGTTCCAGCAGTTGCAGCTCTTGTCGGAATGTCAGAATAAATTAAGTCGTAATTCAATTGTGATTCGCTTGTGGCTTTTCAATGCCCACTCCAAATCTGCCCTACTAAATTGTAAACCGTTTCTGAAGGACAGAGTTTTGTCATTCGCTGTGGGCGGGGCATAGCGGTTGACGATTGATGACTTGCTTTTACAACACCAAACTTGGGTAAAATTCAGCCCACACAGTATAACGTACCATCAAATTAGTAAAAAAAAAAAGAAAAAGAAAGTCTAAACAAGCCAGGTTTTGATTGAAGCGGCCATGTTAGGTTCATTTCCCCTTTAAATATTTGGTCTTGTGGTCACCAAATTTGTAAATATTTCCGCCATTGCTTGCGGTCAGGGCATGCCGGTGCAACTTGACGGACTCCACATTGCCTCGCAGGGCAACCAGGCGACCGAAAGCTCGTTTCCTGTCCTGCGGTGCGATGATTATGAAAGCTTTGCAGGGCGGGATCAGATTCCGGTTGAGCTCATCAATGTTTCAGAGAATGCCAGAGGGAGAATGGGAGAGCCGCTGCACTGCCACGATCCATTTCTTTCCACTGCCACTTTGCCCTTTTTTCCCCTTTTTTTTTTTTTTTTTTTCAATCGCAGTGTCTCTAACGTGATTAAAAACAGATTTGCTCTCACTTAAAAAGTCCTCTTTTGTATGCAAGGGATCAAACGTGGGAATAAGGTGAGCCGCTCCCCGGGTTCTATGGACCTTCGGGGCCCGTTGCAAGTTCTTCTACGCGATGCCGGGATCTCTCACCCGGGCTTTGATCCTGCTGCAGTGTGACACATGACCACACAAGACCCCCGGATGGGCATTAGCGCAGGCTTCAGCACACCCGACATCCGCCGCCGCCGCCGCTCAAATCATTCATTAAATCAGAACACAAAAAGTAACTTTACTTGAATGCCTCGCCATCAATATTTCATGGCGGCTGAGGATGAATCTTTGTCGTTTTTTTTTTTTGCACTGCTTCCCGCAGCCTCTTATGGATCCGACGTCTTCGGGTGCGCCGGTGACGGACGCCATGAATATTTCAGCGAGATTCATCGGCGACATCGCGGCGCCGCTTCCAAAAAGCCGCGTCGGTCTCATTTACATACGTATGTTTGAGTTATTTATTTCAGCATGCTAATGTTACACGCGCATGCACATGGTTCGAAGCGCTAACGCCTGAAAATGACAACTTCACAACGCAAACAACAACAATGGTTCTTGTAACACGTTTACGACGACGCTAACGTGTCCGCATGACTTATGCTGCATTCGGGGAAAGTGAGGAAATCGGAATTTTCTGACTTCAAACCAGGAAGTGTGTACGGGAACACCGCCTTGGACTCGGGCAAACGATCCCGACTTCACCGACCGACTTCAATGTGACGTCACTCTATGAATGGCCAAATGCAATTTACTCGAGTATCATAAAACTCTTTTTCATTCATAAATATTCGACGTAACTCCGCGTAGCACAACGTACGTGACCGTATGCCGCCATCTTCCTGCGTGGAATTATACGGTGAACTACTCAACAGTATGAAATGCTTATGAAATAACATAAATACATGAATGAAGCGAAATTGCGAGAAGGCGAGTTTGCTGGAGGCAAAAATGTCATTTTGAGGACCAAAATAAAAAGCAATTTATCACTATCCGCCATTTTTGTTGTTTACTTTCGCCTCAAATGTTTTCAGGTGTGAACTGGGATAAATCTGACTTCCGACCCTCCTCAAACGCAGCGTTACATACAACAAATTCTACAGTGAAAACCTTTAAAAAGAACATTTCAGTTAAGGCCTGGCAGGATAACTAATTGGTGATATTGCCACCTAGTGGCCTGGCATACTTACTGTAACAGATCCATGCAAACCACAACGTCTACTTTATATGTCACACTTTTCAATATGCAAAGGTATTTATTAGTGCTGTCAAACGATTAAAATGTTTAAACCAATTAATTGCACAATTTTCCATAATTAATCGCGATTAATCCCAATTTTCTACTTCCGCTTCTATTTTTTTTTTCTTCAAAGCTTGTAACAGATAATGACTTAATACAAACTTGAAATTAATGTAAAATCACTCAATAGAAAGTATATTAAGAAACAAAGACCGTCCTCATCGCTTTCTTTGATCCTTGAATATAATACTCTGTCAAATACAACAGTTAAGCAAAACGATCCAAATAGACTCAATCAAACAATTGTCAGAACTTCTCGCCCACAGCTTTCGTTTCGACTCGCGAGAACCATTGGCTTGAGATGATGATAAAATGATACGCCAAAGGTGTACAAACAATATGCTATTTGAAATTAGCTCTGCAATCTGCGCGCGATTAGAGTTCTCGAACAAGCACCAAGCAAGCAAATCAGAAAGTTCCTATAGTCGCTGCTCTGTGAGTTAACTGAGTTAATTTTTTTTTAAACGCTTCAATGAATTCAAATTCATCTCCAGAGTTCACGCCGCAATACTGACAGCCCCAGTTTTTACGAAATAAAGCCGTTCTGCTGCGCGTCTGATTCTTACAAAGGCGATGTGAAAGTGGCTACTTGTGTCTCATGTGTGATTAGAACAGCATTGATGCTCCCCCCCCCCCCCCAAAAAAAAAAAAGACACGTGAATGCTTTTGTCAGAGAACAAGAAGACGATGGCGCTAAAAGGCCTTAACGCGCTTGCTTGTCACTTGTGCTCAAACTCGTGTTTTGTTTCCCCTGAAGACAAGAAAATCTTTGAACTCCTTTTAAGCGTCCTTTTAATGTCACCTGCAGTTGTCAAGTCAGATCAAGGAGGGGGGGTTGGGGGGGGGTGACACATCGACTTTGCGTGAAGTTGATCAGGTTGTTGTCATCCGTGAAGAGAACACCTCGCCGACATGCCTGGCGCCGTCGAATGTGAGAATTCACAGAAATGATCACCACTTTGTGTGGATTCTTTGAAATGTCATTGGAGGAAATAGAAACGGGTGGCACTTGCATGGCTAGTCGGGTCTGGTCACCACCGGGGAAGGTGCTCGGCTCACATGCAATCATCTGCTGATATGTGATGCTAAATGAAGCGGTTAAACACACACACACACACACACATACATGCACAAACCCCTCCCCTTCAGACTCACGCTGTTCAGGGCCCCAGACCCGACTAATGGAAAGCTTTCAAGATGGCCTCATTTGGCCCCCGCCGATTTCTAATCTGTGAGTGTGTGTGTGTGTGTGTGTGTGTGTGTGTGTGTGTGGTCTTGGATTTAGAATCACTCGCACACACAAGCACCTTGGGACATACCATCAGAAACAAGTCTGAGGACTGAAAAGAATTACACGTCATAGGGCTGTGCAATTCATCAAAATTGGATTACATTTTCAATTATTACACTCCACAATTACGAAATTGGCATCATCGTAAACAAAAAAAAACAACAACAAAAAATTCTAATTTTGAGGTGTTTAAATGTATATATTTGAGTGCTGTCAAAGTTAAAACGTTAACTAATTAATCGATCACAAAAAGTTATTGCATTAATCATGTATTAACGCAGATTAATCACGCTATTCATTTTGAGATTAGATGATCCTTTAGCCCTTCAGCATGTTAAAGGTAGCACAGGTTGTGTTTGAGCAATAAACATAACTGCATACATTAAAGTAAAGCATTTAATAAATGTTTGCGTATGACATTCGAAATATTTGTTCATGTCAAGCTATTGTGGTTATTTATTTCCATTTTATATTATGCAAGTAATTAACTGATTGAAAAAAGAGGAGGATGAGCGTGTGAAGTGGATTTTGAAGACGTCCTCATAACATTAAATGTTGAAAAAATTAAGATATAACAAGTGCTCTTTAGATTTGGCGGGCAAAAAAAACGTTGATTAAAAAAAAGCATTTTTAATTAAGCAATTAATCGTGATTAATCAAAATTCTAAGATGTGATTACTCTGATTACAAAAAATAATTTTTATATATTTATATATTTGCCCTTTTTTTTTTTTTTTACTTATTTAATAAAATCTTGTTTGGTCCAAAAGAAACTTTCATAATTAAAGTGTTTAAAATAAATGTATTTGTCTTAATATTTTTTTAAATCTAATTATTTTCTTATTTTAATTAATTATTACCAAATGAATCATGATTAACTCATTTACTGCCATTGACGGCTATAGACGTCAAAAATTAATTTGAACAATTTCGATTAGTTTCAATTTTTTTTCCACTTTTGTTAACAAGAGTATGAAAACCTCGATTTTTTTTTATTGTACATTTAGAACAGATATAAAATTTGTGATTAATCGTGAGTGACTATTGAAGTCATGCGATTAATTACAATTCAAAATGTTAATTGTCTGACGCCCCCAATTTTTAATAATCTTTTCTTTTTTTAATTAGGGGCATCAGGCGATTAAAATGTTGAATTGTGATCAGTCACATGACTTCACTAGTTAACTCACGATTAATCACAAATTTTATATCTGTTCTAAATATACAATAATTTTTTTCTAGGTTTTCATACTCTTGTTTAAAAAAAAATGGGAAAAATGTGAAAGTTAAAATGAATTTTTGACGTCTATAGCCGTCAATGGCAGCGAATGAGTTAATAGTTTCTTCATCATCGAGCAGCCCTACGTTTGTCGTAAGGTTCGGCTATAGTTAGCTCAAATTGCTAACAAAATGCTACTTTAGCACTAGCTTACTGCTACTAGCTCACAAATCGACGTCTTTGCTGTGCACTCATTGTTTTGTCCATCAAATAATGCTACAATAGGCTTCATTTTTACAGACTACTAGAATTGTGAGGCGGAACAAAAAATAATGTAATCCAAACTGTAACAGCAAAATGTGTGTGTGGGGGGGGGGGGGGGGGCTTTAATACCACGAGTGTGTGTGTGTGTGTGTGCCAAAGGTATAAAGTAGCGGTGTTAAATGGTGATATGGAGGTCGGTGTGTCTCTTCCTGTTATTATTTTCAAGCTCTCGCTTCTTTTCTTTCTGCGGCATCATGAATAATTTGTGTGTGCGCCTTGTTGCAGCGCTGACAGCTGCTTTGCACTGTTTGTCACATCAGGTGAATAATGAATAAGCCCCCATGTTGAAGGAAAGATGGGGGGGCGGGGGGGCGGGGGGGGTTCATGTGTACGACCCAAACTTTGCTGAACTCTTTGAATCCGGCGTTGAGTTAATCAGTGCTGTGAGCTCGCAGGTTCGATGCCCACAACTCGTCAAACCTGCACGAAACAAAAGCCGAGCAAATATTATGACAACACACACACACACGCGCGCGCACACACACACGCACGAGTATATAACGAGCAGCAGTGTAGCCTGAGGGAGTCATCACAATCCCACTCTTTGTGTTTTCTACTAATCAGCAGCTCGTCTCTTTATAGTTAAACAAGCATGCGAATCTGTCGTCCGTGTCACATAAACGCTCGAAAACAAGACGCAAATGTTGACTTCGAGACACTTTAAAATCAGTTGAATATCACGAAAGGAGAGTTTGGGGAGGATTAGTTCCACACTGAAAAGAAATACGACGACAAAGTTGTCATGTTGCTATAACAACAACAAGTTGTAATTGTGCAAGACTAAAGTCTGATTTGGTTCACGTCAAGGAGTCAGATCATTTACTCACAACATTTTCTGTTCAGTGTTCAATTTTCTGCAGAAAAACGAAGCCCAAAAAAAATCAAGAAAAAAAATACACCTTTTTTAAATTTGACAGAAAAAAAATCTCTATATTTTTCAAATAAAAAAATAGCATTTGATACCAAAAACATCAAAAAAAATTCTAAGAGAAAATCTGAAACATTTAATTTAAGAGAATAAGGACAGATTTATTTAATAAAGTCTGAATTTTACAACAAAAATAAGATATTGTGTAGAATAAAATAAAAATAATAGTAATCCTTAATTACATTTTTTTTTTTTTCAATTTGAAAAAGTCAGAATCTTACGACCAAATGAATGTTGTTGTTTTTTTTAGGGATTTTTTCAATTATTATTAAAAAGAAAAACTGTGAGAAAACCGAAAAAATGGCAGATTCCCTCTGGGGCGAGTTGGACTTCTCGGGGAGAAAAACATCAAGAAAAAACTGAATCTTTAAAGAAAAAAATGTCATAATCTTGGTTAAAAAAAATAATTGCAATGAACTGAAAACAATTCTGAGAATAAAGAACTTTTGTATCGTGACTTTGTCTGCATGTGTTTTTGCAGCGTTTGAGTTCAAATATCCGTTGCTTGAAGACCTACATCACTTTAACACCAAACATTAATATGCCTTCTTTGCAATTGTGTATTAGCATTAAGCTAGCTGTGTTTTCCAATGAAAAAAAAAAGAAGTTGTTTTAAATAGACAAAGTGTAGTTTGACAGTAAATATCAACTGGGAGTGGTAATAAAAAGCCGGAAGCAAGCACACTTGGCCTTTTTTGAAGAATTGTTCACTCGCTGCCAACCATTAAGCGCTTGTATCTTCACTTTTGGCTAACAGGTCAATGCAAAAAATAAAAAATAAAAAGATCAGCTGAGTGATTCACACACATTTAAACACGTTAGTCGTATTTTGAGGGGGAAACTATAAAGACGTGCATTTTCCAAGATAAAATGCAGAATGTTATGAGAATACAGATAAAACATTTTGTCTCACAAGAAAATCCAAATATGGTCGGTTAATAATCTGTGTTCATCGTTCACGTGTTTGTGTGCGTTGGCAAAGGACCAAATGTTGCAGTACCACCAGGAAACAATGGGGGCAGTGTTTGGATTCAATTGCATTTCCACAAAGGATGGCCAATTACAAAAAAAAAACATCCACCAACTGACATTTTATTCTCTCTGTATAATCCATTTGTTTTAATTTTCAAATGTCGGTTTAAAAAAATTAACAACAGTTTACAGTTTTTTATGTACCGTGCAAGCAACTACAGGAGGCATATCCATTTGTTTAAATCTCTTTTAAGAGGCGGAAGAAACACGAAAATGTTATTAATAAATCATCTTAAAAAAAAAAACGAGGTCCAGCCCGAGCCCAGCCGTGATTGATTTGTGCACGTGGCCCGAGGCATGGCGGGAATGTGGTTACGTTTAATGGAAGCGCTTTTTTTTTCTTCTTTTTTTTTTTTGCTCCTTAGATTGACTTTTTACTTCCCTCTCTGGGGAACATGAAATGTTAATCAAACAAATAATTGTAAGATATTGTTGTGCTTATTTTGCACGTGTGCCGTGTTTTATTTCCACACGAGGACCCCCCCCCTCCTCCTTGCAATCCTCCTCATCCTCCTCTCCTCTTCATCGTCTTCTTTTCGATGCTCTTCTTTTTTGTGGCCTTTAAAATATTCAAAACGCCTCCGCAGGCCTTGTGCATGTTGACCAAATGAGGCGTGAGCAAGCGAAATCTTTGTCACTCACTGATTTCACTCACAATATATATATATATATATATATATATATATATATATATATATATATTTTTTTTTTTTTTAATAAGAATGTGTTTTGTTGCAGCTCAGCAGATCACGTGGTCTGTTTTTCGTCTTCTTGTTGATGAGGTGCAATAAAGCTTGGCAACAGTAAGAAAAACGCTGAAAACAAACCAAAGAAATCAGCGTGTTGTTGACGGTGCAAACACGCACCCGAGTGGGCAAAACAAACACGCGCACGGCAGCACACGCAATCACAGCAAAAACGGCAACCTAAAAAAAAAAAAAAGAAAGAGTCAAATCTGGCTCAGCAAAACAAGCTACAGTTTGAACCAAAAAATTAAAACGCCCAACAACAAAAAAAGAGCAGAATGCGGTCAAAAATTCAAATACAATTATTATACTTTTTTCCCCCGTAGTTTTAGGCCTTGCCCGATTAAAAAAAAAAGATATATCTATTTATGAATTACATTTCAAGCAAATCATGCGAGTTTTGATTTGATCGACCATTCATGGGACAAACCGAAAGTTACAACAAAAACTTTAACATTAGCTAATATAAAAATGACATCTGTTTCTTTGAATTGGTTCTAGTTTTTGTGAGAGCGATATTTTTGGACAAATAACTGATTGACAATGAATGTGCTACTTAACAATCCACAAAATGTTAAAAAGACAGATACAAGCCTCACCAAGTATGCACTTTCATTTAATCAGTATTTTTTGATGATGATATAAAAAATATATAGATATCATTGTTCACACAGTATTTTTTCACATTGTGTAATATATTCTTATTTCTGATTTTAATTCGGCTCATGTTATTTTTACTTACTAAAATACATTGTTTTTATGCACAAATTGAGACAAAGACTGTTTATTGAAATCATTTTTGTTTTTAAATTAAATAAATCATCTCGTGCAATTGCAGTTTAGTCCAGAAAAACAATGTTTGCAGTTTGGTTAAATAAGAAGAGAAAAAAAAAAAGAATATATGATGTCACTGGCTCGTTTTGTAAAGATGTGTAAAGTTGTTGTCAAAAAAAACAACAACAAAAAACTACGAGCATAAATGAACTCTGAAATTAACTTATTTAAAAAATATATATATATACTACATACATTTATTGAAGTTTGGACAAATTAAACAGTTGAATAGTGAGAACGTAAAGGGAAGGGGGGAAGTGTGGGATGGGGGGTGCGGGGGGGGGGCAAAATCTGACCTAATGTTTTGCCAGCATGACTTGAGAGGCTGAGCGACAACAAACAAAAAAGATTCTAATCTTCTTTTTTTTTGGTATGTGTGTTAAACATTTCTAAATACAAATTCATTATGAATGTAAATGCGAGGAGCTGGTAATCGGCATATTAGGACCACATTTTGCCAATATGATCATAAGTAATACTATATAGATTCCATATTAGCCGAAAAGAAAAGAAACATAAAAATACTTGGGAGGTCCTTTGTTGATCTTTACTCATTTCTGTATCGGAGTCGGCCGATACCAGCTTTTTACTTTACTTGGTATCATATCAGGTATTGCTCATATGATAGACTCCAATATTGATACTGAGTGCTGAAATTAGAAGTTTTAGTATCCACATAGCAATACATGATTTACATATGAGCTGTGGAAACTGTGTTACTCTTCCATTGCACAACATGATTTTAAGCATCGATATCTGTATTGGTGATACCAACTCAAACATACATTTGTGATATTGCCCAAATGATACATTGCGATAAAATAAATAAATATATTTTATTAAAGCACCAATATCAAACGGTATCAATGATACCGACCTCAAGCATACTGGTCCATTTATGATATCACCCAAACGATACATTGTGATATCAGTACATTTGAAAGGTTTGGTGTTAATCTTCGCTTTTGTTTTTAAATTTCAATATCAAACTGTTTTTGTGATACCGACTCGATTAAAGACATTTGTGGTTTGACCATCACGATACTTTGTGATATCATTACTGATAGTAACTGGTATGAAAATGTGAAAATTGATATTCGATGCTGGTGTAACAGACAAAACATGTCCGTATTTTTTTTCCCCCATGACAGAAGACGACAAGTCTGTTAGCGCGTCGCCGTCACTTGATCCCGTGCTGCGTGTCCTTGTGCCTGCGCAGGTCCACCTTCCTCTGGAATCCTTTGCTGCACAGGTGGCAGGCGAAAGGCTTGTAGCCGCTGTGTTTGCGGCTGTGCGTGATGAGGTTGGAGCTCTGGCTGAAGGCCTTCCCGCACACCTGGCACTTGTGCGGCTTCTCGCCCGTGTGGATGAACGTGTGCTTCTTCATGTCCGACTTCTGGTGGAAGCGCTTGCCGCAGTACTGGCAGGCGTAGGGACGCGTGTCCGAGTGGATCAGGAGGTGCGTGGACAGCGTGGACGAGCGCTTGAAGCTCTTGCCGCAGATCTTGCAGTCGAAGCTTCTCTCCTGCAGGGGGCGGGCGTGAGTCGGTTACGTGAGGCGCGGACTCTTGACTTCGACTTTTGAAAAGTAGTCCCCAACCGAGTAATCGGCCTGACGATTTAATTATTAGCGCTATTAAAATCGGCAAAAATCGGCACGTTTTTTTTTCTCACGGTTGTAAAGTTAAACCGATTCTAAGTTGTGTAAAACAGTCAAAACGAATACTGACCTGCGAGTGCACGGCCTTGTGCTGCTCCAGACTGACGGCATGTCCGAAGGTTTTGCTGCAGATGGGACACGCAAAGGGCCTGGTTCCGCTGTGGGACCTGCGCACGTGTACCTCCAAGCCGTGCGGCGTGGAGAAGACCTGCCGGAACATAAACGTCAGCATCGTGCAACTGTTAAAGGTGGCAAAACTGTCTTTGTTCATATGCAAGTGATACATAGTGACAGGCAGAAGGCAAGTTGTAAAATGGCTGAAGTCCTTTTATTTATGTATAGCAAATTGAAAACATCATAAATGATGCTGTTTCTACTAAGTACTGTCTCAAATGTTCTCCAATTTCGATACTGCAAATGTATAGGATCGTATGCCGAGAAACGTTTCTTGGGAGGAGCAATATGGCGGCCTCGCGGCTTCAAAAGTCTTGTCCTATCGGCTATCCAGTAATATATGTCAAATTTCTGACAATGTGGTAACTCTTATTTTCTAACTTCCTCTTTGGGCGGAAGTTTATTTTGAAGGGATGCGAAATCGGATTACGACGTCGAAGACGGCGAACATATTCGCGCACGACGAATTCCAACAGTTTAAGTAAGTAAGATACTTTGTCCGGTTGAAAGTGGCAACGAGGTAAAGAATAGAGCTTATTTTTCAATAGATTTATGTGTCTGTGTTTACCTTTTGAGTTAAATTGGCCTGACTTTATCTGTACGACTGACGGTGTCATGTTTGATTTATTTCCCACGGTGTAAGAGCTTTTTGCGTATGAGGCAAAGAAAAGAGAATTAAAAGGAAACCTTGGACCACCAGTAAAGCATTATTTCAGCCGACGTCGCATATTTTTGAATTTGTTGATTTGATCATGTCAAATATTTTTTTCAAACTTCCCACCAATGAGAACGTTGCTATACAGCAGCACTTCCTCCAATGTCTCACCTTGCTGCACTTGACACACTTGTAGGCGCCGTTGAGCACCAGACCGGCGCACAGAACTTCCGGCGGGGCCTCAAGGTGGTGGGCGTGCAGGGGCCCCCCGTCGTGGAAGAGCAGCGAGGCGGCGCCGTGGCGGCCGTACGCCTGCTGCGCGTACGCGGACGAGTGGTGGAGCACGTGCGCGCCGGGTTCCGCGTAAAAGCCGTGCATGGAGGGGGCCGGGCCCGGGTAGAGGCCCTGCACGGCCGGGGGCGGGTATCCTCTCCATTCGTACGGCCGGAAGGGAACCGAAAAGGCCGGCGTGTCGTCCACCAAAGGAGAGAACGATTTGAGGGAATCTACTGGATGAACACAGGAAGCAAACTTAGAAAAAAGATTAAACGTTAACGGGTCGGGTCTGAGAAACACTCTCAAAACAGCACTAATTAACTCATTGAAGACATATTTAGCAACAAAACAAATACAAAATCATAAACGACTCCCTCGGCGTGCTTACCCGGCGAGGCAGACGGGGACGGCGGCCTCCAGAAGCCCTCATAGTCGGGCGAGGGCGCGCGCAGGCTGCCCGCGCAGCTCAGCGGCGACTTGGGGGAGGAGTCAGCCGCCGTCGGAACGAGGCCGCGGGTGGAGAGAGACGCCGAGTCCGCGGCCGCCACCGCAGCGTCCTCCGTGCGGGGAAAGCTCCACGCGGGACCCGCCGGTTCCGGAGGAGGACACGCGCCGCCATCACTCCAAGGACCTACACCATCAATATTGGGACATTTACCATTCAAAGCACTTTTAAAAAATATTAATTTGAAACATGTAGCACAGTGATTCCCCTCATAAGTTTACGTTTTGGATATAGATAATAAAATCATTGTAGGAAGCGTGCTGAAAAATGCACATCACATTGCTAAATATGTTTTGATTTCTTTAAAAAATTAATAGATGATGATATCCAGACAACGTATACATCCACAAGGCTATTTACTGCTAAATGTGTTTATTCTAACAACAACAGAACAATATTTTTCACAAAAAAGCATCCATTGCAAATAAGATTAATTATTTTTTCTTACATAAACATTAATATTTGTGCAAAATGCACATCCACAAGGTATTACTGCTAAATAATGGTTACTTTTTGGTTTGAAAATACTTCTTTCTTTCTTGTTTTACATTTTAGTAGCATCTAAGGGAAAATAGCTATGAACAATTTGTCATATAACGAGAATGCAAGTTTTGGTTATTTTAACCGTAAAACATGTTTTAATCAACACGTTTCCACTTGACTTCATTTTAATCCTTTTAGTAGCAAATAACCGGCAATATTTGTCATATTCAAACATTATAAGAGTGCACACACACACGTAGCCTACTGATAAAATGTTTATTATAAAACAGGTGCATTGCTTTGATTTTGGCCATTAATTGCTCACGCACACGTCAAGTCAAATGTATTTAATTTGATAGTAAAACATTAGAGTGGAGGTTTTAAAGGCGTTTTTCCTCTCACTATTTTATACGTAAAAGCCCCAAAATACAAACAATGCAATATTTTTTTTTACTGTAAGAGAGCACAAACAAATATGCATTTACGACTAAAAATGCTGCTGGCCACATTTGAACCATTTAAAGGAATTGAAATGTATGTCTAATATATATATATATATTTTTTTATGACAAATGAATTTCAATATGACGTGTCGGGTTACCTGTGCAGTCGTGCAGTGCTCGTGGCTGGTGGTACGTGCGCGCCTTCTTGCTTTTCACCAGGAAGGAGCGAGGCATCCTCTTCTCTCAATTCTCCTCTTGTCTTTCCTTCTGCTCGCTCGCTCGCTCGCTTACTGCTTTTCAAGCTTGCGGCCCCCGCCGCGCATGCGCCAGGACTGCCCTGCCGCCTGCCAGGTGTCACGAGCACGCAGGTGACGCCGAGGAGGAAGAGGAGGAGGAGGACGACGACGAGGAAGATGAGCCCCCCCAGGCGCCGGGGCTAGCCAATTGAGTGACACGCACACAATAGAAGCTTTATTTGTTTGTTTGTTGTCAGTTTAAGGGGAGGGGGGGGGGGGGGGGCAGTAAAACACCTGTGGGCTATCATTATTATTATTATTATTATTATAGGACTAATAACACTTCAATGTGCAGCTAGCACAGCCAGAAATACAGTCGTCGGTACATTTGTTGTCCAACCGCCCTTAGAAAAATAAATACATGAATAAAGCGAAAATAATAATAATAATCTTAAAATTCTTTTTAGACGAGTCTTCGCCCTCGCGGTGGAATGGCGGCCAGAAAAATGTCAAGGCATAATTGGCGGCGGTTATGTACCAATACAAAGTGAGCAGATGTGACGTCATGTGGTCACGTGAGATGGAAAGCTGCTTTCGCCTATAGTAAAAAAATATATATTTTTGAGTTTAATTCTTACTTTTAATTATAGCCTATCTATTAGATGTGTGATTTTGTTTTTAGTTTTTATTAACTTCTCAAGATACCCAGAAATCACAATGTTTCAATTAAATCAACATGACATTGTTTACATTTTTTCCGAACTGTATCACTGAATTGCGTATATGGGCTGCCTCATAAAAACAATGCCTGTTAACGATCCAGTTTTAACTCAATTAAATAGAAATGTATTGAGATAAACACCTTTTTCCACTTCATTTTCGCTGAACTTTCTTCTTCTTCTTTTGCCTTCTTCGGCTCACTTTGATCAGTTTCTGCATCTTGTCAGAAAATAAAAACGTCATAAACGTGAATGAAGGTCTACACATTTACAAAGTGGTTATAAACCGGCCAGTGACGTCACGAGCCGCAGTCACGTGGTTAGTCCAACTCGAGCGTGCGCCCCACGCTCCTTGCAAGTTTTTTATTTTATTTTGTTTTTGTTTAGTTGCCTGTTTTTTTTGCCCCACTCAAACGGCTCAGTGTGCGCGTGTTGTGTGCGTGCGCGCGTGTTCGTGTGTGTCCTCTGCTCACCTGATCAATGCCCAATATAATCGGCCCATTTGTTGATTGTAGTGCCCGCACGTTGCGCGTCGCCAATCAGAAGGAGCAGAATCGCGACAGGATGCGAGCAGACACACGTGCCAGGACTCGATTAGACTTCCGCTCAGCGAGAAGCCAGCAGATAGGACGCCCTGGACGATAAAAAAAAAAAAAAAAAAAAAAAAACGTACACTTGCACGAACGCCAGCGTTTCCTGCCAGCGAGTGCGCAAATGAACTCAAACGCACCACCGAAAATGAACACAATCCACACAGCGCACAGACACGTTGAAAGCCAATATAAAACAAAACGAACACGAGTAAATTGAGCACACACACAATAAACACAAAGAAGCCGCACGCGAAACAAAACGAACAGGACAAAATGAGCACACAAAACGAGCAATATATAAATATGGCCTACATAAAATGAACACAAAAAAAAGATGAAAAGCTTTGCTCAACTTCCAAGTTCCAAACAACAACAAAATCTTCTGAAGTGCGCTGACTGTATTTAATCAATGTCAGTAAATCACAGCTGAGATCTAAAAGACTTCTCAACACTCACACGGTTCATGAGTGACAGATTGTTATCAGACTTTTGTGGTTTTGGTGTTTGAAATCATCAGCAGCCTCCAATCGTTTCCTGCCTGATCGCCCGCCCGCCCGCTTTATAAAAATATAAATAAAAAATAAAAAGAATATCAACACACCAAAAACAGTTCAAAAATGTTTTATTGTCAATTTTTCGCACACAACAAACTCACATCCACGCGTGTGTGTTGTACTGCAGACTCCCAAAGTGCTTTAAAAAAAAAAAAAAAGAAGTTGAACATGGATGCTGTCCAAACAGCTAACAAGTGTGATGTCATCACAGACAACTAGTGTGAACTGATAAAAACACCCAAACCACATCAGGTCCAAGTCCAGAGTCCAGAACGATGTCCAAGTCTGTGCCGAGATACAAGTTCACACCAAATCCAGGTCCAAGTCCGGGTACAAGTTCAGGTCCAGGTCCACTTCAAGATACGTTTTCAAGTCCAGTCTAGGTTGAAGTCAAAGTCCAATTTGAAGTCAAGGTGCGGTTTCAAGTCCAGGTCCAGGTGTGTGAAATGGAGTGAACAAAAAGGAACAAACGCGACAACTTTGGTAAAACGACCAAAAGTGTCATTAATCAACACAAACAATTCCTCCTTCCTCCCGTGTCTCTTGTGGTGTGCGTTACCATGACAACCGTCCCATTCTCCCGACTCATGTGTTATACAGAAAATGGCTTGTCTCCGGGCAGATTTGAAAATGTTTGAAATGTGTCATTTCTTTCGGCAACAACAAATCACACGATGTAGAGTTGTTGGTTTAAAAAATAATGTTCATATAAAATCCCAAGTGTGATATAGAATAAAATGTTTTATCGTCTTTTTCTGGGTACTAATTCCCAACTTCTTGTCCATTCTTCCCGATCCGGGAAGTTCCATGCGTCACACAGCGGTGGACTTGTGATTTCCGACATTGGCGGCGGGGGGTACGGAAAGCCTCAAAGCTTCGTTGTCCTCATCTTCCTCATCGTCCTCCTCGCTGTCCGTGGCGCCCAGTTTGGGATGCAGCCTGATGCGGCGGCCGCCTCCACGGTCGCCGTCGTCCTTGGAGGCGTCCTCGTCCGAAGAGTGGTACGAGCCGTCGTCCTGAGGGTCATCGCGGTGGTGGTGGTGGCGGTGGGCGTAGTGGTTGATGATGTGGATGCCGTCAAAGGTGACCGGCTTGGAGGAAACGCCGCGCTGTCCCTTTAAGCAGCAGATCTGGGCGAGCAAGACAATGTGGACATCATTTTAAAAAAACAAAAATAAAAGAAAGATCATTAGGACATCATTAAAAAGACAAGAATGTCATATTACAAGACATAAGACATGAGTATGATGACATCTTCAAAAATGATGACGTAAGTATAAAATTATTAAAAAGACAATAATGACATAAAAAAAAAATTAAATGGCAAGTATGACATCATCAATAACCAATGATATAAGCGGGACATTAAAAATTATTAGATAAGTATGACATCATTAAAAACCGATGACATAATGGAACGTTAAAAAAATATTTATGACTATGACAGTTAAATGCAAATATGACTTCCTTAGAGACAATTATGACCAGATTTTAAAAATGTGAGATTAAAATGAAAATATGACATAAAAAAAAAAATTATTAATACAAATGTTGTTGTGCACCTTATTTTTTTATTTTAAAATAACATATTTAATAAATTTTGTTTTATCCAAAAGGAACTAGTATAATTATAGTGTTTCAAAGAATGTTATTTACTTACATTTTTTTTACGTTAAAACATTTTCTTGTTTTGTACCAAAAAATAAATGATCGTCCCAAATAATCGTGATTTAAATTATTACTAATACAATCTTGATTCATATTTTCTTTACAATCAAGCAGCCCTAAATGAAACCATTAAAAGAAGACTATGCCATGATTAATAACACAAGAATGACCAAAAATGACAATTAATCAAAAGAATGACATCACTAAAAATTTCAACGTAAAAAAAAAAACGCCATTAAAAACATTTGCCATCCCCCCAAAATAACTGACATTATTAAAAGATGTCATTAAAATTAAGACATCATTAAAAAGGTAGAAAAAAAAATCCTGGTATGACTCATTTCATCCACTGAAAAAAAAAGTACAATACCATTTTTTAAAAATTATAATAAAAAAAAAATGCAATCATGGAAAAGATAAATATGACCCAAGTCCAAATATGATCTGATTAAAAAGACAATTATGATATCATTATAAAAGCTCTTCCAAGGCAGTTAACGCCGAGACCGAGCTTTAACGAATCACTGTGACGTCGGCTAACGTTAGCTTAGCATGCGTGTTTATCCCCGTCAGCATTCACCGACCCTTTGTGAGGGATCGGTCGCCGTGTTGTCTTGACAACCTGACGATGTCGTGGCGCTGCACAGGAAGCGCTTTGGGTGTAGTTGACACTTTGACTTATGTGTTAGCCTCACAGTCTAACCAAACCAGGAAACAAATCTCAGAGCGAAGACGAAAAAGAAGAAATGTGAAGAAAAAAAAAAGTGTGAATAAGCTTGGTCATTACCTCATGTTTGAGCTCTTGGATCTGATCTTTGAGGTCTCTGATGTATTGGTTGGAGTCACTGTGGTTCAGTTGGCCCTGCACCTTCCCTTCTTCTTTCTAGAGCGACAAAAAACACGTGTTAGCATTTGTTAGCATAGAGTGCTAACGTCAAAGTGTGCTGCTAGTTGGCTAAAGCTAATGTCAAAGGTATAAGTAAACAGAGTGTGATCATGTTATCCCGCTAACGCTAACAATGTACGTATCCTGTTTACATCAACGCTAAATGTATGTGCCACAAATTCATATATAGCATCAATAAAGTAATATTGCTTAAACAAACCAAATCACTTATTTACAAGGTACATATTTTTTATCTAAAAATAGCAACAACTTGCTGCATACATAGAGTGCTAATGTCAAAGGAATAAGTAAACAGTGTGATCATCATGTTATCCAGCTAAAGCTAACGCTAACAGTGTAGGCATCTTGTTTACATCAACACTAAATGTATGTGCCACAAATACATATATAGCACCAATAAAGTAACATTGATTAAACAAACCAAATCATTTATTTACAAGGTACATCTTTTTTTTATCTAAAAAATAAAAACAACTTTCTGCATACTTAGAGTGCTAATGTCAAATAGTGCTGCTAGTTGGCTAAAGCTAATGTCAAAGGTATAAGTAAATAGAGTGTAATCATGTTATCCAGCTAAAGCTAACGCTAACAGTGTACGTATCCTGTTTATATAAACACTAAATGTATGTACCGCAAATACACATATAGCATGAATAAAGTAACATTGATTAAACAAACCAAATCACATTAATTTGGCAGTTTAGGTCAAACCAAACCAGGTAGATATTATTTTTAAATCTAAAAATAGCAACAACTTCCTGCAACACCAAGGGGTCCCCATAGACCCCCGAAAGGAGGTCCAAAAACAAGCCTGATGGTGTTTTTGAGGTTGTTTTTCCCAGCTTCCTGGAGCTCAGCTGCGATGCGAAACAGGTGGCAGCCAGCCGGCGAGCGGCGGCCGTTTAACGTCTCAGGAATCTTTTTTTTTAATGTTGTTTTTTTGTGTGTCAATCTTCCAGTAAGGAGCTCACAAAATAAAGCGTCACATTAAGAGTTGAGAGTGAAACCACTTCCTGATGGGCCCCACCAGCACACGCGCCGGGACTGATGACGAACGGTCGCCATTTCTAAACAATTGAAAGTGAAAGAATTATGTGTGAAATGTAAAAACAAGTTATGGATCACTACCAAAAAGTAAATCCCCTGCATATTTGCAAAAAATATTTTTGTCGAATTGATTCACTGAAAATCTCATCTATCCACTATTCTTAGCAATAAAAGTATTACTTTGGCACCATCTTGTGGAATCGTATGTCATATTATTGATAGGTTTTATTCGCTGATAGATTTTTCATTTACATTTACGTTTTGCTGCTGGTCCTTGAATGCACCATTGGACACAAAAAAAGAAATTGAAAGTATGTTTTTGTTTCGAGCTGGTGTCGTCGACCTCGCCATTGACCTTGACCTGTGTTATTGAATATGTTTAATTTCCAAAAGTCAACCTTAAACATTTCTTGACAAGAATATGTTACATGTGACCTCACTAGTCTAAACATGACATCTGTGGAATATGAGTTATGAAGCAAAATCCAGCTGTTTTTATACATGTCGGGGGCGGCCATTTTGCCACTTGCTGTCGACTGAAGATGACATCACAGTTGCTAAGGTAACGACCAATCACAGCTTAGCTTCAGAAAACAGCTGAGCTGCGATTGGTTGTTACTTGAGACCTGAGCAACAATGATGTCGTCTTCAGTCGACAGCAAGGGGCAAAATGGCCGCCCCCTGACATGGATAAATATGGTTGGATTTTGCTGCTTAACTCATATTCCACTAACGCAATATTAACCAGAATACCATATTTAGACCAGTCGAGCTGCATAGAACATATTTTTGTCCCCCCAACATTTTTGGGCTAATAATGTGGAAAGTGCTCATGTGCATATTTGTGCAATGATGTCACGCTGCTAGTAACACAACGATGTCACGCTGTTATCGTGCTTTTCCTCCATCGACGGTTCATTTTTGCATTACCTGAATCTCCAGCTCGGAGATCTGCTGCTGCAGCTCGGCCATGGCGGCCATGTTGTCAGCCTCCCGCAACCTCACCGCCATCACGTCCTCTTTGCTCTGGAAAAAGCAGCGCGTTTATCAGAATATTTTTTTACGCTCATCATCCCCTCACGAGAGTCAGCATGTGGTTCGTTGGGTACCTTGCATTCCATCTCCGCTTGTCGCCGTTTGACGTCCTGGAGCCGCGAGTGGAGATCTTTGTTCTGAGTCGTCAAAGTCTGAACGCGATCCTGAAGGTTTCGGGCTTCCTGCTCGGCTCGCCGCAGATGATTGCCGTGTATCTGATTCTGGAAAATCCCCCAAAATAAAGTCAAATTTAAAAAAAAACTTTTATTTACAAGATTCAAATCTTACACATTCACATTTTTCCATCTAGTGGTCAATAGTGGAATTACACTCAAAATAGATCACAGATATATAAAACAGTGTTAACCGTAAAAAAAAAATCTGTGAAATATCAAGACTGCAGACCAAGAATCCGCAATGGAGGGTGTGTTTACTTTATTTCAAAAGGCCACTAACCACACAGGCATTTCCAAACTTTTTTTTTTTGTGTGTGTGTGTGTGTGTGTGTGTGTGTAGGTATACCTGGGTCTCCAGCTCCAGCATCCTCTGTCGACTTTCCCGCATTTCGGCCTGCGCTTCGGCCTCCCGTAGCCGCACGCTCATTAGCTCGTCCTGCAGTTCGCTTAGCGTGTTCTTCTTGGGACTCTCCCGCCAGCGGCCGGACGTACGGGCTAGGTGGCGCTGCGGCGGTGCACACGAGTAAGATAACACGTAGGGATGCAAAACTCCAGAAAAAGTGAAGACATTTTTCATGGGAATTAACGAGAATCAATGTGAACGAATTGACGTGATCATTTTCTTTTCACAATGATCCTCAACTAACTGCTATAAAAAAAATGGCAATTTATTTCACATTGCTCTTGTTTTGGTTTTAAATGTTGAGATATGCTCAGTGTAGGGGGAAAAATCTATCCCAGCAGGATGCAGGTCCAAAATCTGGATAAATCACAACTGACTTAAAAGTAGTACTTATCAGCTCAAACGGAAACAGATTTTCAGAAAAACTCGTTTTTCACCTGCCAGTGGTCCTCCAGGTCTCGGACTTGCTGCCGCAGCTCCTTGAAGCCCGTAAGCGCTTCGGCCTCCCTGACCGTCACGGCCATCAGCTCCTCCTGCAGCCGAGCCACGTTGGTGTCGTCCGGCAGCGACGTGTTGCGCTAATGCGGGTAGCAAAAGGACGTTCAGGGACGTTTTTGTACATTTTACAGCCAAATCTACGACTTGTAAATGAGCTTTTGGCAACATGGCTCTGGTTGATCTCTTATACTCTGCTGCCACCTGCTGGCCGTTTTTGTAATAACTACCATTGCTTCAAGCATTCTCTTAAATTCAGAGGTTGCATCAAAGCTTTCTGTATGCTCTAGCATAAAAATCACACACACATAAAAACCGTATAAATACGTCTTTGGGAACATGGTAATGTGTACAATAGAATTTCAATTTCTATTTATTGTGCTCATTAGATTCTTTAACTACATTTTGGTAAATTGTAAATGATCATCCAATCAAAAAATGTTAACTGTTTTTGATAGTATCCATTATTTTTTGTATATTTTTTAAATTAATGCATACATTCCCCTTATTTTTCTATGTAATTGTTTTGTTTATTTTACTTCATCAGTACATTCTTTCAATGCCAGGTAATTTATTGTACTTATTTAATTTCATTTTAAAATGTATTTTGCATTTATTATACAAATGTAATATTTTTATCTATTGTAATAATTCACTTTAATTAATCACTTACATCGTTTTTTATTTACTGAACAAATATTACAATTCCTTTATTTTCCAATTTAAAGGCTTTATTTATTCTACTCCATCCTGTCATTCTTTCATTTTCTATTCCACCTGTTCTCCTTACGGTAATACATTTTTCTCATTTAATTATATATTTTTTGTAATACATGCATTTTACTAATTGTATTTGATCTAGAGTACTCATATAATTTTAATGTCATGTCAAAATAATTGTTGCTGTTGTTTATTTATATATATATATCACCACTTCTAATTGATTGTACTCATGACACATAAACTGAATTGTATTATTAAGTTTTAGTTTACATTTTGAGGCTTGTGATAGGGCGCATGTTTATCACGTCTTTTGATGAATCCTCCGCACCTCATTGGAGCCGCATTGCAAGTATGCTGCATATTTAAGCCAATTTGTCATTCACCTTCTCCATGTCCAGGATCTTGTCCTGCATCTCCTTGAGCGCACACTGGGACTCGGCCTCCTTCAGCCGGGCCTGCACCAACTCTCGCTCTAGCTGCAGCACCGCCTCCTCCGAGCAGCGTAGCGCCCCCTTCTGACACACAACGACACACCAAAACACAAAAGATAAGTACGACCACGTCAGACCTCTTCCGTTCCGCATGACTATATAAAAAAAAAAAAAGATTATTAAAGCACTTACAATTGATCTCATCAACAGAGTTGGAATGCAAGATCACAACCAACAATGCCTTAAGTGCTCACCCAAGTGTAGTTTATACAAACTAGAGCCTGTGCGGCAGCCATGTTGCCCGCTGTATGAATAAATCATCCAAATGTCCCATTACGTAAAACACGCACTGGCATGAATTAATAACTAAACATAATTATGTCAAGAGAGCAGATGTGTGGGGTGTGAAGACATTTGTAAGTGTGTACAGGAGGCGTGAGGCGTTTCCACACGCGTGTCCACATGGGACTTTGTGCCTGCGTGCTTAAACACGTACCGACAATCGGCTGAGTGATTATCCACAATGTAGGTGAGTTAATTTAAATAAATAAAAAATATTAAAAAATATATAAAAATAAAAAAATAAAAAAAAATAAAAAAAAATAATAATAATAATATTTTTTTTTTTTTAACAAATTGTGTGATTTAAATGTTAGGCACATTCATAATAACAATTGGGCCAAATTTGAGCAACTTCTTGAGGCCCGATTAACACATGGGGGTGTATTATGAAGGCTTTCTTTCCCTCTCTGATCTGCTCGGGAAATGTTACATCTGTTCAATAATTACAATGACAAATCAGGGCATATAATGTGTGCGGGAATTGGTTGGAGCCAACTATTGTAAATAGTAAACCTGTTCACTACAGCAATTACGAAATGCTCGCGTTTGAGGTCAACAAAGTTTGGCCTGACCACGGACGGAAGCAAAAAAAACAAACTTATGACGTGTCCAAGCATGATTTTATGCATTGTGAGTTTGCCGCGTCACTGCAAGCTTAAAACCAAAATGTTAAATGCAGAAGATGAAATGCAAATGCGTGACCTTAAAACAAGTAACATTTTAAAAAATTGTGTTGCTGATCTCGTGAGATTTTTTATTATTATTATTTACTTACATGTATTATAAATAAATTATTTAAATATTTAATTTAAACGTTTTTTTTTGTTTTGTTTTTTATTGCTCTCACATTTGACAAACGTATTCGTCCGCCCTGCTTTCCATATTAGCGCAGGTGCTCCTGAAATCTGGCTTGGCTCCCGTGGGCGGTGGCGCCACCCAGTGGCCGTCCTTACCGCTTGCGGCTGCTGCTGAAGCTGCCTGATGGTGTTGTTGGCCTGCTCCAGCTGAGCAGAGGCCTCCTCGCTCTGCTGTTTGACCGTGGCCAACTCCCGCTTGACCAGGTAGTTCTCCTCCGCCTCCTGAGCCCGAGTCACTTGTCCCTTCGGACGCACACGACCGAGGGCGTGGGAGGGTGGACGGGCCGGGGGGGTGGGAAGGGGTTGAAAGGTGAGCACGACAGGAAGTGAAAGAAGACGGCGGAAGGGGAAGAAAAAGATTGGGGTTGTCTAAAAGGGCATGCTGGTTTTGGAAGATTTGTGTGTGTGTGTAAACACCTGAACAAGCAAGTGCACACTGGGCTTGTAATACAACATTGTTCCTCCAGAGGCGCTACAGCAGCAGCATCAATGTTGATTGATGAGAATATTTTAGAAGTTACTCTCCAATGTGTTGGAATTTAGAGGACGACACTATGAATTCACCCTGAGCCACTGAGCATTTACATTATCAAGGGTACTGTAATTTTTCCTAAAATTTTACATTTACAAAAAAATGTTATTAAATTGGTTCATTTATTGTGAATATTAAAAAAAAACTTTTTGCATATATGCATTATATTTAGAATTTCATTTTATTTAATAATTAGTTAATTCATTCATTGTAGTTCTTAAAAAATATTTATCAAAATATACTTTAAACATTTTTCGATGTTTTTTTAAATCAAATAATTGGTTAATTAAATGCAATAAAATTAAATAAATGTTTTTAAAATGTATTAAAATGGTTTATTCGTTGTGAATAACAAAAAATGTACAAAATATACGTTGAACATTTAAAATGGCATTTTATTAAATATTAAATAAATATATATATAATTTATAATTAAAAAAAAAATTTTAATGAATCATTTTGAAATGTTATGAAATTAAAACATTGTAATCCCCATTGATACATTTTTTTTTCAAACCCTGCCTCGTGTACAAATGTCTGACGCCATCTGTTTTAAAAATCCTAAAGTTTGAGTGTAAAGTGTTGAAAGCAATTATCACTGTCTGACGACAACTGTTAACAACCATGCACGTGCACCTAATATTATGAATGCAGGATGCCGCAAGCCGTGCTACAGACATAATTACACCTCTCTGAAAGGGCCGTGAAAAAAACTGAAGAGATAGAAATTACCTGCCTGTGTCTTAGTAGAATATTGCCAATTTGCCATGCACGGCTTCCTGCATTCAGATAATTAGCTTACCTCTCAGATAAGTAAGTCTGAGAACTTTGGATCACTGTGACAAAAAATAAATAAATAAAATAAAAATACCTGTGCTACAAGTCAGCATTTCCTGCCTCTTCTTTCATAAAGGCCCGAAATGTGCTCGCTTGTTCAGGTGAACAACATTTAACCGTTTAATTGGATTCTGTCATTTGTGACTATTTCATGCACTTATTCAATAACCGTTCAAAGTTAAAATTACCTGGTCATTTGATAAATGTAGCACAATTTCCCCTAAATGTGCATCATTTTGCCCTTTAGGGCTGACTAATCATCAGCATGCTGTGCTGAAGAGGCAGATAGGAGGGTGTGGGTGCAGCGAGAAAAATAAAGTGAAGGAAAAATACCTGGATCAATCTATCTGCCAAGGAAGCACTTTCCTACAAAAAACAAAGATATCCACAAAAGACAGAGCAGAGACAATCCAGAGGACAGTTTAAAGCACACACACAAGATACTTAATGATTTTTGTTTGTTTTGGAGACAAAAGAAATGCAATGTTCGTTTCTACGTCCTACGACAGTGATTCCCAACCAGTGTGCTGCGTCACATCAGTGTTTGTGTACAAGATTATTATTAATATGATTGTTTTCTAGAAATAATATATTTGTATTTATTTATTCCAGTGACATAAAAGGCAGGCAGAACAGTTAAATGATTTTCAGAACTTCCACTAGATGGCAGAAGGCACGAAATTAACCCCCGCATTCTCCTGTTGCCATTCCTATAATTAACTCATTCACTCCCAGCCATTTTCACTGAAGCAACCCCCTTCGCTCCCCGCTCTTTTACTGGATTTTGACAGATTTTTCAAGGCCCACAGAATATTGCGTTATTTTGCTTTAAAAACATGGAGCAGATTAGAGTCTCTTCTTCTCTTCTTTCATCAGGAAAAAAAAAAGTCAATTTTGTTTGCTGCTTTGGCTCAATAAAGGTTGGGAAACACTACGTTTACATCGAGGGGTGCAAAAAGGAACATTACATGCAAGAAAGTGAGAGATGCATTTGGAAATAAATTTGATATGCTAGCAACACAGTGACAGGAAGCAGTGAGAGAGCTCGCGAGAGAGGATGTGTGAGGTGGGGGGTGCATAAACAAGTCTCCACGCTGGATGGAGTTAGTGATAAAGATCCTGTGATGAAGAGCCTGGCGACGTCTGGACTGACTTACAATCAGACCACCGGCCTCATGCTCGGCGTGGACGCAGCGCAAAAAACCCGACATGCACGACAAGCAGGCACGGCTCGCCTCGGTTAGTGGCGTCGCCGTGGCAGCCGACTGACACGGCGACCCTCAAAACGGCCGGTTAGTGCGGGACGAGGATGCCGTCACGACACCGCGTAGATGTGAGCGGAACTCACCTTTTCCAGAGTGTCGATCCTCTGCTTTAGCAGGCGGTTCTCTGTGCGCAGCCGCTGAGAGAAAAGGGGAAAACGATTCTAAAAATTAGATTTGCTCGATCATGGATCAAATAATAATCACGATTATTTTGGCAATAATTGAAATCACGATTATTCTTTTTTGTGGTACCAAGCAAGAAAAATGTTTAAGCATTAAAAAATATTAAGACCAATTTAAATCAACACTAATATATACTATAATTATGTAAGTTTCTTTTGGATCAAACAGAATGTCCAATAATATATATTTATAATAATATATATTAATTTATTTATGTTGTCAAAAACTTGCACTATGCAGTACGACAATCATTTATTTTTTGGTATAGAACAAGAAAATGTTTAAAAGTAAAAACACAAATAAAAAACATTAAAACAAATAAATAAAACACTATAATTATGCAAGTTCCTTTTGGATGAAACAAAATGTATTAAATTAAAAAAAAGTGCAAATGTATACATTTAAACAAAAAAAAAGTATTAATAATCTTTTTTTAATGATTCTTTTGTAATTGAATCATTAAAAAAAGAATGTAATTGAATTTTGATTAATTGCACAGCCCTGCTAAAAATCTAAATAAATCATTGAAAGTGGGTTGTTTGACTCACTTTGATCTCCACCTGTTCCTCCATCTCTTTGGTTTTGAAGGTGGTGTATTCCTTCTCCAACCTGAAGAAAGCAAAAGACAAGAAGGTGATGAAGCAGGATGGTGTTTCCCCACTTTGGCCACATGGTGGCGACAGAGAACACTACTGAGATGATAAACGTTTCCAGTTTGGGTCTCAAATATTTTTGGGCCTCTGCTTACTTTTTCATCTTCTTGGCGTTGTACTTGAACTGATAGGCCGCCTGGATGACCTTGTCGGGCCCGGTGTCCAGCTGGCGCGGGATGACCCTCTGAAAGTGCTGTTGTTTGGGGAGCAGAGGATCAGACAAACACATATAAGACCAAAACGGCATCCTGTAGCAGCCAGCAGTCGTACCTGTAACATTCCCTCCATGTCCAGCTGAATGAGTTCCGCCTGGTTCATCTGCAGGATGGCCAGGCCCACTCGGAACACGATCTCCAGACCCTGATTGCAGACGGCAACGCAAATGACTGCATGCACACCTTGTATGTAGTCCCAAACTCAGAAAAAAATTAGGACATACCCCCGCCACCCCAACATGGTAAACAAACATAATTGTGACGTGTCATCACTTAAATCCGACATCCCTGCATGACTAAAATCAGAATATCAAATTACACAACAGGACTTTTAATTAAGGACATCTGTATCACTTTTCCAGCAGGTGGCAATAATGGACAAACAACATCATCTATTTTAGTCTTATCTAATCCACCACTCTAGTCTGGTACCGACCTCGCACATGAAGATGTCAAAGATCCGGGTGGCGACGGGCAGTGGGAAAGAGGTGAGGAAGATGGTGAGGAACCAGGAGGAAGCGTACATGGAGGTGTGGAAGCTTTGAGCCTGGAAGTGCATGTGGAGCTCGGGGAGATCCTCCTGGAAGGACGACAAAGTCCAGTTGGTTGGAGTTAATTTGAGAGTTTTCTTATATTTAATATTTAAAGGCGGAATGATGAATTTTCTTTTCTACTGCTAATTTGTCGGATGATTTTGTTCATTTTTAAAGTGGTAAAAATTGTTTCAGGACATGGAGGCGAAGCGACGGTACTCAGTTGAGTTGATTGTAGTAAAGTGGAAAGCAAAAATTGACAACAGAATCACCATAAGTTAAGTTTTTAGGTAGTGGTGCGACCGATCATCATTGATCCGTGGTCGCTTCGGATGAGGCCCCACGGTTCGGATCACGCCCGATCCGCGGATTGGTGGGTGGTAAGGGGGGAGGGGGGCTGTTGGGGGAACAAAGTGCGCATTCACAGTCGACTCGATACCATTCTGACAAGACATGTCAAGGAAGCTGAAACATACTCAACGTAACGTGCTAAGCCTAACTTCAAAGTAAAGTTGACCAAATGCACTAATACATTGACGGCAATGCAAATAGCCTAAGAACACTTTTACTTTGAAGTCCGCCCACGTTGTGGCGTGATGGCTAGCTTGACTTCCCTTTTAACCGTTTCTTTGATTGACATTGTAGTTGCGACCAACATCAACACAACGCAATCCCGAACTCGTGTCCAATCGCTAATTTAGGACGCTAAGAAACCGCTAATTAATTACGCCGTCATTGTACGGCAGAAGTCTCCGACGTAAGTGGCTAGCTGTTAGCATGACCAATGTGCACGAGTGTCTGGCTGCCAACTGGGAAGTAAGTTTGACAACTGGTACCTGACTTACTTTAATTATTTTTCAATATTCTGGACCAAGGTGACTTTGTAATTCACTCTGCATACCTTCAATTGCACGTTGAGGTCTTTTTATTATTAAAAAAAGAAAAGAAAAAAAATGATAAACAGAACGTTGTCTTTATTTATTTTATGAAACACTAAAATTCCATTAAAAAAGAAAAACATTCAACTCAAAATGTCACACTTAGCTGTTTACATTATAGGAACACAACCTTCTTATTTTACACATGATCCATGTAAAAATAAGAATGTTTCTGCCTCATATTGCACTTAAAAGTTGTGATCCTAAATCCTTAACAACTATATTAGAATTTTTTTTTTTTTTTTTTTTAATTAACGGGAAAAACTGATTTACAAAAAAAATGAAGGCACCAAATCCTACACGGCATTAGACATTTAGAATTATTTTTAGGTGAGCCAGGAACACCCCTGGTAGATTTCTTTCTTCTTGCCCTCTTACCTGGATCATGTACTCAAACTGGTACATGCAGAGGCCCAACTCGGCCATGCTGGGCTTGAAGAGCTCCCGGAGCCTGTAGTCCTGCATCAGCTTGACAAAGACGCAGAAGGCCTCCTCCTCTGGCATCTGGAGGACATTTTTTTTTTTTAACTTGCCGTGAGGGTTTTGGCTTTGGTTGTCGAATATGTACGACGTCAGAATGTGCCGATTACCTGCATGAGCAGCAGCCCAACGATAAAGGCACTGCCTTGACAATAACCCACCTCGCGGTCCACCAGGGAGTAAGCCTGGGGAGAATGAAATTTATACCAGGCAACATAGAGATCCCACAAAATTGGCGTGTACACACAGAATGCAGAGAAGCACACACATGCTGATAAAAGCACTCATTTTGTTCATCATCGTAGGTTACCTTCATGACATTGAAGAGAACCTCCTGGCCCAGACTGTCCTTCTCCTTGAAGAAGTCGTGCTCGGGGTAAGTGCGAGCGATGTCTCGGCGAATCAGCTTCTCGCAGGGCGACGTCATCTTCAGGAGGTCCGAGTACTGGTCCTTGATGGCCATGTTCTGGGCATTGCACAGCAGCTGCCATACGATGGCCCGGAAGTGGTGCGGGATGCCCTTTCGGACGAGATCCTGGAAACATATCGCCACATCATCAGCACATTTTAGAAATGATTATCATAATGCTTCTACTTCCTATTTAGGTTGTCACCACTGGATTACACTGTATGAATATCACATCTATATCTTGTCACGTCGAAGACCAAAGGTAAGCAGAGCTGCTGAGTTTTGTTGTGTGTTAGCTCACTGAATTAGCGTCTGATAGGTGGACCAATACTCGAATACAAGGTGATATTGTCATTGGAGGTGGTGGATATTTTGTTTGGCGATGTGTCCGATGCATGCGCAACAGCTAAGTGAATGAAGTGCTGCCTGCACAAGTGAAAATACTTTTCTCTTTACAGGGTTCACTTTTTTTTCTCCTCATGTGCACAAGCTAAAAAAGAAAATAAACAATAAGTAAATAACATTCATGTTGCCAATTTATCTCAAATTTATTTACATTTTAATTTAATTCACATTTTTAATTTATGCGGCAGAACTGTCCGTCAAAACAGAGGCCACCGTTATGGTCCGACACAGCTGCCCTCCAATTTTGTTACGTGATAAGTAACGAATAAAACGGTCGACAATGATGTTATTATAACATGTGTGGGTTTGTTTCCATGCATTACTGCTGACACAATGTGATTAAGAAACTTCCTGTGCTGACGGAGCACACTGCTCTTTCCTGCCATCATGTGCGCACGCATGTGTGTGTGCGTACATCTGGTCGAGCCAGGGTGCATTTGGGACAGAGGTTGCGTTAAACCAAGCTCTGGACACGTGTGCGCTTTCCAGACACCGTTGCCATGTTGTTCAAAATGTTAGTCCCCGGAGGGCACCAGCAGGTGGCAGTGATTGTGCAGCTGGCCCATATTACCACACGGGAGACGAAGCAGCGCAAAGTAATGAAATCCAGTTCAAACGCTGACGACACACATTTGAACTTATGTTGTTAAGACTTATTACTAAAACTTTCAGCAAAAAGTTTCAAAATGTTTAATTTTAGTTGTACAGGTGCAGTACTCAAATCGTAGCCAAGGGGGCAATGGCGCACAAGCTAGGCAAAAACAGAATTTGACCTAATCATGACATGGAAAGTTTTTTTTTTTTTGCAGTTTATAATAGGAGCAATTTTTTTTAACCAAGCAGTACAGTTTGGTTTAGTTCAATAGTTTCCATTGTAAAAAGTTGCGACCTCACAATCCCACTTTTCCCACTCCATCATTGGATTGGCAGTCGCAGCGAGTGTCAGGTATCAACGTCAGCGTATCACTTCCTCCTGGCACACAAGTCAGGTTAAAAGCGGGAAAAGGGTGCCAAAATAAGCTCTACCTAAAATAACTTGTCCAAGGACACGTGGCAAGGGCGTCTTGTACAAAGATAGCGATGGGAAATTGTTGCAAGTAAACACACAAAGTCGGACGCTTCCTTCAGGAGATCCAAAGAAAGGCAAGGAATATTATTTGTAGAGCATTATTCACACAAGGAAAATCTAGAGTGAGCGATGCAGAGGCAAAATAAACTGTCATTAAATGAAACAAAAAATATATATACAACAAGTAGTAAAATGGCAGAGATAACAGGAAAGAAAGCCATCACGTTCGCAGAGTCTTCCCGAAAGCGCCGCCCCAAATCTTACCTTGAGCTGCTTCTCCTTCTTCTTTCGCACATCCTCCCACTCGTTGACGATGCGCCCCCAGAGGATCCACGAGTCCTCCTCCAGGTGCGAGAGGTTCGACGAGGCCGAGGAGCTGGACACCAGCGAGGAGCCGCTGTTCCGCCGCGAGCCGTTCATGGAGCGCAGCGATTTGCTGTCCGTCTCCAGGAGCCTGCAAAACCATCAAATGGGATTCAAATTAAATCTTATGCTTTTTATTATTTTATTTTTTTTTCATATAGTTGCTACATGAACAGTATTTTATCTCTAATTATATTGAAAATATGATTGGTGCCCATTATAAATGCTAAATTGCTGCTTAGTACAAAACAAGCAATACAATTCCAGGTCATGTTTGTAAATGAGAATTTGTTAGTAAATTAATATCACAATAAATGATATTGTTGCTAATGATTTATGTCGAACAGTTATTGTCAAAGCTATAAAAAAAAAATGTGTCTGCTCATACAGTAAATAAAGATTTCCGTTCCCTCTCCATTAAGCGTCTTCTCGCACCCAGTCTTGGAAAACAGCAGCGGCAGTGTTGACGTCACGCAGCAAGCTCGAGTTTCACCCGCATCTGGGTCGCGTGGGCGGAACCCGCGGCCAGAAAGAGCCAGGGAGCGTCCCACTCGACTCAGACTACAAGTTGAACAAAAGGAACGCCCGGAATGAAGCTCAGGCACAAACACAACTGTGCGCCACCTAGTACAGTACGTCAGCATTATTCTGGAAAAACGCATTGAACGCCTCTCATTCAATAGATATGACGACAACATTTATAGATGATGTGACATTTTGCAAAAGCGGTTTATACACAAAGGTGTAAGACGTTTTTACAGGTAGGTTGCGGCATTTCTTAACGCAAACCGTCTAAATCCAGTCTAGCCAATCAGGTCATTGATCCAATCATCAACCTCATTCGATGGGTGACCAAATGAAAGGCAAATTAAAAAAATCACTGAATAATTATAAACTCTCCCATTATCTATAAAAAAAACAAAATATAATATTCCATTAATTAGACAAACTTTCTAATTAAGGTTGTGTAATAAAAGTCAAAATAACTGAAAAAGGCTCAATCTATATTACATTTCAATAACATTTAATTCAAATATCTATATTATTATTATTAAATATTCTAATTTAATTGGCTTTAGTTCTAATACGGATACAAAAATTATATAAAACAAACTATTTAATTTAACAGAATGATCTGTACTGTCCCGCTTAATTTATGGACTTCTTTGCAAGTAGGTTCAACCACTGTATTCCCTCAACACAAGTTAATAGTACACTTTCATGTTCATATGACGATATACAATTGTGTGGAACCAACATAACCAGCAGCGTTATAGAAAAGACATGCCAAGCGAAATTGTTCAACGCTAATTACAAACGTTTTCGGGGCATTATTAAGAACGATGTCCTTCAGATGAATAAAAAACACATCAAAGATGTTTTCTAAGGTTCCGTGGACCCGCTGTTATGCAAACACACGAGCAGCTCGGCTAATAATTCACCAGCACGAGACGCTTGTCTGCAGTAAAAAAAAAAAAATAATCCGACTGGACCTCCTTCAAGTCCACAATGAGCGTCGTCTAGTATAAAAGCAGCATACCAGGACCAGTTCATTATGTTCTCTTCATTCTCTTCTTCCAAGGTCTGGAGCGGTTTACAGACCAGTTTCTCGTGTGCTGCTCAACTACACTGTTGGACGACTTTTATCTGCCTTTGCAGGGTCCAAAGGGCTCGGGGGGGAAAAAAAAACACAAACACAGTGGACTGTCCAAACGCACGAATGCAAGTCAGGCTGCATTTATTCTTGTTTGATTGGTGAACATTATAATAGTCAAATTTACACAGGGACTGTGCAAAATTGCTGCTTCAGGGTTTTTTTAAATTATTAGTGGCTTTTACACAGAACCTACTAAGGTGTAATATTGACGGCCAATGGCAGAAACGATCAATCAAGTCATTGGAATAATTTGATTACCAAAAAAATGGTTATTTCAGGAGTATGTATCAAACTGCCAGTGGCAGCCCTTCACATTAATCAGTAAGCAAGAAGTAGCTTTCAGTTTCAAAAAGGTTGGTGACGCTTGCCTTACAATAACACTAAGATGCCACAAGATGGCGGCAATGTAATTATTATTTCTTTTTTTTTGTGAACAGGCGAAATTGCGAATGCTGCCGGCACCCGCGTTCTGTGTCGGTGCAATTCATACCGAAGGGCATAAATGAACACAAATGTTAGCTTTCCTCACCTGTTCTGCTCCTCCAGCTTGGCGAGCAACTGGACTTCATCGGGGCTGAGCTGAGGCGGCGACGGCGAGGACAACGACGGCGAGGAAGCGGAGGTTGGCAGGGACGTGGGCGGGGCCACCTGGCTAGCCATCTGACTGACCGTGTGTGACACCGACTTCTTCACCCATGAGAGAGTAGAACTCAGCTTACCAGGAACCTTGTCTGTCGCCACCTGCCCGAGAAAATACGCACGTCATTGATGGAGAACCAACAAGCGTCATTTGCATTTTGAGGGAGGTGTTTATTCATCTTAAATGATTGATGCACCCCCACAGCTAATGGATGGACGGCTACTTGAGACAAAAGACGGTTCAAGAATGTCACTTGACAGTCATTTTAATGCATTGGGAAAAGTTTAGAACAATTAAATCCTAAAAAGTAAAAACTCTCCCCCAAAACGCTGATAAATACTCAATACATGGAAAATGGAGGGGAAACGCCAGTACCGCTAAAAAAATATTTTTGAGATATTGGAAAAAAAAAAATCTGACTATATGCCAACAATGGCAGCACAAAACCCTCCTGGAGTGAATGAGATTCATCTCTTATTTTGCAAATCTGATCAATGATGTCACGGATTGATCTGCCAATTATGACATCACCGATTTTGCATGTAAATGCAAAACCGACCCACCCAATCAGATGATCTGTGTAAATTCTAGTAACTAGACTCTTGTGTGACCAAAGATAGCATCTTTAATCGTAAATGTCAAATAATTGGAAAACTTTTTTTTTATTACAAAATTTTATAAAAAGAGATACGGGGGGGAAAACAAACACAAACTTTTGCTTGTTTTTGTTTAATTAGGCAAAATTAGAAATGTGAGACACGGGTAAAAATAAAAATAAAGTAGATTTCAAATGAAAATAAAGCCAATATTTGTATTTTTCACAACAAAGAAAAAACAAAACAACTACATACTGAAAATTTGAAATAGTTAGTTAGTTTGGAATAAAATACATATATATAAGAAATAAAGAAATAAAACATCTGACAGGTCATTTTATCAAGCAAAGACTGTCCTAAACTTGAGTCAGAGTAATATCGAAACGGGGAGTGTCCTGTTCTTGCCATCGCAGACAACATGAAGTCTTCACATTACAAGTGCAAGCATGTTGCATATGGCATATCACTTTGTTTTGACTGAGGAACGCGATGGCAACCGGACCGACCCAAATACTCAAAACTCTTTTAAACATACCCTTACCTTCTGTCACAAAATCAAGCAAAGGTGACAAAGGAATCTCGCCTATCCCTAAAATCCCCTATTTGCTATTCCAAGTCATTCCCCGGCTTCTGTCTTGGCTTTCCGCGACCGCCACCGTAACGTTCTGCTCCTGAACCTTCGACCGCTTTTGACAGAACTCATTTAAGTCATATGCTTGATCACATCTGCAGGTCAAAGTGCTGCAGCAAAGATAGTGCCTCCTCGTTAACAGGAAGTGCACCGCTGAGCTCACCTGGACGCGCGGAAATACAAGCGCTACAACGACGATTCTCAATATAAAAGACACTTTTACCAAGGCATGCCAATTAAACCTAACTACCATGTGTACTCCTGAATAACAGTGGAATTAAAAAAAAAGATCAAGATGTCATTTTTACAGAAAAAAAATGTAATATCATGACAATAAAGTACATATATTTCAAGAGAAAAAAACCTGCCAAAAAAAAGCTAGGCAAATGATCTGATGAGAGTATCGTTTTTATGAGATAACATATTATGATATTAAAGTAAAAATTTACAGATGGAAGAAATTCATATTCAAACATGCACATTTCAATTATACAAGTTTGCCCAGCCCTATATATGCAGGAATGCACTTTTTGAATAAATAATACAACATAATTTATTACAAATGACTTTGTGAACCCTCAACTTACAGCCCACGGACCCCAGTTTTGAAGAAATTTTTTTTGTCTAGAAATGCTTTTTCTTCAGTCCCGCCTGCCTTCAGAACCAGGTGGCAGCTGTGGTCGGACATTCCATTTGCGAGGCTTGCCCATAAATCAGGGAGGCTCAGCTTTTGTGTGCCGGAAAGCCCAACAAAAAAAAAAGAAGAAGAAAAGAAGACGACGAGGCAAGGGGGCTTCAAAATGCAGTTTGCATGGCTAATGAGCGAGTGACGGCAAAGAAACTACTCATTCAAATGGTTCACGAGCCAGAGGACATTTGTGACTGCAGCAAAGCTTGTTCCTCTTACTGCGCTGCACGCATATCAACGACTCACAATATGGACACAAATACTTGTCTTTTTTTCCCCTTACTTTTAATATTAAGGCTTTTTTTTTGTAATTTGCAGCTCATATTTTGGAATCCTTCATTTTCTCAATATCAGAGACAGCTGCTCTCAGTAGGATGCATCACACACAAAATGACATTTGAACTCGGTTCTCCAAGCAGAAACATGAATCCACTTCTACTCATTCGACTTGCAAGCACTTTAAATTCAGTCGCCACACTGACTGATGCTGACCACTGTGCCACATGAACACTTTTATTTCCTCTTTTGCTGCTGCCCTGTCATCATCGCACTAAACTACAACGGGGAAATACCCGCAAGAAGAAGTCACGATGGACTTATTGAAGCTGCTCTGGCAGCAGCGCATGTTGCTACTTGCAGACCAACGCTGGTAAAATAACTTCATCTCACAGACTCATGTTACGCTGAGTCACTCACTAAAATTATTCGAGGCACTCCAGGCAATGTCGTTTCCGGTTCATAATGTATAAAGTAACATGTTTTTTTCCTGGCTCAAATTGAGGCAGAGGTGGTATCATCCTGACTACCGATATCAGGTATCGGTGCCAATAAGTTTTATTTTAAGGTATCTGTACTTACCATTATCGTCCGCCCTCCTGCGCCATGTCGTGCATGTATTCTGTAAATTTAACTGACTTGCTTTCATTTTTTTACAGGCAAATATAATAGTTCCAATAAGAAGATGACTACTATCATGTCATGTTTAAGCATTCATTCATTATCAGTCATTCAGGCTGGAGGTGGTGAGCAAATAAGGTGGAGGTGACCGCGCCTCTGAATTTTGTACACAGGAAAAACCCTGCATACTACTTAAGTTTCATTTTGCTTTATTTTTTACGATAAACACTAGAAAATAGACTTCACTTTTATATAGTATACTTTGTTCTGTGAGCACACTTGTAACTCACATTCCTATCTCAAATCAACTTTCCCCATTAAAACAAATACAAATGCTATTAATCTGTTACAGAACCCCCCCCCCCCCCACACACACACACACACACAACTATGCCACTCCCCAGGACTCTGCAGTTGTACTGTATAAAAACAATAAAATAAAATGCAAAGATATTCAATAGTTTTTGCAACATTTTTTTATTTACTTAATAGCCAAATAAAAAAAAAATTGCAGTGCTGCTTCCGGTGAGTCTGCTAACTCAAGTCAGTGATCAAAACCATCCGAGTCTGTGGTGTTTTTGGTTCTGCAGTCATTGAACCAAATCATTCAATTTTCTGCCATGTTGTCAGCAAGTGAGCTAATTTGAGTCAAATCTTCTACGTTGGAACCAAATCTCGAGTCCTCTGACTTGAGTCCCCGAACGAAGTCAATCCGTTTTGCAGTGTAGCTACAACACATCATCTGAGTCTGTTCTGTTTCCAGTGACTCTACTAACTCCAAATCACTGAGTCAGGGGACTCAGAGAAGACTTGTGACTCCACATCATTAAACGACAGCTGATTCAGGAGCCGTGCAACTCTATATCACACTCGGTTGTGACACACGGATCGCTTCATCATCATTTTCTTCCTCATCTTTCATCTGTTGGAGCAGACCAGCGAGCGAGACACTTGGAAACAATACAAGACTCATCTGCTCCTTTTATGGCTGCCTGGTGTTGAGTGTTGGAAAGGAGATACTCATCATCGAGCATCCACAGCATTACCAACTAGCTCAACAACTCAAGTTCATTTAATATCCCAGCACACAAGTTGGCGATTTACGCAGTGGAGTTTACAATTTAAGGAGTCATAACTATTCTGGAGAAAAAAAACCCCACAAAAGGAGGTTCCTAAGCTAACGATGCGCCCAGCTGGCTAATAGCTAAATCGCAAAACATGACACATAAAACTCGTTTCTAATTAATCATTAATAGCCGGTGTTTTATGAAGAGTTTCAGCAATTAGACCGACCCAAGAGGGAGATGAGGGGGGAAAAAAGAGAACATCCTTTTACCTTGAAGCGATTTTAAGACGCCGCGCCAAACTTCATCGCTTGGCTTGCTTCCCGTGCATCAAGTTATCGTCCGACGCATTCTCGCGGAGAAACAAACCAAGAAAAAGTTGTTTTGTTTCCACCGGGACGCACTAGCGTTGCTTACTGTCGGGTGTCTCCTTACGTGGGCTGGGTGCCATTGCGGCCGTCTAATACGTGGACAGCAAAGTCTCGGGCAGGCGGCCTACACAGTACAGGCGGTGTTTACATGACACTGCGCATGCGCTGCATACTCACTCTTCGTCTCGACGTCAGCGACATCGCTTGTCCGGAGTGCGCAATTGCACCTCAAATTTGGCACATTGCTTCATTCATTATTTAGTCAGGGGGCCACCAACTTTTTTGAAAGTGAGATCTACCAGTTTCCCACACACTTCCAAAATAACAAAATTGCTCAAATTACCTTGGATTATATGTTCAAAATGACATGCATCAGAAAGGCATCACATTATTTCTGTAAATTTCCACAAATATGAACATTTTCAAATGATAACTTCACTGGTGAGCTATATTTAGAACAAACACACGGGCTATTAATGAGGTCATTGGGGGCACCACATTGGTGACCCCTGCACTAAAGAAACAAGTTGACACTTAAATCATATTTTACAATATATTTAAATCATAATGTGCCAAAAATGGGTATGAAAAATCTATATCTGACTTGAAATTCTGACAACAAAGCTAAACTTGTTTTTTAATGCAGCACCACCAAACACACTAGACAGACTGAATGTGTGGTCATGATGTGCAATAATAATAGTAATAGAATAATAATACCAATATTAATACATAGGCGTTAACAAGTACACAGCCGTTCCAATTTACAAAGAGACTGACTCGCCTTCTTGAAGAACGTTCTCACTCACGTTCTTAGGATGACTGTACTTGGCGAGTTTGTATTGAAAAACGGCACGTGTTTGCATGTTATGTGGAGAGCACATGTTATTATTCCGTATTTTTATACAATTCCGCTAAGAGCAGTATTTGTTATGAAAAACACATAAAAATAACATTTTGCTCTTTGAGTACTACTTTAAAAAATACTTTTTATTTTTTTTTACTTAATTTTTTTGTTTGTAAATGCCTTTGAATATGTATTTTTAACTATGTGAAGCACATTGTGTATGAAATATAAAGCTGCCTTGTCTTGCTTTGCATTTTGGTGGGAATGGAATGGATTACTCACATTTCCATTCATTTTAATGGGGAACGATGATTTGAACTACAACTTATCTGAGATACGCATTTAATTGGCTCCGTGACCACACTCATAGCATGGCATCATCATATATTGGATAGTGAAAAGTAACTAGCCATTAGGTGTTGCTTTGGAAAAAAATATTATCACAGAAGTTGCTACAAAAACATGTTTTCAACAATAATGGGATTTCTTATTGCCTTATTTCTAATTTTACAGGTGCCCATAATAATAAACATATGTCCATTATAACATGCCAGCGGTTGTTACGTTGGAATATGAACATTTACTTAAAATTTTCCCATGTGATAAAGAACATCTATTATTTGCTTAAATACATTTTGACCAGGAATATGGATTTTATTCCCTTTTTAAAGCCTAGTCTCTTTTCACCCTACGTGTAATATCTATTCATTATTTGGTGTGAATTTCCACAGATTTTTGCGTTCATTTGCTTTTGGAACAATTGTGTTAAATTGTGAATTGAGATTGCAGACACACTATTTTACACCATACTATAGATTTTAAACAAGATAATACTCTAACGAAAGGCACCAAAACATATCATTTTAATTCAATCGTTAAACACTAAACATTCATAATCTCCTGTAATTGGGCTTTCAAAAGGCATAAACCCCAAAAAGCTATTGTTAAATGTTGTAAAGTACAGTATGTACATGTAGTCACTCTTGCATGTCGCCCTTATCTGATCAACACCTGACTCCCAAGAATGCCTTACCTGAAATTCAGCTGGCATTCAGAAGAAAGACAAATAAATAAATAAGTAAATGTGTCAGATTACTGGTGACTCCTTGAGTTAAGGCTTCATTGTCTTCATTGTAGAAAAGTTAAAAAAATAAAATAATCCATGGTGTAATATATTGTCTTAGTCTGTCCATCAGTGAGTGAAAATGTATCCCAGTAGACAGCAAGTGACATGTGAAGATTCCCACCAGGGTGTAAGAGCAAATCCTCCCTGGCTGCCGGGGTGAAAATGTGACTAATGCGACGGCTTGCGTTCACATACCACGCAAGCTGACGTGAAACCCACTTTTCCGGTTTCACACCGACAACGCTGACGCATGTCTATTGTTGCCAGCCAGTAGGGCAGTCCTGCTTGTACACAGAATGATAATATTAAAAAAAAAAAAAGGAGAAGAAGATGATGACGTAGAACAACTCCAATGGTGAAAGGAGGCCTCTCATCATGCACAATTAAAACTATTTAAGAAATGTTTTGATCCAACTTAATGACTGTTTTGGAGTAAAGCCTGCACTCTGAGAGCCAGAAGTGGCATGAACCATCACCGGTGGTGGAAGTAACAAAGTGCCCGGCAGTCACTATACCGAAACAAGGAGTTAGCAGGAATAAAAAAGAGAAAATACATTTAAAAAAAGTCTCCTCTTGTCAAACTTGTTGAAACGGTCAGTTTTTTAATTTTTTCAATTATCTGAGGGGGTGCATCAAGATGAAACAACCTTGCTTACTTGCCGGTTGAATACAAACACCTGTGGCTAAAGCAAAAGTGTGGCAGTTTTTTTTCTTCTAGACCAGGATTTGCCACACTTGGAACACATCTGTAACATGTGTTAGAACTCAGTGATTACTGATGTTTCATTAATCCTACCCTTAAGAATTTATGATTTATTTTCTACTATGTGTGATTGTCATTGTCAAGGGTGAGAAACCTGCATTCACTTCCTTTGTGGTTGCCAAAGTCTTTACTGCAGTACCGCCCCGAGTCAAAAAGGGGCAGTGTGATAAACTCTCTGCTCTTTCCTCTTATCTCGTGACACGCTATTTACTGCACATGCGCACTGGCAAACTTCCTTTTCTCCCGTGCAGCGGAGTCAATTCCCAGTCTTTGACTCCGGGCTCCTTCGTAAGGAGGCCAGAAAGACTGCAAAATGGTTTGTAATCCTCCAAATATGTGTCTACATGCGTACCTAAGACATGCATCTTGCTCTCGGCGACGATTGTTGTGTCAAAACACCCAGCTGTGTAAATGATGAACGTAGATTGAGGCTCAAGTGCTCGCTAGCCGGCTCTGCCTCAACGTGGCCTAATGGCCGTGCGGACAAACACTTCACTTCCTGTTGCATACAAACGCAATTCACTGTCAATGGCACCGTTTTTGTTTTAACACCTATCACTGTCGTTGACAATTAGCACCAGTCTTGTCATTTCAACTGCGAGCTTGGTTAGCAAGTTGCTAATGCTAACGCACTTCGTTCACTTCCAATGGTAGCTACGTGCTAACTAGCTAGCGACACTGACAGTCCGTCAAGTATACTGACTTTTTGACATGTTGTTTATTGTATTAAATTGACTTACAGTGTTTTCTCCCCTGCAGGGTTTCGTTAAAGTGGTAAAGAATAAGGCCTACTTCAAGAGGTATCAGGTCAAGTTCCGTAGGAGGAGAGGTACGTTCTCACTTCTCACACTCGTTGGATATTATTGCACATGAAATGTAAAAACCACATGCTTGTGCTTCTTCATAGAGGGAAAAACTGATTACTTTGCCCGTAAGCGCCTTGTCGTGCAAGATAAGAACAAGTACAACACACCCAAGTATCGCATGATCGTCCGCTTCACCAACCGGGACATCATCTGCCAGGTGAGTTGTATTGCTTCATCCATGTTACTATGACGACACTGATGTTATGTGACGTGCTTTGTCGCAGATTGCCTACGCCAAGATCGAAGGGGACATGATTGTGTGTGCGGCGTACTCCCACGAGCTGCCAAAGTACGGCATCACCGTGGGTTTGACGAATTACGCGGCGGCCTACTGCACCGGTCTGCTGCTGGCCCGCAGGGTATGTATTGCCACCTGGCTCGTCAAGCCAAAATAGGAGGCCTAATGGGTATGTGTGCTGCTAAAATTGTGTGGTTGACTGACCCAAAAACTCAGCTCGTTTGAGAAATGCTGGTTGACCATCGATTTCTTGTTTCTGGTGTTAATAAACAGTGTTTTTAGTTGCGCTGAACAATTCATCATATTCAAATTAACATTGCATTGTAGTAGAATGCGATGCTGCACTTTGGAGGTGGGGGCAACTTTTGTTACATTTAACATTAACATTTTAGTTAATGCCATTGCATACAAGATTATTTTTGGTTTATAACCATTTACGCAATAGCTGTCACTAACAAATCTTGTTAGAATTGAATACTCTGATAATCATTTGTGTGTATTGCTCCATGGAAGTCAGACAAATGTCCATGCTGTAAACACGGAATTGATTCATTATAGTTTCGAGGTAGATTTTTTTTTTGTGGTCGACTTGGCCAAGTTAGCCGCAAAAAAAATTCACAGCTCTAATTTACACGTCTTCTTGTCTCGTAGTCTATTATGGCTGCTAACGTTTCTCCTTGTCCTCCAGCTCCTGAACAAATTTGGCCTGGACAAGGTGTACGAGGGCCAGTTGGACATAGATGGCAAGGAATTCAACGTGGAGAGCATCGACGGGCAGCCGGGCGCTTTCACCTGCTACCTGGATGCCGGCCTGGCTCGCACCACCACCGGCAATAAGGTGTTCGGGGCCCTGAAGGGCGCCGTGGACGGAGGCCTCAGCATCCCCCACAGGTCAGCGGATCCAGCTTCATTTAAAAAGAAAAAAAGAAAAAAGTGCATTCAAGACCCCATTAACTCTTTGACTGCCAGACGTTTTCAGAAAAGGGATGCCGCCAGTGCCAGCCGATTTAAGCATTTTGACTGATTTTCAAGGTCCACAGAAAATGTTCTGTTTGGACTATGGAAACACACGTACTACCAAATGAAAGATTGGACTTTCATCTTTCATCAGAAAAAAAGAGTTTGTTTCTACCTTATTCCGTTCTTTAGTAATCAACAATAGAAAATGGTTAGTTTGACCCAATTTCGCCCGTGTTGGACCAAAATACGGAGAAATCAAGCTTTTAGTGAAACGATATTATTTCATGCATTCTAGTGAATTTGACACTTCTTTTTGTCCATGAATGATGCCACAAACACCTAAATAGTGCTTTACTTCTATAAAACACTACCACCAAGAATGAAAAAGTGTTTTTTGATAGCAAAATACGTTTATTTACATTCAACAGTGTAACAATTTGACAACAATTTGGCAAACTATTTACAAATGTGTGCAACTGTGGTGCTATTTACAAATATGTGGATGTTTCAACGACAGTTTTTCTTTTTGTAACACTCTCCTGCGTGCAAGGAGACGCAACAGCATTTGCACAAGATTGCCTCTTCGCGTGCGCCACTTTCTTGCCGGCCGTTTTTTTCCGGGGAATAGCAAGTATATACTGCAGTGTGTGTCAAGTCTAATATCAGGATCATGCTACGGTTACGTTACGGTGGTGTTACGTCTCGCTTCCCCGTGTCCTTCAGTTGCTATACCGGGTGGTAGGAGATCCATTTTATCCACTCCATTCATGGTGGCATCGTAGTCCAGAAACAGTGTCTTCTCCGTGATCAGACTGTACCCGCTCCTCCGATGAATATGCATTGGACTCGGGGTACTCTTCATTGTCCGATCGAATGTCCGCTTGTGCAGCTCCGCGTTTTCCGGCCTTAGCAGCGCTAGCCGCGCTAGCCGCGCTTTGCCGATGAGGCTTACTACTTGTTCATAACAGTCACGCCAAAGCTTCCAACTTTGGCGTAGAGCTCGTTGTCATCTTCATCATCATCATCAATCTGCATTGGTCGATGCCAACTCTCCATCGCCCGATCGAATGTCCGATTGTGTAGAAGTACCCGGCCGGCTATTGTGCGCGTTTTCCGGCCTTAGCAGCGCTAGCCGCGCTAGCCGCGCTTAGCCGTGAGGCTTACTACGTGTTCATAACGCCAAAGCTTCCAACTTTGGCGTAGAGCTCGTTGTCATCATCATCGTTGACATCAATGCGCTTTTTAGTATTGATTGATGCTTTCCGTCTTTGAAAAAAATGCTCAAGCTGAGCTGCTTGTAACCGGTTGCTTGGTCAAGCCATTGTGGCTTGGATCAGCCATTGTCTCCTCAACACTCTAGCTCCGCCTCACGTCTTCTACTGACGCCCACGGTGGGCGGCCCATCCAACCTTGTGCAAAGAGAGTCATCGCTGCCCTCTAGGGGCCAAAACGAGTCTTTGACTAATCAGATCAGCCTGATTCTTTCAGCACAGCTGCCCAAAGCTTTCCTGCACCCGTTTTTGAAAAAAAAAAAAAAAAACATAGGGGACGTCTTTTAACGTCCTCGGCGCCCTTCCCTAGGTTTATGCTAAACGTTTTATAACGTTTATGGCAGTCAAAGAGTTAAGACACATTGATCAATTTAACAGCAAATGTTTGGGTAGTGATCACAGTGAGAAGTTTGTGAATGTTTGATTTATTTTCTTTTTTTGTTTTTGCATACTGTCTGGCATTATTTTAAATCTACCATCCAAAAAGCATCTGAAGGTTTTTAAAAAAGTGCAGTCACTTATTTAAACCATCACTGCATCCACTCATTAGCAGCCTAACAGTTTTTCCCCATACTTTTCACATCTACATTTGTTGTCTTCTACTGTTAGAGTCAAAATTTGCTGCATGTTTGCTGTTTGGCTAAGACAGAGTAATTAAGAAAATTGCTCTTTTCTGTACTGCCACAGTTTGAATGTGTGAAGTGTCACTCGAAAAGATGTAACATGAAGTAAACTGCTTGGAAGGAAGAGGGTTCACCATAATTAGCATTTTAACATACAAGTTGGTCCAAAAAATATATCGTGGAAATATAGCTAACATGATGTTTGAGGGACTGGCTAATGAATTAACTTTTCTGTTGCTTGGATAAGAATCGCTGATGTTTGGATGGATAAGATAACGTTAGCTAGCAATCTAGCCATTATGTTTTTGCAAAATTACTTCAAGGCAAACTAAGCAAACGTTTTACACATAACTGAGCCTTCAAAAAAAATAATATATTTTTTAAAAACCCCAGATGATTTGGGTCCGAGTTTGGCATTTGTTTTGTTTTCGTCTGCGGTATTTTATTATTTTTTTCTTCGTACATGCAATCAGTGAGTGGGACAGCTTTTCTCAGCGTTGGAAAAAGTATTTTCAATTCCCATGTTTTTCTCTATTTGCGTGTTTGCGCTCTGCATTTCTGTCCAAAGGGTTCGTCACATGTGTCGATGTGTTATACAGAAAATAGTTCACTTGTTAAAAGCACAGTGTGAATACGAACCGCACAAAATGGGGGAAAAACAAAAGTCTACTATTGATCCGGGCCAAACAAGCGGATCAAAGGACTTTACTGGTGTGAATACACCTTATGATTAATTCACTGGTTTGTTCTTGTAATATGTCAGGAAAAAAAGGCAAAAGCAGACATTTGCAAACTTTCGTTTGTCGTTTTGATTCAACACAAAGATAATTAGGCAGCTTTCATATTGTCTAAGAATATATACTCTTGAGAGGCTGAAGATTTAGACACTTAAGTTAAACATGGAATCTAATTAATAAATGTTAAAATTAGTTTCAGTTAATTTGGCATTTGATTGTTAAAGAAAATAATTATTTAGCATGTATTAACATAATTATATTTTGTATTGTCTTTAGCAATGGGCTTTTCACTTCGAAACAGACTGCTTGCTTTCCTGTTTAGCTGACCCTCCCCTTTCTACTCCCAAAACCTAACCAGGCTGCATAAAGAATCTTCTCATAATAATTTAGGGTGCACACTCTTGTAGATGACTTCTCGTAGACTGCTCTGTAAGACTTATGTATATTTGAAGCTTCAAATATAAAGAAACCCCAAAAATACATCTCGCCTAACTACTGACAATTCCAAAACAATTAGGTGTCAATTAATTGTTGTACATCGATTGAGTCTGCTCAGTGGAAATAAGTTATTTACATTTTAAAGCTGCAAATGTGAATACTTTTGCTTACGGTTATCATACAGTCAGAATTATGCTTGCTTATTCTGTCCATTTTAAAGTGGTGACTACTGTCTTCTGTTCAACAGTTTGACGTGCACTTGTTTTATCCTGACCATGGTTATTTTAGTTAACCAAAACTAACGAAAAAAACAAAATAAAAAAAACCAATTTTCGTTAATGAAATAAAATAAAAACAAATGCTTTTTAAAAAAATTTAAACTAAGTGAAACTACATTTTATGTTAACAAAACTAACTATAATTTTAGCAAAAATGTCCTTCGTTTTAGTCTTTGGTAATCAATTAATGCATGAGCCTTTGGGAATGATTTATTTTGATATTAACCGGAATAAGGACATTTGAAAGTGTCACACAAAAAGTGACGTCATCGAGCAGCAACCAATAGAAAAGCACCTTCAGATGAAGTTGCTCCCATGGTGTTTTTTTAATATTGTGCACAAGTAATACACAAAAAAAAACTAAAACCAATACTGAAACTAATAAAAAAAAAACTAGCAGAACCACCCTGAAGACTAATTAAAACTCAACATGAAATAAAGACCAACTAGAATTTAAATTCCAAAACTATAATAACCCTGATCCTGACGCACTGGTTCTCGCTTGAGTAACTTATTTGTTATTCATTACATAATTGGGTGAGAGGAAAAAAGTACACATTTTGAGATTTAGCTGGCAGTACAACCCCAAACTCAAGTTTATTATCGTTTCCGTTTAGCTGCTGACTTCTCTGCCGCTTGGAAGTCCCTTGACACCTATTACAACATGAAATAGTCTGTAGGCAATTGTAGTGCTCTAATTGATTGGCCGATTTCCGTGTAAAAGTACGTGATTGGCATATAGTGGCCGATGCCTTTCATTGCCAATCAGAAAAATCGATCATCCGCAGCTCGTATTTTTGGAACACCCCTACGTTTAGGCAATTTAGGGGAGGGCATCAATTACTCATGAAATTAATTTATCCGTTGCAGGGGTGGTCCCAACACTGTAAATGTGAATAATTGGATTGCTTAAATAACCTGCAAACAAATGCAAAGTCTGTTTTGTTATTAAGTGTACTAGGGAAAGTGATGTGTGTTTTTCTCAATACATTCATTTTTCATATCGTCTCCACAGCACCAAGCGCTTCCCGGGCTACGACACAGAAAGCAAAGAGTTCAACGCCGAGATCCACCGCAAGCACATCCTGGGCATCAACGTGTCCGAGTACATGAGCATGCTGATGGAGGGCGATGAGGAGGCCTACAAAAAGCAGTTCTCACGCTTCATCAAGAACGGCGTGGCCCCCGATGCGGCGAGTGCTACGCTAATGCAAAGCCCTCTCACAACCGCTCTGGATCTTGTCACATTTGGAATAATCTCCGAAATGTGTCTTTCAGATTGAGGAGATGTACAAAAAAGCTCACGCCATCATTCGTGAGAACCCGATCCATGAAAAGAAGCCTACCAGAGAGGTCAAGAAGAAGAGGTGAGCACACGCTCTAGCTTTTATGCCACCTCTACAGTGAGCACACTATCAGTTTTATGAAAACAAAATCATCTTGCTCTGCTTGTCAAGAGTTATAATCTCAGATTCAATATCTCAACTCTATTCCCCCTTTCTGCAAATAACATTCAAAGATCGAAAGACGAACAATGAACATGAATTAAGTGAAGAACCCTTTTGGTCTGTCCTGGACATTGCCTTGAGATTCAGGACTGACTGACTTCGCTGTTGCTATCGTGCTAATGGGCTCTTTCTCAAAAGGTGGAACCGTGCCAAGCTGTCTCTGGCCCAGAGGAAAGACCGCGTCGCCCAGAAGAAGGCCAGCTTCCTTCGGGCTCAGGACAAGGAGAAGGAGGAAGCAGAGTGAGCCTTCACCTTCTTTTGCTACAATGGCAGAATTTTGTTCAAATAAATCTATGAAAAATCCTTGCACCACCTCTCGTGCTTTTATCGCACCTAAACCTTTCATCAACTTGGATAAACAACATAATCCACTTTAAATTACACTGGTTAAATTCAGATTTCTGTAAATCTGAAAGATATGTTATTGAAATATGGCTATCTTTATAGTTGCCCTGGTTAATACAAAGACTACGTTGTCACTGCCTCATTCAGTTTTGTGTTGTGTGGGTCAGCATTATAGAGAAGTGGAGAATTCCAGTGCCACATCAAAGTGGTAAAATTAAAAATACAAGTAACTGTTTAAAATAAAACTTAACCCCGAAATTGCACACAATACCAGACTAATTACCAAAAATTAGAATGCTACAAATACGCCGAAAGTTGCCCCAAAAAAAGTCTATTAGCCAGGGCCGATTTGACACATTCAATATGGCGGACGGACGTGCCTCAGGAAAAGGCAAGCCAAAACGGCGCGGATCTGAATCGACCACGTGGCTAAAACGTCACGTGCTATTTTGATGTGCCGCCCGCTTTGGTCGCCAGGGGGCCACATCGAGTTTGTTTTGACTTTACCACCTGTTTTAGGTAATCCAAATTATTTGTTTTAATAGTACAATTAACGAATGAGGAGTGATATCTTGAAAGTGATAATAAATTGTAATATTTTTTATTTTTTTTGCTGTACACACTAATTCTGCAGTAGTAGCAGTTTGTGCAATACATAGTCCCCTATACCAAGGGTGCTCAAGTTCGGTCCTCGAGAGCCCCTATCCAGCCTGTTTTTCAGGTTTCCCTCCTGCAGCACAGCTGAATCTAATGATCGGCTAATCAGCAAGCTTGCTTTGCAGAAGCCTGATAACGATCCTGATCATGAATCAGGTGTGTTAGTGGAGAGAAACATTGAAAACAGGCTGTGTAGGGGCTCTCGAGGACCGAACTTCAGCACCCCTGCCCTATACTGTACATAACAGTGAACAGTCAGTGCCAGCGTATCATCGTTTATTTTTCAATAAAACTGTATTGATTTATTCCCAACAATCTATTCTCTTTACCTCGTAGCATTTGTCTTGACTGCTTTCAGTGGCTATTAGATTTTTTTTGTCCAATCATGTTTTTGTGTTTGTGTCTGTTGCCATGTCAATGTAATCTGCCCAGCGCCTTCAGAATTGGTAGTAGCGTTTTTTTTTAAAGTTTTTTTTTTTAAGTTAATTTAATTTCTATAGTTTATTGGTGTGAAACATTCACCATTCAATGTATTTTATTTATCAAATTGTAATTTAATTTAATTTGAGCAATGTTGCACATCCACAATTTACACTTTATATTATTTTTTATTTTTCTAATAATTTTGGATTTTATTTTTTGATATTTTTTTTAAATTGATGGATGGGTGGAAAATAGTAATTTTACAAGTGTGGCCACATTAAGATTGAAATGTCTCATTTAAAAAAATATTAAAGAAAAACAATACATTTAATCAGTTTAATTTAGATTCAACTTCTCTGTGAAATTTTGGTTTCACTTTTAATTGCAAGTGAAATGCAAATTCTGCAATAATACACTAATGTAACCGCTGGTCAGCCTTTATACTTACATTTGTCTGGATAAAAACTGCCTTCGATCTTGCCGTGACATTTCATTACGAATCAATGATTACAAAAGATGATTTAAGGACGCGTTACGTCCACACTGGCACCGGAGGACATTTGGGAGCCAAGCGTTTTTCAGGCCCCGCCGCAGTACAATTGCATTTTCGCCGCGTCAGCAAGTCATAATTCAGTCTAAATGCGGAGCCCGGGGGTTTGCACAATGTGCACTAAATTAACTCCTTGGCGCTTTGTTGTTTGGTGTGACATTATTATAGGCTGCCTTTTGGAGTCGCTCGAATCTTATCTGTTTCATTAGCGTCCAGCTTCTTACTCTTTGGCTGCCCTTGGCTTTGAGAGGGGAAAGAATAGCGCTTTGTTTGTTTTTTCTCTCTCCCGAAACTGTAAAGGTGAAATAAGCGAGGAAGTCAAAGAGACGACTTGGCGGCTGAGTTGAAATAAATGTTACTCATTTCCCATAAGGCCTTTCCTTCTCTTGCCCCCGGGGAGGGCAGATATATCCACACAACGACTATTAGCCAGCAATCGGCCCTTTGTTACCTCGGGCTGGCTTATTAAATCTTATTTAAAAGCCTAATCTTGATAGCGCCGTAAGCATAAAAGCTTTTGGTCCTGGTGGAATAAAGCTCAAAGTTCCTCTTTGATACTTAATATACTGTATGCACGCTTGTCAACCAGGAATTACAAATAAAAGATGTGTAATCTCTCCTTTATTTTTCTTCCAGAAGCAAATTGCACTCTTTAGTAGTAGCACGCTGTCCCACAACATGCTGGGCAGCGTTGAAGTTTACTGGAAAACATGTTGCTAGTAAGGCAAAACTGCAATGTGTGCACTAGTTTAGGAATATGAGCTACTTGTCCTATCAGTGCTTCACTAGTAGTACTAGGATTGTGCAGATGTCAACAGATTTGCCTCACTTGTAACATAAAGTTGACCTAGTAGTGTGCAGAAATATGTAGAATTGTCTTACTAGTGGGGGACATACAAGTAAACAAACTTTGAGTTGGAAATCTAGAACAGTGAATAAATGCACAAACAGCGTTCCATATGTGTAAGTGTCAGTGTAGAGGTCAAGCAGGCAAAAAAAAAAAAAACAGCATATCCGTAAGGGCCATTGTTTGAGCGGAGGTACGAGCAGGGGAATGCAGAGTGGAAATATGAGCCGGGGATTGGAGGCACTCCTGCCAGCTCCCATGAGATCACATGTGACAGAGGAGCGCCACCTCCTTATAAATCTGCCACTTTATTGCGCCTCCGTCCCTCCAACCTCTTGCGCAACATCTCCCAAACAGAATCAAAATAAATGTTGATTGTGTGACCCCAATGGAGTTTTGACACGTAGCAGGCGAGCACCACGGCTCATCCCTCGCACTTTAAAAGACATTTTATATGTTTTAGTTTTTTCCTGAAGGGGAAATGTATAAAGCAGCGAGACAGTTTTACAGTTGTGAAACACATGCACAAACTAGATAAGGCAGGTTGTAATTTCATAAAGAGTGAGGAACGAGGGGCAGGATAATCTCGTCCAATAGGACTTTGCTTTGCCGTTAATGTTGTTTTCGCCTCGCACGTTGTATTTCGCAGTCTCTAAACTAGCAAATGTGTTTTGAATAATAGACTGAAACAATAAACATAATCTCCATCAACTCATCTTCAGGGAACTAAAGTTACATCACAATTGATTGTTTGTGCATCTGCTATACCACTGATTTTGAAGCAAGCAGCTTTTAATATGTTTTGTTTACAGTCTATGAGCAAGTTTGAATTTAGAGTTAGTGCAGTACCAGATTGTGCCACAACATGCCGGGCAACACTGAGCTCTACTTGAACGCATGTAGTGTGATAGAAGAAGAAAAGAAAGCGGCACAAATTATTACGAATTGCCATTAGTCGGTCTATGGTGTTTCACATTACTACACACTACTATTAAGCTAGTGGACTTACATAATTGGTTGAACATTTTAATGTTTTAAATAGTCAACTCTCTCTTGTTTACTTTGTCAGTTTAATTTGAAGCCCTAGTTTAAACCCCTTCTTTGAAACCCTAAACCCTGTTTAGAATCCTAATTTGAACCCCAACCCCAATTTTAAACCCTACTTTTAAACCCTAACCCTAGTTAAAACCCTGCCCCCACACCCCCCTGGTGGATGCTTGGGGGCCCGGTCCCCGTTGGCTCCACCCTCCGCATGCGCCTGAGCTTGAGTGACACTGAATTACAAAACAGAAACACAAATTGTTAGTTGAAACACTTTGTGAACAAAAATTGAAGTATGTCTTTATTTGACATAGAAAACAAATCAGGACAATTTTCAGCATTTTATAGAAAAACGGTCAAATTACAAATAAACGGATTTCATTCACAACTTCGCAAGTTCAGCCAAATCACATAAAACAAAAGTTCCCTCATCCTCGGCACAGTTTCCAGAGCAAGAGGAAGAATAGTCTATATAATATAAATACTAACATATGCATTTGTGGGCGATTAAATGGAATTTAAAAAACAAGTTGACTTGATTTTTAGCTCACGCCCCTTTGACAAAGCTCGAACGCCACATTCGCGTGCACCTCGGAAATCACACTTGTTGCCAAACACGACCGCGAGTTGAGTGTTGATTTTCAAACAAAGTAATAGTTGTGTGTCTTGTTAACAGCCTTTCAGTTAGAGACACTTTACTTTGGCGAATTTCCTGTTACTGATGCGTTGTGTCACCCGAGAACTAATTCAAATTCCCAATGCCATTGAACGCCACACAACTCCCTCCCTTCCCAGTGTGTTTCCAGGTCCAACAGAACAGAACGAAGAACAGAACAGTACAACCGACTAGCATGGCGTTCGTAGACGCGCTCCGAATTGTCTTTCCTCGCCTCTCTCTTCTCTTCGTTTGAGTTAAAAAAAAACAACCGTTACAACCTCAACGTGGACGCGCCGGACAACGGATAAAAAACACCGGGAGACATAAAGAACTCGTTTGTCGATTTTTTTTTAAGGGGGGGAAGTGGGGGACTACTACGACAAGTAGTAGTAGTGGGGAAGCTTGCTAACTAGTTAGGCTAGCCACAACTTGGTGATAAGGGACACAAGAGGTAGACGAAAAGGTAAGTCAAGTGTGGAAGTTGGTTGAATTTTCTGTAATTTCTGTATAGTTTCCCCTTTAGGGTTACATTTCGATTGCTGTAAAACTTGGTAACGTCACTAAGTTACCGCTAGCTGACGTACATTTACTCGAACGTTGTACTAATCGCAATAATGTTGCCCAAGGCATTTTGAATGTTTTTGGAAAAGGGGAAAAAACTAACCCCCCCCCCCCCCCCCACACACACACACCTATTCAACAAACAAGAAGAGCCCAGTTGCCTCGATTTAACCTGTGCGGATTATCATGACCAGGATGACTGAGAACCAACACTGCCGTTAAGAAAGAACACAATTTTGGGGGAAATTATCCTAGTAGGCCAACAATATATATTTTTTCAATTTTGTGGTATTATATGTGTTTATGACATGTTATAATGTAGGGGTCACCATCCTTTTCGAAACTGAGATCTACTTCTGGAGTGCTGTGAAGGGCGACCAGTTTTAAACACACAGCTGAAATAAATTGTCTTAAATTACCTTTAATAATATTACATTTGATTAATAATTAATGCTATTCATTTACGCGGTCATGCTACTCCTGTTAATGATTTCTCACAATAATTGGTGGACAGATAAACATTAATATACAACACTTAATTTCTATAAATTTGTGTTAGTGTTTACTTTTTCAAAAGATCATTTCTACAACACTCTGAGAAAATCACAATGTCCCATCACTAGTGAGTGAGCTATTTTTTACAACTGGCCAACAGGCTCCTCATGTGGTATTTGGGGAATACCTTATGTTATTGTATAACACAAATTTATAATCAATCAGGGACTTCGCAAATATGCGTTCAAAAGTGGTGTTCAAACTCGGTCCTCGAGGGTCGGAGTCCTGCAGGTTTTGGCACTGATCTGGGGCATAAACAGTACACAAATGTACATTAGCAATATAAAGTGGAGTAGTGCTGATCAAATTAAATTAAAATGTGCAAATTTGTTAGCCTAGTAGCATAATTGCTCAAATGAGTTATATATATTTATTTTTATTTTTTTACTTTTTATCAACCAATAAGAAATACTAATGTACCTGTGTTTTACTTATTTTCTGAAAAAGCTCAAAAACAGGCAACTATGCTGCTAGGCTAACGAAATGATGCAGACTTAAAGCAAATCATTAATTGTGCTGGACTTTTCCTCCACCTTGCTCTGTAAAGTTGCATACTATTGCTCGGGACATGCAGTGAACTTGTTTGGGAGATGAGATGCAAGCTGAAATATCCTCTGGTGATGTCACATTGCATTGGGCTTACTACTGTACAGTAGTTAGTTCCTACACAGCATGACTTGCCCAATCACGTCAAACGGATGCACTCTGTGGCTGAATTAATAGGCAATATTTAGAGTAATACTAGAGGAAGCAATTTCTGCTGAATGCGGAAGGAGCTGAAGCAAAAGCGCCTCTGATGAACAAAGCTCTGACATCTGACCAAGGATGTGTAGAAGACCAGCTTGAGAACCAGTGCTTTACAATATAAGACAGATGAATCCATCCATTTAGTACATATCTTGTTTGTGTTGAAAATGTGCTTTCTTCCAAGGCAGCATACGCTGTCACGTCACTGTGTAATTGTGTCACAATTCTGCCATCAGAGAATGTGCCGGATCACCAGTCGCAGGTGCTTCTATCCGCTTTGAGCCAAATTAGATTAAATGTGAACTTTAAGCACCTGTGAGTTACTCTAATCAGACTATGGTTGAGGCTTTAGGGGCTGTTTTCTACTCCTGTGTGACTAAAATCATCTTTATACCAAGTCATGCATGAGTGAGAGTAGTTAATGAGTAAACCAGTTTTTCTTCTTCTTCTTTAAAATAGATTTATCAACACTGTGGAGCCACGGAGACCATTCCCAGATGCTGTTGAAGTGTTGATAAACGATTTACTCATATTTCCCATAGGAAATTGTAGAAATGCAATTACAGTATTAATTACATTTTCAGGGTCAAGCATGTATGTATTTTTTTTAAATATTGAAGGTAATTTTTAAGTAACAAGACGTGATGAATGTTTTGAAGGGTGACAAAGTGTTAACTTTTAATATGTTTTATTTTATTGCAACTTGAGGCGTACACCCCCCCCCCCACACACACACACCTCTTCTTCAATGCAATCCGTTGGTAGACTTTATTACTGTTATATTTATTTGTTTCTATCGTATCTACATAAGTTCAAGTCCTTCAGTGCAGTGAACATGTTATATATCATTGTTTCATGAAACTTGAAAAATTGAAGCGATAAAGCCACAGATTTGTTTGCTTTATTGTTGTAATCTGATTTATGATTTACTGATAAGCAGTTCGGAAAATTTATGACTTTTGTTGAGGCCACACTTGTTAGATAGAAATGTGTGAAATTGTAGTGAATCAGAGTCGGTGCTTTGTAAGTTAACAACTCTAATTGAAATGATAAATCGGATATTGTTTATTAGATTATAGATTAATTAATTGCTTGTGTTTGTTAATAAAATACATGCAAAGAGGACCATGAAAATATAATTGTATACTACAAAATGGCATTGAGGGGAAAAAAAGCAAAGAAAAATATTTTTCAGAATCATTCAGCCCGAGTACGTGCTGTTATTGCGTCAATATTCTTCAGCCGTATGTGATTGTTATGCACGCATCCCGTGACCTGGTTCTCAGCACTGTTGATTAATCTGCACGTGTTGACCCTCTTCTGCAGCCCATGCACAGGCCATGGCCGTAACCGAGGGATGGGAGTGACGTGACACGAGTGGACTGAGCGTCATGTTTTTCTGCTGAAACGACTTAAAGGTGAAGCACTCGCAACGATGGACGAGTCGGTGCTGTTGGATCTGCTGGAGTGCCCCGTGTGCCTGGAGCGTCTGGACGCCTCGGCCAAGGTTCTGCCTTGTCAGCACACCTTCTGCCGACGCTGCCTGCAGGGTATCGTGGGTTCCCGCGGCGAGTTACGCTGCCCGGAGTGCCGGACGCTGGTGGAGTGCGCTGTGGACGAACTGCCCAGCAACATCCTGCTGGTCCGCCTCCTGGACGGGATCAAGCAGAGGCCACGCAGGGCGGCGCCCGGGCCTGCTAACGGCACCGCTGGAGCGGTGGCACGGGCGCACGGCGGCGGAACCCGCGGTGAGCAGGGCGCGCCCGGAGCTCAACCCCAGCGGGCCCAGGCGAAGAGCGCACTTGTCCGGGTGAGTCTACTCGTTCAAGTCTTCACTCGTGCACGCCCGTTGTGAGCTCTTTTAAAATTGGCAAAAATCGTTTGGAAAAATTTGGCCAATTTTTGCAGACAGATTTGATAATGACGTTAATGGATCAACACAATGCCATGTCTTGTCCTACTTTGTCAAAACTATTTTGAGTCGAAGCAGCAGACATGGGCGCAGCCACAGTATCGATCTACTCCCGTTGGCAGTCGATCATAAATCCAACACGCCTGCTATTAGATTTGTGATTGGATGAACGAGTCCTGAGCTGGGAGCGTAATGAGAGAGCATTTGTCGAGATGGAACTTCCACTTTCTGCCTTCCGACGCCAAGTTTGGTTGCAAATATTGTTGGTAATTTTACCCTCAAAAAATGCAAAGAGGTACATTTGTGAATTGTAATGAACATACTGCATTTGTATTTTATAATTTTTTTGCTGAGTAATTAATTGATCAATTATTTAATGGTATGAAAGAATAAATATAAACTTTTTAGAGAACCAATTAAGGAAAAAAGTGTAACTAATGCCGCAAATATTACAGACTCTTGATGTTGTAAATGCTTGGTGGGCTGGATTAAAGAACAGCGGGCTATTTGCCCACCCCTGATATGGAGTCTTCAAAAAGATAGCATGCATGTTTTTGGAATGTGAGATGATGCTGGATTACTCAGAGAAAACTCACACAAACGTGGGGAGAACATGCAACCTCCACACAGGAAAGCTGGTGCTGATATCCGAAGCCCAACCGCAGAACTGGGAGTCAGAAGCGCAAACCCCATGGCCACCGTGCTGCCCCGAGCTGAAACAATACAGCGTAAATCTGCGTGGATTAAACGCGGCACGTTGCATTACCGCCGCTAATCTTTGCTGCAGATTAACTGCGATCATAGTAAAATGGAAAGCAGCCGGTTGACTAACGGACGGGATTGAGATCAGTTAATAATTTAACACACAAGGTTTACTGCTTTCTGCACCAGCCAACAGTTTTCCTATAACGAGATTTCACACTTTTTATTTCCTCCTGTTCGCCTTGCAATTGAGATCCATGCAACGGTGCCGTTTGTCAAGGTACTTGAGAGATTCAGGGTGGGACCTGAGGGGCTCTCGTCTTATCTGCGCTTGTAAAGTACACTTGGCGAAACTGAAACATTCTTGGAGCCTGTGTGCAGAATTACTCAACCAGATGAGAGATTAGTTTTTTTTCTTCTTCTCTCAAAGCAACACAATAATATTCATCCATAAGCGTTCTGGTGCATGAATATGCCTTGAACAGCTAAGTGGAATTACATGTGCCTACGCCATGCAAGATATTCTGCAGTCTTACAACTTATGCAAAAGGTTTGCCAGGTTCGTTGGAGTCACACAAGATTCACTTCGTCTCACGAGATTTGAGGCAGCAAGTCAAGTTTTACGCAATATTCTCGAGTGCAGCGAGATTTGCAGACTTCTCCACGAGATATTCTGGTGTTGTGAGATTTGCAGGGGTCTTATGAGATGTGCTATAAAGTCTTACGAGGGTCACCTCAAGTCTTGGTTGCCATTTTAACTTTCCACTGATAAAAAAATTGGTGCCTTGGAGACAGGAAATTGGTTGATTTTGCTAAGGAACCAAATGTTTTTAATGAGATTTTTCTCATACCCTCCATCTATTTAAGTACCATTCAGTAAAGCAGTCGTTAAACTGCCCCCGGGTAACATTGTTACATTTACGAGGACACTATTGTGTTGTAACTTGTTTGCCATGTAAATTAACATCTTAATCCATGTTTGGTACAAATAACTCCAGTTGTAAACTTACTTCATTTCATACTATTAAATGAGCCCCCCCCCCACCCCCTCACCCAAAAAAAAGAAAAGAAAAAGAGAAGGTATAATATTTGAAGGGCCCCTTGTTGTGAGCAGCTCTGACCTGCACAAAAAGGGGAGGATAGGGTTGATGAAAAGATGTCAAGGCCCTGTGTAAAATCATCAGAATGTCAACAGGCTGATAATGGATGGCCCCGGCCCGAGATCAGAGGCCCTCCTGTAAATTGCTACTGGGCGACCCGCCTTGCTGGCTACAGTAACGCTCTATTCATTCGTGCTCCTTTCAAAGCTTGTTTGGGCTTTTGGGAATTTCCCTCATCTCCGTAAAACCCCGTCTCAGTGGACATCTCTGACGCGTTCAGGGTGTGTTGACATTTGACACATCTTGGTCCGGTTCAAACAAACTGTGGTGCGGTTTCTCTGATTATGCGGTTTGTTTGATGAATTGTGAATGCTATCGTCCAGCTGTCCATACAAACTCAATGAGTTAACTAAGCATGATTTTTTTTAGGGGAAGTTTGAGTTGCTTTGCACAATATATGCCACAATTCGAGTCCAGTTGAGGGTGTATTGATGATGATGATGATGATGATGATGATGATGATGATGATGATATTATAATTGAACACTAAAGGCACTTTTTCCATCAAACGATGTGCTTCCGTTCAGTTTGCCACAGGGCGTTTTGGATCAGGGAAACCTAGCATTGACTACAAAAGAAGAGTGAAAACATCCTGTACCAGCGAAATGGTATAGTTGCAAATGTCTATTTTATTGAACCTTTATTTATCCAGGTAAAACAATTAAATACAAATAGTGTGATATACTGGTAGTTGGGTAACAAATTACATGAACAAATGGTTCAAAATAGGCTAAAAACAGGTGCAGCACACTATCCCTCACTAACTTATGACTATTCTCAGGAAAATGTATTATGTGGGTGATTTTATGGCATATTTTGGGACTCTTTTTGATGGAAAATGAACCATACTGCTATAAACAAGGGCAATTCCTGAGCCACTGTCTTTAAGACTAGGATTTTCCCAATTAGTGACCAAATGTGTCATATTAAATGCACCATGTACCATTTTAATTATTTCCCTGGCAATAGCAAATTTTCAAGTTTAACCTGTAACAATGCTCCTCTTTACTGTGTGTGCTTCTGCAGATGTTTCCTTTTGTTCTTGATTTGGCAGGTCTTCACATATTCTCTTGCGAAAATAGTTTCTTAATTGTGTGTCTGCTCTGCTGTTTCGAGGCGTTCCGCTAATGACAGACAAAAGCCCGGCTGTGCAGGTGTAACGTCTTCACAACATGAAAGGCCCTGGATCAAAGCCCATGCCGATTGGCCACCCTGACCCCCCGTACCCCACCGCCCCCGGGTCCCACGGGGTCTTGAGCGTCACTAACCCCGCTCGACACCCTTAGCCTCACTTCTTCATTGCTGGATTTCCAAAAATGTGTGCCTGGAAGCTGCTGCTTTTGGTTGTCCAGCCCCACCTCCGATTTTCGTATGGCCGGGAGGGCCAAGCGCTGCCTGACAGATGCACAACAGGGTTTTGTTTCGGGTCCCCTTCTGATCTTACTACTTAGCCGACACCAGTGAAATGACTGGTAACAGAAGCCGATGGGTGTTAAGTAATGGCGTCATGACCAAAAGGGACAAATGTTTAGTGCAAAGTCAGCTCTTTGCCCCCTCCTCTTAACACCATCTCCAGGGCCGTGGCAGTTGTTTGACACTCTTTTCTGGCATTTGCTTTGACTTAGTGGAGGGGGGGTGGGTGAGCGGGTGGTCCGCTGGAACCCTTCAGTTTGATGACTCACATCCCACGGTGCTCGGTAACATGGATGTTTTGACTTCCCCTTGCCCTCATTTGCCTCGTATAACCACTTTTTTTTTTCTTTTGCCAACGTGGATTGAGAACAGACGGCGGGCCAGGCAATGTAAAAAGCCGTTGATCTAGGTTCAAGAGTCATTGTAGTTATGGGTTGGAGCCAGAGTGCCGGGGGGGTTAACATGGGAGATTTGTGTGGATGTCTTCACTTATCTTTATGGTCGACTGGTGAATTGAAGCTTTACTCACATAGTGGAAACAACATTTTGCCGCTTGGGTTTATGAACTTGACCACAAAGAGTTCCTCATTCCCACCAGCTGAATGTTATGGAAAACGCTAATGACTTTGCCTCAGTTAAAAGTGGCACGGATCAAGGTACAGCTAATTTGGGAAGTCTTGCTACATTGTATGCGTTGTTTGTAACATTCTGAGTAGACAGCCAGCGGAAACATCTTGGTTTGTTTTGAGTCAGCTACAGTTTAATGCGCATACTCCCGATGCCTACCGGACTTAAAGGGAAACAACCACAGCACAAACTTATTGCATGTCTGTCAGTTTGGCTTCAATCATAAGCTTTGACAGTCTGAGTTGGAAGCTTAAAACTAACATACAAAATCAGGGTAAATTCATAATAATTGGAATAATTGGTTCACGATGTGAGCATTTACCCTTATTCCGATTTAAATGATCAAAAGCAATTGTGTAATGTCTCTAAAGGATTACCCTGAGCGATTATCCTGTGGTGCGTGATGTGTTACGAGTGACCCGAAACTATATTGAACAATTCTAACCAGATTCAGAGTTTCAGATTTCTCCTTGACACAGTGGCAAAGTGTCCTTCATAAATCCCCAATCCGAGGCTGATCGTGATCATGGGTGTTCCGGCTGCAGACATTCACTGCTTTGGCCGCAGCTGCTAGAGATGTTCTACTCCGTCAAAGTGATGGATGACCTTCTTGTGTTTCTGTCATCGTTAAAAAGAAAAAAATTTGACTTGACCTGTGGCAGAGGGATGTTGTTACTTTTCCACAGCGTTCTTGACGTGAACACGTGGAGCCTCTTAATTCATTTGTTGCTTTACTGTTACTGTTACTGCTGGTCTTTGCCTGGTCTTCGTTGATAGGAAACAGGGAAATATTTTGTCCATGGGACGTCATCAGGCCACTGCCTTGTGTAATGAAAGCCTTTAACAAACAGTTTGTTTTTCTTTTTAAATGTCTCTCCTACGCACATCAAACAAACGGGACTCCGGACGGTGGATTTTGTTTCCCTGTTATTTTTTGTCATTCAGTCGTTGATTTATATCCCAGGCAAAAAAGAATGTTTGTGTTTTTCTTATGCGGAGGTTCTTATTAAAATTCTTGCACGCCTCCCTCATCTGAGGTCGATGAGTCACGCCGGCCCGCTTTGATGACGTCACGCTGTTGTCGAAGCCTCTCCTCGTGGCCGGCTGGCTGACCTCCGCTTGTGTGACACAAGCCCATCATTACGCCGTCACGCTGCGCCACAAAACTGGCAAGTGCGCCGTGAAAGCTTTCCATCGCTGGAATGTTTTCCCAAAAGGCTTTTGGGCCGCCCCATTCCTGATCACACGTACCTCTTGTATCTCCAGGAGGCCCCCAAATTGCTAAATCTCCCCAATGATACACTCTTGATTGAAATGATTGTCTGTGTATAAATAGTCAGTGAATTTCTAAGCTCTTGAGAGATTTCATTTGGGGCTGCACTGACTTTGCTGGATACTGAGCCATGGGCAAAGCAAAACAACTGTATATATCTGGAAATTATATCATATGCAGTATATCAAGTCTAATGCCAGTTTGTAGTGTTCAACTTCGCATATTTCAAGTATAGTTGTCCCGTGATTGACCTATTACCTCATGAAATCTGCACATGAGCTAGCTGCTAGCATGCTGATCTTTTGTACTACGCTACAACGGTGCACTTTTATTACAGAAGTAAACCAGTCATACTACTTGTTTTGGTAAAGAGGAAAATATCCTCCCTGGTCTACTGCTGTCTTGCAGTCTACATCTGAGTCGAACCTTGTAGGATCTGATCATCCAGAGGCCAATATAGACCCTGTAGTAGTGAGATTTCTGTGTTATTCAGGTGATTATGAGAATTTTGACAAACTCCGTTTTGCACGATTTTGATCAGACCAAGGTGTTTACGTCTATCTTAACAATTGTGTTTCATTTGTACTAACCCTGTGATTCAATTTGTTCCCTAATGTTATTGTATTGAGTGACACAATCTGTATTTCCCCTACCATGGACCTCACTCCCTGCTGTCTAAATCCAGGCTGGAGCCGTTAAAGGTCTAATGAGATTAGGGAGTTATTAGGGAGTTGTTTAGCATTGCTTCTCTTTATGCTCTGACTGCTGACTCAAATTTATTCATTGCTGTTAGGCAAAATCCATGCACCTCCAAAATCTATACTTGTACGGAAATAAAGAAAACATCAGTATTCACAAAAGCAAACTGTGGAATGTGATAACATCATATTCCCAAACTCTTTTGCAAAGGTCTCAGAGCCATGAGTGCTGCAATACATGAAACAATGGGTTGTGTAACACTCCTAAATTAATCCTTATTTACCTTAATGGCTGATGACTTCTTTCTGCACTGAATCATCAACAGCAATCCATTTTTCAAACGGCCTCAAACTTTTTCACTTCACCTTCAAAATAATAACAATGGAATAGAGGGCTGGTTTTGTATGATGTAACGCTGGTTAGGCTATGTAGCTCATGCAGCCATTGCCGGCCCTCCTATGCAACTTGTATTGGAAACACAAGCCAGATCCGGGTTTACGATTACAAACTCTGCCATTGTGACCTGAAGTGAACTTTCCCCACTGCATACTGTATAGTACCTGTTGTTGGGTTAGTGATACGCTGGACTCAAACATGTTTTGCATTTGAGTATAACTCGCAAAATGTAAATGAATGCACAGATGTTGTAGATAACCTCCGAACACGATACTCAACAGCCAATCTGGCCCTCCATCATACGCAGCCGGCCCCATTTGTCATTGCTTTAAATCCCATCCGTGTTTTGGAAAACGTGCGACGAGTGAGCGGGCGAGCGGCTGCTTATTCTGCGGGTAATTACCATCCTCGCCATGTCAGGGTTTACGTAATTCCCAAGGAGAGGTTCAAAAGAGCAAATCATGTGATTCCTCCCTGGTGGAGGGTAACACTACTCCCCCGGTGTGGACTTTGTGGTTCCCTTTTGTCTTTTTTGTGTCCCTTTCAAGATTGGCCAGCCCAAACACAACTAGGAAGGACTTGACTTGTTTTGTTCTGTCTCATCTTAACCTCTTTTTCCCAGACAGAGAAGGATGTTGTGCGTTAGCATGAGTGTCTCTAAGGAATTCCATGAGTAGTTGCAGGTCATCTCCCCCCTCAGTTCCCCCAACCCCATAAACGTGTCTAATCTTGTTCTGCACATCCGTCTTTTGTAGAACTACAAGCTGGTGGTTATTTGTATTGTGCATGCATTGTGTTTTGTAAAAAGAAGCTACGTCACTCTTTGAGTAAACGCCATTTGTAAAGATGCTAGGGGTCTCTCATTGAGTCACGATAAGCTACGTTCTCGTGTAGACAGGCCAGCATGCGGAAACATGTATCTTACACCTGGGCAGAGTCATATTTTTTTCTGTCTCCTCGCAAGATTGTTCATCTTAACTACGAACTCTTTTCACAGTCTTTTTCCCACACGTCTCTTCCTAGCGTTGGTTACTTTTAACAAAGATGTTCATAGCCTCGTTACAAGGGGTGGTTTAACTCTGGGTGGTCCACCGACCAAACATATTTACTAATGACCTATGACAACCCTCACTGTGCCCCCCCCCCACCACCCCTTCCCCAGTCACACTCCCCCTCCCCCAATTCCCTCAGTCTCATCTCTTGCAAGTCTTTCAGCATGACTATGGTAATGGCATCAGTCATTAGCCCACTCACCACATTCCTATCGCACCTGTAGGCCTCTACAGATAGTTTTAAGCATGAGTGTCGTCCAGTAGAAGTAGGGAAATACTTAAGAATTAGAAAGTTGTCATTTCTACCAAGAAAGCTGTGGTATTATATCTCAAATTTTAGGGGTAAAATGGGTAGTCTGGATCAGCATTTAGGAGCATTCTGGATCCCTGATGTAGGACTGAACTGTGGAGGTAATTAAACTGTTTTTGGCTATTTCTGTTTTCATGATTATTTATTTTTGGGGGGCATGACTAAAACAGCTGCCCAATGATGACCGACATGAGGCAAAACTGACAACAATGTTGAGAAAAACAAACAAACAAACAAACAGAAATTGGATAAAAATCAGTAAAAAAAAAAAAATCCAAAACAAATACAGGTAAAAATCGAAAAGATCGGATAAAAATATGCAAAAAAAGAGAAAAATTGTGGGGAAAAGCTGACAAAAAAAAGAAGGAATCTAGAAAAAAAGAATACACTAAAGGGACAAGCCTTATCAAAATAAGGCCCCCCAAAAAATCCACACAAATCAGGCAAAAAAACAACAAAACAAAACAAACTTAGACTAAAATATTGTTTTGTAGCATAGAAATCTGTATTTTTTCCCCCCCTTCCAATTAATGGCATCAGCCTAAAAAAAGATCTGTATCGGTCAGGGCCGAAAATAGGCTGTAACACGTTCGGACTTGAGTACAATTCGGGTTATGTCGCCACCATAGGAACCAAACTGCATCGTAAACCGACGCCACGTCTTCAGTGTTTTTTTTGCCTGTGACTGTTTTGTGAGACACCCTATCTTTTCATTGTGCAGCTGCACTATTCCCAAAGAGCCCCTTATAATACCTGCTTGGCCTGTGATGAACACTTTGACCTATCACCCTATGCTGTGATTGGTGGAGCGGCAGTGATCAACCATGGGCTGTTTGGCTGCTGGCATGTTAAGTGTTTTGTTCCCGTCCCCGGGGCCAAATAATGATTTGGCGAGAGTTTCGTTTTTTAGTTGTTTGACCTGTGGCCCCTGCGCCTATTACTGGCTCTGGATGCATCTTCGATACGGTGCTGCCAGTTGCCTCAGGCTCACCTTGAGTGATGTGCTCTTTTAGACCTCCCATAAAAAGTGGAACTATAAAAATTCATCCCCCAAAGCCAGTTTCCAATAGCGACATGAAAGTTGGTAGGCTTGTCTATCATGAGTGGAGCCACAAAAAAGTCTCAAGAAGCCATCAACAAAAAAGTTACAGGAAGGCTGCCATTTTAGTCTGATGAACAAGATTTTGTCCCCAAAATTCTTCCATCTCTTCAAGATTTCATTGTATTCAATTTAGTTATACATTTTATAGGTTTGGTACGTAAATGGTGGACAAAGTTTTGGAATGATTTAAAAAACTAACATTTGCAGAAAAGTGTCCTGTTTGCTCCTTTGTTTATCTTGAGTGGCATCTTTGCTCTGCTCTGTTGATCCCCAAGGGGGGAGGAAGCTGTGTACACTATAATTAAAAGAGATAAGGTATCATTTTGTATATGTTAGACACTTCATCCTATAGACAGTTTTTCATTTTCGAAAGAATGGTGACTACCAGAAGACGAGACGAGGGTCTGCTTTCAGCTGGTTCTCTGTCGCTGATACGGTGTGATTAATTATGGAGATTGGAGAACTCAAGGAGGTCGAGAGCACTGACAAGAGTCGCATTTAAGGCGGTTGGATTCACAGCCATAACGCGCAAACACCCCACCACGACGAGAGGATTACCATCCCATTGTTAGTGTCCCATCCTAAACACGTCTGATTATCTGGAAGTGCACTTTGAGCCCATTTGTCTCACACAAACACAAAGCCATCCCATGGCCTACCAAATGGCCATAATGTTTGTTTTAATGAGTCACAGGATGTGCAGGATGCGCAGAAACACAGGTGTGTATTCCAAGCAGCCATATTCTCCATGGCATTTTATTAGTACCGAGGCTTAAGAAAGTAACACCTGCTTCAATTTACTGGACCTTTGTGGATCTGGTAGTGGTAACCCCAGCAACCGTAGACTTTTCTGTCACTGGTGTGAAGATGGTAGGCTGGCAGAGCTGTCGGCTTGCCTTGCACTGTGTCTCATTTTAGGAGTCTCTGTTCTCGCTACTTTTGTTCAGGAAATGGAGACACGAGCCTGCTCTGGAACTCGATTTCTGTCCTTTTTTTTTTTAACCAGTAATTATTTGGTTGATATGCAAGCCTGAATGAGCCAAAGTTATCATTAACCTGCTCTAACGCAGTCATACACAATTATAATAAACATTTGTTTGAACAACACTTGTTGGCCATAAATATTCTGTAAAAGAATCAATTGAAAAAAAATAAAAATAAATTCCACATAAAAAAAAGGTTCCTATGTGACCTCCTGTGTCTCTGATATACTGTTGTGAAAACACCCCAACGCTCAATAATTACAGTACACTTTTCACCAGTTTTTTTCTTTCATCACTGGAATTAACCTATTTTGAGGGGGCAGTCATAGTTACAAAAATTGAACTACTGCTCAAGTCATTGCGAGCGGCTACTTGTTCTAAGGTGTCCCAGAGTCTAACAAGACAAGAAAAAGTAGAAGTAAAATCCATCCATCCATCCATTTTCTGTACCGCTTGTCCTCACAAGGGTCGCGGGGGTTGCTGGAGCCTATCCCAGCTGGCTTCGGGCAGTAGGCGGGGTACACCCTGAACTGGTTGCCAGCCAATCGCAGGGCACACAGAGACGAACAACCATACTCACAATCACACCTATGGACAATTTGGAGTGTCCAATTCACCTGCCATGCATGTTTTTGGAATGTGGGAGGAAACCGGAGTACCCGGAGAAAACCCACACAAGCACGGGGAGAACATGCAAACTCCACCCAGGAAGGCCAAAGCCCGGACTTGATCTCACAACCTTTGCACTGGGAGGCGGACGTGCTAACCAGTCACCACCGTGCCGCCAGAAGTAAAATCATCTTTTGAATTTTCATTTGTGAATGCACCATTTCATTAGATCACATTTGTCGTTTCTCCTTGTTAGATGTCTAGTTAAAGTTGAGGAGATCCACTTCATAACCTTGGCAGAAGATCCTGCGACGTCTCTCAGTATGTCCGTGAACTTGAAGGCAAGCTAGCAGCTCCATGTTACATCTGGGCTTAGTCGAGGCCGAAATGAACAAACACACTCACACTTTGTTTACAAAAGTGAAAAAATGGTCAATGCCTTCTCGCAGCAGTGTTTGTGCCTCGGACCCTTGCCAATTCTGTCAATATCCTTTCTTTGTTTGCCCTCTAGAGGGGTGTACAAATACTAGCTGACGCAAGCAAAGTTCTTCACTCAGAGCAACACCGGGCCAGTTGGAAGTGACAGGTAGGTATGTCAGGAACAGACCATAACTGGAAAGTAACATAGTGAACCTAAAGAGTCCACTTCCTTGACTTCCGCCTCTCTAATAGAAGTTGGTCCGAGCGGGGCAGGTGGCTCCCGCTGAATGACTCAGAGGAACAAAAAAGCTGACAGTGCTCGCTTTCAGCCGCACAGCGGCGAATAAAGTGAGGAAACGCTTAGTATTCAGCTGGTATTGACTGCCCGCTCCGTTCACTGATACTGTGACATTTGTGGACCAAAGCCCTCTGTAGCTTGGATACAAGTTCACTTCTTATGTGCAACTCGTCTCTTGGTACTAATCCACCAAATTAAATCTGATCTGATTGGGGCCTGAAATAATGGCCTCCTTTGTAAGATCAGAGCAATCTACCGGCTCATCATGCCCATTTCCACCCAAGTCCAACAGTTTGGTTCTGTTTCATGAGGGTATACAGGCCTGCGCTTTGGCACATAGCTTGGTTTTAAAGTCACGATTCAGTGGAGTAAGAGATGGTTTAAAATCAAACAAAAAAAAACAAAGGCAGTAATTCCTCCAATAAATTTGTAAAAACAATCAAACAAACCAAAAAAGCAATTATGTAATCTTTAATGTTTTGTTTTTATGAAAGTGCAGCATCAATAGTTTTTCTTCTTTTTAGGAATGTCCAACATCAGTAGTTATTATTTTTGGGAATGTATAACAACAGTAGTTTGTCTCTTTTGGAAAGTGCCCAAGCCAGATCAAATATCATCATTTGTTTATTAAAAGACTATTGACACCAACAATACTTGGCATATACTGTACCATAAATGTGCCCATCATTTGCTTAATTTCACATTACAAAACTGTATTAACTGTAAGTATTTCTTGCTCGGTGTCTGTAACCGAATACTGACGCGGGTTTAGGATGGCACGCCATGCAGTCTCATCTTTGCCGGCAGCATTATAGCTTGCTGGCTTCCTCTGCTGCTGTGTGTATTCTAGACACCAGCGGGCCCTTGCAAAGGCGGTCGTTAAAGCCCACTGTATGAACTGGCACGCAGTGAAAGACTTCTGTTCTCTCGGCCCTAAGTCAGACAAGCGGAGTGGGTGATCCACCAGCCCACCCAGAACAGCCTTTGCCCCCCACACGAGGGGCCGGCAGGTAAACCATCCCACCCGGGCTTACACAAAGTGCTTGCGCCAGTCTGGGTTTTGTATTTTTTTTTTAAATTCATATCTCAGGAATATACTCTCATGAGAACTGCATGTGTGTGTGATAACCCATAAAGCCGTATTAGCTCCCTGCTAACACACTTTCCTTTTGTAGGCTAATCTATAGCTTACTAGCCGTACTCGAGGGGCCCTCCAATGTCTCGCCAGAAGAATGTTTTTAAAGCACTCATGGCATCCACCTATCTCTTTATAGACACAAAATCTCTATGTAATACCTACTTTAACACATGGCAACCTTATGGGGCCAGGTAGCCAACTCCAGGAACGGATGGCTTTGATCACCGAACCGCTTCCAGGTTCTCAGGAGCTCCCCTGAACTTCATCTCCATTTACCTGGCAGTAAAACCGAAGAGGGCCGGGATCAGCGGGCGGTTAGCGCAGCGATGCGTTTTGCAACTGGCAGTGTGAAATACTGTACATTGACTCGTTTCGTATGGAAGGTTCGAGTTGCATCTCTTGAACATGAGATGGTGCAAGAGTTTCCATTCCAGCGCTTGTTGAAAACTTCCCGTTCTCACTGTGTGATCCATCTGGCTTCCAGGCTGCGCCTTTTCGAGTGAGCGCTTTCGTGCCTGCAGTAGACACCGAGCCTCATTTGCCGTGTTGTGAGCGGTAACAAACAAGCGCGGGGGAGTTGTGTATAGCAAAGTACTCGGCGAAGCTTGAATGGGTTATTGCAACTTCCCCCCCTAGTAGTTGAATTATTCCCACAACACCAAAGCTGAGCTTGGCTTTTTATGCTTTCGGCTTGTTTGCTTCCACTGCATAAAAAATTTAAATCATATTTCCCCAGTCAGTGGACTACCGTCAGAGTACTAGGTGTCGATTAGGGGTTAGGTGTTTATTATTAGCATTAAAGGAGACAAATTACGGTGGTACTTTTTTCCAATTCTTTTCCTTCTTTGGATCCTTGCAAAGAATGCTAAACAGTGGCAAAAATGGTTGAATACCTCTATTGATCCTCAGAAAACAGTACAGAAGCATATACAGTAAAAAAACAAAACATTATTTAAATAGAGATATTGCTCCATCTTGCGATCGGATCGGTGATAGGTTATTGTTTTTTTAAACTTGCTGATCAGGTATCCACCACCACAATCCTGATCGTATAACTGCTGACTAGTTTAATTTGTTATTGTCATTTTGATGATGATGATAATTAATTGATTATTATTATTATGCTGTATCTTTTCCAGTAGAGCTCGTTGCTGGCTGGCATGTTGCAGCACATTGTGGTACTACATGGGGGTTCACTGTATATCCGTTTGTCAAGTAGCAGAGGTTGCTGGCTGTGTTGACTTCTTGACAATCATGAACATACTCTGCCCCACCAAAAACTGTTTCCATGGAAACTAGAGGTACATGACGAGGCAACATTGTGCCGTGAGGTTCTGCTGTGACAAGGACTTTTGATTTGGCTGCGTTGTCAGACTTGCCACGTTCTCTATTTTTAGTGTAATTGCCCGTTGTACGTTGACTTTTTGGCCCCTGGTGTGGTTGTCTCGTCACACCTCAAACTGTTCTTCCCAGGCTTTTCTTTCTATTTTAATAAACCTGATACCGCCTCCCTTTGTCTGCCCGTGTGCTTCCTTCCGTGGCCCAGTTCCTGCGTTTTACACAGAGGCCCTCAGGACGTGAAGGCAGAATGGCAGGGTGCTGAAAGAATCCCTGCTGTACAATGATCATAAAAAAAAAAACACACACACACACACACACACCATTAGGAATCAATTTCATGCGGCGCTAATGGAGTCAAGATGGCCTCTTGCCCCTCGGAATCTCTCTCCCTCCCTGTCTCTCATCCGCGGTGGGCGGCTCGGATTCTTGGGCGGCAAATGACCTGCTAATGAACAACAAATGTCCTGACAAATGACCACCTGGCCAACGGCTGCGCCAGATATGTTGGCCAGAGTTTCAGGCTAGCACTTGTCATATCCTCATGCAGTCCCTCAGTGGGCGCCACCTGCAGATCTTTGGGAGGTATCCATGTGGGAGTGTAGACATGTCTGGCGTGGGGGTGAAGGTTTCTGTCTACTTTGGCCAGACTTCAACTGCTGACAGGGCAAACGTTGCTATAAAAATGTCGTGGATGTGTGGGCTGTAGAACCCATCACTTCATGGTAATCTAGTGACTTGGAAGGGAGCTGCTAAATCCCTTTAGCACACTCTTGTAATTGCATTATCCGCAATAGAGGAGTGATTGTACACAACAGCTGATCAGTGTCAAGTCTGCTCACAAAGTGTCTCCGTCAGAACTGACGAGTCTTTGATTATTATAAATCTGTCTGCACTGGTTCCATGCGGGTGACTGAAAACCAAAAAGTGTATTTTTAAACCCCACGTTCTTCAGCTGACTGCGTGGAAATCGCGGTTATTTTTGGATTCCGGCGCACTTGACGTCCAGGCCGAACATTTCCTGTGTCGACAAGCGCAACAATAATGTCACGCAGTGATGCACTGTCTGCTTAAACACGTGTCAATGTCAATCATGGTTCCTTGAAGCCGTAATGATGTCACTGCTATCCATTCTGTAACATAAGCTGCTTTTTTGATACAGGTTCCACAGTAGGGATGGCTACCAAGCCCCATTACTAAAATGGCCCCAAAGCTGAATTATTAAAAACTGGACTATTGATATGCCCCACCCAGAGCGTTTAAAAAAAAAAAGTCTTCAAAAAATAACTCAATTTAATTCCAAAGAAGAATTGCCTTCTGTAAATAGAAAGCGCTTGCTATTATGGCGTGAGCGAGGCAATACAAAAACGACAAAAATAAATAATTTGTGGATTTGCAAATGTGGATTGTTCCTTATTTATACAAGTGACACATGGAATATGTCACTTGACATGGAACAAGTACAAGTAGTCAATTTATAGGCACAGACATTGAATCTGAATTTGGCACTAGAACCTGCAGTGTAAATCCAGCCTTACAAGTGCTGTGGTTTTATATCCTGTCCCTCTAAGGGAACGTGGGCCAACGAGCCGAAGCGTGTCCCTGTACTGCGACTGGAACGGATGACATCACCTGGGAAAGGAAGTAGAAAAAGGAAAAATACTGGATTTTTACATTGAAAGAACCCTCAGTGTTCTTCATAACTTTTAGACTACATGGGCAAACTTATTCTGACATCTCACCATTACACATACAGGAAGTTAAAATGGATGAAAGGATGGGATTGGTCCCTCCCTTTTTGCAACACCAGATTTGTTATAATCATTTCTAGTTTGGTCGGCTTGAGGTGACTGTTGACAAGTTCCTCCACACCACACTCTAGTGATCTCCACAGAAAAGGGTCAAGTGTCAGCCTATTCCAGCTGAATCACCCTCTACTGGTCGCCAGTCAATTGATGAACAACCTTTTAACAGCATACAGTTCTCCAAAATGTCTTGTTTAGGGCTGTAGTCAAAGCTCTGTATGGATACGGATTTAAAAAGTCTACACACCCCTGTTCAAATGCCAGGTTGTTGTGAGAAAAAAAAATGAGACAAGAACCTTTTTCCTAGCAATAATATGACCTATACACTGTACAACTCATTGAAATAACTGAGATAAACTAGGGATGTAGCTAAGGAAAAAAAAAAATCAGTAGAATTGAGAGTGTGAAATTGTGTCTCGTGGCCATTGCAGCCAATAGAGCGGACACATTTGCAGTGCAGGAGCCATTATGTAACCAGAGTCCTTAAATCTTTGACCCCCTTAGATCTGTCACGCTTATTTCTTATTTACCGTGTCCTCAGATCCAGTCAGCTTTGTGTCTTTTGCTGCCACTTTATCATTTGCATTTTCATCCCAGTCCTGAGCAACCCAATCCCCTCCCCAGAAAGGAGGCCCAGTTCCAGTACAAAATGCATGGGGGCTGCTCCTCCTCCTCCCCACTGTTCCACTGAGTCGAGGCAATCGGCAGTGCCTCATTGGTTCTGTGCTTCGGTGTGTGTGATTGTATGCAGCGGGGTAACGTCAGACCGGCTCACCATCACCACTCGTTCTGTACTTTAGTTCCCCCCAGCGCCTCCCAACGCTTCATTAGCCTCCAGCGAGACCATCCAGCCTCCCCAACTCTGTTTACCCCTTCGGTCCCTGGCTCCCCGTCCATGAGGCTTCACTTTCAAAATGTTTGGGATTCACATCACTGGCGAGGATGACCAGCGAGCAGTGGGATAAATGGTTGTTGTTGGGGGGGCTTGGTTGGAGCTGAAGCCTCCCTTATAGACTCCCCTAACGCTGAATGGAGAACATTGATGCTTCTCCGGCCTGCTACCCCCCCACTGGCTTGGCCCTCTTTCCTTGGATTGTCATCCACTGAATGGCCCTTTCAGGGTTTTGGGGGCTAAGATACAAAACCTCCTTCGGGGGGGCTGCAGGAAAGTCTTAGTCGGACACAAATGTTTAAGTCCTTGACAGACTTTGGGGCGTCTGTTCTTGATCTATGTTCTTTTTTTAAATTTATCCTTCAATATGTGGTTCTTTGTGCCTTCACTTTAGTCTGAAAATCTGTGTGGTACCTTCCAAAAATGTGTTTCAGCAATGATTTTTTTGTCATATTCTGCATACAAAGCCAAGTTCAGAGAAAGGAAAATACTCTGTTATAGTATTTTGATCTTTGCCTGAGAGATCCTGGATATGTGTCATGTTTTTCAGTACACATCTGTTTTTTAAAGCTTAACTTTTTAACCTTGTTTCCACTTGTTCATGTCCCAGACAATACTCACACATTTGTGGTTTGGAATTTGTAGATTTGCTGTTTTTGTTTGTTTGTTTTTAGGGGATGCTGTCCTTTTATTTGTTGCATGCTTTTTAGTACTAATGCCAAAGAAATAAACAGTTCTGTTTATTCATTATTCCAATCAGTTGTGACATCCTGGTAACTAAAAACTATGTAGGAGTGAGTTGAGGTGTTTTCTTTCGACAAAAGTAAGGTTTTGCGACTATCTTGTGGCATGTGTTTTAGGGGGGAGTTAAATAATCATAGATTTTTGCGGCAGCCACTTTGGCATCGGACAAAAATGCATGTAAAAAAATAGAAAACCAATTTCTACAAAGAAAAAAGATCTTATCCTATTTTGGTGCAATGATTGCTTTTACAAAACAGGAGAATTTATTGTGATAAGGTGTGAGAATTAACTTCACACCCTTGTGTACATTGCACACTCTGCTCCGATACTACTGCCAAAGGCAGAATCTTGCTTGGACAACTAAGCATGCCCATTCCGCGTCAGTGCCTTTTGTAAGGAACAGCGATCTGGAAAAAAGGCGGAAAAATGCCGACTTTTACAGGCAGTTAAAGGGGGCCTTATGTCACACCACTATGGCGTCAAACTGGCTTCTGGGTTAATTACTGCATTAGAGTTGTGAAAGGAGAGCCATGATTTGTTTGGCTGTCCCTTTCAGACAGAACTCACCAAAGCGAGACGCTTTCAACACCGGCATAGAGCCTCTGATGCTAACTACCTTGCAAGAAAACTGATTTGCAGCTGAATTCATCTTGCATTAGTATAAATGGTATCACTGGGCCACATTTCAACAAATTCTCTCCTCCTTGTTAGTCAGTAAAAACCCTATTTTTCGACATCTCAAAACAGATTAACTTGAGTGATTATTTTGTGTTTTATGTTCTTTCCTGGTCAACACGGAGTTAGGCCAAGTCACGGACTCTGTGATTAGGACGTGATATGGAACAATGGCCATTTAGGAAGCTAAATGCGGACACAAATGGAGGCCCAATGATTGTGGAGTGTGTTTGTATTACGTTCTCACAAGTTATTCACAACAATAAAAATCACAATAAGAAAACTTTTCACCTGCTACTTTCTTGACAATCGTGCCATGTTTTTGTGGTTAAATAATTACAGAAAACAAAACAAAAACAAAGCATAAGTATTTTGTCCGCGGCGCCTCAAAACCCAATTCAAGGTCGCATTATTTCTGCTCCAGTGTATTGTTAAATGTGCAATGCTCAGGCACTTGGTGTCACCAACTGTAATGTTTTCATGATAGTGTACTTCAGTCGCGTTTGGCCACGTCGCCTGGTTTATGGCGTCCTTAATTGCCATGTGACTCCAATCCCCCACCTCTGTCACATACTCTACTAAGTGAAATTCTGTACTATATTTTTATTTGTACCACCTCTTGATTTCAGGGCATCCCCCAGCTGCCATGCGCCAAAGCACTCTACAACTACGATGGCAAGGAGCCGGGCGACCTCAAGTTCAGCAAGGGCGATGTCATCATTCTGCGCCGGCAGGTAGACGAGAACTGGTTCCACGGCGAGATGGGCGGCGTTCACGGCTTCTTCCCCACCAACTTTGTGCAAGTCATCAAGCCACTGCCGCAGCCGCCGCCTCAGTGCAAAGCACTCTATGACTTTGAGCTCAAAGACAAGGAGGCTGACAAGGACTGCCTGCCGTTCGCCAAGGTAGCGAAATAACTTGTGTTTAAGCACTTGTATTTCTTTCGGTTAAAGCACCCTAAAGAAATGCATGATAATTACATTTTGTCTGGCTTCTTGATGAACGGCTGTAATTAGACTAGGCATGACGAATTATACTCTGGATATAGCGAGACCAGGCTCATTATATGGAGACAGCATTGTAGCTTAGCATTTAGAGGTGTTTCATTTCCATCTTGAAGTAAAACAAACTATGCAGTATTATACAAAAAAATATAATAGAACAGCATGCAACTGTGGTAGATCATCTGGAGCACTTTAAAATCAGTATTTACTGAATAATATATTTTTTAAATCCCCTAATACTCACCAATATTAATTTATACAGTAAGATTGACATGGCAACACAACACCCAGAGGCTGTAATGTGATTGGACAAAAAAAAATTAATCTAACATAATGGGAGCCAGTGCAGTCAAGAGAAACACTACTAATTAAAAAATACTAAGTAATAGACTGTTTAGAATCAATGAATACATTTTCATGGAAAAATATTATTTTGTTTTCCAGGATGACATTCTCACTGTCATCCGCCGGGTGGACGAGAACTGGGCGGAGGGAATGCTGGGAGATAAAATTGGAATTTTCCCCATCTCATACGTGGAGGTAAGAAAAATAGGCTGCGACAGAATTAGCATTCAGTACGCTGAGATCCAGGTCACCACGTAGGTGGCTTCCTGTTCAAACACTTATTTTTAGACTTTTTTTTTAGACTTTTTTTTTTGACGGTTTGAGGTGGCGAGCTCAGAAATAGCAGCACACGGAGCTATTAATAAAGTCTTCATTCTACTGTTTTATTTGGGGCTTTTGTTGCTTTTATTGGGTTATTAGGGCCTTTCACACTGCCTGTTTTACCACGTTGCCGTTCTCTATTAATGGCACTGAGACAGAATCGAGGGAGGAGTTGGAGGCAATTAAGTTGACCCGGAAATTTTCCGGCGTCAGAGCAGAGCCAAGACACCGCCGGGTGATTTATATTGTGGTTTATATAGATACATCCGTTTTATGTCACAGTTGCCAAGTCTTTGGATAATCAGGTGTTAACTTGCTTGTCAGGAAGGGGAAATGCTCAAATTCTGCCCGATTGTTCATATGTGTACCACGCTTAACTCCACCCACCCTTCTATTTTCTCCTCCCTCCTAGTTCAACTCTGCGGCCCGGCAGCTCATCGAGTCGGACAAGCCCTCCGACCCCAACGGCGAGTCGGGCGAGGGGGCCTCCTCGGGGCCCCAGAGCAACGGTGGCCATCGGGACAAGAAGAACAGCAAGAAGCGACATTCCTTCACCTCCCTCACCATGTCCCACAAGCCCATGCTGGCTCCGCCCCCACAACGCCACTCCATGGAGATCAGCGGCCCGGTGCTCATCAGCTCCAGCAACCCCACCGCCGCCGCCCGCATCGGCGAGATCACCGGGGGGCTTTCCTGCAGCGCACCTTCACAGGTAACATGCAGAGAGCACGCGGGAGGAAACTACAGACCTCTGCCTTGCACCCCCATTATATCAAGATTTTTTAAAATAGTGTATTTGTGTACATTTCTATCTGTTTAATCATAAGGTAAATGCCACAAGATGACAGACGAGTACTACTTTTATCTAATGAAACTCCTCTACTCACTATGACATAGCTCCTCGTTGCCAAGATGCCACAAGATGGCGGCAAAGTTATTGAGGTTAAAAATTTGCGTCACAAGAAAGAGTGGCCATACCAAGACAGCAAAGTAATACTTTTCTTGTTCTGGCCTGAGCATGAAAAACAGGAACATTCCCCCATGTATTTTTACATTTTTTATTTTTATTAAGCAAATATGTCCCCTGTCTCATCCCTCCACAACGTTTTTGAAATTTGGTTTAGTGGTTTGCGCCAATATGAAGAATCCAGGCAAAGACACAAGTCAGACATACAACATAATGTGAACAATGCTCCATCCGAGGATTCAAGCAATGCGTGGCTGCATGACTCCACTCGCCTGTGAAAAACGTCTTCAGGCCCCCGGGTCCCTGTGGAGCGAGCCAGACATGACAGCAGCTGCTTTATGGTCGGCAGCTGCCGGAGGTTTTTGGACGTGGTTAGACACGCTCGCAGACGTGCCAATTTGTCTGAGGCCGCCTGCGCTGCGAATAGACTCAAATAAGCGGCCAGCGTCAGTTAAGGTGTTTAAAGAGCACTAAAATAATAAAGAGGAGCGGAGGAATGCGCTTATCGCCCTACGAGTTACATTGAGAAAAACCCAAACACAAGTCTCCAAAATTGAACAGGAAGTCTTACATTTTGGTTTATACCAGCCATTTGGAGCAAATTCCAAATCTTGTAATTGAAGAGCTTCCTTGATGAACATCCGATATGCTGCAGGATATTAACCAATTTCATTTAATTGGTTAGCAAATATTTGTTTTTCTATGTCAATGACATATAATAACAATGCTCTTCCACTAGAGGTACAATTAACCGTTGTAGCCACCTCTTACAGGCATAACAGATTTCTCTTGAACTAAAAATGTAAGTAAGTAGATTTGTGCATATATTTAGATGTCATCATTTCAGTATAGAGTATACTTGTCGTGAGGCTTTTCTCATGACTGCCTTTGCTCAATACAGGTTGTAAAATACTGGCCGAGTCTCCATATCATCAATTGCTTCATTGTCTTCTCAATTAAACGTACAACTACCAATAAAACTTGATGTTTGAACAGCTATCAGTTAGCCAAGGTATGGCCTTAATGTAGCTTTAGCTGGCTTTGAACTTTCCAATGATGGCATCAAGTTAGATTTCATAGTTGTCTCTTATCTTTAAGTGCAAAGTGCATGTGACCATTCTATGTTTTGCCCACTTTTATCAAAAACATCTTTCTGTCCAAATGGAATTGTTTTTGAAGTTCCATCCATGTAATCGAGTCTCATGAACGTCGAGTCAGGTCTGTCAAAAGTTGTATTCATGTATTTACCAGATCTTAAAATTGGCAATGACAGTTTCACTCAAATCAAGTCATGTGACTTGAGCCCTTCACCTCTGCAAGCATCTAAAAAGTACATGTCAAAACAATCAAATCTGCTCCCATGAGGTTTTAATGGTGGTGAAAATGTAGTTGTCAGTTTCTGAAAGCATTGCTTGCGTGTGAACGAACAGGCAAAATATTTTTAAATCATAATTGGCCTTTGGGAAATATGTGTTTACCCCACACACAATAAGAGACGCTGACTACCACACACCATCCTCCTCCCACCTCCACCTTACTGATCTTTCCAGCAGGCAGACAAAAAGACAACAAAGCTACTTTAGCCCAGGGGAGTATTTTGAAAGCCAACACGCCTGCCGTCAACTCTTATCCTCAAAGTGCCGCCGTTGATGCCGTAAAGCAAAATCACGTCAAGTCTGGCAGGAAAGTGACTTGTAGAGACATTTTCGAGACTGCGGATGCAGTCGGAGGGTTCACCTTAAGAGGCGTCCCGGCCTGGTGCAGTCATGCGTGGCGAGAGTGAGCGAGTGAGCGCTCAGGCCACGGGGAGGTTTTGTGCCAGCGACACTGGGGCCCTGTTACCACGACACCGCCGCGCTCTCACGCATATGACGGGCCAATCGGGTGTCACCTGATTGCGGTTGGCCAATCGGACGGGTTGCGGTCGCCACTTTGTCGAGGAGCAAGATCACACAATGTGACACCCTGGCGAAACACTGTCTTCTGTTATTACGCTCTACATTGCATCAGGAGAGGGCAAAGTATGTTCTGGGGGCTACCCAAATTATTTTTATGTTGTCACGTGTGCGTGGAATTTGCCATCATGTTTGATAAGCGCTTTTTCTCCTGTGTTTGAAAGGTACACATTTGCACAACCGGACTGATCGTGACACCGCCCCCGAGCAGTCCCGTCACCACAGCAACAGTCTTCACCTTTCCGTCAGAGACCAGCTACACACCCATTCCGCTGGTAGGTGCAGACTTTCGCTAATATTTAAGGCCGTATAATATGAAAGTGTGCTTTTGAATTGCTTGTATACAAATATCTGGAGCGCCTGCCTAACCATCAAGCATGAAATTATACCACAATGTAATTTTTTTGTATTCCCTGTCGTATAACAGTGGAAGACAACAAGATATACTGTACACTGTACCTATGCTAAAGTACAGTACAGGCCAAACGTTTGGACACACCTCATTCAATGTGCTTTATTCTCATTACTATTTACATCGTAGATTCTCGCATGTGGAGTTTTATGTACTTAAGAAAAAAAGGTGAAATAACTAAAAACATGTTTTAGATTCTAGTTTCTTTAAAATACCCACCCTTTGCTCTGATTACTGCTTTGTACACTCTTGGCATTCTCACCTCTGGGAATTCCTTCAATACTGTTGGAAAACCATTTCAGGTGACTACTCTTGAAGCTCATTGAGTGAATGCCAAGAAAAAAAAATCATCAGAACAAAGAGTGACTATTTTGACTATTTTGAAGAAACTAGAATATAAAACATGTTTTCAATTATTTCACTCTTTTTTAAGTACATCACTCCACATGTGTTCATTTAGTTTTGATGGCTTGTACTGTAGAGACGGTGGCCTGTACTGTATATGGTTAAATTATTGTTGGTAGCTAGTGGTGGCTTCACAACTTGTTGTTGCAGTCTGGACATGGAGTGTTGAACAGCTCCGCCTCTGGAGGGGAGACTCAGAGCTTCCAGAAGTGGCTCATAACACCACAAAAAGATTCTGGAGTTGTTGTTCAATGATTGATTAAAAAATAGTCACTTGAGGATTCTGAAAAGACTCCAAACAAAAGCATGTTGTTGAGATGAACATGTTTGTGTCTTTATATTTGTCAATCGGATTTTGGGGGGGGATTTCCACTCAAATAATTAAAGAGGAAAGTAAGTTATTAAAAGTAACGGGAGTTTTTGCCCACAATTTTTAACTGTTCCAAGAGCTCCAAAGGCATTTCAATGAATTTCAATGAGGAAAACAGATTTTATATATTAGTAAAGTGAGTTACGAGCTCGGTCATAGAATACATTTTAGAAAGTCGTAAGTCACGGTACCATCGTACCCCCTGCTATTCATCTTAGCCACAACAAAAGCAGAAGAAAGAGTAAATAAATTAATCCCTTAGTTCAGGGATGGCCAATTTAAATGATGGAGGTGGCCACGATTTGTAAAAATCCCCAAATAAATGTGTGGACAGTGGACACAGTGCAATATAGAAAAGTAAACTGTCCCCGATGCGGCCCTTGTTGAGCTAGTGGTGAACACTGATATTACAACATAAATTGCTCACTCCAGTAATTATTTGTATTTTCAAAAATGAATCAAGGTGCGGGCCGCCACTTGCCCATTCCTGCTTTAGTGGCTTGCGTAGTCTCCTGAGATATGCAAGCACAAATTTTGCAAAAGCCTCCTCATTCTTTACGTTTATGTTAAGAAAAAAAGTGGCGATAATAGCTCTCTCTCTCTCAGCCTACACAAAAGTGCACACACACTTCATGTGTGCGTGCGTGCGCGTGTGTGTGTGTGTGTGTGTGTGTGTGTGTATACAAGCTGGCATGCTGAGTTAGTGAATGAGCAGGAATGCGCACACAAAAGGTGGAGTTCTCCGCTTCACTTGGGAACCCTACGTGATGTTTTTGTACAGATGATTTCTGCAGCCCGCAGGCGGCCTAATTATCTCAGCTCCAGCGTCGCCAGTCGACCGTAACGCGCTCACCCTTGTGCGCATATTGCTCATGGCGGGCCGGGGGTGCCGCGGTGTCGTGTCGTGAACACGATCACATGACCGCTTAACAGGTTGTTGGTGACCTCACCATAGAGCTGTGTGCCGTGAACTAGACGGGCACACGCATGTGGATACAATTATAGCGCTGAAAGGGTAAAAGGGGGATTTTGCCATCGTTACAAGCGCCAAGATGAATCCGAGTTGAGCCGAGTTGTGATTTGTCATTTCATATGGTCCACGTTAAATTCTGGGACGGCAGCTCTGCCGCTTGCACAGCTGCGCCGTCTCCTAGCAACAAACAAACAAGCAAAAAAGTACAAAATAGAAAGCAACGTGGAGGTCAGATGGACTCACTTTGCCACTTCTAAACAAACTGGGGTTCAAAATTTTTCCACTGATGGTCCAATTTGATTTTCTTTACAGTATGCTTGTGAAACATTATAAAAGTGAAAGCAGTTGAAGCCCACAGATCAAAGAGAATAGAGCATTTAGGGCCATATATTATCAGCACGACACTAACCCTAACCCTAAAATAGCCATATTGGGCCTTAGAGTGAAATTTCAGGATGAGCTTAAAATAACAGCTAAACTTAATTTGACTTTTTCTAGAATTTTTACTTGCAAGTTGAAGCAAAAAACAAAAACAAATTAAGGCTTGTACCTCAAGGCACCACTGTTCTAGAACATAGACCTTAAGCTGGATATCAAGTATATAACAAACCTGTTTTTCCATTTAATGCAAAGGCGCTCAAGTTACTAGTTTTTGTTTACCGGCCAGTATCGACAGAACTGTGGCGGATTGCCACGCGGTCATAATAATAACCACCTTTACGTTTCTCTCTTGTCATCACCACAGGACGCTCTCCCGCCACCGCCGCCGCCACCGCCGCAGTCATCCGCCGGAGGCAATGGGTACTCGCTGGTGGCAGGGCAGAGACCCTCCCCCAGCGTCGGCGACCAGGGCGGCAGACAAAGACCCACAGTGTGAGTTGGAAAAACAGTCGTGCCGCCTACAAAAACAGGCCTGCCCTCGGACCATCCGTTTTCTGTAGCGCTTATCCTGATGAGGTACGCAGGTGAGCTGGAGCCTCACTTAGAAGCTGGCCAGGTACACCATGGAGTCGCCAGTCGATCATATGGCACATATGAACAAATGATACATTATAATTATAAACAATACTATTGAAAATGACAATTAATTATTATTTTTTAAAAACTAAACAAAGCATTTTTTGTAGAGATAGACCAATATGTTTTTTTCAGAGCCGATACTGATGCCAATTATTAGTAGTCAAGGAGGCCGACAACAGATATTTGAAGCTGATATTAATTTTCAGTGAAAAGGGAGGACTAACATTGGCGTAAACTTCTTTTTTTTTTAAATAAAAATGTCACTCTTTTTTGCAATGTCTTAAAGCATTAATGCTTATTGAACCATTTTTCTGACTTTTTAAAATGTAAGGTGGTTTTTTTTCATCTTAGACAATATACTTAATTTAAAATTTATTTAAAAAAATATTCAGGGAGCTCCCAAGGTTATCAGTACGTCTTAAAAGGTTAAATGGAAACATAAAGAGATTAAAATGATTTTACCGTCAGATTTTGAAAAAAAGCAGGTACAGATATTTGTCAAAATGCCCAACAGCTGCGCCGATAGTAATAATTTTGTATAGTTTACATACACATAATGATTAATTGCCTCATGACTATGTCACATTTTAAAAGAATGTCCAGTGGAATATAACAGTGATTTTGCACACATGCTTAATACCAGCCGGTGACGCTTTCCTCTTGGGTCCTATTTGAGGTTCTGTGAGTCAGCCTTGACTTTTAAACCTCCCCCAAGGCAGCACACTCATACCTGTTTAGAATTAGATGCCCCCCCCCCCCTTCTTGCAAGCCTGCTTTGCCACCGCCATCTGCATCCGCTTTTGCACACACACGTCCCATGTCTCGCTGGGATTTCATGCCGACAGCATCCCAGCTGTGACTCCTCGCCGGCCCAATAGACATGACCCGCAAATTCCGTGTCACGTTCTCTCCCGGAGGGTCTGCATTGTGAGGATAGACAAACTTCCTGTGCTCGCTTTTTGTGGAGTGTGCCTTTGATGTGTTTGTTTTGCGGCTGCAGCTATGTGGCCATGTTCCCCTATGCTCCCCGCAAGGAGGACGAGCTGGAGCTGAGGAAGGGTGAGATGTTCCTGGTGCTGGAGCGCTGTCAGGACGGCTGGTTCAAGGGCACCTCTATGCATACCGGCAAGATCGGAGTATTCCCGGGGAACTACATGAGTCCAGTCAGCAGGTTGGTTGGAGCTTAACAGTTTTTTTTTTTTTTAAATAAAGTTTTTGAACAGACAGTGGGACCCTCAAAGTGGGACGCAATCCATCAAAAGTGTTCCTTCGGTGCCATCTTGTGGCATCTTGGCACCAAAGAACTAGGATTATTTTTTTTTTTTAAGATGCTAACCATATTTCTAGCAAACTGAATTACACATTGTATATTTGTTTAAAACAACCACATAACTTTGCCTTAAAATCCAATTAGCTTAATGCTAACAAACACTGCAAAAGGGCATAATTATGCTAACAAATAGCATTGGTATCCCAATGTTTGAAACCTTTATGCAACAGACAAAATGTAAAGTGTATGGCAAGTATCAGCTAGTGGTAATTTATAGATATTATGTTATGAAGAAATGAAAATGAAGTGAGGTGCTTTCCTGTTACAAAAAGAAAACACAAAAAAGTCAAAAAAGAAAACACAAAAAAGTCAAAAACCTTTCGAAATGCTTGTGTAGTCCTTTAGATGCTAACTGAGCTGAAGTTTCACAAGCTTTGCTGACATCCTTTGAGCTCACAGTTTTGTTTGACTTTTGGACAGTTTGTCTTTTTTCGGCTTTCATGTCCATTTTCACTCAGAATCTGATCAAGATTGCACATTTGGAAGCAATTGAAATCCATGCAAAAGCCATTTAATGTGTCCAAATGTCAAAGTTACTTAGATCAGCTTGTAATTTGTCACGTTTTAAGTAGGCTCTCACTACATTTTATTCCCTTGGATCCAATTTGGAATCTGTAAGACATTTTCCCTTCTTTAGATCCTAAATTGTATTCAGTCGCGTGTGCGTGTGTGTGTGTGGTGTCATGTTTGTAACACGCTTGCCCCCCCTTTCAGGACGGCGTCGGGGAGCAGCCAGTCCAAGGTGCCCATGAGCTTGTGCACGCAGGCGGGCAGAGGCATCACCATCGTCAGCCCCTCGTCCAGCCACCACGGGGCCATTGTGGCGGGCCCCGACTCTGCCAAACATCCTCCCGTCGTTGCCTCTGCCGCCGCCGCCGTTCAGCCCGCCGTGGCGGTGACGGCGGCTCAGACGGCCACGGGCCAGCAGCCCAAAGTGCCGCTACACGTCAGCTCGCAGATGACGGTGAATCAGGCTCGCAACGCCGTCAGGACAGGTGGGTCCGACGGGATAGCGAGTTCTCAACTACGAGCCAAAAAATTCCTGTGTGTGGATCAAGACAACTTTTTTGTGCATTTGGTGGTTTGGTTCATTTGGACTCAATACCACCAAAAAGTCATCAATCAGCACTACTACAAATTATAACAGCATGCAAGTTTGCCATCTACTAATTCAAAATTTTGAATTCTGTTTTCAGCCGCATGCCACGGTCAGGACCGACCCACCCCGGCTGTCGTGCCCACCCATTCGGCGCCACCTGGAACCTACCTCCCGCACCTCACCGCGTGCCCCCAGCCCTCCCCCGGCCCCGCTCAGGGCTGCGCCCGGACCGCTGTGGCGCTGGGGTCCGCCGCCGCCTCCCTCACCCCGCCCAACGTCAGCGCCGCCTCCCTAGAGGGTGACGCCTTGAGACCCGTGCCCGTTCTCGCCGGGAACGGTTCTGCTCTCAGTGCCGCTGCAACCAGTGCTGCCCTTGCGTGTCGCCTGGACAAGGACGTCAAGGTGGGACTTTATACCGACAGCCATTTTCTATTTGTAGAAAACTCCAATATTAATAGTTTGTCTGCAAAGGTTTCATCAAGAGTTTCATCCGTTTTAGGAAAGTGCACAATCAATAGTTTGTCTACTTTTTAGGACACAAAAACGCCAATACGAAGAAAACTTGACTTGTTTCCACAGAGAGAAAAGAAAAGTCTTCTGAAGCTGCTGTCCAACAAGAAGAAATCTCGTCAATCTCCGCCTTCCTCGCCCACGCTAGAGGCGGAGCAAGCCGCCACCGCAGAGTCGGCCCAAGGAGCCTCGGGTCCCGAGGCCTCCCTTCCCTCCTGCCCGGATCCCGCCGCCGGCACCGCTGCTGCCACCGCCGTCGCTGCCTCTCCATCTTCCGCTTCCTCGTCGGAACCCTCCTCCCATCGTAGGAACGGCGTCTTGGATGGAGGCGCTCCTATCGCACCACCTCCTCGCCAGCCGTGTTCCTCGCTGTCGTCGCTGCAGCATGATGCGCGGCCTATCATCTGTGAGAGGTAACTAAATGATAGACAGTTGAATTTTTCAAGCTTCACTTTCATGATCACATTTATTTGCACGCGAGTCACTCCCATTTTGAATTTCTGTTGCTATGGAGTCCTCATGCGATACCTCAACAATGCAAACGAAATATCACAAATATCTTAGTGCAGTAACAAGACAGATACCTTATTAAATGGTTAATAAATCATTTTTATATAATACTGAAAATAAAGAAAAGTTTGAATTGCTGCATTCTTTCTTGATAAATTATTTCAGAATTAAGTATCAATTTATGACCTTTTTGGGGGGGGGGAAATCCAATAATTTAAGTGTTGTATTGATGAGATTTTTTCCCCCCATAAACATGATTTTTATTTTTATTTTGGTTTGGTTAAAAAAATACTAAGTGTATCTGTTATGACTTTTTCACAAATACAATTATATTCTGTTACAACTTTATTTGCATAACATTTTTTTTTAATTATTCAATCTAAAATGGAACTTGGAGGAGAAAAAGTTTCAATGTTACAAGGAAAAAAATTCATATTTTTCTAGAAATGTTTTTCTTGACGTTTTGCAACATATAATGACTTCCTTCTAGAATATGACTTCTGTTTTTCTTTTTTTTCTTCTTCTTTTTTGTTACAACTATTTGGAACTTTCTCCAAATATTTTGTGATTACAATTTCCTAAGAAACTGGTGCTGTTTTATACAATGTGTTGAAATATTGATGATTTATTTTTTTGTACAGTACATTTTTTTGAGAATTTTTTGGGGCTTCTTAATATCTTCTTCCTGACATTGTGAACCCAACGGCTCCCCTTACCCTTAATATATCCTAACGTGTGCTCCCGCTTCAGGTACCGTGTGGTGGTGTCGTACCCGCCGCAGAGCGAGGCCGAGCTGGAGCTGAAGGAAGGCGACGTGGTGTTTGTGCACCGGAAGCGCGAGGACGGCTGGTTCAAAGGCACGCTGCAGCGCAACGGCAGGACGGGTCTCTTCCCTGGAAGCTTTGTGGACAGTATCTAAGCCTCTCCCGCACACACTACTTTTTTTATTTTTATTTTTATTTATACCCTTAAATGTGTGCCTTGTACTGTTCTTCACTTTATTGTACATAAGGACACAAAGAGGATTTAGTTCCAGGAAAACAATATTCGTTAATATAGATATGTTGCTCTTTTGTTTTGTTTTGTTAACTTATTTCAAGAAAGACTGGCCTAATTTTTCCCGGGTAGTTGAAAGGGTTAAACTGGCATGTGCCCTCACTTGATTTGCGGCCATTTTGCAATGGGGTAGGCAGGGGACAGGTGCATCTCAGTAAGCGACAACATGGTGGAATACTTCAACTTCAACTCTTCAATTGACTTCAATGTATTTCCTTGGCAAAACGATGCTACGACAAGTACTAGTTTTGTCTGAATGAAACTTATCAATTTACTTTAACATACTTCGTTAGCATCAAGATGACAAGTTGGCGCCAGAGCACTACTTTTGTTTAAATGAAGCGCCTCGATTGATGTCAACATAGTTCCTTGGCACCAAGATGCCACAAGATTGTGCCAAAACACTACTTTTGTCTACAAGGTCCTCATCTCATTTTTCTATACGTCATTCCATGTGTATTGTCTTTTTTTTTAATTTAATTATCATCTTGCTTTAACTTACAAGTAACATAAACACCATACTTCACCATCTCAAGAAATTTGAATATTACATAATCAAAAAATATTTTTGATATAGAAATTAGGTAGGAATTGGCATTTTGAAAAAGATTTTCCAATGTGTTTTATGAGTTTCTTTAATCGAGCCACTGAAAATAAATAAACGGTGGCGTGGTGATCAGCAAGTGTGCGTCACAATTCAGAGGCCCGGGGTTTGATTCTGCATGAACTTTTCTACCATATTGCAATATGCTATTGAGATGCATCACTTGCCTTGACACGTGAAAAGCAAATCAAGCCTCAGTGGAAGTGTTGTAAATTCATCTGAGGTTCGCTTTCCTACCGTCGTGTTGTACGGGCTGGACGAGCTGTGCTGCTAATCAAACGCATCCCGACGTAGCTCTGCTGCACCAGAGTGACTTATCGTTTCAGCCTCTTTTTTTTTTCTTCCTATTTGTTGTTATCATTATTCTGAAAAAAAAAATGCTGCTCCTCGTCAGTTGCAGTGACCTCAACACTACTTAATGTGACTCCGCCACCACGACACAAACAAAGCACTCTTGTGATCATGCTGGAAGTTTTTCTAATATATTTTAGAGAAGGAGATAATTGCTTTGATTGATCCCCTTTTGATCGTTTTTGTATCTACTTGAATTACCATAAGATTCCTTTTGCGATCTAAGAGATTTATTTGTATTTTTTTTTTTTGTAGAATGAATTACACTGAGCAGTTAGCATTTTTGTTGTCCATTTTAGATGTACACTATTTTTGTTTGTTTTGACAATTCAATGAAATACTGCATACTCGGGGTCGACATTTGCAAATTCACTTAAGCCCCCCCCGCTTTTTCACAATTTTTTGTCCAACAGCAAACTGATTCATCCTTAAGAAAATACAGCCTTTAACGCTCATTTCTTCCATTATATTTTTCCATACATTTATTGGAGGTATAAAAAGGTTGCCCATCCCTTCTGTAGTTTAGTATTAACAAAGGGGACCACTGTGATAATGATTCAGAATTCACTCTTGGAATCTTTCTCAATGTTCCATGAGGTATCTCTGAAGGTTTCCTTGCAATACGACACAAACGCAGCATTTTATTTGTATTTTTGTCAAATTCAGTGGCAGACTTCTGCAGCCATGCATCAGGAAAAAAATTATTATTATTTTTTTTTTGCAGAAAGACCAAGTTAAAAAGTAGCTTTTTAAAAAGGATTGCCACAGGGATGAACTTTTGAAAAAAAAAACAATCGTACAGTAAGTGTATATTTTAACGACTTTTCTTGATAAACACATTAAAACATTTCTCAAATGACGACTATTTGCATTACAAATTTTGCACATTTTTCCTTTTTAAACAATTTGTTAACCTTATAGATTTTTTTTAATGGAATTATTCCTTTTTGTGCACAATATTACAAGTTAGGGAAAAATACTTATATTCAGAATATTTCTATATTTTTTTCCCCCACAAGACTTTTTCATAAAAATAAAAACATCTCTTGAATCTCTTCAATTTTTTTCTGTTCATTTCAAGGAAAACGCCAAACAAATTCACAGCTCTCCTAAGTACTTGATAAATTGTTGTTGTTTTGTTGTTGTTGGTTTTGGGGGTCCTTTAGTTCCACTGTCTGAAATTGAAATCAAGCTTATTATTATTATTATTATTATTATTATATTATTAGTAGTATTTGAGGGAATAGCACATTTTTAAGAGTCTGTTTAACAATAAAAGCTAATGTTTTCCATGATTGTGTTTGCACACGAAGTCTTTTGTCTCTCTTACGATGTGATTCTACCGAGCTGGGAGAACGCTGATGGGAAGTGACAGAGGTCATTGTCGCTACACACATACGCAGCCATGGAGAGGAGGGGTTACCATGGAGACAAGTTATGCCAATCACAGGGCTTGCATTGTTGTATTTGAAATTTGGAACCCTTTCACCTTGTTTGGTGTTCATTTATTAATTGAAAAAAGGGCACAACTCAACTTTATTTATATAGCATTTTTTTTTAATGACTTCACACAAATTCGGCTAAATTAACAGTGACATTCTCCATGTACAGTTTATTTGTATTATACTGCCCCCAGCTGGCCAAGGTGTGCACACCAGAAGGAGCAGCACAATGTCCATTGAAGTGAAGCAAAAACAAACTATTTAATTCTTTGCAGGGTTTTTTTTCCATGGCTGTATGTTTTTGTAAAGTACAATATTATTATTATTATTATTATTTAAATATTAAAAACACTAGCCAAATGGTAAAATTTGGCTAGTGTTAACTGTTTTAGTGATTTATTTAAAGAGCTGAAATTTGACAAAATCAGACAAACATATTTAGTATTGGCAAGTTTTGTTTTTGTTTTGTCTTTTTACATTTGCTTAATGGATCAAAATCAATTGGTCCATTTATGATGACTTAAGTGTTTGAAGCTTTGAAGTTGGTCATAAAGACGTGTGACGCTGCGTCTGCGTGTATGGCAGTGACATTCTTTCATCAACAAAACAAAAACAATGAGGCGCAATTAGGAAGTGCTTCCGGCAATGGTATGGTTTTTGGATCAGAACCATGGACAGCAGCATAGACGTGACCAGGAGCCACCTCAGGAAACGTTTGGACCAGCTGGGCTATCGACTCCATTTTGGGATGGACTCGGTGCCGCTGGTTGCTAAACTCTTTAGGTAAAAAAAACCCCATA